>NC_092414.1:182704271-183329271 GCF_040894005.1 Engystomops pustulosus
AGGGAGAATCAAGCGTGGAGAAGCTTTATTCACACCTAGGGACGCTTCTCCTGAGAAGCCTAGGTGCTGGCGTTTCCCGGGCGTTGGGGACGTACAGGGCAAGCCCCGACGAAGTGCTGTGGGCTGGCACAATACATGCACAGGTTCTCCTGACGTCGTCTGGAACGCTCTTGTAGAGTGAGCCGGGTTCGGTCAACCTGCATGGGTTCCTCAACAGAAGATTCAGGCGGGACCTGGAGCGGCCTTTGGAAGACTGGCGCCAGGCGAGGGATGCGTCTAACACGGCCTTGGGGATACTCAGATCGTAGTTCCTCAGCTCGCTCCTTAAACCGGACATCAATTCGAGTGGCCAAGGTGATGAGGTCACTCAGAGTAGATGGAAGATCCCGAGCTGCCAGTGCGTCCTTGACCTGCGCAGAGAGCCCTTTCTTAAATGTAGCGATGAGGGCTGCATCGTTCCAAGCCAGTTCTAAAGCCAGGGTGCGGAATTGAACTGCGTACTCTCCCACCGATGAGTTGCCCTGACGCAAGTTCAACAATGCAGACTCTGCAGAGGAGGCTCGTGCTGGTTCCTCGAAGACAGACCGGAACTCTGACAGAAACGCAGTGAGGCTAGACACAACCGGGTCATCTCTGTCCCAAAGCGGAGTAGCCCAGGCCAGGGCTTTCCCAGAAAGAAGGCTGAGGACAAATGCCACGTTGGACCGCTCTGTGGCAAATTGCGACGGCATGAGTTCTATGTGCAAGGAGCACTGGGTGATGAAGCCCCTGCACATCTTAGGATCTCCATCATACTTGCCGGGCAAAGAGAGGCGTAGCCTGGGTTCAGCAGCAGGATGATAAGCCGGGGAAGCAGGGGTCGCAGCGGCCGCTTCTGGAGACTGTTGCTGATGTTGGGTAGCAAGTAGTTGTTGTAGCATGGCGGTGACTTGCTCTAGCTGATTCCGCTGTGCTGCAATCTGCCGGGACTGGTGGATCACGATGGTGGCGAGATCAGGCTGACTGGGAGGAGAAGCCTCGGCGGGATCCATGGCCGGATCTTACTGTTAGGATCAGTGGATCCTCTGGACCACCGCGGGAGATGTAACTAGCCAACACCCGGAACCGGAGCCTAGCGGCACCTGGTATTCACCAGAGCCCGCCGCAAAGCGGGTTGGACTTGCTGCGGCAGGATACCACTAGGTCGTTCCCAGGTGTGACTAGCCCACGGTGGCAGCCGAGGTCGAGGTACCTTAGCGGATGACAATCTCGTAGACAGGTCCAGGCACAGGGTCAGGGCAGGCGGCAGAGATGCAACGTCAGGTCCAAGTCCGGGGTCAGCAACAGGAGGTCCAGGCAGGTGGGAACGGGAACACAGGCACACGGAACACAGCAACACGGAGGAACTCAGGTAACACGGCAACACAGGACTCAGGAGCGGGAACACACAGGAATACACAGGAACGCAGGAATACACAGGAACGCAGGAATACACAGGAACGCAGGAATACACAGGAACGCAGGAATAATCGCTAGTAAGCTTTCTCTAAGGCTATGAGGCACAAAGATCCGGCAAGGAACACAGGAAGAGGCAGATTCTTAAAGGTGAGGTGTTCAGCCAGTGCACCAATTAGCGGTGCGCTGCCCCTTTGAATTTTCGGCCGGAGCCGCGCGCGCGCCCTAGGAGGCGGGGACGCGCGCGCACGGCAGTCCGAGGAAGCGCAGGAGCCGGGAGAGGTAAGAGACACCGGGCAGTAGCGGGGGCACATGCAGGAGCACGGATGCGCCCGCGATCCGTGACAGGGATCGCGGGAGCACCCGTGACATGAAGCTCAGAAGGGAAAGAGGGGTGTTGGACTTTTAGAAGCCAAGTTTGACAGACATCCTTTACATGTGTCAGGATGCATTTAGAGAGCCGTAGTGGTACCAAAACAGAGGGGAACCCCAACAAGTGTCACCATTTTGAAAGCACACCCCTTAGAGAATTTAGCAAGGTGTAATATGTGTATTTGTCCGTAAAGGTGTTTGATTTAATTAGGACTTAAATAGGAAAAAGGTAAAAATTTTCCTATAAAGGTCATTTTACCCCTAATTTTTTAAAGCCACAAGGGATAAAAAAATGTAATAACTAGAGATGAGCGAACATGCTCGTCCGAGCTTGATGCTCGGTCGAGCATTAGGGTACTCGAAACTGCTCGTTGCTCGGACGAATACTTCGCCCGCTCGAGAAAATGGCAGCTCCCGCCGTTTTGCTTTTTGGCGGCCAGAAACAGAGCAAATCACAAGCCAGGAGACTCTGCACTCCACCCAGCATGACGTGGTACCCTTACACGTCGATAGCAGTGGTTGGCTGGCCAGATCAGGTGACCCTGGGATAGACTAGCCGCTGCCCGCGCTGCTCGGATCATTCTGTGTCTGGATGCCGCTAGGGAGAGAGCTGCTGCTGGTCAGGGAAAGCGTTAGGGTGTTCTATTAGCTTACTGTTAGGCAGGAGTGATTCTCAAAGAACCCAACAGCCCTTCTTAGGGCTACAATAACGTTCTACTTTTTTTATTTTAATTTGCATCTAGTACCATTTTGTGAGGAATTAGCAGGGGGACTTGCTACCGTTGTGTTTAGCTCTTAGTGGCACACATATCCATAGCAAAGACCGAAGTGGGAAAATTTAGTAGGGGTTGGATTTCAATTAGGCACTAACTCAGTGTCATCTCATCTGGCATAGTAGTGTGCTTTGATACTTGGCTAGAAAATAGCCATAGGAGAATACAAAGAGCTTACTTACGCCTACAGTAGCGTTCTATATATTTGATTTCTGGTTGATCTGCTGGTGGCTGTACTTTCTGCAGTGCATGTACTAGCCAATTCTGAGCAATTTGTAGTGAGACTTGCGACCGCTGTGTTCTGCGCTTAGTGACGCACATATCCATAGCAAAGACCGAAGTGGGAAAATTTAGTAGGGGTTGGATTTCAATTAGGCACTAACTCAGTGTCATCTCATCTGGCATAGTAGTGTGCTTTGATACTTGGCTAGAAAATAGCCATAGGAGAATACAAAGAGCTTACTTACGCCTACAGTAGCGTTCTATATATTTGATTTCTGGTTGATCTGCTGGTGGCTGTACTTTCTGCAGTGCATGTACTAGCCAATTCTGAGCAATTTGTAGTGAGACTTGCGACCGCTGTGTTCTGCGCTTAGTGACGCACATATCCATAGCAAAGACCGAAGTGGGAAAATTTAGTAGGGGTTGGATTTCAATTAGGCACTAACTCAGTGTCATCTCATCTGGCATAGTAGTGTGCTTTGATACTTGGCTAGAAAATAGCCATAGGAGAATACAAAGAGCTTACTTACGCCTACAGTAGCGTTCTATATATTTGATTTCTGGTTGATCTGCTGGTGGCTGTACTTTCTGCAGTGCATGTACTAGCCAATTCTGAGCAATTTGTAGTGAGACTTGCGACCGCTGTGTTCTGCGCTTAGTGACGCACATATCCATAGCAAAGACCGAAGTGGGAAAATTTAGTAGGGGTTGGATTTCAATTAGGCACTAACTCAGTGTCATCTCATCTGGCATAGTAGTGTGCTTTGATACTTGGCTAGAAAATAGCCATAGGAGAATACAAAGAGCTTACTTACGCCTACAGTAGCGTTCTATATATTTGATTTCTGGTTGATCTGCTGGTGGCTGTACTTTCTGCAGTGCATGTACTAGCCAATTCTGAGCAATTTGTAGTGAGACTTGCGACCGCTGTTCTGCGCTTAGTGACGCACATATCCATAGCAAAGACCGAAGTGGGAAAATTTAGTAGGGGTTGGATTTCAATTAGGCACTAACTCAGTGTCATCTCATCTGGCATAGTAGTGTGCTTTGATACTTGGCTAGAAAATAGCCATAGGAGAATACAAAGAGCTTACTTACGCCTACAGTAGCGTTCTATATATTTGATTTCTGGTTGATCTGCTGGTGGCTGTACTTTCTGCAGTGCATGTACTAGCCAATTCTGAGCAATTTGTAGTGAGACTTGCGACTGCTGTGTTCTGCGCTTAGTGACGCACATATCCATAGCAAAGACCGAAGTGGGAAAATTTAGTAGGGGTTGGATTTCAATTAGGCACTAACTCAGTGTCATCTCATCTGGCATAGTAGTGTGCTTTGATACTTGGCTAGAAAATAGCCATAGCAATAGGATAGCATTGTTTGGTTTTAAAAACTCAAAAAAAACAAAAAACACAAAAAAAAACAAAAAACACAAAAAAAAACAAAAAACACAAAAAAAACCAAAAAAAGTTAAAAAAAAAAAAAAAGTTATAACTCTCATTTTAAAAATGTTTAACCCGAGGGCTAGGGGTAGAGGACGAGGGCGGGGACGTGGGCGTCCAACTACTGCAGGGGTCAGAGGCCGTGGTCCTGGGCGGGGTGAGACACCACCTGCTGATGAGGGAGCAGGGGAACGCCGCAGAGCTACACTCCCTAGGTTCATGTCTGAAGTTACTGGGACTCGTGGTAGAGCACTGTTGAGGCCAGAACAGTGCGAACAGGTGATGTCGTGGATTGCTGACAATGCTTCGAGCAATTTGTCCACCACCAGTCAGTCTTCCACGCAGTCCACCCATGTCACCGAAATCGCCACTCCTCCAGCTCCTGCACCTCAGCCTCCTCCCCCCCAGTCTGCCCCCTCCCAGGAAAATTTGGCATTTGAACCGGCATACTCTGAGGAACTGTTTTCTGGACCCTTCCCACAGTCACAAACCACTTGTCCGGTTGCTGCTGAGCAATTTTCCGATGCCCAGGTTTTCCACCAGTCACAGTCTGTGGGTGATGATGACCTTCTTGACGTAGTGGAAGTGTGTAAAGAGGTGTCCGACGATGAGGAGACACGGTTGTCAGACAGTGGGGAAGTTGTTGTCAGGGCAGGAAGTCCGAGGGGGGAGCAGACTGAGGGCTCGGAGGATGATGAGGTGACAGACCCAAGCTGGGTTGAGAGGCCGGGTGAACACAGTGCTTCTGAGACGGAGGAGAGTCCTCGACCAGAACAGGTTGGAAGAGGCAGTGGTGGGGCCAGACGGAGAGGCAGGGCCAGAGCTGGTGCATCAGCGCCAAATGTGTCAACTAGTGAAGCTCCCGTGGCGAGGGCTCTTGCGGCGAGGGCTAGATCTTCAGAAGTCTGGAGGTTCTTTAAGGAAACACCGGATGACCGACGGACTGTGGTGTGCAACATTTGCCAAACCAGGCTCAGCAGGGGTTCCACCACTACTAGCTTAACTACCACCAGTATGCGCAGGCATATGAATGCTAAACACCCCACTCAGTGGCAACAAGCCCGTTCACCTCCGGCCGTGCACACCACTGCTCCTTCCCCTGTGTCAGCTGCTAGTCAGCCCCCTGCCCAGGACCCTGCCACAAAAACCCCATCGTCGCCTCCACGATCCTCCACAGCATCCACCAGCGTTCAGCTCTCCATACCCCAGACGCTGGAGCGGAAACGCAAATATAGTGCAACCCACCCGCACGCCCAAGCCCTTAATGTGCACATCTCCAGATTGCTTAGCCTGGAGATGCTGCCCTATAGGCTAGTAGAGACCGAGGCCTTTCGCAACCTCATGGCGGCGGCCGCCCCTCGGTATTCGGTCCCCAGCCGCCACTACTTTTCCCGATGTGCCGTCCCAGCCCTGCACCAGCACGTGTCAGACAACATCATCCGTGCCCTGACCAACGCCGTTTCTGACAAGGTCCACCTGACCACGGACACGTGGACGAGTGCTGCCGGGCAGGGCCACTATATATCGCTGACGGCACATTGGGTTAACTTGGTGGAGGCTGGGACCGAGTCTGACCCTGGGGCTGCTCATATACTGCCGACGCCGAGGATTGCGGGGCCTACCTCGGTCCAGGTGTTTCAGGCCTACTATGCCTCCTCCTCCTCCCACCCCTCCTCCACCTCCTCCTCCGAACTACCATCCGTGGGCACGGCGCCATCAGTCGGTAGCTCTAGGCACAGCAGCAGTGCCGTCGCTAAGCGACAGCAGGCGGTGCTCAAACTGCTGAGCCTAGGCGACAAAAGGCACACCGCCCAAGAGCTATTACAGGGCATCACGGCGCAGACTGATCTGTGGCTGGCACCGCTGAACCTCAAGCCGGGAATGGTTGTGTGTGACAACGGCCGTAACCTGGTGGCGGCTCTGCAACTCGGCAGACTGACACATGTGCCATGCCTGGCCCATGTGTTAAATCTGATAGTTCAGCGTTTCCTCAAGACATACCCCAATCTGTCTGATTTGCTCACGAAGGTGCGCCGCATCTGTGCGCATTTCAGGAAGTCCAGCCCAGATGCTGCCACTCTCAGGGCAGCGCAGCGCCGCCTCCAACTGCCCGCTCACCGACTGTTGTGCGACGTTCCCACGAGGTGGAATTCAACACTGACCATGTTATCCAGAGTTTACCAGCAGCGCAGAGCGATTGTAGACTGCCAGATGTCAACTTCCACCAGAACTGGTAGTCAGGTCAGTCAGCTTCCTCAAGTCTACAATGAGGAGTGGACGTGGATGTCTAATATCTGTCAGGTGCTGAGTAACTTTGAGGAGTCAACACAGATGGTCAGTGGCGATGCCGCCATCATCAGCCTCACCATCCCGCTGCTTGGCCTGTTGAAAAACTCTCTGGTCAGCATGAAGTCGGAAGCTTTGCGCTCGTCACAAGAGACAGGGGAAGAATATTCCCTTGTTGATAGCCAAAGCACCCTCAGGTCTGTTTCTCAGCGCATATCGGAGGAGGTGGAGGTGGAGGAGGATGAGGAGGAAGAGGAGGAGAATGTTGGCGAGACACAAGAGGGGACCATTGTTGAGTCCTTCACTGTTCAGCGTGTATGGGCAGAAGAAGAGGAGTTGGAGGAGTTGGAGGAGGAGGAAATGGACAGTCAGGCCAGTGAGGGGAGTGAATTCTTACGCGTTGGTACTCTGGCGCATATGGCAGATTTCATGCTAGGCTGCCTATCCCGTGACCCTCGCGTTCAAAGAATTTATTCCAGCACCGATTACTGGGTGTTCACTCTCCTGGACCTACGGTACAAGCAAAATCTTCCCACTCTCATCCCTGCAGAGGAAAGGAGTGTGAGAATGCATGAATACCAGCAGGCCCTGGTACACAAGCTGAAACAGTATTTCCCTTCTGACAGCGCTAGCGGCAGAGTGCGTAGTTCTGCGGGACAAGTAGCGAGGGAGAGTAAGCGAGCAGGCAGCTTGTCCAGCACTGGCAAGGGTACGCTTTACAAGGCTTTTGCCAGCTTTATGTCACCCCAGCAAGACACTGTCACCTGTCCCCAGTCTCGGCAGAGTAGGGCTGATCTTTACAGAAAGATGGTGAGGGAGTACGTAGCTGACCATACCATCGTCCTAAATGATCACACAGCTCCCTACAACTACTGGGTTTCAAAGCTGGACATGTGGCACGAACTGGCGCTGTACGCCTTGGAGGTTCTTGCCTGCCCTGCCGCTAGCGTCTTGTCCGAGCGGGTTTTCAGTGCAGCTGGTGGCATCATCACCGATAAGCGTACACGCCTGTCGACTGACAGCGCTGACAGGCTGACGCTTATTAAAATGAATAAAGGCTGGATTTCTCAGAATTTCCAATCTCCACCAGGTGAAGGAAGCTCAACCTGAATAATTTATCCACTCCTCCTCCTCCTCATTTTCCTCCTTCTCCTCCTCTTTGTACAGTAAAGCAGAGGAAAATGGCTATTTTTTGACAGGGCCCACTGGCTCTTGCTATAGTACTTCATGCATTTAATTTTTCTGGAGGGCCACCTACCCGGTCCTCTGTTTGAAACAATTTTTGTGAGTGCCACATACAGGCACTCAATCTATTCCATTTTTCTGGAGGGCCACCGACCCGTTCCTCTGTTTTAAAAAATTTTTGGGACTGCCACATACAGGCACTCAATCTATTCCATTTTACTGGAGGGCCACGTACCTGCTCCTCTGGTTTGAAAAATGTTTGGGACTGCCACATACAGGCACTCAATCTATTCCATTTTACTGGAGGGCCACCTACCTGCTCCTCTGGTTTGAAAAATGTTTGGGACTGCCACATACAGGCACTCAATCTATTCCATTTTACTGCAGGGCCACCTACCTGCTCCTCTGGTTTGAAACATTTTTGGGACTGCCACATACAGGCACTCAATCTATTCCATTTTACTGGAGGGCCACCTACCTGCTCCTCTGGTTTGAAAAATGTTTGGGACTGCCACATACAGGCACTCAATCTATTCCATTTTACTGCAGGGCCACCTACCTGCTCCTCTGGTTTGAAACATTTTTGGGACTGCCACATACAGGCACTCAATCTATTCCATTTTACTGGAGGGCCACCTACCTTCTCCTCTGGTTTGAAAAATGTTTGGGACTGCCACATACAGGCACTCAATCTATTCCATTTTACTGGAGGGCCACCTACCTGCTCCTCTGGTTTGAAAAATTTTTGGGACTGCCACATACAGGCACTCAATCTATTCCATTTTACTGCAGGGCCACCTACCTGCTCCTCTGGTTTGAAACATTTTTGGGACTGCCACATACAGGCACTCAATCTATTCCATTTTACTGGAGGGCCACCTACCTGCTCCTCTGGTTTGAAAAATGTTTGGGACTGCCACATACAGGCACTATCCAAATTAAATTGTCTCCATAGCAGCCTCCACACGTTGTCTCCATTGCTACCTCCAAAAGTCGTCCATATAGCTGCCTCCATACATCGTCCCTTTATCAAACGAGGTGTGTCAGGCAGAAATTTGGGTTGTTTTCATGGATTCCACATCAAAGTTGTTAACTTTGTCGCCACCCTGCTGTGTTATCCACAAAATATACTGGCAAACTTTTACCATTTAGGGATATTATTTCAGCGCTTCTTGCGCATCTGTTTACATTCCCCTCACCCGGCATATCCTAAACTTATAAGAACGCTACTACACTTGATCTTATACAAAAGGTTCTTAGAAGTGCTGTTTGGGGAGTAGCCTAGAGACAGGGGCTTGGATTGGCGAAAGCTCGCCTGGCAGCGGAGCGCCAGCTCCATGCGCATCATGCGCTTCTTGCGCATCTGTTTACATTCCCCTCACCCGCCATATCCCAAACTTATAAGAACGCTACTACACTTAACTTGGTGCAGGCTGGGACCGAGTCTGACCCTGGGGCTGGTCATATACTGCCGACGCAGAGAATTGCGGGGCCTACCTCGGTCCAGGTCTCAAAGGCCTACTATACCTCCTCCCACCCCTCCTCCACCTCCTCCGAATTACCATCCGTGGGCATGGCGCCATCAGTCGGTAGCTCTAGGCACAGCAGCAGTGCCGTCGCTAAGCGACAGCAGGCGGTGCTGAAACTGCTGAGCCTAGGCGATAAAAGGCACACCGCCCAAGAGCTATTACAGGGCATTCCACATCAAAGTTGTTAACTTTGTCGCCACCCTGCTGTGTAATCCACAAAATATACTTGCAAACTTTTACCATTTAGGGATATTATTTCAGCGCTTCTTGCGCATCTGTTTACATTCCCCTCACCCGCCATATCCTAAACTTATAAGAACGCTACTACACTTGATCTTATACAAAAGGTTCTTAGAAGTGCTGTTTGGGGAGTAGCCTAGAGACAGGGGCTTGGATTGGCGAAAGCTCGCCTGGCTGCAGAGCGCCAGCTCCATCCCAAGATCCAACTAACATAGTTGCAGCACCTTTAATCTACTACTAGTTCACTGCCTCCATAATAATAATAATAATAATCTTTATTTATATAGCGTCATCATATTCTGTAGCGCTTTACAAATCATAGGAAACAAATACAAATGTAATGTAACAGAGCACAACATTTGTATGGAACAACAGGAGTGAGGTCCCTGCTCGCCAGAGCTTACGGTTTATGAAGATGATGGGGTAACACGAGGTAAAAGAATATTTAATGGTCAAGCCATTCTTCTTAGGGAATAGAAAAAAATATAATAAATGGAATTGCTGTCGCTTGAACCACTCAGCCGTCATCTTATATACCAGGTCCAGGGTGAATGGGACTGCAGAGAAGTCTGGTGCCTGTTGGTTGCTGGATAACAGATGGGAGGACGACACAGGACGGGTTAGTAGAAGAGTTAAAACTTCATGCAGTTAATGAGTGTTATAGGCTTGCCTAAAGAAATGGGTTTTAAGAGCACGTTTGAAACTTTGGAGGTTAGGTATTAGTCTGATAGTCCGGGGCAGAGCATTCCATAGAATTGGTGCAGCTCTAGAGAAGTCTTGGAGACGCGAGTGGGAGGTCCGCACTAGGGTAGAGGTTAATCTAAGATCACTGGCGGATCTAAGAGCACGGGTTGGGCGATAGACTGAGATAAGAGAGGAGAGGTAGGGGGGTGCAGCATTATACAGAGCTTTATGGATGAGGGTTATTATTATTTTAAACTGTATTCGAAAGGAGACTGGCAGCCAGTGCAGCGACTGGCATGAACTGTAAGCATACATGGTCCCCTTATCAAACGAGCTGTGTCAGGCAGAATTTTGGGTTGTTTTCATGGCTTCCATGTTAACTTTGTCGCCACCCTGCTGTGTAATCCACAAAATATACTGGCAAACTTTTATCATGTACCGATATTATTTGAGCGCTTCTTGCTCACCTCCTTTGGTTCCTCTCTGACACCCATTGGTTTGAAGCCTAAGTCCAATTAGGGTATGTCGCCATGCCACTCTCTAGCCTGCTGCCGCTGCCTCTGCATGCCGTCCCCTATAGTGTCAGGGTCAATTATTGGATGTTTTAGATGCTATCTAGCTTCATTCTGTCACTCTGTCATGGCCATGCTGTTGCCCATAATTTTGGCATAATGGTGCGATTAGGCAGCCTCAGAGGCATCCATGCATGCTGCCCCTGCTGTTTCCTGTCCATTTCCGTGGTGTTTCCATCCTTTTCTGAGGTTCCCAGGTGTTTGGCCAAGCTTCCCTGTGCAGAGCCTTGGTCCCCTTGAAAAATGCTCGAGTCTCCCATTGACTTCAATGGGGTTCGTTATTCGAGACGAGCACTCGAGCATCGGGAAAAGTTCGTCTCGAATAACGAGTACCCGAGCATTTTAGTGTTCGCTCATCTCTAGTAATAACCCCACAAAATGTGTAAACCTATTTCTCTCGAGTGTAGAAGTACCCCACATGTGTATATAAAATGTTGTATGGGCGCACAGTAAAAGGAAAGGGGGATGTTTGCCTTTTAGAAGCCAAATTTGACAGAAATGTTTGACATGCATTTGGAGAACCCTAGTGGTATAAAACAGGCAAGAATCCAAAAAGTGACCCTAATTTTTGAATGCACACCCCTTAGAGAATTTCACAATGTGTAATATATGTATTTGCCCCTACAGGTGAATGATCCAATTAGGCCCTAAACATTAAAAAGGTGAAAATTTTCCTATAAATGTCACTTTACCCCTAATTTTTGTAAGCTACAAGGGATCATATATTACATAACCCCAAAAAAGGTGTAAAACTATTTCTCCCGAGTGTAGAAGTACCCCACATGTGCATATAAAATGCTTTATGGGCGCACAGTAGAGGAAAAGAGGGATGTTTGTCTTTTAGAGGCCAAATTTGACAGAAATCCTTCACATGTGTCAGGATACATTTGGAGAGCCGTAGTGGTACCAAAACAGAGGAAAACCCAAAAAGTCACCCTAATTGTTGAATGTACACCCCTTGCGGAATTTAGCATGGTGTAATATGTGGTGTAGTGTAATACACGTGGTGAAATGAGCATTTTGAACATATAGGTGATGTGCAATGGAGTCCAAGATGGAAATTGCAATTATTTCTGGAAAGTTCAGTGCCCGTTATGTGGCGCCCCTTATGAAATAATGGAGGGGTATAGGGAGCAACGTGACCTAACAGTTGTTACAATTATTCATTTTACCGAAATTAATTCACAACTGGTTGGGCGTGAATTGTGAATGTCTAGTGTATAAGGAGGTAGAATATACCAGGGGACCAACTAAACTTTTGTCACTCTGGAGTTGTCGCAGGTCTCTTAGTAGTATGTAGTGTCCATCCTTAGTATATAGTGTCCATCCTTAGTATGTAGTGTCCATCCTAACTCCTCTTTTGTAACAGACTCTTTATTGAGTCCTACCTTTAGAAGCAGCAGAATTCACCGGGAAAATGCTGTCCTGGCAAAACACAGGAACATCTAAACCAGAGGTACTGGGGCCGCGTCCTTCTTGTCCCAATATTAGTTTCCTAATACCTTTCTCTTGAAAACGGAGAAATTATACAGCAGGACCTGCACATTGGAACAGCACGTAAGAGTTGTACAGCATAATCTGTACAATGTGCACGGCCAGCGCTTTTGTACCATATCTTCGTTTTAGTAGGGAATTATCGCCAAGTTTTGCTCTTATTCACCCTAGCGATGCCCATTGTGACGAATATTGCTGCTTTTGGCTGGACCAAATCGACCAGCCAATAGCGGCAAACATGTACAGAGGGGGGCAACAAAACCCCTCTGGACCGCAAGGTAAAATTGGTGGCTGTCAGGAACAGCCGCCACTCTGCCCCGATCACCGTGTCTACAGACATAGTGACCGGTATTACTGATGTCATAAGTAAATTCGCTTCTATTGGCTCGTCTGAATTGATGAGCCAGTAGCAGCGATCATGTGGGGGGGACGTAACCCTTCTGTTCCATGGGGCAGGATGGATGGCCGTCAGGAACAGCCGCCATCTTGCCCCGATCACTGTGTCTGAAACGTGTTGGCAAGTCACTACCCGCCGCACCGTTCTATAACAACGCACGTTGGGAATAGGCTATACAATCTTTATTTTTTAAGCAATTTAGACAAATAAGGGCTTATTTTTTGCGAGACGAGATGCACTGTAAAAATCACCTTCATTTTAGTGGGTTTTTAGCTTATTGAAGCAATTTTATTAACTTTTTACATGTGGAGGAAAATAAAATCATCAATTCTTGTTTTGGATTTTTAGCATTTTTTGGGGGGGTGTTCACTGTAGCATAACAATAATATATTATCTTTATTCTACGGATCACTACGATTACGCTGATACCTCATTTATATAGTTTATTTTATATTTGTCCAATTTTATTGAAGGAAAACTAGAATTGAAAAAATTGGATTTGTTTTAGTATTGCCATTTTTATAGCAGCATAACTAAAGTATTTTTTGGTTGACGGAGCTGGTTGTAAGCTTATTTTTTGCGTGACAAGTTGTTCTTTTCATTGGTATCATTTTGGTGCTTGTAACTTTTTCGGATAACATTTTAGAACATTTTTTGTAAAGCAATTTGATAAAAAGTTTACATTTTTGGCAAGTTTTTGGGGTTTTTTTTTTACCACGTTCACCGAGGGGGTCCAATTATGATTAGGATTTATTGTACAGATTGTTACGGACGCAGCGATACCAAATAAGTGGGGTTTTTTGGTGATTTAGTGTTTTTTATACTTTATTACTTGTGTACAGGGAAATGTGGTGTTTGGGGGGACTTTCACTTTCTTTTATTATTTATTTTTATTTTAAAAAAACCTTTATTTATTTTTTTTACTTCTTTTACAGTATCTGACATCTTAGTTTGAACAAGTGATCTTCTGATCACTTGTTCAAGCTCTTTTACATGTTACACAGTGCAATACAGATGTATTGCACTGTGTAATGTAAGACACTGAGCATGCTGCGCATGCCCAGTGTCTTACAGCCGGGTCCTGCCAGAAGGCAGGGACCCGGCTTCCGGATGAAGATCGCGCAGCCCCGGGCACCGGCAGTCCCGGGGCTGCGATCGGAGCAGCGAACCCCCCCGGTAAGCGCCGCGGGGGGGTCCGATTCACCTTTACTAAACTTTAAATGCCTCTAACACGCCGCGGTCAGCGCGACCGTGGCGTGTTAGGGGTTAACACCCGCGATCGGAGAAATCTCCGATTGCGGGTGTTAGAGGCAGGTGTCGGCTATAATATATAGCTGACACCCGCAGCTTCTGGCCCCGGCTCCGTTCAGGAGCCGGGGCCAGAAGCTTGACGTAATAATACTGCATTTTGCGGGAACGCACCTCCCGCCATGCAGTACTATTACGTCAAATGTCGGGAAGGGGTTAAACTACTAATCCCCTCTGGTAGGGTATGAAACGTCCTTTCTAGAATTTCCACTTTTATGTGAAAACTCAGCAGTTTACTTTTGAAAGATTCACATGAAAATGAGCAGAGAAGAGTCATATTTGCCTTCACCCCATCCTATCTTCCGCTCTTTAGTACCTAGAAACATACATTTGGTGATATATTAAAGATAAAAAAACTCATCATAGATTGTGGTTCTATGAGCTACAGGACTCACAAAAATAACTCTTTCCATCTCTTTTCACATTGCTTTGGAAAAAGTTTTTGTAAGTAAACTATAAGTAAAAATATAATTCTGGAATGAACGTTTCATACCCCACCTGATGGGCTTTATAGTTTAATGGGGTAAAATCTTGGGGTAGGATCCCTAAAATTGAGTTGTGCCACGTTTTATTGAAATCAACAAAATAGAGGATATCAGTCTGATTGACTGGGGTCGTACTGCTGGTGTCTTCACCAATCACTAGGATGGGGGTCCTTTTATCACTTACCCTCCCAGCACTCCCATGGATGTTAGTGGGGGTCCTTTTATCACTTACTCTCCCAGCACTCTGATGGATGTTAGTGCTGGAGATACTTAAACACTATGCTCTGCAATTCATGAAGTTCCCATAGAATTGAATGGAGCAGCAGATATATGTTCCCTGTTCTGTTGATCATTTGGGGTCCCAACAGTCAGACTTATGATACACGTGCCCTATTGTTATGCAGTTACATTGTTATTTGTAAAGCAGCATGTAAGGAATAACAATACCACATACATCTTTATGGGTAACAAAGGCTTGGACTTTTAGTTCCTCAGTATCGGGCTTGTATCGGGTCAGGTACATCTGTTATGTGCAATGAAATATATGTACTAATTGCCCATCACTGTAGACTCGCTACTGTGCAAGACTCGCGTCTCATTTGCATGCATGAAGAACAGGCAGTTAGGCCTCGGAGGGAGAATTCAGTTACTCGTCCATAGCGCTTTAATAAATATGAGAAATATGAGAGTCATTATTTTTTTCTTTGTTTATGCAAATTTCAGCTCCAGCCATATTGCTCCATTCGGTACTTGATTAAAATGCAGAACGTGTGCGGCGCGATGAAGCCCTGCATGCGTGTTCAGTGATGTTACAGGCAGCCAAGAATAAACCGGTGTCTACATATGATGAGAATGCGGACACAGACCGGGATGGACTTAGGGACCTCTTACCTCCTTTTACATGTAATATAAATTTAAAAAAAACACCAACACTTTGCTTTAAAGGTGTGATGATTCATAGAGAAGAACGATTTTTTTTTTATGTAAGGAAGAATTAAAGTGGTAGGAAGAAGGGGTCGTAACAAACCATAGTGAAGAACCATGGAAGAGGATCTCTATAGAGTCCTGTCTGAGATAGATATTGGGGGTGTTTTTTTAGTTATACTTTGAACAATATTTCAAACAATACTTAGAGGGGTAATTCCCTAACATATATTTCATATGAGTCAATACTAATATAGGGGGTTTAATATTATTGACAACTCATGACAACTCATCAGCAGGATAGGAGATGAGTTTCTCCTTATTAGGCACCAACAACTGGGAGCTCCCTGTAATTATGATAACCACAATTGTAATAGAACACAATTGTACTTCTTGACAAAATCACTCCATTCTCTTCTACAGTACGTATGTGACATGCCTTAGAGCCCCATGGCCGTGAATTAAGCACAGGTTAAGCATAGACATAGGAAACAAGAACATGGAATCCAATAGACCCAATGGGGGAAGATTTATCAGGGTTTGTAGCCAGTTTTCTATTCCCCCTTACGCCCTCTCCAAGGAAAGTGGATGTGGTTGGGTGTGAAGGGTCAAGGCCCAATGGGCTGGAGGCCGGAGCCTATTGATACATCCAGAAGATGCATGGGGAATGGCGATAACAACATATATTTAAGTACCATGCAACAGAGAATGGTAAATCTCCCCATGGTCTATGAGTCTGGTGAATTCACAAGAATATCCATCCCCGACTCTCTTTTTGATAAAGTTCTAAAAAATCTAAAATATTTCACTGGTGATAGCATAGGCGGTTGGGTAATGAAATGCTGCAGATCTGTACGTTACGCCTAAATGTTTGCATTGCCTTTCACAAGAAAGGTTACAGAAAAAGAAAGGGCCACGTGGTTACAAATGCAGCGGTCATCCCCTTTACAGATTTAACACCTGTGACTACTATGTAATTATACACTTGAAAACTTGTTCAAAAAAGTATAATTTCATCATGTAAATCTCTATCAAATAAAAATCTGCACCCTCAATTTTTCTACAATGTACAGTAAATCGATATTCAGCTAAATTTTTCACATTTCACAGGTTTTTTTTCCCATAATCCCATGTAACAGACCCAACCTGCCCTATTATTTAGTCGAGCTGAGATTAGCAAAGGTCACTTATTTAGACAAAGTAAAGAGAATACTTAGAGATACAAATGTAACTTGTAGAATTAGAGGATTTGATTTAGTGTTTCTGGAGATCCTAGCAGCAGGTCAGTGCTCAAGAGATGAACATGTGGCCAACTGCTAGAAGATCTTTGAAGGACAAGAGGTGCTAATCCTGTTTTCTGCTCAGCAGATGAGCGCATTGTAGAAATGTCACTGGCGTTTCATGAACAGCTTGGAAAGGAGTGTCTCTGCAGTTTCTTAACAACTTTCAGTGGAAAATATCCCTTTTACAAATATATCTTTAATGTAAAACTCAGAAATAAAGTTCACTCGCAGACATCAAACTCTTTCATCCAATGGTCAGGTACCATTTCGACACAGGAGCTCTGAAGAGTAGTTTGTAGTCTACATGTTACTATTAACCGATCCAACTTCTGATCCACTGATGTCTTCTCTTACTTGAAGCTTTCACACCTTTTCTCCATATTGTGGAAAACTCCTGGTCATGATTTGTCTCTGTAGAGTGGCTTCTCCCTTCGGAGATACACCCAACTATCTACATGCAAATGAAAGTATTCCTCCCTTGAACATTTTGCCAATACTTGCCTAGAACATAGATCAATACAGAATATGTAGACGTCAAAAAGGACAAGCATCATGATGGCCCCAGGCTGTCGGGAGAAGCCAGTAGATCTTTGAATCAATGAAGATAACTTTTATTGGTAATGACATGTTTGACGGCCCAGATTCTTCTTGTCAACAGACTGATACTACAGGATACAATATACTACATGTAGAGACAAGTCTGGTTATCGACAATCAATGCCAAAACGTATTTGCTGCATTTGAAGATCTACTGAAAGCCTGGACCTGTCTTGACACATGTATTAATGTCATACTTGGGTGAACATTGCAAGAACAATGCATTTTGATGAACTAATTTACAGTCATTTTACCACTGCTATCAGGGTGCTAAAGAAATACCATTACAAGGTTTGAAGTGGCATTGTAGCATATTAGGTTATTATTTTTCCACTGCTAGTCCAATTGCAGCCCAGTCCTCTGATTGTCTTTTGTTTCCGAAGAAACACATCCATGGCCAAAAGTGACTGAATAGACCAGTTGTTGCCATATGATCCAACTTTTTGGGACTGATAACAAGAGACTTTTTTCAATACAGTTGGTGGAGAAGCAAGCAAGACAACTATATCCTGTGGATTCATAGTTTCATAGATGGACAATAGATGGTTAGTGGAATTGCAAAAAAGTAATGAATAAATGAGTGGTAATGGAACAACGGCCCTTATTATGTAAATTAGTAGAAGTTTTAATTATTGATGAACAGACCCATTAGTATTGGGGTATGGCAGGTTTGGCAGAAGCTGGACCCGAATCTGAGAACACCTATGATCGGTGCTGGGATGTTTTGGAGAGCAACAATCCTCAGGAAAATGGAGGCGTGAATGTGCCACCCGCAATTACATCAATGCCAGATGTTTAGGTGGGGAGGTGAAGCGAACCTGGACTTCTGGCTGAAGGCCGAGTTTGTGTTTCGATCTGAACTTCATTGTTTGGTACAAACCCAAGGTTCTGCTCACTAGTAACAAGTTCTAAAGTTTTCAGTCCAACATTCATGAGAAGTGTGTAGGCACCCAACAATCTGACATACTTTACACATTTGGATGTGGGATCTATATCTTTGGTGGGACAATCTATTTCATTCCCTGACCTCAAGTGACATTTACTCCAATCAAATATTCTCAAATTCCTTAATTCCATAGTTTGTATGTAAAGAGGAATCTCCCAATCAGTAAACTAATAATCTATCCCATCATCAATTATCAGATCATGAATACACCATGAGTTCATGGCTGCTGGTTAAAGTGTTGAAAAGTCCACGGATTTGCGATAGATCAGTCAGAGAAATCATTAGAACAACCTTAGTACTAAATGTGACAGAACTAAGTACAAGCTACACTATCGGTGATGTGTCAGGGTCTAAACACCATTCACCATGTTGACTAAATACTGTAAAAAAGCTGAAAATCCTTTTCTAAATGCTAAACAGAATTACTGACTTTTATCTTGTTGGATATAAGCAGATTAAGGGTTTTAGGATTTTTCTTTGCATTTCATCGTTATAGATAGGCACTAAACACCCCACGAATTTTAATTCAAGAATTCCCCCATCATTTGACAAGGTGTTGTCCAAAAATCAACAAAAAATATGAGGTTTAGAACTAGGAACCCAACATCTAAGCTATGAATCTAATAAAATGTGTATGAAAGAAGAGTTAGCATGTTACCATTAAGGAATATTAATGTAGTTGTCTGTTAAAACAGTGTTAACCGAGGCAACCAAGAACAAAAGAAACAGCACTAAACTGTGGTCACTAGAGGGTCTGGACTCGGGGGTTTCCCCATTGAATACAATCGGCCCAATTAAGTAGTGGCACACAATGGGCTAGTCAACCATATGGACCATGACACAGAATATCTCTTAAATTTATACGTCTGCATTGCTAGTATCTTTTCAATTTAAAATACCAACGACCTCACTGAATTGGGGAGAAGTGGGATTCTTCCAGGGTCGGGTGATGAACAGTTTTGTTACCAACATGATTTTAAAGTCATTTACGCCTATGTGAGTTTTTGTATGGATAACATGTGCGATAGGACACTTTTCTAGTAATTTTTCTGTGAGTCTAATTTGCATTTTTCCTTTCTGGTGGATTTTCTACCAATCAAATCACAGCCTGTCTTGCAATCTTCATTATTTCCTGGCCCCGTGACCTCAGAGTCTCATGTACTAAACAGCCTAGTTTTATTGGTCACATATAATAATAAATACAGGTGTTATTATTATTATTTATCCTGGTGGTAGTTGTCCTCTAAGGTGGAAATTTAGGGAAGTACTAAAAAAAGGTTGATGATCAGAAAACATTTAAACTACATACTTGGAGCAAGTGTTGGACCGGCCGACCAGAGAATCGAGGATCCTCCATGGGGCCCAGGCTCCAACCTATTTAAAACCACTGAGATACATAAGTAGACAACCTCAAGGCTTGTAAAGTCTATTTCCAAAGGGATAATGAAAGTGTGACTCCAGATTATTTTTATCTGGTGGGCCAAATGACCAAAGGAGCCTGACACTGGGTACGAGGAGCATACTTTGGCCCTGTAGCCTTGAGAGGCCTCAAAGACCCGAGAAAGAAGGTGTTTTGTAATGTAAATGACTTATAAGGTGGAACATGATTCCTATACAAACAAAACCTAAAGAATGAATAATAGAATAAGACATGAACCATACGGGGTACATTGACCAAGCTGGCACCATTGCCACTGTGTATAGTTTGTAATTAGAGATGAGCGAACACTAAAATGCTCGGGTACTCGTTATTCGAGACGAACTTTTCCCGATGCTCGAGTGCTCGTCTCGAATAACGAACCCCATTGAAGTCAATGGGAGACTCGAGCATTTTTCAAGGGGACCAAGGCTCTGCACAGGGAAGCTTGGCCAAACACCTGGGAACCTCAGAAAAGGATGGAAACACCACGGAAATGGACAGGAAACAGCAGGGGCAGCATGCATGGATGCCTCTGAGGCTGCTTAAACGCACCATTATGCCAAAATTATGGGCAACAGCATGGCCATGACAGAGTGACAGAATGAAGCTAGATAGCATCTAAAACATGCAATAATTGACCCTGACACTATAGGGGACGGCATGCAGAGGCAGCGGCAGCAGGCTAGAGAGTGTCATGGCGACATACCCTAAATGGACTCAGGCTTCAAACCAATGGGTGGCAGAGAGGAACCAAAGGAGGTGAGCAAGAAGTGCTCAAATAATATCGGTACATGATAAAAGTTTGCCAGTATATTTTGTGGATTACACAGCAGGGTGGCGACAAAGTTAACATGGAAGCCATGAAAACAACCCAAAATTCTGCCTGACACAGCTCGTTTGATAAGGGGACCATGTATGGAGGCAGTGAACTAGTAGTAGATTAAAGGTGCTGCAGTTAAAACTATGTTAGTTGGATCTTGGCATGGAGCTGGCGCTCCGCTGCCAGGCGAGCTTTCGCCAATCCAAGCCCCTGTCTCTAGGCTACTCCCCAAACAGCACTTCTAAGAACCTTTTGTATAAGATCAAGTGTAGTAGCGTTCTTATAAGTTTAGGATATGCCGGGTGAGGGGAATGTAAACAGATGCGCAAGAAGCGCATGATGCGCATGGAGCTGGCGCTCCGCTGCCAGGCGAGCTTTCGCAAATCCAAGCCCCTGTCTCTAGGCTACTCCCCAAACAGCACTTTTGTATAAGATCAAGTGTAGTAGCGTTCTTATAAGTTTAGGATATGGCGGGTGAGGGGAATGTAAACAGATGCGCAAGAAGCGCTGAAATAATATCCCTAAATGGTAAAAGTTTGCAAGTATATTTTGTGGATTACACAGCAGGGTGGCGACAAAGTTAACAACTTTGATGTGGAATCCATGAAAACAACCCAAATTTCTGCCTGACACACCTCGTTTGATAAAGGGACGATGTATGGAGGCAGCTATATGGACGACTTTTGGAGGTAGGAATGGAGACAACGTGTGGAGGCTGCTATGGAGACAATTTAATTTGGATAGTGCCTGTATGTGGCAGTCCCAAAAATTGTTCAAACCAGAGGAGCAGGTAGGTGGCCCTCCAGTAAAATGGAATAGATTGAGTGCCTGTATGTGGCAGTCCCAAAAATTGTTCAAACCAGAGGAGCAGGTAGGTGGCCCTGCAGTAAAATGGAATAGATTGAGTGCCTGTATGTGGCAGTCCCAAAAATGTTTCAAACCAGAGGAGCAGGTAGGTGGCCCTCCAGTAAAATGGGATAGATTGAGTGCCTGTATGTGGCAGTCCCAAAAATGTTTCAAACCAGAGGAGCAGGTAGGTGGCCCTCCAGTAAAATGGGATAGATTGAGTGCCTGTATGTGGCAGTCCCAAAAATGTTTCAAACCAGAGGAGCAGGTAGGTGGCCCTCCAGTAAAATGGAATAGATTGAGTGCCTGTATGTGGCAGTCCCAAAAATTGTTCAAACCAGAGGAGCAGGTAGGTGGCCCTCCAGTAAAATGGGATAGATTGAGTGCCTGTATGTGGCAGTCCCAAAAATGTTTCAAACCAGAGGAGCAGGTAGGTGGCCCTCCAGTAAAATGGAATAGATTGAGTGCCTGTATGTGGCAGTCCCAAAAATTGTTCAAACCAGAGGACCGGGTAGGGGGCCCTCCAGAAAAATGGAATAGATTGAGTGCCTGTATGTGGCACTCACAAAAATTGTTTCAAACAGAGGACCGGGTAGGTGGCCCTCCAGAAAAATTAAATGCATGAAGTATAGCAAGAGCCAGTGGGCCCTGTCAAAAAATAGCCATTTTCCTCTGCTTTACTGTACAAAGAGGAGGAGAAGGAGGAAAATGAGGAGGAGGAGGAGGAGTGGATCAATTATTCAGGTTGAGCTTCCTTCACCTGGTGGAGATTGGAAATTCTGAGAAATCCAGCCTTTATTCATTTTAATAAGCGTCAGCCTGTCAGCGCTGTCAGTCGACAGGCGTGTACGCTTATCGGTGATGATGCCACCAGCTGCACTGAAAACCCGCTCGGACAAGACGCTAGCGGCAGGGCAGGCAAGAACCTCCAAGGCGTACAGCGCCAGTTCGTGCCACATGTCCAGCTTTGAAACCCAGTAGTTGTAGGGAGCTGTGTGATCATTTAGGACGATGGTATGGTCAGCTACGTACTCCCTCACCATCTTTCTGTAAAGATCAGCCCTACTCTGCCGAGACTGGGGACAGGTGACAGTGTCTTGCTGGGGTGACATAAAGCTGGCAAAAGCCTTGTAAAGCGTACCCTTGCCAGTGCTGGACAAGCTGCCTGCTCGCCTACTCTCCCTCGCTACTTGTCCCGCAGAACTACGCACTCTGCCGCTAGCGCTGTCAGAAGGGAAATACTGTTTCAGCTTGTGCACCAGGGCCTGCTGGTATTCATGCATTCTCACACTCCTTTCCTCTGCAGGGATGAGAGTGGCAAGATTTTGCTTGTACCGTGGGTCCAGGAGAGTGAACACCCAGTAATCGGTGCTGGAATAAATTCTTTGAACGCGAGGGTCACGGGATAGGCAGCCTAGCATGAAATCTGCCATATGCGCCAGAGTACCAACGCGTAAGAATTCACTCCCCTCACTGGCCTGACTGTCCATTTCCTCCTCCTCCAACTCCTCCAACTCCTCTTCTTCTGCCCATACACGCTGAACAGTGAAGGACTCAACAATGGTCCCCTCTTGTGTCTCGCCAACATTCTCCTCCTCTTCCTCCTCATCCTCCTCCACCTCCACCTCCTCCGATATGCGCTGAGAAACAGACCTCAGGGTGCTTTGGCTATCAACAAGGGAATATTCTTCCCCCGTCTCTTGTGACGAGCGCAAAGCTTCCGACTTCATGCTGACCAGAGAGTTTTTCAACAGGCCAAGCAGCGGGATGGTGAGGCTGATGATGGCGGCATCGCCACTGACCATCTGTGTTGACTCCTCAAAGTTACTCAGCACCTGACAGATATCAGACATCCACGTCCACTCCTCATTGTAGACTTGAGGAAGCTGACTGACCTGACTACCAGTTCTGGTGGAAGTTGACATCTGGCAGTCTACAATCGCTCTGCGCTGCTGGTAAACTCTGGATAACATGGTCAGTGTTGAATTCCACCTCGTGGGCACGTCGCACAACAGTCGGTGAGCGGGCAGTTGGA
Source organism: Engystomops pustulosus (assembly GCF_040894005.1). NCBI lineage: Eukaryota > Metazoa > Chordata > Amphibia > Anura > Leptodactylidae > Engystomops > Engystomops pustulosus. The sequence goes on from NC_092414.1 coordinate 182,727,563, forward strand.
GGCGGCGCTGCGCTGCCCTGAGAGTGGCAGCATCTGGGCTGGACTTCCTGAAATGCGCACAGATGCGGCGCACCTTCGTGAGCAAATCAGACAGATTGGGGTATGTCTTGAGGAAACGCTGCACTATCAGATTTAACACATGGGCCAGGCATGGCACATGTGTCAGTCTGCCGAGTTGCAGAGCCGCCACCAGGTTACGGCCGTTGTCACACACAACCATTCCCGGCTTGAGGTTCAGCGGTGCCAGCCACAGATCAGTCTGCGCCGTGATGCCCTGTAATAGCTCTTGGGCGGTGTGCCTTTTGTCGCCTAGGCTCAGCAGTTTGAGCACCGCCTGCTGTCGCTTAGCGACGGCACTGCTGCTGTGCCTAGAGCTACCGACTGATGGCGCCGTGCCCACGGATGGTAGTTCGGAGGAGGAGGTGGAGGAGGGGTGGGAGGAGGAGGAGGCATAGTAGGCCTGAAACACCTGGACCGAGGTAGGCCCCGCAATCCTCGGCGTCGGCAGTATATGAGCAGCCCCAGGGTCAGTCTCGGTCCCAGCCTCCACCAAGTTAACCCAATGTGCCGTCAGCGATATATAGTGGCCCTGCCCGGCAGCACTCGTCCACGTGTCCGTGGTCAGGTGGACCTTGTCAGAAACGGCGTTGGTCAGGGCACGGATGATGTTGTCTGACACGTGCTGGTGCAGGGCTGGGACGGCACATCGGGAAAAGTAGTGGCGGCTGGGGACCGAATACCGAGGGGCGGCCGCCGCCATGAGGTTGCGAAAGGCCTCGGTCTCTACTAGCCTATAGGGCAGCATCTCCAGGCTAAGCAATCTGGAGATGTGCACATTAAGGGCTTGGGCGTGCGGGTGGGTTGCACTATATTTGCGTTTCCGCTCCAGCGTCTGGGGTATGGAGAGCTGAACGCTGGTGGATGCTGTGGAGGATCGTGGAGGCGACGATGGGGTTTTTGGGCCAGGGTCCTGGGCAGGGGGCTGACTAGCAGCTGACACAGGGGAAGGAGCAGTGGTGTGCACGGCCGGAGGTGAACGGGCTTGTTGCCACTGAGTGGGGTGCTTAGCATTCATATGCCTGCGCATACTGGTGGTAGTTAAGCTAGTAGTGGTGGAACCCCTGCTGAGCCTGGTTTGGCAAATGTTGCACACCACAGTCCGTCGGTCATCCGGTGTTTCCTTAAAGAACCTCCACACTTCTGAAGATCTAGCCCTCGCCGCAAGAGCCCTCACCACGGGAGCTTCACTAGTTGACAGTGGCGCTGATGCACCAGCTCTGGCCCTGCCTCTCCGTCTGGCCCCACCACTGCCTCTTCCAACCTGTTCAGGTCGAGGACTCTCCTCCGTCTCAGAAGCACTGTGTTCACCCGGCCTCTCAACCCAGCTTGGGTCTGTCACCTCATCATCCTCCGATCCCTCAGTCTGCTCCCCCCTCGGACTTCCTGCCCTGACAACAACTTCCCCACTGTCTGACAACCGTGTCTCCTCATCGTCGGACACCTCTTTACACACTTCCACTACGTCAAGAAGGTCATCATCACCCACAGACTGTGACTGGTGGAAAACCTGGGCATCGGAAAATTGCTCAGCAGCAACCGGACAAGTGGTTTGTGACTGTGGGAAGGGTCCAGAAAACAGTTCCTCAGAGTATGCCGGTTCAAATGGCAAATTTTTCTGGGAGGGGGCAGACTGGGGGGGAGGAGGCTGAGGTGCAGGAGCTGGAGGAGTGGGGATTTCGGTGACATGGGTGGACTGCGTGGAAGACTGACTGGTGGTGGACAAATTGCTCGAAGCATTGTCAGCAATCCACGACATCACCTGTTCGCACTGTTCTGGCCTCAACAGTGCTCTACCACGAGTCCCAGTAACTTCAGACATGAACCTAGGGAGTGTAGCTCTGCGGCGTTCCCCTGCTCCCTCATCAGCAGGTGGTGTCTCACCCCGCCCAGGACCACGGCCTCTGACCCCTGCAGTAGTTGGACGCCCACGTCCCCGCCCTCGTCCTCTACCCCTAGCCCTGGGGTTAAACATTTTTAAAATGAGAGTTATAACTTTTTTTTTTTTTTTACTTTTTTTTTTTTTTTTGTGTGTTTTTTTTGTGTTTTTTGTTTTTTTTTGTGTTTTTTGTTTTTTTTTGAGTTTTTAGAACCAAACAATCCTATCCTATTGCTATGGCTATTTTCTAGCCAAGTATCAAAGGAAGCACACTACTATGCCAGATGAGATGACACTGAGTTATTGCCTAATAGAAATCCAACCCCTACTGAATTTTGCCACTTCAGCCTTTGCTATGGATATGTGCGCCACTAAGCGCAGAACACAGCGGTCGCAAGTCTCACTACAAATTGCTCAGAATTGGCAAGTACATGCACTGCAGAAACTACAGCCACCAGCAGATCAACCAGAAATCAAATATATAGAACGCTACTGTAGGCTTCAAGAAGCTATTTGTATTCTCCTATGGCTATTTTCTAGCCAAGTATCAAAGGAAGCACACTACTATGCCAGATGAGATGACACTGAGTTATTGCCTAATAGAAATCCAACCCCTACTGAATTTTGCCACTTCAGCCTTTGCTATGGATATGTGCGCCACTAAGCGCAGAACACAGCGGTCGCAAGTCTCACTACAAATTGCTCAGAATTGGCAAGTACATGCACTGCAGAAACTACAGCCACCAGCAGATCAACCAGAAATCAAATATATAGAACGCTACTGTAGGCTTCAAGAAGCTATTTGTATTCTCCTATGGCTATTTTCTAGCCAAGTATCAAAGGAAGCACACTACTATGCCAGATGAGATGACACTGAGTTATTGCCTAATAGAAATCCAACCCCTACTGAATTTTCCCACTTCAGCCTTTGCTATGGATATGTGCGCCACTAAGCGCAGAACACAGCGGTCGCAAGTCTCACTACAAATTGCTCAGAATTGGCAAGTACATGCACTGCAGAAACTACAGCCACCAGCAGATCAACCAGAAATCAAATATATAGAACGCTACTGTAGGCTTCAAGAAGCTATTTGTATTCTCCTATGGCTATTTTCTAGCCAAGTATCAAAGGAAGCACACTACTATGCCAGATGAGATGACACTGAGTTATTGCCTAATAGAAATCCAACCCCTACTGAATTTTCCCACTTCAGCCTTTGCTATGGATATGTGCGCCACTAAGCGCAGAACACAGCGGTCGCAAGTCTCACTACAAATTGCTCAGAATTGGCAAGTACATGCACTGCAGAAACTACAGCCACCAGCAGATCAACCAGAAATCAAATATATAGAACGCTACTGTAGGCTTCAAGAAGCTATTTGTATTCTCCTATGGCTATTTTCTAGCCAAGTATCAAAGGAAGCACACTACTATGCCAGATGAGATGACACTGAGTTATTGCCTAATAGAAATCCAACCCCTACTGAATTTTCCCACTTCAGCCTTTGCTATGGATATGTGCGCCACTAAGCGCAGAACACAGCGGTCGCAAGTCTCACTACAAATTGCTCAGAATTGGCAAGTACATGCACTGCAGAAACTACAGCCACCAGCAGATCAACCAGAAATCAAATATATAGAACGCTACTGTAGGCTTCAAGAAGCTATTTGTATTCTCCTATGGCTATTTTCTAGCCAAGTATCAAAGGAAGCACACTACTATGCCAGATGAGATGACACTGAGTTATTGCCTAATAGAAATCCAACCCCTACTGAATTTTCCCACTTCAGCCTTTGCTATGGATATGTGCGCCACTAAGCGCAGAACACAGCGGTCGCAAGTCTCACTACAAATTGCTCAGAATTGGCAAGTACATGCACTGCAGAAACTACAGCCACCAGCAGATCAACCAGAAATCAAATATATAGAACGCTACTGTAGGCTTCAAGAAGCTATTTGTATTCTCCTATGGCTATTTTCTAGCCAAGTATCAAAGGAAGCACACTACTATGCCAGATGAGATGACACTGAGTTATTGCCTAATAGAAATCCAACCCCTACTGAATTTTCCCACTTCGGTCTTTGCTATGGATATGTGTGCCACTAAGAGCTAAACACAACGGTAGCAAGTCCCCCTGCTAATTCCTCACAAAATGGTAAAAGATGCAAATTAAAATAAAAAAAGTAGAACGTTATTGTAGCCCTAAGAAGGGCTGTTGGGTTCTTTGAGAATCACTCCTGCCTAACAGTAAGCTAATAGAACACCCTAACGCTTTCCCTGACCAGCAGCAGCTCTCTCCCTAGCGGCATCCAGAGACAGAATGATCCGAGCAGCGCGGCCAGCGGCTAGTCTATCCCAGGGTCACCTGATCTGGCCAGCCAACCACTGCTATCGACGTGTAAGGGTACCACGTCATGCTGGGTGGAGTGCAGAGTCTCCTGGCTTGTGATTGGCTCTGTTTCTGGCCGCCAAAAAGCAAAACGGCGGGAGCTGCCATTTTCTCGAGCGGGCAAAGTATTCGTCCGAGCAACGAGCAGTTTCGAGTACCCTAATGCTCGACCGAGCATCAAGCTCGGACGAGCATGTTCGCTCATCTCTATTTGTAATCATTCCTAAATTACATTATACAGCTATTCAGAAGGATAGCGGCACGGATAAAGCCGCCACCTTTAATTCCATTACAAAAATTATGGAAAATATTTTAAAGAAGTAATTTCCTTCCTGTAATGTCATCTATCTCATCCTGGGCTCCTGCCCTCCCTGGCCCCATATTCTGTCCTTCGCAGGTAGGGGCTTACAGGTTGATAATGAAGGCTGCCTGGAGATGGCACACATTGTTAAGTGATAATTGTTCCAGCAGAGCTCCTCTCTGTCCTGTTTTATGAGCAATATAATACACTTGGCAAGCGGAGCTGATGCATCTTCTGCATTGAGACTCTTCCTGCCATCTATAAAAGTGCAATTATTGTACCATAAATTGTATATCTGCATACTTCAGTGCTTTACATATTCCGTTATATGCGCTCCTCTGCAGACAGCATGTTATTAGGCTTTACTATACATACTGTACTGATTACATGTATGCTTCTAGCTGTGTTTATTACAGGGATTAAGCCAACATAAAGGATTTCTCAAAGGCCATCACAAGATAGATCAAAGGTAAAGGATTTACTTGCTGCCTGCTGCTTATTCATGAATTCATGGGATGTATGTAGAGTCTCTATATGAAATGTACACAGCTCATTGCAGCGGAGGTAATATGGTTCAAAGAGAAAGTATAATGTAATAAGAAGCACTATGTGGTCATGGGGTCTCCAGCGATGGAAGAAAATACAATAACTAGAGTCGTGCGGCAAACATGAAGGTAATAGCGAATGTTTCACAGTTCTGGCACACAAATACTGCAGATCAGAACTACAAAAAGCGGCGTTTATCCTAAAAATAAATACATTGCTTTTTATGAGGGAAATTTATCATACGCCGGTGCCCCTTTTCCCTCCCCCTCTACCGGTCGATGAGCCCCTCCATGCCCCCATGGTGTGGAGGTGGCATATTTGCAATTTTAATCGCAAATTCTTGCACTGCGCAAGAATTTGCAATTAATTCCCTGCACCAGAAAGCTGGCGTGGAAGCAGTCATAAATCTTCCCCTACATTGCTATATATGTAAGGCACTGGCACCATATTTTGGGAACAGTCAGGGATGAATCTAAGCTCTTTACTGCCTGATGTGAGCTATATAATGGTGGTCCCTAGATCCCATCCAGCAGTAATATTTCAGGTTACTCTTTAGTAAGTAGATCCATGCTGCGTCTCAAACACGTGCTGACATTTGGTGTGATGAGGCACTATTTTTAGGTGTCAAGTCCTGCTTTTATAGCAAGTGACTGTGCACCTGATGCTGCAGGTGGTGCTGCCTGAGGCAAAATTCTCAACTTGCTTGGATTGCGTGCATTTGTACGGTTGTAATTTTCCATGTAAGTTCTAAAAAAAAGTAGTCCCTGGGTTACATACAAGATATATTCTGTAGATTTGTTCTGAAGTTGAATCTGTATTTAAGTCAGAACTGTATATTTTATCATTGTAACCCCCCCAGAGAAATATTTTTTGGTTTCTGTGACAATTAAAATGTAAAACTTTTGGGTTGTCATAAGAACCAGGATTAACAATAAATCTTAATTGCAGACATCTTTAATAACTATTACAGCTGATCATTGTAGCCTAGGACTAAAGTAAAGCAAATTATCAACATTTAGAGGTGCGTTTGTAACTAGGGGTCGTATGTAGGTTGGGGGTTATTCCAGAGTCAATTTTTATCACCAGTCAACAGAATAAGTGGTTGGCTCCTCTGAAAAATCCCAATACTCACGAGAATAGTAGTCTCGTATCGCCATCTAAAGAGTTACTGATAAATGTATCAATATAAAGTACATGACTCGCCAAATTGATAGATTTTAAATGCAATTAATGCAGCATTCATTCATGATTGTCACATAATTCAAATTAGAACATGGGACCTCAGTTGTGATGATAATTGGGGTCTTAATGAACAGATTATTATCACTGATCCACAAGAAGCAGTAGGCGATAAGGGTTGAACTTATTGGGGCAGATTTACTTACCCGGCCCATTCGCGATCCAGCGGCGCGTTCTCTGTGCTATATTCGGGTCCGGCCGGGATTCACTAAGGTAGTTCCTCCGCCGTCCACCAGGCCCTGCTGCGCTGAAGAGCATCGGAACGCACTGGAATACACCAAGCCGGGCTGAGTGAAGGTAAGTGCAATTTTCGCGACAGTTTTTTTTTTAAATGCGGCGGTTTTTCCGAATCCGTGGGTTTTTGTTCGGTCACGCCCCCCGATTTCCGTCGCGCGCATGCCAGTGCCGATGCGCCACAATGCGATCGCGTGCGCCAAAATCCAGGGGCAATTCAGGGGAAATCGGCGCAAATCGGAAATATTCGGGTAACACGTCGGGAAAATGCGAATCGGGCCCTTAGTAAATGACCCCCATTATTTTTAGAGTTAACCTGTCCATCAGTTTGTAGATTCATGATTTTGTATATCAAGTTGGTCGACATATTAGTGTAGACAGATGTAGGATTCATACACATAACCAGATTGCTACATTTAATGGAAACTAGGCAAGAGTTCAATGATCATCAAGGGTAGGTGGAAGGAAACATTTGGATGTTTTTCAACCCCCAAACAACCCCTTTAAACTCTGTACAAGATATACAGTATACAGTCAAATAATGATAGGAAGCTTAAAGGAAACCTACCATGAGGAATCTACTGTCAGAAGAAGATCTGATGGTAGATTCCTCCTGCTGCCTCTGCCCTAATTTAATAGCCCTGAAATTTAACCTAATTTGTTCAAAACTTCATTATAGCAATATGTAAATGAACTGCAGAGGCAGCTTCCCAGTATACGTTATAGAATATTAAATAATACTACTATGAAGTGCAATTTGTTACACCGAAAACAAGCCCATACACAGCTCTTTACAAGGAAAAATAAAAAAGTTATAGATTTTTGAAGGTGGGAAGTGACAAATAAAAATGCAAAAACGAAAAAGGGCCTGATCCTTATGGAGTTAAAAATGTGTAAGGGATTATGAGTTTGCACTTGGGACATTATTCAAATCATAATATAGAAAAAGAAAATACAAAAATTCTCTACAATGAACACATGGGGTTGGTAAAGAAAAATTGCCCATTGATTCTACTGGGATAAATCAGTCATAAGCCTTGAAAAGCCAATGAGAGTATTTGGGCCACCACCGTTGACCTAATGAGATTACTCCCGATACGGTAAATTGCTATATATGTGACTATAAATAACAGAAGAAAAGAAGACATCAGCAGGTACCGGCACCTGATCCTGCACACATCCCAGACCACATGATGTTTTATACATATGGGAACTAAAGATAAATGATTTAGACTATATAAAACTTACAGTTTTTACCAAAATGGACATTGTTGAGCGTTTCAACAATGTTTTTTATGTTCCACCAGTAATTTGTGTTGAAGCTATCTGATGTCAATGCATGGCCAAATGCAAGATAAAACCATTTTTTTACCATGGCCACTTTAAGTTCCCAATATATGATAAAATGCAACTTTATTGATCCCGTAGGAAATTGATTTGTACTTTACCACTAGGGCATATACAGGCAATTGCACAAGGCGGCAAGGCATTCTTTTGATGCCTCTGTAATATAGGGATCTACTGCCATCTGAAAGAAAACCTGTTGACTTAAAACTAATTTCCCTGTTGAAAGGCCAAAATTAATCCTCAGAAATGAAACACATCAATCCAAATATTGAAACCAAAAACGGTGTCATTCTTATTACAGCCAATCAATACCATATTATCAATGAGTATTTTATTGTCCAGAAGAGTGATGAATGACAGCATAATAGATATTTACCTGCAGTGAAACATCACCAAAAAGAACACATAACATGTTATTACAAGGATAGATCATTTTCTCATTTGACAGTCCACCATTGTGTTGTCCCCAAGAGGTTTTCTTAGATGTCAAGGGAGAGCTTCGTGGAGACGCTCAATTATGACTGGCAGGTAACCTCCCTGGGGAGATGCCAGTCTCCATTAACTGCTCATTCGATTGGCCTTTAAAGTACCCAATGAAATTGAGTAATGGGCTAAGCCTGTGCAGTAATTATGTCAGTGCGTTAAAAAGATGAAGAGCGTTCTCCTAAATCATTTGTGATGGCTGCTTCTCACCCACCGCGGAGCTGTAGTAATTGTATTATTTTCCCTGTCTTTGTTCCTTTCAAACAAGATGAAAGCAAATTTGGAAGGAAAATACATGGCAGATGCTAGAATGGTATTTATTCACCAAAACCGCTGAGGTCATTCATTAAAATCTCCATTTTAATTAGCAAACACCTGTTTTCTGTTTGATTGTACACTGATATGTACAATCTGCAATTTGCTTTCTTCAGTACGTGCGATTTAACAGCTCCGACAGTAGCAGTTAATCTAATTAGGAAGCGCTGCTCCCGAGGCATCACATTGTCTTCAGGAAATGACTCAAGCGTGCTCGGCCTTCCCCCGACAAGGGTGCCTCAATGCTGCAGGCCGGCGCTGGCATCGTAAAGTTCATATTCTGTCCTGATTGTGACCTCAGTCTGAACTGCAAGTTGTCTGGGGTCATTGTCTTCTTTTCTATACTAATTAAATCTCGCCCGTTTTAGTCGGGTTGGCGCCCTTTATTCAGAACTGGCCGGCTACCAGGGTAAAAGTGTCTTTTTCGAAACATTAGAAGCCATTTTCTATATTGTACCCATCTTCTGAAGGTCATTCTTGATGAGTTGTAGAAAACCATATGTTTCTCTGCTGTGTAAAGGATTTAAGCCACATATCCTCAGCCAACCAAACTTGACTTGATCTTTAGAAATTATAAAAAGTCTCCATGGAAAAGCTGTCAGATATAAACCACATTTCCAAAAAAAAAAAAAAAAGCTCATTTACAAACCACAAATTTGTATGAAGACAGCAATTATATTTTCTGGACCACTGAACTTTTAGTATCTTTCCTAAAAAGTCCATGAAAACTTTTTATCAAAGAAAGTTTAACTAAAGCAATGATGGTGTTTATAGCGTATATTGGGGCAGATTTACTTACCCGGTCCTGTCGCAATCCCGCGGTGCGTTGTCCAACCAGGATTGGGGTCTGTCGCAATTCACTAAGATCGTGCACCCGAGTTCCATCCGTCACTTCTGCGCAGAGGTCTGCCGGAGCTCACCTTCTTTTTCTTGGTGCATGTTAGTGCTTGATCTTGCGACACAATTCCGTTTTTAAATTCCACGGTTTGTCCATATCCGTTGGGATGTCCAACGGCCACGCCCCCGGATTTCTGTTGCATGCAAGCCAGCACCGATGCGCCACAATCCGATCGTGTGCACCAAAAACCCAGGGAAATTCGGAGCAAAACGGAAATAATTGCGAAACCCGGCGAAAGTGCGGTGTTCGGACCCTTAGTAAATGTGCCCCAATGTTGTTGAAGGTGGATAAATCAACTTATATTGTTGGGGGTTTTAAAATATGTACTTCTTGATTGAGATTGTTGGATTATGTAGCAGGATGAGAAAATATTCTTACTACATCTTACCATACTGAGGTGTTGTTGATTTCATACTGGATGTTACTACACCCATGTTTCGATTGCATCTCGGATGTTATCACACTTATGTTTGATCACATAAAGCATGTTACCATTCCAATCTTTGATCTAGTACAGGATGTTAAAGGACATCTACCACCTGGATGAAGGATTGTAATTTGTAAACCAAGCACATACTGCTGTGTTCCCCCTCTGCCAGGATCTACTCCTCTTTAAGCTTCTTATGCCCTGTTTTTTTAATAAAAAAAAAGACTTTTAAAATTATGCAAACAAACCAATTGGTCCTAGAAACATTTGGTGTTAATGGAACCCCTCAGGTTCATTTGCATAATTTTTAAATACGTTTTTACTTAAAATGTGGGCATAAGAAGCTTAAAGAAGAGCAGATCCTTCCAGAGGGGGCACACACCAGTATGTAAGTGTGCTTGGTTTACAATCCTTCATACCAATGTTTCAATCGCATACTTTATGTTATCATGCCGACGTTTGATCATACACTGCGTATCACTATACAAATTGCATACTGCACACACCACCTTACTACCACACCATCCATGTTTCAATTACTTACAGAATGTTACCATGCCCCTGTTTTTATACTGGATGTTACCATAACAATGTTTGACCACATACTACCTGTTATCATACCAAAGTTTGATCCACATTTTGAAGTTATCATACCAATGTTTGATCACATTCCACATGTTACCATACATATTTTTGATCACATACTGAATGATGTCATACTGATGTTTGATTACATGTTACCATACCAATGTTTGATCATACACCAAATAATACCATACAACTATTTGTTCGTACACTGAATGTTACCACACCGATGTTTGAGTGCATACCAGATGTTACCTTAACCCTGTTTCAATTGCATACCGGATGTTACCAATACTGATGTTTGTTCATATAATGGATGTTACCAATACCGATGGTTTGATCACATACTGTTTGATACTATGCAGATGTTATAATCACATACTGGATGTTACTATTCTAATGCTACGATTTCGTAATGGATATTTTGGATTTTCTATGCTGCAGTTATTTCATACTGGCAAGACTGATCTATTGTTCAATAGTCAGTCATAAATCTCAGTCTGTCTAATTTAGATTCTAGATAACTCCATCTTGCTTTGCTCTCTGACAATCCAGTGTCTCCTGATTTTGTACTGTGTTAGCATCCGGTTGTTATTTTGTCACTGATGGTCTCTCTCAATTTGACCATGGTTTTGGTTTACTTCTTATCCCTCACATGGGGCTTTGGGGCTTTCAATTTGTACTAAAGGTGTAGGGAGCATGAAGTAGACAGGAAAAGGGGGGAGTTGTTCATATCAAGCCTCTACAAATCTAAGAGAGATGTTCTGATCTTATAAATATTAATTTTAGCATTCAAAACGGTGTCACATCTTGTCTAAAAAGCAGAAAATTAACAAAAAGAAAATGATAGAAAACTTCACATAACAGAAAGTTGAAGAACAGATAGCCTTCATATAACACCATTGTCCTATTTATGAAAGCTAGAACACTCACATAACATCCACTGAAATCAATAAGCTTGTCGGCACATGTACTTGGGTATTGTCATAAAAATCTTTTTTTTATAGAAACTTTATTATAAATGGTATATTGTGTTGCTGTGCTAAAAATGTAACAGCTGAAGACAGGAAATGTACAAATAAAATCTATAAAAAAGCTCATTCTGCTCAATAATGGTTCTACTATACAAAGGACTTCCAATTTTAGTCAAATAGCTCAGTTACAAAGAAAATGCAAGTAGTCCCCATAAAAGTGCTTTTGAGGCAACTATCTCTTCATTCCTTGGTATTTTATGAACTTTTGTTAACTTCTGTTCATCCCAAATATCAGAGACCATTGATCATCTTGGAGGTACAGTATGTCATTAATTAGGAAAGTGATGGGGAACAAGCTCGGCAATAAACAAAATGCTACTGAGTATCTGTTTAACACCTGAAGAAGTATTTCTGCTTTGGTTTAAAAGACATCTATCATCAGTTTATTGATGGTAGATGTGTCCTACCAAGAAGTTCCTAAGGAACTCTGCTCCTCTGCTCCTCCTTTAATGTAATTCAGTAGGCTATAGAGTTAGAAACATCATGCAAATCATTCTGGGGCGCTCCGGATACGTCACTGAAGCGCCCAAGTCTGATTTGCATAAATTGTATAACTCTAGATTATAGAGTGGCCTACAGAGTTATACTAAAAGAAGTCCTAAGTTCCTCAGGAACTTCTTAGTAGGACATGTCTACCATCAGTAAACTATAGATGTCCTTTAGATTATTGAGCATTTATTATATATTTTCCATGTTTCCATATTTATTATACAGTGTTTCCATGTGTAACTCTTGCTGCTGGCATTTCAGGGATCAATATAGCATAAAAACATTTTTTTTTAAGAAAAACTCTGTTTTAGTGGTGTGATATTCTTCCGAAAAAATTTTTTTTCTCTAAGACTGTTGCAACTTGTTTATCATTGGATGAGATAACACCTCAATGGGGACCATTTTGGATCCATCTCACTTATTGATGGCTTTATATTGGGAGGAAATAAGAACATTGTCATATTTAATATTCCGTTCAATGTACTGGGTTGGGGATTTATATTAATTGTAGGATTGTAGCTGGACTTGGTGCACTGGGGGCATGTTCTCATTCTCATTCTGATTCTTTGATCTCTTGATTTAAGCACTGGTTCTTCTCCCCTACTGCTCCCCTCTGCTGTAATATCTAACTAGAAGCCTGCTATTGCTGTCACTCAGAGCAGAGAGTAGGGGCTGTGCTTGGATTTGCAAAGCAATCTCATACATTAGTAAATCACAGAGCACAAAGTCGGCAATAATCCATGAATATATTTTTTACAGTCCTGCTGCTTTTAATCAAGGATATGCCATTTCCTATTGAAGAAAGTTTAACTACTGTATGTGATTTCTGCCAATTTCTAGGATGTAATGATGTTATGGAAATGTTGTGCAACATCATCTCCCAAGTGAGTTTAAGTCAATGACTGCTTCCAGGCAAAGGTTGAGTAGAACCCTACCATTCAGTGTTAAAGATTGATGGGGGGCACAGCAGCCTGACAGCATATCTCCCATAGACAGTCATGTAATATTGATAAACCATGGAAGCGTTTCATGTAGAAAGGTCTCCTTACTTCCTGATCTTCCTTCTCTCAGACATATCCTAAGATGTGTGGCACAAGATGTTCATATTGGGAGAGCAAAGAAAATTTGCACTACTCGGATTTTTTTTGGTAAATGCCTCCATACCTGGTTACCCGGTTGCTGTAATGTGAGTTATAGCCTACATGCTGATACATTGAAGGGAAATTGTCGGGGTGACCTGGGACACTAAGCCACCCACAGATCCATATGGACAAGTGGTTTAGTGACCCAAATACCCCTGTTTGATTTTTAGGCTTTCGAGAAAATAAAAACATAATACTCACCTTGTCTCACATTCCCTTACACCTTGATTTCACTTCCCGCATCGCAGGATGAGGAGCTGGCGTGGGACCTTCTGATGTGCCTTATCAGACCCAAATAAAAGTTTTTTGAAATTTTTTACATGTAAAGACCTCTTTATTGTCTATTTGGGATCCTAAGCCACAGACCCTTAAGGACCTGTAGTTAGTTTAGGGTCCCAAATACATGTTACTTAAGTGGGAACATGATGACTCCTCGCAAAAGATGGAGAAGGCCCGAATTCCTGCCCATGTTAGTGGTGACGGCAGTTACTTCCTTTGAAGATTGGCAGGGTGAAGCAATGTCAGATGGGTTGCAAGCAACTCCACATGGCTCATTGCAGTCCGCAAGACTCACGGTGTGCATGAGGTCTAAGGCACTGAAACTATTTTCTTGACACCCAAGACTATAATAAGAAGCAGCAGAGACAGAATGTTACTCTGAGGATAAAATTATCTTCATTTGTCGATACATTATGTGAATGACAGACATTATTAGCAAATACTGTACATTAATGTATTGATTAATATGCATATTTTGGGATTTGACAAGTGGGATATTATGGGAAGCAGTTGCAGTACAATTGCTGCTGTTTCACAGTTTATGGATAATTGGAGAACTAGAACTTTAATTATAATACAATATTATTAAAGTACTAAATGGTTTCTAAACTATTGAAAATCAGAGAAATACAAGTTCTCGGTTGTAGACAGTAATGACAACATTGAAGCATTGATTCAGTCATCAAAGTTATCCGCAATATCCCACTTGCATGACTAGGATCCATTGGACTGCCATGGCTCCTTTTGGACTTTCATGTTCTATTTCAAGGCTAATTATTTTTCTCTGATTGCTCCTACTCCAGATATGCTGATTGTGATTCATTTTCTCTCCTGGATATCTGTCCCTTTCTTCCTTAATTTCCAATCCCTGATCTTGACCTCAATCGTGTACCCTGGTATGACTTCTGCCTTACCGCTTTAACTCCTGGATCATCCCTTGCGTCATTCCTTTCGGTTTTAAATTAGCACCAATGCTATTGTCACAAATGTTACTGGAGGATATAATGAAGATCCCTCCTGTTTGTGTTTGGGGATGAAGAGCCTGAGAAGGAGGACCATCAAAAGTCAATCATGGACAACCCCTTCAATGTCAAATATTGATGTTATACCATAGTTCCTTTGCATTGGGTAATGATGAACTTTTAGTTGCACAGTAAACAGCCGGGTCATAAAGAAACATGGCTATGTCACTGGCAGTGGCCAGACCACGTTGTAAATCCTACAGCGACCTCATTTATCAAAAAACAAAGGGGGTTAAAGGAAACCTACCACTTGTAGTGGCAGGTTTCCGATGGCAATATCGGGCACCAGCTCAGGGTGAGCTGGTGCCGGAGCTTATTTTAGTTAGTGTTTTAAACCGCGGTATCGCGGTTTAAAACACTTTTTAAACGTTGTAGCCGGCGCAGGCAGGTACGCGCTCGGCGCTTACCGTGCACGCGGCTCTCATTCACTTCCTATGTAGCCGCGTGCACGGTAAGCGCCGAGCGCGTACCTGCCTGCGCCGGCTACAACGTTTAAAAAGTGTTTTAAACCGCAATACCGCGGTTTAAAACACTAACTAAAATAAGCTCCGGCACCAGCTCACCCTGAGCTGGTGCCCGATATTGCCATTGGAAACCTGCCACTACAAGTGGTAGGTTTCCTTTAACTATGTACATTTACAGATCCTCGTATTAATACCTTGTTTAGTTAACTTCTGGTGAACTTTTTAGTTCCTAGTTTACTTAGCGTAAGACATATTTAATTTTTTTCCTGTAACGCAGCTTGCATTTTTGGACACTTAGTAATGCCAGCAGTCCTGAATAGGTTTAAAAAGGTGATACCATACATGACAGTCACACCAAAAAATAGCTAACATACTGACAAATGTCATATCAGTTGTCCCAACAGCCGATGATAATGTTCAGACGTGTTCTATAATGTCTGAAGAGGTTGATTTTCTGTACAGAAGTCTTTACACAAAGTTTAAATATGAAGGTGTACCTCAAGTAAAACCCAAACCAATGCTCCTCAGAACATTTAATCATAGGTTGCACAGACAGGTTTGGCCAATGGTGGATCTTCATATAAGCAGTATGGTTGGGAGCCCGGGCCCTATATGAAGATCTGCCATCAGTCTAAAAAAAATCTATATTCCCCTTCCAGCTTTTTCTCCCTCTCCCACAGGTTTGTATTCTCCTCTTCTGGCAGGGTGCATACACCAACCAGGCAGGAAGAGGAAAAGACAGAGCGCGGGGAAAAGACAGAGTTCTTCAAGAGGGCCCTCCTGCCTGTGGATATTTCTGTAAAGGGGGGTAACTACTGTGGACATGTAATTAAATGGGGACATCTGCTGTGGACATGTTATTAAATGGGGACATCTGCTGTGGACATGTTATTAAATGGGGGGCATCTGCTGTTGACATTTCATTAAACGGGGCAACTGCTGTAGACATTTATGTAAAGGGGGGCATCTGCTGTGGACATTTCTGTAAAGGGGGGCTCTGCTGCTGACATTTCATTAATGAGGTGCGGCTGCTGATGGGCATTTTATTAGTGGCTGCATTTTCTACCTTAGGGCTTACACTCCAGTAATAATGTTAATAAGTAATAACGTTTTCCAATTTTTTTTAAGTGGTAAAATGAGGAGCCCCAGCTTACACAAGTATTTAGAGTATGAGGGGGAGTTCTGCTGCAGAGCACAGAGGTCGGGGGCAGCCAGGGGTAGCATCCACATCTCCTACACTGTCTGAGAGATCTGGTGTGGACATTTGTCGAGGTGGAGGGTTTCATGCAGTCAGGGAATGTGATCGGTTTTCCTAAATAGATGGGTTATATGAGCACATAGGAAGTACATCATTAAATCACTTCTATAAACAGTACAAGATTAAGGATATAGAGTAGTACTTAAGTTCTAACATCTGGGCACGTGTTGGTTTAGACGCAGGGGGGGCCTAGTTGTGTGAGCAGACCTGTGCCCATGGGACCCATGGGACCCACAGTCTGCCACTGGGTCTGGCATGGTAGAATCTAGCACCTGAAGCCGTTTTTTTTACCATTTTTTATGTTTGTCCTTAAATCCCATTTTCTCTTTTGTATTGCTGTTTTGTGAGTTTTTTCATGGCAATGATTTAGAGATAAGTTTCGTATCACTAAAAACTGTATTATCTCAGAATATAATGCTGATTTTCTGCTGACATTTGACCTTGAATTTGCTGGATAAGTGCATTATAAATTCTATCACATTCAGGTTGTGCAATCATGTAAATAAAAGCATCAAGTTAGATTTTTAAGAGAAATGTAACACGGATTGACCTCTAAAACAATCATTGTGAAAGCTCATTTGGTGTCCTAGAAATATAACATTATTACCTGTGTATGACCTGAAGCCTTTCAGTCTTCATTGTTCAATACAAATAGTACTACCAACTGCAAATCACATTCCTTTTTGTTGCCAATGAAGGAGTCAAGGTGTCTAGGTGTACAAGGGGACATTCTAGGCCATGGCTCTTGGACAAATCATCCAGGGATTATCTGGTCAAGGTTGAATTATGATCAAATTATGTTCTTCACACTTACAGATTATGTCCCCAACAATTCTTACTGGTACCTTCCATAGGCTACAAATTCTTCTGAACCAATTCCATCAGTATTTTTACAACAATAAGGTTAAGAAAGTCTTGAGACATTTCATTGGTTTTACCCATGAGTAGATGTTGCTTGTGTGACACCTTGATAATGAAAAATCTTTTGTATCTGCTGATATTATTTTTAACCAAATGGCAGAATTGCTTTCTAATTACTGAAAGATTTCAGCTAGTGTCAAGACTTTCCATGGCCTTTTGCACCCTTCTTTCTTCATGTGTTCAAAACTTTCCCATTTGCATTTTTAATTCTTAAACATAACTTAATTTATAGACATGGGCACATATATCTTGGCCAGTGTTAATTGAAGTGGTCAAGTTCTTTTTAATGGCACCATTAAAAGTAGTTAATTGTAAAGTTGATGGCGTGTTTAACACTTTTCCCTAGTATATATATATACTTCTTTAAAACATCCCATACTACTACACCTCAAAAGCTCAACATTTTAATGCAGGCACTTGGAGCTTCCACTTTGGGAAGGGAGGCAAATCAGGAGGGCAATAGCTGCAAAACCTAAAAATTAAACGTTTATAACGTCATAAAGAAAATTTAAGTTAAGGTATGGGGGAACATATATGTAATGTTTTCGAATGACCAATCTCATAGGAATAATGTAACTCTATGGGATTCCGAAATCGTAGTTGCACCTCAGTTTCTAATGAAATTATGAACCCTTCTACTACATAGTAAAGAATGCCTTATGGTAAATAGATAAATCAGAATTATCCATGTCCATTTTTTAGGACATACCTCTAAAGTAATGAACACCATGTTAGGCTAAGGTCATGGAAAACTGAAAAAATATAAATGCTGTATGCTCACCTCCGGGTTTGATTAGCTCGCAGGTGCCGTGCCTGGTGGTTAGAAGTCTGGTCTGGTCCCAGGTACGTAGAGTAATATGAAGACAAAAACAGGGTTGATCATCATCAGGCAATAATAGTAGCGGGTAAAAATGAGCTTTATTTAAAATATCTTTAAAAGCAAGAGTACCATGGCAACAGGTAACGCGTTTCAGACCGTAGCAGTTGGGTCCTCATTCATACCTAATGCATAAATGGCTAATGCTAAGGTCATGCCTGTGCTGGATGCTCCAATAGAAATCTGTTGAGACTTTTAGGTATCAGTAAGCGTTCTCTATTCTATCCATTTAAGACCATCAGAACCAAATAAAATAGAGAAAGAAGCACTCTGTTCTGATAAATATATTACAATGTTTCTTGTAGTCACAGGTACAGTTGATTTAAAGGGGTATGCTCGTTTGTGCATTGACATTCAATTGATTTATCTACCATTTATATACATTCAATTGCATTTTATTAAAAAATAATTTACCTATGTGACAATAATTTCTCATAAATGTAGCCACGTTTCCCCTTATAAATGAGATTGTAGTCCTTGGATATGACCACCACTGTTCTAGGATTGCAAAAACAAAAAGTTGTCCGGTATTTACCAACCAACCCACAGTCCTCCTGTGGTCATATTTGCTGAATACAGGTGGTCAGGCAGGACTGTACAGCACATGTGTAGCCACCGCTTCTAGGGTGCGGAGTTGGTCACAACCAAGGACAGCTATCTCATTTCTAAGGGACAATATGGCTTCATTTATGGGAAATTAAAAACATGCAGTTGAAGAAATGTATATACATGGCAGAAGAATTACATTAAAAGTGAATGCCCTTGTTGGGAATATAAACACCATATAAAAAAGCTTTCAATTTTTCAGGATGTTGTATCTAATCACTTATCATGCACGTCCCCTCAGGTCCTGCACTGGGCATTACATGGAGTATTACCTTTGCCTGGAGCATGTCTTAAAGAAGAAAACTAATGAAGTTCTTGTGATCTCTTTCTCCCCTCTCCCAAATCCCCACTGTACCTATTAAGTTTGATAGCCAACACTTCTACTGGCCAGGCTCAGATGTTTCCCATTGAAACTGTCTTGTAAAACAAGAATAGTGTATTTTATGTAATGTTGCTTAGGGGACAGTGCAATTCAACCTTTGTCATTTCCTTTCAGAACGGCTGTATTATTGCTTCTTGTGATGTTCTTTTCGGAAGAAGAAAAAACATCTTGGCTCAGTGTCAAGAATACCTGAAGAAGCTGATGTCAATCACTTGCTCTCTGGGGAAGGTGAAATATTTTGGGATATTGCTGAGATTTCATAGGAATTGTGCCCATTTGAGTTTGCAGTGGAAATCTTAGAATGATGAATATAAAATACACTGCTATTTCTATTGTTAAACATCTTATTTTTTTACCTTATTATTATTACTTTTTGTAGGCTTGAACTTGAATCATTTGGAGTGACCTGTTGTGTGTGAGCTCTGGTCCTAGGAACCCTTTAGGCTTCACACAGAACTCCGCCAACTATGAGTGGTGGTCTCACCAACTCATGATTGGATGTAGCATTGGTAAGCTACTCACTCACCATGCCATTAGTCCCAAAACCTTAGACCCTTAGACCCTTATATACTTGCTAGTGTGATGCACCAACTCTCATTACACTCTTAGCATGTGCTGGCTGGAACGTACAGCTCAAGCGCTGACAACCAAATCTGAATGACAAACATGCTAAGTTCAGTTCTGGTTGCTCAGTGTTCAGGCCAGACGTTCCAGTCAGCACATGCTGTGAGTGTGAGAGATGCCTTAGTCTCTGTTCCCATTGCTTTCCTCATATGAATGGATGTTCTCTGTTCCTGTCCCATACCCTATACCCAAAACCCGGATTGACAGATAACTGGGAAGGATTGGTGAGGAACCAGCCATCATGGTCCACATTGGCACTAATGACAAAGTAAGAGGTAGGTGGAAGGTCCTTAAAAATGATTTCAGGGATTTAGGCCATTAGCTCCGGGCAAGAACCTCAAAGGTAGTTTTCTCCGAAATACTGCCTGTACCACGTGCCACACCAGAAAGGCAGCGGGAGATCAGGGAGGTAAATAAATGGCTCAAAAGTTGGTGTCAGCACAGGTTCATGGAGAACTGGGCTGACTTTTCTGTCGGCTACAGGCTCTACAGTAGGGATGGGCTGCACCTCAGTGGGGAGGGTTGTTTTGATGAAAAAATGGCTAGAAGGATGGAGGAATGTTTTGCAGGGCAAAAAGACAGTGTACATAGGGGGCTGGGAAGAGTCATAGTCCATGGGGGAGGAAGGGGGGCTGGAATAAGATTGGGGAATAAGAACAAAAGGAATATGAATAGGGAAAACCATATAACGTGTATGTACATAAATGCCAGAAGCCTCACAAACAAAATGGAGGACCTGGAACTCTTAATGTTGGAAGGTAAATATGATATAGTGGGTATCAGCGAGACATGGCTGGACAGTAGCTATGACTGGGCTGTTACTATAGATCAGTGATGGCGAACCTTTTAGAGACCAAGTGCCCAAACTGCAAACCAAAGTCTACGCTATCATTGCAGAGTGCCAACCCGGCTATTGAGCCTATAATTACCGACAATCCCCCTCTATAAGGGACATATAATAAAGTAGTATCATGACCAGTACAACATGATAAATACCACCATACTGATAATAAACAGACCAATATCACTAATAATATCACTAAGCAGGAGCAAATACAGTGAGGGACACTACCCCCATCTAGTGAGGAGCACTACCCCCATCCAGTGAGGGACACTACCCCCATCCAGTGAGGAGCACTACCCCCATCCAGTGAGGAGCACTACCCCCATCCAGTGAGGAGCACTACCCCCATCCAGTGAGGAGCACTACCCCCATCCAGTGAGGAGCACTACCCCCATCCAGTAAGGAGCACTACCCCCATCCAGTGAGGAGCACTACCCCCATCCAGTGAGGAACACTACCCCCATCCAGTGAGGAACACTACCCCCATCCAGTGAGGAGCACTACCCCCATCCAGTGAGGAGCACTACCCCCATTCACTGAGGAACACTACCCCCATCCACTGAGGAACACTACCCCCATCCACTGAGGAACACTACCCCCATCCAGTGAGGATCACTACCCCCATCCACTGAGGAACACTACCCCCATCCAGTGAGGAGCACTACCCCCATCCACTGAGGAGCACTACCCCCATCCACTGAGGAGCACTACCCCCATCCACTGAGGAACACTACCCCCATCCACTGAGGAACACTACCTCCATCCAGTGAGGGACACTACCCCCATCCAGTGAGTAACACTACCCCCATCCACTGAGGAGCACTACCCCCATCCACTGAGGAGCACTACCCCCATCCAGTGAGGAGCACTACCCCCATCCAGTGAGGAGCACTACCCCCATCCAGTGAGGAGCACTACCCCCATCCAGTGAGGATCACTACCCCCATCCAGTGAGGAGCACTACCTCCATCCAGTGAGGAGCACTACCCCCATCTAGTGAAGAGCACTACCCCCATACAGTGACCAAATATCAGGGGCAATATGAAGGATTGTTGAATTCAATTTGGAGGGGGGCACCTGTGCCATGCTGTCAGTGAGGGCAGTGTAGTGCACCCTGGCATCACTGGCAGCATGGCACAGCAACAAGGGATCCAGCCAGGGGCAGTAGATTTGTGACCATGGGAAGCTGTCATACAGGGCAGTTTGGGACACTAAACAATAAGGACCTGTAGTTGTTTTTTTTAAACTGTTTTATTGAAAAATATACATAAAACAAAATAAAATTCACTGATCTCGCGTGCAAGCGAGAGAGGATATTACACATTATATAAAATAAAATAAGCATCCTGTACATAGATCAAATCTATATGATAATAAAAGATCATACAATTCTTATAATGCTATAGTTATTTTAACTTTACCAGGTGGGTATTTTCCCACTTGGATTGTAACGTGTTATTAGTTGGGATTATCATAACTAAGGTTTTATCAAACAGGTTTGGTATTGTGGTTCAAGTTCTATTCCCCCTAGACAAAATATCTTCAGGATTAAGTGAAGTGAGTGGGGAGTCACACCAATTCCGCCACACCTTATCAAATTTCGCTATGCAACCTCTCTTTTTATATATCACCTTCGCATATGGGACTGTCTGGTTTACTAGCTGTAGCCATTGTGTGAGAGAGGGATCAGAGTCACCCATCCATCTTAGGGCAATAGCTTTCCTAGCTAAGAATAGTGTTTCTCGTAAAAAGACTTTCTCATGATGTGTCCAGAGTTCATCGTCTAATACACCAAAAAGACATATCAGTGGGGTTTTTGAAATGGGTTTATTCGCAACTTGGGATACTACACTCATCACCGAGGTCCAAAAAGTTTCTATGCTTGGGCAAGCCCAGTACATATGCCAAAAATCAGCGGGGGTGTGCGAGCATCTCAAGCATTGAGGAGATGCAAGTCTCCCCATTTTAAACAATCTTAGGGGAGTTAGATAGCTCTGGTGTATTATGTACAATTGGGTAAGTTTATTATTAACAGCTGGAGAAACATATAGATGGGATTCCAGAACCTCTTTAAGTAACTCGTCATTTAATTCTGGGATGAGACCCTTCCATTTCTGGATCACTGGGAGTTGCATCTTAGTGGCTTTGCTATCAATAAGGTGTGAATATATGGTAGAGATTATGCCTCCTGGGCCTTGAGATCTTACAATTCCAATAAGTGGATATGAGGAAATAGTAACTAGGGGACTAGGGAATTGTGTCTGTACTGCGTGTCTCAGCTGCAAATATTTATAGAAATGTGTTCTCTGAAGCTGAAGTTTATCTCTTAGTTGGTCAAAAGAAATGAAAACATTATTCTCATATAGTGTACCTAAAGTAGAGACTCCCAAGGAGTTCCACCAGTCTTTGTCAGGAAGTTGTTGTAACTGCGGTAAGCCATCATTATGCCAGAGAGGAGTTTCCGATGGGGTACTAGTACAGGGGCAAATCAGGGTGGCTTCCTTCCACACCATTCTGGCCACTTTGTGTATAGGTAAGAGTTTCTTACCAATATTTCCCTCTGTTAGAAGTGCCCACAGGCTTAGTAGGTTTAAACAATCTGCCAGCTTTTTCTCTGGGTATGAAAGCGGAGTATGAGATAGCCATGGTCCCAAAAATCTAAGTTGACCTGCAAGATAGTATAAAAAGATATTGGGGAGAGCCATCCCTGCTTGATCCTTGGGCCTTTGTAGTTTCGCTAGCTGTAGCTTTGATCTAGAGGAGCCCCAGATAAAGGTAATTATCATAGAATCTAAGGTTTTAAAAAAGTGTTTAGGTATAGGGTAGAAAATGTGTTCAAGTACATAAAGACACTTTGGTAGCACAACCATTTTGACGAGATTTATTCTGCCTGCCACTGACAAAGGGAGGGATGCCCAGGTTTTAAATTTATCTCTAAAATAGCCTAGTAGAGGAAAAACATTGGCATCTAGGGACGTCTTTGGATGCTTGGGCAGTATGATGCCGAGATATTTAAATTTGTCCACGACTATGAGGTCTGACACCATTTCTGAGGAGTCATTATTCCTGTCTGGGGATAGGTACATTAAGCACGATTTGCTCCAGTTGATCTGGAGGCCGGAGAAGGTCCCAAATTCATTTATGAGGTCTATGGCTCTGGGGAGGGAACTGTCAGGCTGTGTCATAAAGAGCAGAAGATCGTCGGCATATAGTGCAAGACGATCCTGACCCTCCCCATGCGGTATCCCAGTGTATACTGTATCTAGACGGATTTTATTGGCTAGCGGCTCCATAGCTAGAGCAAAAAGGAGCGGGGAGAGGGGGCCCTGCCTAGTTCCTCGTTCAAGGGAAAATGGTGTAGATAGCAGACCATTTACGGAGACTGAGGCTCGCGGTTCCCGATAGAGAATGGAAACCCATTTCCTAAACACTGGGCCAAACTTGAATTTCTGAAGTACTGCCTGCAGATAATTCCATTCGACCGAGTCGAAGGCCTTGGCCGCATCTAGTGAGGCCAGGGCCCAGTCTCCTTTCTGTTCTGCGCCTACTTGAAGAATTATCTGTGACCTACGTAGATTGTCTGATGTTGACCTGCCAGGCATAAAACCTGCCTGGTCTGTATGTATTAGGGCAGTAATGACTTTGTTTAATCTACAGGCCATTATCTTAGTTAGGATTTTATAGTCATTATTCAGCAAAGAAATGGGCCTGTAAGAGCCACATTCCTTCGGATTTTTATCCGGCTTAAGAATAACTACTATGTTAGCCTTGTAGAAAGACTCAGGAAGGGTTTCGTTCTCAAATGAGGATTGGAGCATTTGTAGCATGGGGGGTAGCAGTAACTCTTGGTATTGGGTCCACATCTCTAACGGGAGACCGTCAGGTCCTGAAGCCTTACCTCTAGCCATTAATTTTAAGGCTTCTTGTAGTTCTTCAATTGTGAAAGGGGCGTCAAGCAAGTCCCTTTGCTCCTGGCTGAGACTCGGACAGTCAATAGTGTCTAGGAAGGCGTCAATCTCAGACAGAGAGGAGTTCGTCTGTTTGGAGTATAATGTGCTATAGAATTCTGCGAAAGCCGCCAGAATCTCATCATTAGAGGTAATAGCATCTCCAGAAGGAGAAGCCAGTTGTAGGACCGTGGGAGATGCTGTGTTCTGATGTATTAGTTGAGCTAGCAGACTACTAGACTGATTTCCTAATTCAAAATATTTCTGGTGTGCGAAAAAAGTTCTCCTTTTATCCTTTTCATATAGGCATTGTAGATATTGTCTGCCAGTGGTGAGCCATCGTTCTTTGTTAGAGTCAGTGGGATTTCCAGTGTATATGTGTTCTAAACGAGAGCACAGGGCACCTAATTCTTCCTCCTCTCTACGCGCATCCCTCTTTATATAAGTAATGGCGGATTGCAAACAACCTCTTATATATATTTTCAGCGCATCCCAATATGTAGAGTGTGAATCTGAATCTACATTACTGGCCAGGTATTCCTCAATTAGTGCAGGGGTTCTATCAGTGGCAGGCAGAAGAGAGAACCAGAATGGATGGATTTTACGTGGATTGGTATATGTATGTGTAGTTGGGAATTTAAGGATTGTCAGAATAGGGGTATGATCAGAGACTCCTCTCGGCAGGTGGATGATTTTATGTAGCAGTGCTACCGCATTACCATTTCCGCATACATAGTCAATTCTTGAAAGAGTATTTCTACCAGGGGTATGACACATAAATTCTCTAATCTGTTGGTGTTGTAACCTCCAAAGGTCAGTCCACCCAAGCTCCATTAGCAATCGAGCCAGGGGGGTCTGAGAGTCCAAAGGTTCCTGTATGGGGTCATTCCTATGCTTGTCTAGGGAGACATCAAGCATAGCGTTAACATCGCCCATGCAAATCAAAGTAGCGTGTGGGAACTGAGATGCAAAGCAGGCTGCTTCATGTAGCACTGTTAGAGGGGAGGAAGGAGGATTGTATATACCAAGGATGACAAATTGACGGCAGTTTACCCAAGCTTGAAGAAATAAATATCTGCCTTCGGGGTCTCTTTTCACTAGACCTGGTTCCCATCTGACTGATCGGTGAACTAAAATTGAGACTCCTCTAGAATGGGACGTATGTGTTGAATGTTGAGCCCATTGTACCCAGGGTTTCTGAAGCAATCTAACATTATCCTGGGTTAGATGGGTCTCTTGGAGACATATGATGGAAGGTAACTGGTTCTGAATATATGACATCACAATGTTCCGCTTGCGATTGTCTCCTAGTCCTCTCACATTCCACGACACTAATTTAAGAGTCATATTACCAAGACCTTATGATACCCGTTTATACAATAGCTGAAATCCCAATCTAATACTCTTAATAATAACTTGCTCAACAGGAGCAACTCTATAACGCTCTATCAGAGCAACCAGAAGCAGTTGATCCAAACCACAGATCAACTACTCAGAAGTAGTACGGGGTAGCCTACGCTTAAGATGGAATCCAATAGCGTAAGCTAACACTTCCGGGCAGAGCTTCATCTTGTAATAGTTATATAGCATAGACCATAGAAAATTTTAAATACAAATATATCATTTTCTCTCTCCGGGGTCGGAGGGCATCAAACATGGGTATCGATAATACACATTTCACTCTCGTGTGGGCGACACTTATATAAGCGAAGCACGACACTTATATAAGCGAAGCATAGACATAGATATATCACTTTAGATTCAAGTGTGGACCTTTTGGCCGCATTATACTGTCCACCTAGGATCAAACCACGCCATTTTGGTGGGGAAAGAAACATAACATAACGGACAAACAAGGAGTATACTTAGCAAGTAGGGTCTCTAGTATGCTTTGTAGCTTCATACAAGCTTACGGCAGGCAAGAGAGAATGACGGTCTCAGGGTCTTGGGGGACGTCTCCTGGTGTTCAGCCAGTCGTCAGCCTCATTAGGCGAGTTGAAAAACATAACGCGGTCTTCATGCACTACACGTAGGCGAGCTGGGAAAGCCATAGAATAAGGGATTTGTAGCTCACGGAGTCTTTTCTTCACTCCCAGAAACGTGGCTCGCGACTTTTGAAGGGCTGCAGAAAAGTCAGGGTACATAGCCACATTGCTGCACTGATATGAAATGGTACCTGCACGCCTGGCAGCTCCCAAGATGGCGTCTCTGTCCTTACTGCACAGTATGCGGACCAGCATAGGGCGTGGAGGAGCTCCAGGTGGCGGAGGCCTGGGGGGGACTCGGTGCGCCCGTTCTACAGCATATAGCGATGAGACAGATAACTGCGGCAGTACCTCTTTAATCCATTTCTCCATAAAAGTGATGGGGTCTGCTCCTTCCGATCTCTCTGGTAAGCCCAGTATTCTGATGTTATTTCGCCGCAGGCGATTTTCCAGGTCGTCCGACTTCTGGGCCCACATTTCAGCCGCTTTCTCTAGTGATACAAGCTGGGCTTGCACTGGAACGTTGTCGTCCTCTATTTGTGATATCCGCTCTTCCGTGTCTTTAACCCGGTCTCTTAGCTTTTGCATGTCTTGTCTGAGGAGACCAACATCCACTCGTATCTCTTCAATTTTGGTAGTCAACGATACCGTGGAGTGTTGTATTGCAGCTAGAAGTTGAGCAGAAACTTCTTTAAGTGTAGGTTCTGGCATGTCATCCTGAACGGCTGCCTCATCAGACTCTGAAGTTGTTTGATCTAGCTGCGCACATGGTGGTGCCGCGGCGCCATTATGGGGCCCTGATCTTGCAAACCCCTTGAGCCTCTCAGCAGCGGCGGAGTTTCGGGCTTTGCTCATGGCTCTCGACCCGCAACCGGAGGAGCGTCTGACCCGAGAGTAAGGTATGTTTGCGGTCTATATTACGGCAGGATTATATAGATAAAGCTCACTCGGCAGCGGAGCTCTTCTCAGACGCGTCCGCTCATTCTGGAAGTCAGACCACGCCCCCGGACCTGTAGTTGTTTAGTGTCCCAAAGCTGCCTGCTGCCTGTGTAACACACACAGAACAGCTGCTGCTTCCATGTACTCACCGGGCGTCGTGTAAGCTCTGGATGTTCTGCCCTCATTCTCACGGAGTTCCCGGCTGTAGGGGAGGAGGGGGACGGAGTTGAGGGGCGGGCACTGACTTGCTCTGTGTCTAAGGCAGCACTTGTGAGCACAGAGCAGGTCAGATGCACACTACAGTATGAGAGATCACTGAAGCTCTCGGCAAGCGGCAGATTTTCCTGCATTGCCTGAGCTGCAGTGATTAACAGGGAAATGGAACAGGTAGATGGTACGCGTGCCCACAGAGAGGGCTGTGCGTGCCCTCTCTGGCACGCGTGCCATAGGTTCGCCACCACTGCTATAGATGGTTACAGTCTTTTTAGAAATGATTGTATTAATAAAAAAAGGGGGGGTTGTTTATATGTGAATTCTTGCCTCAAGCCCGTCCTGCAAGATGACATCGGTGACGCAAATAAAAATGTGGAGTCCCTATGGGTGGAGATAAGGGGAGGGAAAAAGAATAATAAAATATTACTAGGGGTTTGGTATAAGGCTCCAAATATAATGGAGGCAGCAGAGGAAATGCTGATAAGTGAAATGGATGCGGCTTCAAAGCATGGTGAAGTACTTATCATGGGGGACTTCAATTACCCAGATATTGACTGGAGGGCAGAAAACTACAGGTCCTTCAAAGGCAGCAGGTTTTTGTCGACAACAAAAGACAATTACCTGTCCTTATCCTAACCAACAGACCTGATAGGGTATCAAAATTACAGGTTGGGTGGAACCCGGGTAATAGTGATCATAATATCATTGATTTTGTTTTACGCTTTACTAAGAGTGTTAGTGGAGGGGTAACCAACACTCAGGAGGGCAAATTCTCGGCAAGGGAAGACCTTATAGGCATAGACTGGAACAAAGTTCTCAAAGACAAAAGCCTCTCCCCCTCCCAAAAATAGGACTTTTTCACTTTGGAACTCTCTGCCGCAGGAGGTTGTTATGGCGGACTCTATGTACAAGTTCAAGAGAAGCCTGGATGTCTTTCTGGAGAGAAAAAATATCACAGGTTATGGGGATAAAACATTTATATAATTCTTAGAGGTTGGACTCGATAGACTTGCATCTTTTTCCTGCCTTATATACTATGATACTATGAAAAATAATGCCCCTTCTGGAGAAACATAAGTGGTAGGAACGCTGCCTCTGTGGCTAGTGTGGCATGACACTTTTCTAAATTTTATGATTCTTTAAAATAGTATTGTACTTATATCCATAAATCAGTTTTTAAAATTATACAAATGAGCTATTTGTGCTTCAGGGAGAATTACCAGAGCTCAACTGGGCTCTGGCTTCACAGATTATTATGCAACTCTTGGAGCCCACTCCCAGTATGCTCCCTCCATACTGCCCACTCCTCCCGGTCACTCCTACAATGCACCCAAAATTTTAGGACTGTTGTCTCTTTCTAGAGGCTTCAGGGATGCACTATATCCACCGACTGTATGAGATTACTGCAGGCAGAGTGAAGTACTAAAGGAATAGGGGAGAAGGGGAAGTTTCAGCGCAGAGGGTCTCTGGTAAAGCCCACCCCAGATCCACTGAGAATCATTGGCATAATTTTAAAAGTTGATTTAAGAAAGAAGCCAGTCCTTGACAACACATTTTTGAAGATCAAATCTAGTAGGTTGATGTTCAGACTAAGGGAAATAAACACAAAGAAGCAACTAACAAGGCCCACTTCCAATTGGCCACAAAAATTTTTTTGAAGATAACCACAGTCATGGTGCCTGGATCTATCAGCAATTGTCGCTAGTTTATCATGATGGTAGATTTCCTTTTAGTCCGGTGTCACCACATCAGTCAGAAAACAACCCCTAAAGCCTGACCTATTCTCCCATTGCGCTTACGGCTTTTTAAACTATATGATCTTACAAAATTGTGACAATTTTTTCTGACCCCTTCCACCTCCTCATCCACTTTTCAATATGGAATATGTGGTAAAAGAAATGAATGAATTAAGCCTAACATTTGCCTACATGTACTGTACATGTTTAGCGACACATATAACTTACGGTACATTTGGAACATCTTTTTGAACACTTTTAAAACAAATAATGCAACTTCACATTAAGACTCCAGAGTAAGTTCTTTCTCCTGCTCTTAGAGTTGAGTTACAAGTTTTAAGAAAAGAAAAATGTGTCTTTTTGGCGAACACAGAATATAAGATTAACGCTACATGGGTATGACGCCGCCATCTTATGACAATGTAATAATAGCACAATCTTCCATTGTATTCCTGGGTGTACAGAAGACCTTTAGCCAGACAAAGGGGCACGTCTCAGCATATTTAATATGTTTGCTGATCTTTTCTTTTCATGATCTCCTTTTACCATCCAGTCGCGTCGCACAATTGATGCCCATTATATTCTCGAGAGAAGAAGCTACGCCAATTATACCCTAATGACTTTCACAGAAGTGTTCCTTTTCCTTTCAGAAATGTCCCTTTGTACTTGCTGAAATATTATCTGTTGTATCTGAAAT
The DNA here is from genome assembly GCF_040894005.1 of Engystomops pustulosus. Lineage (NCBI taxonomy): Eukaryota > Metazoa > Chordata > Amphibia > Anura > Leptodactylidae > Engystomops > Engystomops pustulosus. The sequence goes on from NC_092414.1 coordinate 182,757,725, forward strand.
ATGCAAACTCTCGTCAAGTGGATCAACATAAGAAACCTGCACCATTTTGTAGGTTAAAGTGCTACCAGTTTCATTTTCGTGCTCGGAAAATGGAGCCGGAGGCTTTGACTTGATCAAGTTACATTAGTATCAAATGTAATAGTGATTGATTGACTCACTTCCTCCGCGTTATAGATCTGCCATACACTTAGATCACTTGCAGCCCTATCAGAGATGTGTAAGGAGGAGGAGTAACACAAAACTAATATTGTCTAATATATTTCTGATATTTGTAGCTACTCAACACTGTAAGAATATTGTTTTTTACTTTACTGCTCTCTAAATACTGTGGTCTGAATTATTTTACTCTACATCTAGACTGAAAACTGTGACATTTCTGCTTCATCCATAAATCTGCATTAGTCTGGAATTCTGCAATCACATAAGAAAATAAGGAACACCAAAGGCGGCTGAGTGAGTAGGACTTCTGACTTGCAGCGCTGGGGTCCTGGGTTTGAATCCCACCCAGGTCAAAGAGTTTGTATGTTCTCTCTGTGTTTGTGTGGGTTTCCTCCAGGTACTCCTAGGTTGTTTAGATTGTGAGCCCCATGGTGACAGGGACCAATTTGACATGCTCTGTGCAGCACTGCGTAATCTGTGTGTGCTATATAAATAAAGAATTATTATTAAAAAATTATTATAACCGTTAAACAATAAAGTGTAAAGGAAATGTACCATCATAATCCATCATGATAAATCAGGGACACTTACTTATAGATCGAGGCACCATAAGTGGTAATATTTTTATATTTGCTATCCATGGCCTTCTTCATTCTAAAATCAACTTTTAAAATTATGCCAATGAGTCAGAAGGGCTGAAAATTTCACAGGCTGTTACTCTGCCCCCCTTATCTGATGCCTGACGTAGCCTCATGCCAGTGCAAAGACTTAGGCTTTAAATTACTACTAAATTAAATTTAAATTATTAATTTAATAAAAAAAAATATTTTGTGGAATAATACATTTTATTGGGAGGAAGGAGTGTTGTAGATGGAGTACTTTTTGGCAATAATGTTTCCCATTATATATGCTGTACATAGTGTCCTATATGCAGGCAGCATGTTATAGAGCAGGAGCAGCTGAACAGATTGTTCATAGTGTCCTATCTGCAGACAGCACTTATAGAGCGGAAGGAGCTGAGCAGATTGTACATAGTGTCATATCTACAGGTGACATGTTATAGAGCAAGGGGAACTGAGCAGATTGTTCAGTGTCCTATCTACAGGCAGCATGTTATAGAGCAGGAGGAACTGAGCAGATTGTACACATTGTCCTATCTACAGGCAGCATTTTATAGAGCAGGAGGAACTGAGCAGATTGTACAATGGGGGTCATTTACTAAGTGCCCGATTCGCGTTTTCCCGACGTGTTACCCGAATATTTCCGATTTGCGCTGATTTTCCCTTAATTGCCCCGGGATTATGGCGCACGTGATTGGTTTGTGGTGCATCGGCGCTGGCATACACGCGACGGAAATCGGGGGCATGGCCGAACTGTAACCCGACGGATTCGGAAAAACCTCCGCATTTGAATAAAAAAATTGGTCGCACGGGCCATACTCACATGCACCACGATAAAGACGATGAACTCCAGGGCACCTCGGCGGACTTCGGCGCAGCAGCGCCATCTGGTGGACATCGGGCGCAGGACCTTCATGAATCGCCGGAAGACCCGAACGCTCGTCAGAGAAGCCGCCGCTGGAATGCGAATGGACCGGGTAAGTAAATGTGCCCCATTGTGTCCTATCTTGTTATTTGTCGGGGCATAGAAACCCCCAAATCATTACAATTGCTTGGGATCGGCCAGCACTTGCGATTCCGCACCCCCTTTTTTCCCCTTCAAAAGTGAAAGGTAGGTACACCGAGGAGGGGTGGCAAAATGACCATAGCAGGGGATAACTGTCTTATTGCTGGAGGTTTGGGTGTTGATACCAAGGTGAGGGGTATAGAAGTCCCCTCACTGAATTGTGCCTTGTGTATGGAGCACTGGGTCACATGCCTGATCTGTGTTCAACCCAATTCTATGCGATTACTAGGACAATAATGGAGGCCGGACGTGAGTGACCATTCGCATGGGGCACTTTAGGGAACTTTTAGCCTATTTTAATGTGAACACCAGGGGCTATGTCTTGTAGATAAACAAGAAGTGTCACCACATGACCCATTTTATATCATTAACATTACACAACACATTGGGGGAGATTTATCATCAAGTTTCTGAGGTAAAACTGGTCTAGTTGCCCAGGGAAACCAATCAGAACTCAGCTTTAATTTCATAAACAGCTGTGGGAAAATAAAAGCTGAGCTCTGATTGGTTGCAATGGGCAACTAGAAAAGTTCTGCTCTAAGAAACTTATGATAAATCTCCCCCATTGTTTATATTAGTCTTGATTTTGCTTTGGTCACCTTGTATAGCTACTTTGTATTGTAACGTATGTTGTAATCTCTCTGCTCATGTATTTACAGTCAAATGCTTCAAAGAGTTAAGAATTATTTGCTTTTACCAAGATTGGGAATATTTATTTTCCAGCTCTATCTATTCGGATTTATTTAGTGCAGTATAAAATATCTCGGCCTCACTTAAAAGACAACCAAGAAAGTCTTGTGATGTTATGTCTGGAGATAAGCAGGATTATTAAATCCAACCCTTTTAAGGAATCTCTTAATAGCAGGGGTGGGTTACCCAAGGCTTTACATTTATCTAATACATCGTTCCCACCAGGGACAAACCTTCCAGAAACCATATAATTGAAAAAAAAATGGATTCTAAACCTAACACTAATTAATTTAACGCACTCTATTCTCTCCATCAGCTCCTAATAGGTAAACAGCAGCAGAGGTTGGAGATGGAGGTCTGGGAAGGAGGGGGCACCGGGTCTGTCAGCCGCTGTATAAGCTTAAGACTGCAAATATTTGAGGTTTGTGCCGTGGTGGTTGACACAGCACCGCAATCAATTAAACAAACACGTTACAAGGTTGTATTGACGGAGAACATAATAGTTCAGCAAATCTTGTCATCCGGAGATATTATTTACTACTGGATAGGTAATAATTGTTCTACTGGTGGAAGCCAGACAGCTGAAAATCCATCGGTAGTCAGACGGAGGTGGCAAGTTTTAGAACTAAAAATATTTGAAGAATTGGTTTATATAATAAATGGGGTTTTCTAACTATTCTTAGGATAGGCAATGCAGTTATAGGGGCTCATTTACTAATGGTCCGCGGAGCGCATTTTTGTCAGGTTTCCCGACGATTTCTTTTTTACGCCTCATGTAACAGGGGATTTTGGCACACGCGATCAGATTTTGGTGCATCGTAGCCGGCTTGCGCGTGACACAAATCGGCAGACAACCCAACGGGGAAGCGATGGATGCAGGAACTTGGGCACACAAGCTTCGTGAATCGCCCCAGGACCAGGTAAGTACATTTCCCCCAACATGTCCGATTTGAATGCAGCACCTAAAACCACCACTACAAACAGAAAGACAAGTGAGCAGGGGCGGATCAAGACAAGACCCAGCAGTGGAAATTGTGGAAATTGTGGACTCCCACAGTGGTTTGCATTTACTGTCTATATACTTGGGAGAGGAGTGGAGGTGTCTTTAAAGGTACTTAACACCTTAAAGTGAACCTATCACCAGAGACCTTTTTAAGGCTCCCCTGTGCCCCCATAGACAATTAATAGCATGTCCCCAAACTGTTTTGATCAAAATTCTGTCATTTTTGGATCAAATGATAACTTATATTAAACTTTACCTGGCTCCCTGGCAGCTGCGTCCTTTGTGACCTGGGGGTGTGTTTATCACAGAGCCGAGTTCCTCGCCCCTCCTGTGTAAAATAACCCTCTTCCTTCACTTTGAGAAAAACCCTCCATCTCTTCCTCCCAGTCACTGGAGATAGGGAACAACCCTAAATGGTGCTGGCACCGATTGAATGTTTAAAGCAGGGAAAGTAGCAGGGAGGGGGGGAGCCCGAATGGCGACACCGAACTTCTGGCTGTTCATGTCTGGTCAACCCTTGTAAAGAGCCAAACAAAAAAGTCCTAAAAGATGTGACTCCCTGTGCACATGCAAAAATCATTCAAGGAAATCTTTCGAATTTGGGCGCCAGTTGGATGAGGTTCGTAAAGGTGGAATCTTTACCTATTGGCCATTTTCTGTACAATCTGTGAATATACTGAAGAATTTTTTTTCTGGTTTAAGCAAAATATACAAATTCATTGAATAGTAAAACCTTATACATATTTAATATATACTACACTGTACTTTATGTCTTTATAGTTTCCATGATCTTTGCTTGTCATAATGTCTAAGATGAATAGTTTAAAATTTCACAATGTTAAGACTAATATCAGGTCGTAAGAAGCATTTCATTGCATTTATAGCTGTAAAGTGTTATTATGTTTAAGGGAACAATATTTCTCCAAATTAATGTATATTCACTTTTTTAAAAAAATCTTTATTATATCAATGCGGTACATGTTTACTTGGAGTTATAAGCAGTGATCTGAGAGCGGTACTAAAGTTCTTTGGGATTAAGTGTCCAACAAATAATGTAAACCCATTTGCAGCCCGATCATTATAAACGGTCACCCACAGCAGGGGTGTCACTAGGCAGTGAGCCGGCAAAAAACATGGACACAGTCACAGGAGAATCTTTATATTGAAAATTTGTACGATTTGGGATGTTTTTCTTTCATCAGACATAATGATAGAACTATTCACATGAAAACAAACTTAAAAGGAATACTTCATCATTTTTCACCAAGTAAAACTGAATATGGTGTGGAGTGCCTGTTGTGTAGGACTTGTGATGTGTAGTAGCACTTAACTGAACACAGCACAGCCCCTCCCCTGAGTAACTGCTGAGGAATTCAAACAGAAGCCTCATATTGCAGTGACTTAGGGCAGAGAGGATGGGCTATGCTGCAACCGCTAACATAGCCACACACCGTATTGTTCTAAGTCCAGCTACAATCCTGGAATATAAGGGTATTTTCACTGTCCTGCTGCTAATGAAAACACACAGAGAGGTATTTTATACAGACAGAACAGCAGTTGGCAGAGAGAGGACACACAACCTCTATTTTGCATTATCTGCTGCCATCATAAAACTCACCTTTATATAAATGCAAACAAAAAACAAAGCAATGCTCCACATTATACTATCAATTATCAATTATCAATAATCAGAATTGCAAACTGGAGCTGCGGTGCCCCAATGCAAAATCTGTGGCAGTCCGACCAGGTATAATGTAGTTTATAGTTCTCTTTTGTATGTTAGGAGAAAAGACACTTTTTAGACCCCTTAAAGGTTTTGTCCACTACTACGAGGCCCTTTTTCATTTTTGTGTTTCATTTTTTACTCCCCACCTTCAAAAATCTATAACTTTATGATTTATCCATGTAAAGAGCTGTGTGACTGCTTGTTTTCTGTATAACAAATTGCACTTCATAGTGACATTATTTAATATTCCATGTCTTGTACTGGGAAGCGAGAAAAAAAATTCAAATGCAGTGAAATTGGTGAAAAAAATACATTTGCGCCAATTTCTTGCGGGCTTGAAACATGTGACATGTCTCTTTTGCTCTTTGGATCGGTATGGTCACGAGGATACCACATTTATATAGGTTTTATAATGTTTTCATACATTTAAAAAAATTAAAGCCTCCTGTACTAAGTAAAATTCTTTATTTTGCCATTTTCTGGCACTAATAACTTTTTCATACTTCGTTGTATAGAGCTGTGAGTGTTGTAATTTTTGCAACTTTTGATTATGTTTTCAATGCTACCATTTTGATTACTGTACTGTGTTTTTTGTCACTTTTTATGAAATTTTTTATATTTAGCAAAATGGCAAAAACATTGTCATTTTCGACTTTGGGTTCTATTTTCCGCGATGGGGTTTAAGAATATTTCTTTTTTAAATTTTTTAAATTTTTTATTTACTATTTATCAAACCCCCTAGGGTACTTTAACCCTAGGCTGTCTGACTGATTCTACCATATAGTGCCATACCACTGTATGGAGGTATATGGGATTTTCCACATAATTTATTACAATGTACAATTCACATAATGTAAGAAATGTCTTAAAACGAGAAAGCCTTGGGTCTGTTTATGACCTGAGGCTGTCATGGTAACAGATTGCTGCTCCCCGATGATGTCAACTGTGCTACCGTTGGGTGTTTGCTGCAGTATGTAGGGCTCAGCCCTTGAGCCCTCTCCATACAGGGACTCTGATGTATTATTACGTCACACATCAGAGGGGTTAATCAAATAATTAATATTGTATGTGTATGAATCCCTAATGGGTTTTTTTCATGGTTGTAGGGCCATCCTGGGGCCCCTCTTGAAATGCTGTTAAAGAGGACCTGTCACCCTAAAAAAACTCACTAGGAGCTGCTTGCTAAAGTCCGCAGCTCCTAGCGCTACCCCAGTATTAGCAGTGTTACACTGCTAGCTTTATCAGAACCCTCCAATAAAGATAGCAGACACTGAACTTCATAGCCTCAGAACACCGGATCGAGCTCACAGCAGTCCGGTGTATTCATGAACGGGTTCACATAAGTTGCATTTCTGCAAAAAGAAGATCTTTTTGACCAAGTAAAAAGTAACATTTATTAATGTTGGTATATAAAAAAACAGATCTATATGCGGTTCTGTATTTAGTTAGGATAAACTGTATATACTCATGTATAAGCCGAGTTTTTCAGCATGAAAAAATGTGCTGAAAAACGTCACCTCAGCTTATACACGAATTCAGCATAAAAGAAAAGAAAAAATAGTACTTGGCACAGTACAGATTATTGTGGTGGCGAACACAAGCCTGTTGTGGGATAACCGCATACACTGCAGATAGACTCCGGTGATCAATTCCCCTTAGTATGGCATGGATGGTGGTGCTCAGCTCTTATGAAAAAACAGTCCAATAGATATTTCAGAGGAGAAAAAGATAAGCGGCACTCACCATGTCTTGTGCAATCGATACGTTTATTAGAGGTGCAGGTACAGGGAGGAGCGGGGCCTGGCGACGAGTCGTTTCGCGCCTACCGGCGCATCATCAAGCCAATGACGTCACTTACCCGCGCCGCGCCACAATTTATGCGCGCGTGCCGGCAAGTGTCGCCATGGGAACAGTATGTATACATCAGGCCAATAGTGGCGCTCACCCGCGCCGCGCCAGAATTCATGCGCACGCGCCGATGGGCGCCACCAGGGAAATGGCACAATGTGCCAAGTGACAAAACACAGTGAGTATAAAAACAATAAATGTATCACAATTAAAAACATTGCAAGGTAATATCTCTTAACATTGGCAAATAGCAGGCTATATAATGAGACATCAGGTTATATTCCATCAAGGGGTATAATTATACTTATGTCTCTACCCAATAGAGTATTCAAATAGTACTGTAGCATGGAATATGTTAGTGGATGGGACCTAGAGGGGAAGTATATTTATTAGAGAAAAACGCTATAATCGTTTTTATCGTTCAAACCTAAGGTGCCAGTGGCATCGAAGGCAATGATCTGTCTACTTTCTTCTCTTAGCAATCTTAAGTTCCTATCGCCTCCATCCGCGTTATTTTTAATTTGGGTGATTCCAGCGAACCTAAGAATCTCTGGGTTGCCATTACGACAATTTCTGATATGTTCAATAAGGCGGGGACACCCATTTCCTGTAGTGATTGAGTTAACATGTTCCCTGAATCTTACGTACAATCTTCGTATGGTCTTTCCAATGTAAAAACGTTTACAGGGACAGAAAATAATATATACAATATGCGTGGATTTGCATGTAATAAATGAATTAACTGCCCTGGATATGCCTCCAAATTCTATCAATTTTAATTGGCTGTTGTAAGTACAAAATTTGCATGAACCACATTTAAAATTGCCTTTTGGGATACTGCTTTCTAACCAGGTGGGTTGCGTAGAAGAGAATCTACTTTTGACTAGTGCCTGTTTTATTGTCGGGCATCGCCTGAATGCGACCACTGGATGGGTAGAGGTAATATCATGAAGTTGGGGGTCCTGACTTAGAATACTCCAGTTTTTTCGAATGGCTTGGCGGATGGCTCCTTCACATGGACTGTACTCAAAGTACTCATCTGTACAGTACTCATCTGTACTGTGCCAAGTACTATTTTTTCTTTTCTTTTATGCTGAATTCTAAACGTACTCCACTGCTTGAGCACGTACAATACTTGGAGGCCATAATCCACACTGAACAAAAATGGACACGAATCCGGATGACATATCCCCAGAGGTGCTCCTTAGTACAGGGAGGGAGGATGCGGGAGCCTTCTTTGAACAATGTAACATCAAGGACAACCTACAAATGATGAGTACGAAAACTCTAGAACATCGAGTTTCATCATTGGCAGATAAAGAAATTCGTTTGTTTTGGACGAACCACTCTCTGAGATCATACAGCGAAAGTAATCGCGTACCGAGAGGACTAAGGGTATTCAAAACACCCGCTCAATACCAAGATGATCAATTATTCATCGCAAGATGGAAAGAATTGCATTTACAACATTCACTCAATCTAATGCGATTGGTTATGAGCAAAAACGAGATGGAATACTCGAGGATAACAGACGAACTATGCAGAGCTAAAATTGAGCTTAAAACCAGACTGGGAGAAGAACAATTTACCATATTTATAAAAAAAACTTGAGAAAAAATTAGTACTGACACAAATGGAAGTCAAAGAGAAAAAAAGAGATAAATTTGTGAGGGACAAAATGGACTTTGAACAGGGCACCATCTTTGAGTGGGGCTCCACCAAAAGATATAACTACAGAAAAGGAGGAAGACATTACAAAGGAAAACGCCCCTGGAACACAGATTTCTGGACTACGGAGTCAGATTCCAGCGCCTCGGAAGACTCGCAGAGAAACAAAGAATTTTCAAGAGAAAAAGAGGACAAATCCTCTCCATGTCCGGACGCCATAAATACACCAACAGCTCCATCAACGGTGACCCCTTTAGGAAGCACACTAGGAGGGGGAGACGGAGGAAGAAAAACGTGGTATCAAAACCGCAAAAGGAAACAAGTCTCCTGGCGCCGAGACAGATAAGTACATATATTCCTATAGGTGACCCTACTAACCATCTAAAACAGGACTATTCAGAGACTACTAACATCATTGACACCAGTCCTGATTGTCCAAAGACTACTAATACTATTGACACTGGTCCCGATTGGTTAGAACCGTCGACAGTACCAACTGCATCGACGATCTCTATCCCCGATTTACATCTACTTGAGTCTAACGTATACATGCCTAACATGCCTGGTGTGCCCACCAATAATGTTATTAACCTTACTGATGTTATGCTTTCTAATGCATGCCTGTCACTTCTATCTAAGGGTTTAAACTTTGCAATAACTAATACTTTTGATGCTATTCAATTTGACATTGATTTACAAAAAAGTGTACGCAAACTTAATCTCCATAAATTCTTTCAAGATCGGGGGACTATTGACCCCATTAGAAAGGAAGGTGAGCTGCCGGCTGCGGTGGGTCCCTTAGGGTTTTTTCCCCCAGGGCTACCCCCACAGTTAGACACCTCCCTAATCGATTGCCTGCTTGAATTGGACAATCCTGAACCTCCACAAAGGGTCCTAGAAAATACCACCTTAGAGGTGGAAATGTTCAAAAAGGGTATTAAATCCATATTTTGTCCCCCCTTGTCTGCCGGCTCATCTCTCGATATTTTCTGCCAACGTGTAAAGGAAGACGTAAAGGCCTTGATATACCCTACTGCCAAAAATAACCTTACCACCGAAGAAATAAAAGCTCTACATTGGCTTAAATCCCTTAAAGGGATTATAATAAAGCAGGCAGACAAGGGGGGCAATGTGGTCATCATGACAAGTGAATATTATAAGTCCGAAGCTCTTAGACAATTGGGGGATCTGGATACATATACCCCACTCACAGGCAACCCTACTGTGAAATACCAGGCACGATTACGTACCCTACTGAGAAGAAATGTGGAGAAAGGTATCCTTTCTGAAAACACTGCCAAAAAATTACTGCCTGAGTACCCTAAATATCCATCATGGTACTTTTTACCAAAGGTACACAAGTCTATGTCTGCCCCCCCTGGACGTCCCATTATAGCCGGGATTGGCTCATTAACCGAGCCACTGTCCCAATATCTTGACTGGCTTCTCCGTCCCCTACTTAATGATATGCCTTCTTATTTAAAGGATACCAATTCCTTCCTAAAGGCAATTAGGGACATACATTGGAACAATACATACACATTAGCATCTATAGATGTAGAAAGCCTATATACCCGTATCCCTCAAGAGTTGGGTGTCCAATGCATTCACGACATACTCACTAACGCTGAAAAAAGCCCACAATACGTTGATTTTGTTTGTTCCAGTCTGCAATTTGTCTTGTCCCATAATGCCTTCGTGTTCGACGACAAGTGGTTTGTCCAGAGAACCGGCACGGCGATGGGTACCCCCGTCGCCTGTACTTTTGCCAATTTATTCCTGGCGTGCCTCGAACACCGTTGTGTTTTTTCTCTGGACAACCCATTTGTCGCGAACACGAAGGTATTTCTACGCTATGTGGACGACATTTTTATAGTTTGGGAGGGGACCCGTAGTCAATTCTTCGATTTTGTTGAATATTTAAACATCAATAATAACATGAATATGCGATTTACGGCCGTGTATGGAGAAAAGGAATTAGACTTCCTAGATGTTAAAATAAAGGAAATAGGAAATGAATTGTGTACCTCAGCATTCAGAAAAACTACAGCTACAAACTCCATGTTACATTTCAACAGTTTCCACCCTACTCATACAAAAACTAGTCTCCCATATAGCCAATTTCTCCGATTGAGAAGAATAAATAGTACGGATACACAATTTGTCAGCCAAGCTAAAGATCTAACCAAACGACTACTAGAGAGAGGCTATCCCAATAAGCTGCTCCAAGAAGCATATCATAAAGTTATCTCCCTCTCCCAGGAGGCGTTATTATCAGACCGTAGGGAACGGAGAGGCCAGGCTTTTAAAAGGGACAACAAAAGGTTCGCATTTTCCTTTGAGTACAGTCCATGTGAAGGAGCCATCCGCCAAGCCATTCGAAAAAACTGGAGTATTCTAAGTCAGGACCCCCAACTTCATGATATTACCTCTACCCATCCAGTGGTCGCATTCAGACGATGCCCGACAATAAAACAGGCACTAGTCAAAAGTAGATTCTCTTCTACGCAACCCACCTGGTTAGAAAGCAGTATCCCAAAAGGCAATTTTAAATGTGGTTCATGCAAATTTTGTACTTAAAACAGCCAATTAAAATTGATAGAATTTGGAGGCATATCCAGGGCAGTTAATTCATTTATTACATGCAAATCCACGCATATTGTATATATTATTTTCTGTCCCTGTAAACGTTTTTACATTGGAAAGACCATACGAAGATTGTACGTAAGATTCAGGGAACATGTTAACTCAATCACTACAGGAAATGGGTGTCCCCGCCTTATTGAACATATCAGAAATTGTCATAATGGCAACCCAGAGATTCTTAGGTTCGCTGGAATCACCCAAATTAAAAATAACGCGGATGGAGGCGATAGGAACTTAAGATTGCTAAGAGAAGAAAGTAGATAGATCATTGCCTTCGATGCCACTGGCACCTTAGGTTTGAACGATAAAAACGATTATAGCGTTTTTCTCTAATAAATATACTTCCCCTCTAGGTCCCATCCACTAACATATTCCATGCTACAGTACTATTTGAATACTCTATTGGGTAGAGACATAAGTATAATTATACCCCTTGATGGAATATAACCTGATGTCTCATTATATAGCCTGCTATTTGCCAATGTTAAGAGATATTACCTTGCAATGTTTTTAATTGTGATACATTTATTGTTTTTATACTCACTGTGTTTTGTCACTTGGCACATTGTGCCATTTCCCTGGTGGCGCCCATCGGCGCGTGCGCATGAATTCTGGCGCGGCGCGGGTGAGCGCCACTATTGGCCTGATGTATACATACTGTTCCCATGGCGACACTTGCCGGCACGCGCGCATAAATTGTGGCGCGGCGCGGGTAAGTGACGTCATTGGCTTGATGATGCGCCGGTAGGCGCGAAACGACTCGTCGCCAGGCCCCGCTCCTCCCTGTACCTGCACCTCTAATAAACGTATCGATTGCACAAGACATGGTGAGTGCCGCTTATCTTTTTCTCCTCTGAAATATCAGCTTATACACGAGTCAATAAAAAAATATAAACTTACATACCCACCCTCCGACGGCCCCGATGCTCAGCACAGGTCCACGATGTTGGCGCACCTCCTTTTCTGTCTTCCCCGCAGCTCCTCTTCTTCGGCTGTAACAGCGGCATAGACGCGGCCATGTTATCTGCCGGCCGCGTCATAGTATGAGCCTGCAGGCAGAGCGCATGGCCGCGTCTCTGCAGGCTGTTACAGAAGACCGAAGAAAGAAGAGGAGCCACGGGGAAGACAGAAGAGGAGCCGCTCCAACATGGGGGAGCCGCGCTGAGCATCGGCGGACCTGGAGGGTGAGTATATAAGTTTATCTTTTTTAAGTGCGGCGTGGGCTGGCTATATACTACTGGGGGCTGGCAAGCTGTATACTATAGGGAGCTGGCTGGCTGTATACTACTGGGGGCTGGCAAGCTGTATACTATAGGGAGCTGGCTGGCTGTATACTACAGGGGGCAGGCTGGCTGTATACTACAGGGGGCAGACTGACTGTATATTACAGGGGGCAGCCTGCCTATATATTACAGGGGGAAGGCTGGCTATATACTACTGGGTTCTGGCTGGCTATGTACTACTGGGGGCTTGCTGGCTATATACTGGGGGGGGGGCTGTGACCAATGCATTTCCCACCCTCAGATTATACTCAGTCAGTGGTAAAATTAGGGGCCTCAGCTTATACTCAGGTGTGCTTTTACTCGAGTATATACGGTATGTACAAAATCACAATTTAAATTTTAATGTGGTGGGAGTAGATTCTTAACAAACAATGTATAAAGGAGAGGAAACAATGTATCATGGCAGTAGGTGTACAATCACACTGGTGCGTTTTTTAACTACTTGTTGTAAGCTCTGATTAGCTTTCACTGACTGGTATTTCGGGCAAAGATACTTGCTGGTTTATTGCAAACCCTATTTACGAGTATAATCATTTAGAGAATCCATCTTGCGAGCATTTTTGTTTGCTCAGCGTTAAGTATGACACATACACATGCTGCTGATCACTTTTTCCCTATACATCGGGTAATTGATTCTATGTACACACTACGCTCCCTATTGTTCCTATTCTATCTCCATTTCTTTATGCCTTACTAATCCTAGATGCCACTGCAGTTCAACATCGGTTTAGATAGAAATCATCTACGTCTTAACACCCCAACTATAAACACTCAAACAAGCCCCCCCCCCCCAAACATGTTTAGTCTTATATATGGCGTCCTCATAGGGTAACGGGGCTGCTCATGAAGGGGTGGTACGAGGAGACGGTGACTACCGCATGGAGCGTGGCAGTCACCCACGGCCTATTGATTAGGGTGGGCGGTCGGGGGAAGAAGCAGCGCCTTGGACGGCTGTGAGCCTGGTCCGGCGTTCCAAGGTTATGGAACTGCAGTCTCTGCTAGCTTTGTCGGAGGCTTCCAATAAGGCTAGCAGTTTGCTGCTAGGTAGCTCCTATGCATTTTTTAGGGTGACTGGTCCTCTTTAAGCACCCATATAGGGTTACAAAATTTTCTCTTTAATTGCATTGAGCAAGTAGGTTCCGATGAGTTATGAGTGGTGCATTTTTGTTGTGTTTTATGCTTTTCTCAACCTGGTAACTTGCTTGATTCTGAAAGATTCTGCATCATCCATGAGTGCAATCCCTTCCACACCTGATACTGTACAATTAGAATTTACAATTAGAATACTAGTTATTATGTCCGCCTCCCATTTTGTTGTAATTTGACATTCTAACTTTCGAGTTGTCCTGCAAAATTTATAGCAAAACTTTACACTTGATGACTTGTATGACCTTGACTAGAGATAAGGTTTATTTATGGTGAGGAATTGGCAGAAAGACCCAACAGACTTCAGAAGATATTCTGCTGTTTATTGCAATTACTATGTACGTGAGCTCGGGAAGACTTTTACAGAAACCAGAAATCCACAGATCTTATTCAGTAGTTATGAGTATGTCTCCCGGTTATCAGGCGAGCAAAAACTATTTGAAGTATAGGAAGACCTAAGCAGCTACTTTATACGTGGCGGCAGATTAATCCTGAACGGCAGTTATTGACGTCCATGGAGGAGAAACTCCATCAACAGGGTTTCAAATTGCTGAATATTATATACAATTCCATTAACCCTTGCAAACGAAAAGACTTGTCATTGTACTATGTTGTACTATGTCCTTGCGTCTTAAAAAAAAATTTCCTCCATGAAACAGTAGCACATCACACACCAAACTTGGTATTATTACAGGTCTGTACAATATATTTGCATAGCAGATTTACACCCAATGAAGTTAGGGTGTGATGAACTAGCCCAGCTTTACAGTATGGTACCATGTAGTATATCTCAGTTTTGACATATGTTGATAAATGAAGGATGATGAATAGTGTTGAGTGGGCCCAAAGTTAAGGCCTGGGCAAATCGCACATTATAATAGATGGACTGAAACAAGACAGCCTCGGGTCTGTCAAGGCAACAAATAGACATTCACAACAAAGATGGCGGGATCTTTTAAACGGTGTTGGCGGCAATCAACATGCACAGTTGGTGCTAGTTCCGATCACTGGTGTTAGTGGTTGGTGTTTGTTGTAATATGCAGCAAACCCCATATCTGTATGATGAGGGCAGTGATCCTACTTCGCGTATTCATAACAGCTCCATGACATACAAGAACATCATGGAGTGTTTAGGAGAAAGGGAAGGGGCCCTTTTTGGGTGGCACATTCCTGCTAAATGCTCATATATATTAGTATCATTTGGACCCACATTCATTGCTACCCTTTTCAGCCTTCTAGTGATCCCAGGGGTGTGGAACATTGGAGCACATTTACTTACCTGGTCCAGTCACGTTTCTGTGGCGCGTTTTCCGATGCCGATTCGGTTCTGCCGGGGTTCACTAAGATCCATGCGCCCGATATCCCCCAGGTGTCGCTGCTGCGCCGAGGTCTACCAGAGTTCCCCTTCTTCGTCCCGGTGCATGTAAGTGCTGATCTTCTGACACAAATTCTTTTTTAAATTCTGTGTTTTTTCCGAATCCGTTGGGTTGTTCCACGGCAACACCCCCCGTCGCGTCAAAGCGGGCGCCGATGCTCCACAATCCGATCGCGTGTGCAAAAAACCCGGGGCAATTCGCCGCAAATCGGAAATATTCAGAAAACCCGACGAAAGTGCGCGATTCGGACCTTTAGTGAATGAGTCCCATTGTATTAGCTTTCCAATAACAGTGCACATCTTATCACCCTCCATCTCATTAAACAAAGCTCGTCAACTCTGTTGACAGATCTGGATGGAAGTGGTTTGTGGTCTCTACATGTTCCTTAATTTGTGAAGAATTCGCTTTGGTCTAAGTGACCATTATTAGACTGTTGTATGTTCACATATGGTATATTTGTTGCAGACGTTTCAGTAGTCTGCTATTTACTGTTGATTGAATTATTTTGGTGGCACAGGATTTTATATAAAACACAGCCTCCTAGTTTGTAGCATGAGGCAAAATCCTTAGCTGAAATGAGAGAGGTTGGTAGGGGTGCCGGAGGATGTAGAAGGCAATTAAAGGTAGAAAATAACTGTCTGATCTGGTGGTGAGATAGATATAGAACAGAGAGGTAGGAGAGTCTCAGAGATTTTGCAGATGTTTAAGATTCCTACTTAGGTGTATAGGCTTGTGGGCTGCGAGAGTGGTTGATTCCAGAATGGTAGAGAAATTGAGTCGTGAGTTGTGATCAGGAGGAGAGTAGTATTAGAAAGGTTGGATAAGGAAAAGAGCAGGGTGAAAATTAAGCCAAGTGTGTGACTCTCTTTGTGAGTTGTTGTGGAGGACCACTGTGAGAGGCCGGAGGAGGAAATAAGAGAGAGGAGTTTAGAGGTAGCAGGCAGGGGCGTTGCTAGGGTGGAAAAAGATCCGGGGCACGGGCCCCAATGCATGTGTATCAGACTTTTAGTAATGCCCCCCCTGTACATAACCCCCTCACATGTGCTTGTGCCAATAACAACCTGACAGTGTATACAGCTACAGAAACCACAGGAGAAATCCCTACTTTTTCCCTCCAGTGACTGAAGGTGACGTCTCCTCCATCTTCTCCATTAGACATCACCACTAGAGATGAGCGAGCACTAAAATGCTCGGGTGCTCGTTATTCGATACGAGCTTTTCCCAATGCTCGGGTGCTCGTATCGAATAACGAACCCCATTAAAGTCAATGGGAGACCCGAGCATTTTTTTAGTAAAAGAGAACATTAAAAGAACAGTGCATAATAAAATATCCCAGATGTTTACTGATGTTTTGCTTGTAAGAACACATTGAAATAACACTATTCTTCACTTTCCAGGTGTTCGCGCGTGTCTCCCGCTAAGTTAGGAGATGTTCAGAACATCTGGAATGTGAAGAATATTGTTCTTTCAATGTGTTCTGCACTTAAATGCTCCTGTATTCACTGTTTTTAATGTTTTAATTCTATTCTTTACTTTGCAGATGTTAGCGCGTGTCTTCCGATAATGTCGGAGATGTGCGCGCACATCAGCAATGTGAAGAATAGTGTTATTTAAATGTGTTCTGCACTTAAATGTTCGTGTTTTAACTGTTTTTAATGTTTTAATTCTATTCTTCACATTGCAGGTGTGCGCGCGTGTCTCCCGATAGGTTCGGAGATACGCGCGCACAGCTGCAAAGTGAAGAATAGAATTAAAACATTAAAAACAGTGAAAACACGAACATTTAAGTGCAGAACACATTGAAAGAACACTATTCTTCACATTCCAGATGTTCCGAACATCTCCTAACTTAGCGGGAGAACACCTGGAAAGTGAAGAATAGTGTTATTTCAATGTGTTCTTACAAGCAAAACATCAGTAAACATCTGGGATATTTTATTATGCAATAAAAATACTGTTCTTCACTTAATTTAATGCTCGATCTCGAGCCGTCGAGATACTCGTCCGAGTAACGAGTGTGTGACTCTCTTTGTGAGTTGTTGTGGAGGACCACTGTGAGAGGCCGGAGGAGGAAATAAGAGAGAGGAGTTTAGAGGTAGCAGGCAGGGGCGTTGCTAGGGTGGAAAAAGATCCGGGGCACGGGCCCCAATGCATGTGTATCAGACTTTTAGTAATGCCCCCCCTGTACATAACCCCCTCACATGTGCTTGTGCCAATAACAACCTGACAGTGTATACAGCTACAGAAACCACAGGAGAAATCCCTACTTTTTCCCTCCAGTGACTGAAGGTGACGTCTCCTCCATCTTCTCCATTAGACATCACCACTAGAGATGAGCGAGCACTAAAATGCTCGGGTGCTCGTTATTCGATACGAGCTTTTCCCAATGCTCGGGTGCTCGTATCGAATAACGAACCCCATTAAAGTCAATGGGAGACCCGAGCATTTTTTTAGTAAAAGAGAACATTAAAAGAACAGTGCATAATAAAATATCCCAGATGTTTACTGATGTTTTGCTTGTAAGAACACATTGAAATAACACTATTCTTCACTTTCCAGGTGTTCGCGCGTGTCTCCCGCTAAGTTAGGAGATGTTCAGAACATCTGGAATGTGAAGAATATTGTTCTTTCAATGTGTTCTGCACTTAAATGCTCCTGTATTCACTGTTTTTAATGTTTTAATTCTATTCTTTACTTTGCAGATGTTAGCGCGTGTCTTCCGATAATGTCGGAGATGTGCGCGCACATCAGCAATGTGAAGAATAGTGTTATTTAAATGTGTTCTGCACTTAAATGTTCGTGTTTTAACTGTTTTTAATGTTTTAATTCTATTCTTCACATTGCAGGTGTGCGCGCGTGTCTCCCGATAGGTTCGGAGATACGCGCGCACAGCTGCAAAGTGAAGAATAGAATTAAAACATTAAAAACAGTGAAAACACGAACATTTAAGTGCAGAACACATTGAAAGAACACTATTCTTCACATTCCAGATGTTCCGAACATCTCCTAACTTAGCGGGAGAACACCTGGAAAGTGAAGAATAGTGTTATTTCAATGTGTTCTTACAAGCAAAACATCAGTAAACATCTGGGATATTTTATTATGCAATAAAAATACTGTTCTTCACTTAATTTAATGCTCGATCTCGAGCCGTCGAGATACTCGTCCGAGTAACGAGCCGGTCCGAGTATGCTAATACTCAACCGAGCAGTATACTCGGACGAGTATACTCGCTCATCTCTAATCACCACATCTTATGTTCCCCATTGTCCCTACATCTTGGACAGCTTTATCCTGCTGCTGCCCCCAACAATCTCCCCCAAATACTGTAAGGCTTGCATTTAAACAACAGGAGCTTGTTACCCATCACACTGGTCTCACTAGAAATGCAAATGAGATCAAACTGAGGCCTGTTCTAGTGCCAAGTGTGAACACGCCCCAAGAAATGTCCCCCACACAGCCCCCCAGTAACATGCCCCACACAGATGCCCCACACAGATACCCCCAGTAACATGCCCCACACAGATACCCCCAGTAACGTGCTACACACAGCCCCCCAGTAACGTGCCCCACACAGATACCCCCAGTAAAGTGCCCCACACAGATACCCCCAGTAACGTGCCCCACACAGCCACAAAGCAATGACCCCCATACATCTACCACCGGTAATGTCCGCCATACAACCACCTCCAAAATGTCCCCCATACAAACCCCTGGTATTGTTCCCCACAGCCTCCCAGTAATGTCCCCCACACAGCTACCCTCAGTAGGTAATGTGCCCCCACACAGCTACCCTCAGTAGGTAATGTGCCCCCACACAGCTACCCTCAGTAGGTAATGTGCCCCCACACAGCTACCCTCAGTAGGTAATGTGCCCCCACACAGCTACCCTCAGTAGGTAATGTGCCCCCACACAGCTACCCTAAGTAGGTAATGTGCCCCCACACAGCTACCCTCAGTAGGTAATGTGCCCCCACACAGCTACCCTCAGTAGGTAATGTGCCCCCACACAGCTACCCTCAGTAGGTAATGTGCCCCCACACAGCTGCCCTCAGTAGGTAATGTGCCCCCACACAGCTACCCTCAGTAGGTAATGTGCCCCCACACAGCTACCCTCAGTAGGTAATGTGCCCCCACACAGCTACCCTAAGTAGGTAATGTGCCCCCACACAGCTACCCTCAGTAGGTAATGTGCCCCCACACAGCTACCCTCAGTAGGTAATGTGCCCCCACACAGCTACCCTCAGTAGGTAATGTGCCCCCACACAGCTACCCTCAGTAGGAAATGTGCCCCCACACAGCTACCCTCAGTAGGTAATGTGCCCCCACACAGCTACCCTCAGTAGGTATTGTTCCCCCACACAGCTACCCTCAGTAGGTAATGTGCCCCCACACAGCTACCCTCAGTAGGTATTGTTGCCCCACACAGCTACCCTCAGTAGGTAATGTGCCCCCACACAGCTACCCTCAGTAGGTAATGTGCCCCCACACAGCTACCCTCAGTAGGTAATGTGCCCCCACACAGCTACCCTCAGTAGGTAATGTGCCCCCACACAGCTACCCTCAGTAGGTAATGTGCCCCCACACAGCTACCCTCAGTAGGTAATGTGCCCCCACACAGCTACCCTCAGTAGGTAATGTGCCCCCACACAGCTACACTCAGTAGGTAATGTGCCCCCACACAGCTACCCTCAGTTGGTAATGTGCCCCCACACAGCTACCCTCAGTAGGTAATGTGCCCCCACACAGCTACACTCAGTAGGTAATGTGCCCCCACACAGCTACACTCAGTAGGTAATGTGCCCCCACACAGCTACCCTCAGTAGGTAATGTGCCCCCACACAGCTACTCCCAGTAGGTAATGTGCCCCCACACAGCCCTCCCAGTAAGTAATGAGCCCACACAGCCCCCCAGTAAGTAATGTGCCCCCACACAGCCCCCCAGTAAGTAATGTGCCTCACACAGCCCCCCCAATAAGTAATGTGCCCCCACACAGCCCCCAGTAAGTAATGTGCCCCACACAGCCCCCCCAGTAGGTAATGTGCCCCCACACAGCCCCCGCCCCAGTAGGTAATGTCCCCCACACAGCCCCCCCAGTAGGTAATGTCCCCCACACAGCCCCCCCAGTAGGTAATGTGCCCCCACACAGCGCCCCAGTAAGTAATGTGCCCCCACACAGCCCCCCCAGTAAGTAATGTGCCCACACAGCCCCCCCAGTAGGTAATGTCCCCCACACAGCCCCCCCTCCCAGTAAGTAATGTGCCCACACACAGCCCCCCCAGTAAGTAATGTCTCCCACACAGGACCCACAGTAGGTTGTGTCCCCCACACTGGCCCCCCCAGTAAGTAATGTCCCCCACACAGCCCCCCCCCAGTAAGTAATGTCCCCCACACAGCCCCCCCCAGTAAGTAATGTCTCCCACACAGCCCCCACAGTAGCTAATGTGCCCCCACACATGTAGGTAATGTGTGTGTAATACTGTGTGTTTCCCCAGCAGGTCATGTGACCATGACATCATCACAGGTCCTTCAGAGTATTATTCCTCCCGAGGCTGCAGCCCCTGCTGGGGAAAGCAGTGACTGCACTCCTTCTCATCACGATCTGTGGAGATCGTGATGAGAGAGAGGAGGATGCGCAGGGGAGATCCGGGGCTCCAGCCAAAAGATCCGGGGCACGAGCCCTGGATCTTTTGACCTAGCGACGCCCCTGATCTATGGGAATGTTAAAGTCCCCCATGATGATAGAGGAGGTGTCAAATGAGATGAAGTGAAGAAGCCAGGTATTAAAGTGATTATTAAAAGTGGTGGCAGAGTCTGGGGGGGTCTGCAGATGCAGTGGACTTGTAAAGACGGAAAGGAGAGAGAGGGCCCTCCATTGGGCTGACGTGTCATTCTCTGCTGTTCAATGCAAAAGGGAGGGTTGAAGAGCAGACATGAGACACACTGCTTTGCATGAATAGTGCACGCCCTTATTACAAACTTCATTTTCAGGGGATAGGAACTATGCATTTTTTAACTAAAAACAGTGTGGGCAAAAGTTACTACAGTGCTATGAGAATTAGTTATTAGGTTTCTTAAAGAAAATCTGGTGACAGGTTCCCTTTAATGTTTCTTGCTGGATATTGATTTAATTATACACTGTATACTTTTATATGATATTATAGTGCTATAAAACTAGACCTGAATTGGATTTGCATTGTTAAATTTTATTTTCTTACCCATTGGGGCAGATTTATCAAGAAAAACATCTTTTCTCAAAAGATTGAGAAATATTTTATGACTAGAAGGAGAAGTTGCAAAGGTATGGCTTTATTGGAAAGGGACATGGCTTACGTTTTAGACATTTTTCTCCTGAAAATAAATCAATATTAGATGAAAAGTCATACTTAAATAATTTGAAAATTAGCTAGATTTTCCATTCAGCATTAGGCTTATTTAAGACTTAATTTTTTCGAACTTTTGAAATCAATTAAATCAAAAAATAAAATATATGAATCATATCTGACGTGCCATGAAGATAATGCACCCAGAGACACAGAGAGTTTGGGTCATACTTGCAAACATACATTTTTATGCATTAATAACAAAATTTTATAGCATGATGCAAAATTTCATGATGACGCTCTTGAGTATACAGTTGGGGGTTGCTCTTTTACAATGTGGCAGGTGTCTACTTTCAGAAAACCCATTAATATAGAAATATATTCTATATAAATGAATGGCGAGGGTATTGTAGTGCTTTCATGTAGAATGTAGACAGCACTGAGCACTGGGAACTGTTTCTAATGTTTTATGTGAGACAATCATTAATGGCTGTTACATCTGTGAAGAAAATATTTACACCTTATAATTAGTTTTGCTCATGTATGACTGGTAAAGCCAAAGTCAAATATAAAGCTAGTACAATATGTATCAAAAAATAAAAAAATTATAGGGGGCTGGTGGGCATGCCCGTCTTAATAAATCCTTGCCCCCCCAATATATACACAGTACTCACAGTGGTTGCTTTAAATAAACTGTTGCAAAAAATAAACAGAACAGTCTTAACATTGGTTTATATTATTATTATTATTATTATTATTATTATTATTATGTTAGAACCTAAGAGTGAGGTCATGACTACTCCGTCATGTGAGCAGTTGATTTACTTACTTCCTGTTTTGTCTACGTTGCAGTCAGTCAGTAAGATATAGTCACCACTTGTATATAGAGAAGTAGTGGGGAGGTGACCTTGATGAAGCTTGGTGGTCATGTTCACTGAATGTTCTGCTGTGCACGCCGTTATTACAAACTTCATTTTCTGGGGATAGGAACTATGCATTTGTTGGCAAAAACAGTGTAGATAGTCCAGCAAAACCACAACGGTCAGATAGAACACAATGGTATGTGGACACAATCATACTGATATCATCATTAAAACCTAATGTCAATACTGGTGTCCTGGCAGGAATAGCAAGGTAAGGGTACAGAGATAGAGATGGGGTGGGCGAATAGTATAAAGAAAGTGGTAAAGAGATCTGCTTGGTGGTGGGTAACAATTGCAGGTAGTGTGAACTGTTGGCATGTTTATATGAAGCAGCTAAAATTGCGTTGCTCATTCAAACCCCTTGGCGACACAATGTCAAGCCTAGAGATCCAAATGAGCTTGTTCTGTAAGATAAGACAGTACCCTTCCCCACAATACGAGTGGTTTCACAATGTCAATTCCCATGAATTGCGGTTTAGAACAGTCTTAACATGTGCTGGGCTACACATTGGTTTATATTATTATTATAGTTTGAACATAGTTAGAGACTGGAATGTTTTTTGTGTTTCTAATGACAGGACCTGGTAGATGTAAAGGACATCTACCATCAGTTTCCGGATGGTACACTTGTATTACTTACCTCTTCTTCCAAACCCTGGTAGCATGGATCTTCTTAAATTATAACTATGAATGCCCACTTTTTATGAAATAATAGTTTACAAAATATTTAAATCAGCTTGAGGTGTTCTGCAGAGCTCCTTCAGGCTCCATCGAAATCTAATTTATTCACTCCATGGGGCCTCCTGGCACTGCCTACAGAGTATTCTTAGAGCTGGTGACATTACTGTCTCTCTCTGCAAATCTTGTGAATGTGAAAGGATATCTTTTGTTGCACTGCCAAACTTCTCCACTGCAGGCAACTAAAAGAAAGCTATTCTTGCGCATGACCAAGATTTGCAGAGAGAGCCGGGATGAGAAGGTGAGTAATACACACCTATTATCAGGTAATCTAATGGTAGATGGTCCTTTAAATGCTTCAAAATGGCAACAAAATGTCAAACTCTTTTTCATCCAAAAGATTACCGATTTTGGCCATTTTTTTTTTATAATTCCTTCTACAAGCTATAACTTTTATAATTCTCACTATAGCTGCATGGGGTCTTTTGGGGGGGGGGGGCAGATGCAGTTTTTAATAGCACAATTTTGGCTCAAGACACAGATTTTGGGGGAGATTTATCATACGCTGGCGCTGATGTCGGGTGGATACATCAAGAGGCTACGGCACATTGAGGTATCCGGTGGGTGGCTACCTGGTAAAACTACGCCAGGTAGTGCCATGGGAATTTGTTATTAGGCTTCTTAGTAAAAATCTACATTTTCTACATTTCAGTCATTAAAACAGCAGAAGCATCACACATCCAGGATTGAATGAAGCAATGTAAGTGGCCCTCAAGTGGTTTGATGTAAAAAATGCCCCCTACAATATATTCATTGCATGCATGGCCACAGATTTGTTTTCAATCTCCATCTGCTATGGTCAGTGTAATAGTAGTCAAATGGTTTTATTTTATGCTCTTTTATTGTATCTTTAGATTGGAATACTTACATTTTCAGTTTTCAGTTCTCTTTTTATAACCCATTGCATTTTATCACAAGTGACTTATGTTGTGTTAAATAAGGTTGGTATTTTCAATGTCTATTGTTCCTACTATATGAAGGTCTTTAAGGGATTTCTAGCATGTCTGGGACATAATTTAATCTATTGTATTGTCTAAGACATGATAATTAATGAAGCATTTCTTCATACAATGTACTGCCAGTCCAATAAATTCCCGAAAGCAAAAGTGATTAGTGAGGATGATATTTGTAGTCAAAAAACTAGAACACTTCTAACAAAACTTCCAACAAAAAGCACCCCTGCACCTTACCCATCTTCTAAAACTAGAGATATACAGGCAGTCCCCGGGTTACATACAAGATAGGGCCTGTAGGTTTGTTCTTAAGTTGAATTTGTATGTAAGTCGGAAATGTATATTTTATAATTGTAGCCCCAGCCAGAATTTTTGTGGTCTCTGTGACAATTGAATTTTAAAAATGTTGGGTTGTCATAAGAACCAGGATTAACAATAAAGCTTCATTGCAGACACCTTTAATACCTGTAATAGCTGTTTATTGTAGCCTAGAGCTAAAGTACAGTAAATTGCTAACATTCAGTGGTCCGTTTGTAACTAGGGGTCGTCTGTAAGTCGGGTGTTCTTAAGTAGGGGACCGCCTGTATCATAAAAGTCAAATAGGTCTGCAATTTTCTTTCAAACAAGAGCTTTTCACTGATGGCTAACTGACCCATTATTTTCTTTGATCAGTTCTGCTACTTTTTCGTGCATGTGGTCCATTGACTTCAATGGATATGTGAAAAAAAACCAACAATGCAGCAATATCATCCACGTGTGGTCCTTTTAATCCACAAATGATGCTGGGAAACCATATGTTTTGGCATCTAATTTTTACCAGGTCAAGGATTTCATTGCAGAATGTTTATGGAAACATGAATATCTCAAATTTGTGTTATCTCCGACAATCTTGCCCACAGCAACCGTTTACTTACAAACCACCATTCCCGCCACTAGAGATCAATATACCAATCCATACACAAACTTTCCATACTTCTTACTGATGGAGCAAAGAACAGCTCAGAATGGTCAATCCACTAAAATCAGTTCATTTCCCGAATCCAGATACTGTTAACACTAGATTTACAGCGTGGTTGCGCTTGAAACGCGTAGGTGATATGTTGTTACTTATACCCTGTACCTGTGCTTGATTGTTTTATGGAACTATTGGAATTTCTTAATTAAAGTCTGAAGAAAAATCTTTTTAAATAACTGGAGCGTTTTGGTGTTGGATCAATTGGATATTTTTCTGCACTGCCAACTACAGAGGGATCTACAACACGTGCTGCGACTGTAACTAAGCCTGAAATACTGTTGACCGGGACATGTTTTTGCAAAATATTTATGTACTAGACATCGTGCACTGCTATTTAACAATGTGTTTTCCACTTCTCTTCTCCCATCCAATGTAGGGAACCCCATGTGTGAAACGTAGCAGGCTGGTCGAAATCCATGCACTGCCACCAGCTGCGATGCTTGTGCAGGTTGGTGCAGACGAGTCTCTGCTGACCCATTAAACTCATCTCTGCTCAATGACACGATTAAGACTAATTAGGAATCTTTATTGCTACTGTTCAGAAACACTTTGCTGTGAAGTCTGTAAATGTTTATATATACTGCTCCTAATGTGAAAAGCTGCTCGGAAGTTTAAGCCGTATTACATCAAAACTAAAGCTGTTGATATAGTTCATATGTTTTAAGAGTTAGGTAAACAGGGAGCCCTGGGAAATGGAAGAACATAATGTTACATCAACATTAAACCTATCTCCAAATAAAGGCACTCCACCTGTGAAAGTACTGCGCTTTATAAAGCTGACATAAACACTATTGTATAATCATTTCACATAGTTATTTATTCTAATATATTCAAGTCCTCTTGAAAAAGTAAGAAAAAAAACAAACAAATAAAATATAACTACTTTTTCCTACTTATCACTAAAGTATATAAATAATAAAAAAAAAAGCATTATCGTATATGGTATTCTCATTTTTTTATATGTTTAAATTATTGAATTATCTTGCTATTTATTATGCAAGGTGTAGGTGTAAGAATAAAATAAAATTGCAATTTTCAATTACATAAGCTCCCCCCCTCAAAAAAAATCAAATAAACAACAATTTTAAAGTTATTATTAAGCCCAAAATAATACCAATTAAATTTGCAGCTACTAATGCAAAAGCCAAGGCTATGGATGTCATTGTGGTACAAAGCAATTTTCTTAAATTTTTTGTTTATCTTAAAGTAGTAACTTTTCTCAAAGTAGTAATCTTTAAAGTGCAACCTTCGATGGAGATAATATTTTATATTGTGCGCAAGGGGTAATGTTTTAATATATTATATTAACAAATTCTGTTTAGTTTATTAAAAAAAAATCAAGCTACTCCCTCCCATAGAGAAACATAATCCAGCCTGCATAGTGTATGTCTATGGAGGCTGCATGAGCTCATATTTAATCTCCCTGTGCGTTTTAACAGCTCTGGCAGTGGGGATCACTGCCTTTACTTTCAGCTCAATGTTTCATAGCATACTAGTTCTCATAGCATACTACAGTCAAGGAGAGAGCAGGAAGGGTTACTATTTACTTATTCACAGCTTCTATACAACAGGAGAAGAGAGGAGAGAGAGACTGGCTTCCATACTGTAAATAGATTTGCCATAGGAACGTAGAAGTTACACTGTAACTAAGGGATACTTAGCCTTCTGTTTCTTTAAAAGTTGAGAAAAAATTCTTAATATAGTATAAAGTAAATATTCACTCCCTCTCCAACAAATAATATCAAAAATTTTCTGAAATGATCATTATGCTTCTCCAACTAATGGGCATGGCCTTCAGAAAATTTGCGGGATCTCACCGGAAATGACCCTGGCTGATGGAAAATAGTTTGTGGGTCAAAAATTATAACACAAAGTTTAGACCAACTAACTCTGGAACATTCTGAAATTCTGCCCAATATGTCACTATTACCACACAAAGAATAGCATAAAAACAGAAAAGAAAACTCAAATGGTGGAATACCATTTTTCCCCATTCCACCACACAACTTATTTCTTTATCCATTACACTATATTAACCACTTCCATAAAGAAAAACACATTTGCAGAAAAAAAAGCTAACCTGCTGATACAACAGTGAAAGAAAAAATAACAAACAAGTTATTCCTTTTGGAAAGCAAGAAGGAAAAAATGCAAGGGGATAGATCCGTTTTGTTAAAAGAACACATATATTCAGGAGCCTGTATGTGGTAGATAAATTAAAGGGAACCTACTACCACAAATCTACCTATAAAGGTAGATCGGGTGGTAGGTGGATCAATGGGACGTGAGGATAGCCCTTTTAAGGGCTAATCCTCACGTCCCTGCACTTTTTTGTTAACTTTTATTAAACTTGTATGCTAATTTTCTTATGCGGCTACTGGGGCGTGGAGTAGCCGCATCTGAGGTTAACAAAAGTTAACAAAAAAGTGCGGGGACGTGAGGATTAGCCCTTAAAAGGGCTATCCTCATGTCCCATTGATCCACCTACCACCCGATCTACCTTTATAGGTAGATTTGTGGCGGTAGTTTCCCTTAAAGTATAAGTATGAGTCCTTATGCCAGTTCTATGTCTGTCTCTGGATTTTCATTGCTGTAAGACTCATTAATGTTGCAGAAAACATCAAAAATCACCAAACATAAACCAGGGTGAGGACTGATGTCAATTTGTGCCAAAAGTTGTGCCAAAACACAAAGTCGCAAATCATGAATTCGGTTATATTGTCAAAAATTGCCAATACAAATAATGAATTTGGTGCAAGCAGGGTATATGTCAAAGTGACTTTGCCCTGTCCTATGTTCATTTGGCACAACAGAAAGTCACAAATGTTAAGGGGGGGAGCAGTCCAATTACATCTGGACCACAAAGCCTATACCCCAAAAGAAATTAATTTTCCCTCTTCCTAGTGGTAGTCTGAAGTTTTCTGGCATTTTCTGAATTCTGTTGATTTGTTTTCTTCTGATTTTGTTCACATCTTTACCTTATGTTTGACTTTTGCTTTGTTCTTAGAAATCTTTTTGTTTCACCCAAATGTGTACTACCTTTTGTTTTGTATTGTATTTGTCTCAATTTGTTGCAGAAAGGGAACGTCATCCAGTTGTTACATACCAGCTAGGTCAGGAACGGCAAGTACGTAGGGACAGCAAGAGTGGGATTACCAATAGGGCTCACCATCTGTGTCCCTCTTTGTTTTTTCTCTTGGTTATATGTTTCATTATAGAGGCAAAATAAAACACAACACCTGAGGAGTGGCATACAATTTTTTAAGTAAAGTGTCCACGTCTTTCTTATCCTAACTTTGGTTCATGATTGAGCCAAAAGCTATTCCACCAACCTTGTGTGTTAGTAAGTTCAGTAAATTGTGAAGTTTGTCAATGAATACAATCGTACAAAGGAATACATTAACATTTGCTCATACTAATTGCTATATATTAGAGTGGATTCGTATTGGCTGTAGGCACTTCAAAATCTAGCACATTCTTGATTCCTGGAATGAGACATGGAATTTCCCTTGATTTTACATATCAGTCAATCATGTTGACTTCAGCCTTACGATGTGACCCCTTTGAGTGTGTTCTTCATTACCCAATGGTTTTGGAAATATCTCCAGAACATGCTTTGTCCTTCACTCTCTAAATCGGAACCTTCCAGGAGCAAAGCTGACTTTAGTTTTTTTCTTTATTACATAAGAGAACATTTGATTCCTCCAGGGAGACAGTGAATTAGATTCATTAGGAGTGAACTGTGCCCACTTGGCAGAGCCTTTCTCCATGTGCAGGATGGTTCAGGGAAGGATGTAGAATAAGTAATTCCATTGTGTTTGCAGAAAGTGCCAAGCACTTGAGTCTCATTGAACATCAGTCAGGTTTTGGCACAGAAACTGCTTATCTTGTGATGAGGGGGATTAGAAGGCAGGTCTGCATTTGTCCTTCAGCATATAGTACTCATATATTCCATACTTTCATTTTCATAAGTGAGGAATGTTAGATGATGAAATCTTGTTTTATTCCATCATTCAATGATGAAGCACTGTGTTCTGATCTCCCAACAATGGGGCACATTTACTTACCCCGTCCGCGGAGTTCACAGAAAGTGCATTGTCTGACGATAATGCACTGTGCCGCGATTCACTAAGATCGTGCGCCTGATATCCTGCACATGTTGCTTCACCGCTCAGGTCCGACAGAATTCACCTTCTTTCTTGTGGAGCATGTAAGTGCATTAGCTTGCAACACAATTTGAAAGTTAAATCCCGCGCTCAGTCCGATTCAGTCGGATCGTCGGACGGCACACATCACAACTTATGTCACATGGAAGCCAGTGCAGCTGCGCCAAAAAACGATCACGTGCGCCAAAATCCCAGCGCAGGCACCTGTTAAATACCTGTCCAAGCTATGCAATCCCCGAAAAATCCGGAAAGTCCTACGAAAGTGAGCAGCACAACCATTAGTAAATGAGCCCCAATGTGTCCTTTACCAAGATGAAAAAGATTCAAGTTACTGGCTCATCAAACATGTGAATAATTTGTTATTCTTTGGGCATTTTGATGTTATCTGTAAAAACAAACAGTGACTAGATGAATATCATTGAAGTTCGTTCCGCAATGCAAAATTTGAGACAGTATTTACTAAGGGTCCGCGGATCGCATTTCCGTTGGGTTTTCAGGTGCCCCAGTACACCTCAAGTATAAAGCACTTTTTCTTTAAATTTTAACAATACAACCAATACAAGATTTGTGTAGCCATTTAAACAGCCAATGACAACAAAAAGTTTATACCAGTAGTCATCAATACAAAAATCCAGAACAGTAAAGTTAATTTTTGAAGTAAAAATTCAGATAGAGGACCAATAAACAAATCTCAATTGGAACAGATTTTGGGTAACTAGTTTTCAAATATTTTTGTCTGCATTTCGTATATAGTTTACGGCTCCATAAACGTGTTTCTTGCGGCTTAAAAACCACACCAAATCATTAGGTGTAACAATTTGAGATCAGCCAACTATGTAGAAGACAGTGATATGAAGAAAAAGGCTGAATCTATATTCGGGGAGCGAAGAGTACATGAAGCACTTTTTGAAGTATTGTCAATATATGGGGCAGAATGGCAAGGTGCAACCTCCACTTTCATTCTTGAAGGGGTATTCCAGGAATAAGCATAATTCATATACAAATGGGTACTTAAAATATAAGCTAGTGTGTAATTAGTTGTTATTTAAAATTTTGCTCCCCTTAGCAGAAAATTAGAATTAGTCGAATAATTAAAATGCTACTGGCCCTTTAATTTAATTGGTCACATGTCCAACTCACATGTCTTGCACCTGCCTGGGCAGGTCATGTGATCACTAGAGATGAGCGAGCACTAAAATGCTCGGGTGCTCGTTATTCGAGACAAACTTTTCCAGATGCTCGAGTGCTCGTCTCGAATAACGAGCCCCATTGAAGTCAATGGGAGACCCGAGCATTTTTCAAAGGGACCCTGGTTCAGGAATAAAATGTGTTATTTAATTGAAAAAGAATGTCTTCTGATAAGTTAGCAGATGTATGCAAACATCTGCAATCTATTCTTCACTGCTTCGCGCGTATATTATCTCCCGACAAGTTAGCAGATGTGAAGAACAGTGAAGAATAGAATAAAAACAGTGAACACAGGATCATTTAAGTGAAAAACGCAGTGAAAAACACAGTGAAGAATAGATTAAAGATGTTCGGCACATCTGCTTACTTGTCAGGGTGATACGCTGTCCCGGGATCCGCTCCTCTTCTTCCACTGAAGTCTCCCCGTGCTGCCCGATGTCTCCCCGTGCTGCCCGATGTCTCCCCCGTGCTGCCCGATGTCTCCCCGTGCTGCCCGATGTCTCCCCCGTGCTGCCCGATGTCTCCCCCGTGCTGCCCGATGTCTCCCCGTGCTGCCCGATGTCTCCCCGTGCTGCCCGATGTCTCCCCGTGCTGCCCGATGTCTCCCCCGTGCTGCCCGATGTCTCCCCACTGCTCGATGTCTCCCCCGTGCTGCCCGATGTCTCCCCCGTGCTGCCCGATGTCTCCCCCGTGCTGCCCGATGTCTCCCCCGTGCTGCCCGATGTCTCCCCCGTGCTGCCCGATGTCTCCCCGTGCTGCTTGATGTCTCCCTGCTGCTTGATGTCTCCCTGCTGCCGTTCCGCGTGTATCTTCCGACAGGTAAGCAGATGTGCCGAACATCTGTAATCTATTCTTCACTGTCTTTTTCACTTAAATGATCCTGTGTTCACTGTTTTTATTCTATTCTTCATTGTTCTTCACTGTGTTTTTTTAATTAAATGCTCGATCTCGAGCAGGGGAAATACTCGTCCGAGCAACGAGCCGTTTCGAGTACCTTAATACTCGAACGAGCATCAAGCTCGGACGAGTACACTCGCTCATCTCTAGTGATCACCTCTATGTTTGGCTGTAGTTGGTTGGTTGCAGTGCATCCAGTATGGCTGGTGTTTTGGTGATGGCAGTTACACATCATTACTATGGTAACAGAGCAGGACAGTCTGTTACATCATCGCAGGGAGAAGAGCATAAGAGGGAGGAGGAGTTACTGAGAACTAAAGGATCATGGAACTTGTAGTTTCCAGTGGCGGCAATCTTGGTGATTACTCCGCCTACTTTAGAGAGGCCATAAATTTTGTAAATCATAAAATCCAACTACTTAAGCTCCGTTTTGTGACTACTGACATTGAGTATTATTGTATTCATTTATTTATATCATCATGGGTTTTTGTATCAGGCATTTATATTCCCGGAATAACCCTTTAAATATAAAAGTAAAATTATCTGATAGTCCATGGTAGCCTTCATGGAATGTTGTTCAATTTATCTGAACCTGAATGGCTAAGCAGAATTTCAAGACAAACAAAATGAGAAACAATGAACAGTCCACCATTTTTTTAAGGTAGGATTAGGTTGGATTTATTTAGATTTCGGAAGTAGTTTTCCTTAATTTAAAGTTCATTGTCAACTACTACATGTGCTTCAATGTCATCTAAAACCTTTTCATGCCTTTTCTTGACTCCCTTTTTATTTTTACTATCTACTGTATGTTACCTATTCAACAAGTCTATTGACTATACCAAGTCTATTGTTTTCACTATACCATACTCTACTCTGCTGTACTTGCTGTAATTCTGACCTTTAGTTTGACCTTTTTGACTATTCATATGCCTTATAATTTTGTACCTCGCCACCATCTTGGTTTTGACTTAATTTATCTGACATTGCTTTTTTTAAGTCTTTGAATAGTGCTCTCGGTCTGGTGGGAAATTTAGCCCACATCCCACTTCTTGATTTACTTGTTATGTTATGCTCTGGATTTTGATGACAAACTTTCCCTGCATTGCATATTTTTTGAGACATTATAAAATACCACTTGCACATCCTAGATCAACAATTACTTTTTCTAGTCTTACACAACCCCTAGAGATGACCTATAACCTCTCATGTTTATTTTAGTTAAAACGAGTTTTGTTTATTGACTAAAAAATTTTGAGCAACTTTTTTTTCTAACTCTACATTGCGTTACACCTCCTTTATTCTGCCTTGGTTTATATAGATAAAATGAGTGCTAGGTATGTCCCACCAAAATCTAACACTGTCTGATCAGTGGTAAGACTAGGGATAGAACCTTTCAACAAGATGGATTATAACACCCAGTCGTCAGCTTATTCATTTCTTTCCAGAAGGCACAAAAGTGGAAGAACACTACGAAAAGATGCTACAGAATTGTTTCCTAAAAAAAGTATTTTCCAATATAGACACATCAGGAGACCTGTCAGTTTCCTATTAAGTACTGTTATTTATCTTGTAGATACAGATAACTGTTTACAGCTCTCAGATGGACATTTTATCATGGGTAACACTAGCACATTATATCTAGTATATCAATTTAATGTTATACACAAATGCCAGTTTTGACCGGAATACAATGACTCGTCATGTGAAAGCATTACTGACACTGACATAGAGATTGTCATCAAAAAATGATTGTTCAAGGCAAATCTATGTTAGCACCAGGCGGATTCACTCTTATAACACTTTGGATAAAGCTCCCATCAGAACAGGATTCCTTCTTTAAATTTTTCTCATTGCCAGAATCATCTCTGCGGCAACTGTTTGTACAGAGTGTAGAAGATCTACAATAAAGTGCTAAATATCCGGCTTCACAGGTCTCTCGGCACAAAGCAGACACTTCCATTGTGTAAAATCAAATCCTCAGGTTGTTACTCAGCTTGTGAAAAAGACTATGGATTGTTCATTTTACGGTCTTATTTCTTGAATGGATATATTTACTTTATGGCCAATTTATCGTGTGCACTTGCAAGTGACAAAAACATTGCAGATATGGACATGTAAAGTCATTGACCTCTCGAAAACACGTGACTACTTGGTGGGACATGGCTCATAGCTGGTGATTTATAAGCACATAAATGTAGTCTGGAGGTGTCAAATAGAATGATAGGTAAAATAATAGATTTATTTAGAGCAAGTGAGGTAGACAGGGTCCCCTCCTTTTAACAAACTTTAAAATTAGTTGTTTAGTCTACGAACTTGAGAAATAACACTATTTATTGTTGTGATGTGACTTGTAATTTTCAATACATCGGTCTTCAAATTGATTTCTTCTCTGCACCGGTGGGGGAGACCCAGGGCTGTATTAAGGCAGGTAGAGGCCCATGGGCGTAAAATTTGGCGTGGGTTTCACTGAATATAGCCAAGACAACAGTGCCAATACTACTGACTACCAGTTTTTCCATTAGGGTTTTCACTCCTCCTTTCACAGAATGATCTGTAAACCTAATACTGATTGCCACCCAAGTCTTATCCAGCCAATTCAGTCAACCAGTCACTGTCATTACTTGGAGGCAGATTACTGCGCATCACCGGAGACAGTAGCTGTTGAACTTTGCTTTTGGGGGACCTCTTTTGAGTAAAGTGGTTTAGGCCTCGGGGCGCATGCCCCTGGAGCCCTCCCATTAATCTGTCCCTGGGGAGACCTAACTCTTTTCACATTATGAAGGGATCTCAAAGTCATTGTGGTGTTTCGGTTGTGGATAGCATATGGCTTTGACGGGTCTGGTAAGGCAAATACACAGACAACCAAGATTTCAGGAAAGGCAGCAACCGGGGAAGGTCCAGGATACATGCCAGAGGTCAGGACAAGAAGATTTCAATCAGAGTCAGGTTAAGCTGGGGATATCAACAAAGGAGAATATAGACACACAGAACATTCTCAGTCTCATGCAATGCAAACATATTGGGCCACATTTACTAAGGGTCCGAACACCGCATTTTCGTCGGGTTTCCAGACTTTTTACCGTTTTGCCCTAAATTGTCCAAGGTTTTGGCGCACGCAATCGCATTGTGGCGCATCGGCGCCGTCTTGCATGTGACACAAATCGACGTCAGACCACCCAACTAATTCGGACAAACCACGGAATTTAAAAACCAAATTGTGTCGCAAGATCAGCACTCACATGCACCGTGAAGAAGAAGGTGAACTCCGGCGGACCTCAGCGGGGAAGTGACACATGCAGGAAATTGGACGCACAATCCTAGTGAATCGCGGCAGCCCTGAATCCTCGTCGGACATTCCGGATCAGCAGCGTCAATGGGACGGGTAAGTAAATGTGCCCCATAAAATTCAATACAGAGCAGATCAGAACAACTTTGCTGGAGTTACAGGTGCCATAACACTTAGGTACCTCCCAGCAAGGGAGGGTAATTTTTATCACTACAGATGTGCACTTGTTTGCGCAAAATGGCCCTTTAAATATCTGCAACTGAGCTGCTCCTTGGGGACCTGGAGCTGACGGCTAGGTGCAGGATGGTTTACATGGGCCAAGGCATTGAGTATGATGTGCTGCAGGAACATGATTGGTATCTATGACAGGTAACATGGCAGCTAATACAAACTGATACTGTTACAGATTATTCATCTGTTTCTAGGTCTTATCTCTTTATTTAGTGGCTGACTGGGCTGTGGAATTGCTTCAGTCATAGTCACCTCATTTTGTAGCAGTGTTTCTCTGTGACATGACTAGTTTCTGGTTACATTTTAATATGTTGATTGCCCAACCCTGTGGAGTCCTTTATGAAATGTGTTTTAAGAAATCAAATTCCAAATTTAAGCTAAATTAGAGAGTTTTTTCTGGGTTCACCAGAAAATACCTGGGGAAGAGTAACATCCAGTCTTGTTGTGTGCACATCCACATGGGTAGGAAGTATCAACGGTAATGGGATGTTTGGATGCCAATCAATGGCCCCAGCAATCCCTTGAGCTAGAACTCAGCTTTCAGAAGTGTCCTTCACAGCTTATTACCATGAATTGTGTCAAGGGACCAATATCAGGAAGCAGAAATATGTCTAATTAAAAGTATCAAAAAACATGTGGTGACACTTTTTCATAAAAAGTTTAAGTTCTCGTCAACCCTAAAGTAAATTAGGAACATAATAAAGATGGTATGAAATCCATGGTAAATGTCAAATCTGCCAGATGTTGCTCATGCCCTACTTCCTATGATCTCCACAATATCACATATCTGAAAAACACTAATTAAAGTTCTAATGTTAATCTGTTTTCATGTTAATTAGTGGTAGTGTGTGTATACAGTGGGTAGCAGGCATCATTAGCCAAAATGACATGTGCTATGTACAAGACATATAAGATGATCTTTCAACTATGACTAAAAGTTGTCAGGTTTTAATTATTTATATCATAATATATTTATACATTTATTCTTATTATATCCAATATTTCTTTTCTATTTTCTATTTCGTTACAGGAGTTTCTGTAGATTTTGTTGTGTTATTGACCAGAGCAATTTTTTTCAATTTTGACAAGTGCAATTAAAATTGAAATATATATAAAACCCCAGCAAACCATATATTTTCTGAAAGCAGACACTTGGCTCTTTTTTAAAATTGCATTAAAAATGCATAAAAATGTACTTTGATGGAAAAATTACCCCCAAACAGAAAATAATTAGCTTCACACCTCCTTAATATAAGAGGTGAACATGTGTTCCCAGACACCTCATAGTCATATGTTCACTTAATTATATCATCAAATAATCACTAAAACTGAAGTAACCAAAAATCTGCTTTTCAGCTAGAAATTTTAAAACAACCTGCAAAATATAGCGATTAAACCCATAAAACCTATACGTTATTTGAAAGCAGACAACCAGGAAATTGAATTTGTCTTGATTAACAGTTTACAGCCTGTGCCACCATCAGGGCCGCATCTGCTATTAGGCGAGATAAAAAAAATCTTGCCTCAGGCGGCAGATGCTAAAGCCCTGAGGCAGGCGGCAAAATTTGGCGCTGTAATGTGGGCAATTCAAGTGATCATTGCTGCTTGATTCGCCCGCATGAAAAATCAATTGCATCTGTCTCTTTAAGTGTTCACACTGGTACACAGAAAACCAACACAGACTGAGACAGGGAAAGCGGCGTGACATCAGAAGATACACGACACTGAGGAACAAACAACAGATGTAGACAGACAAGCAGAGTCAGACAAAACTGGGTCAAACCTAAGATGGCGGCAAAGGTACAGAATTGTATATCAATAGATTGTTCAGTAAGCATAGCAGAGGTCAAATACACAGAATAGCAAACAAAATAGCAATAGCACTAGATAGCAAGGAAGACTAAATAACCAGCCAGGTTTGATGGAACAAGACAGGTATAATAGGCAGTTCCTGGACACGGCTCCAGCAGCAGACTGGGACAGCTGTCCATCAGGCTACTAACCCTTTCAGGACAGAGCATGGTGCGGCTCATCAATCCAAACACAGAAACCTAAGCCACAGTTCACACACAAGAAACACAAACAAATTAATGCCACCTTTTCTGGCAAATACAGATAGATGGAGGTTTTAGCACGGACATTACAAATACATTGCATGAAAAATGATAAACTTAAATTCTTTTTGGATAAATGGAAAACGTGGATTGATAACTCAGAGGGTGGATCCCAGGGGAGGTATTTATCATGGCTTCTGCGCCACACCAGTGCTGTAGAAACCTTGAAATAATTGCAATGTTAGCTTATTGCTAGCACTTGTTATTATGTTACCCTTTTTGCCACCTCCACGCCTGTGGAGGGACATTTGGGGGGGGGCGGGCATGGGATGACCAGTGGAATAAAAGGGAAAAATGGTATCAAAGTAAAATTGATATTGTGAGAAATGGATATTGATGTTTATTATATATATATATATATATATATATATATATATATATATATATATATATATATATATAATAATGGCAACTCTATTCCCAAGTTACAATTCTCTTCAGCTAGAATATGAGCAGGATGCAAACTCCTTAGGAATGACAAAGTAAGAGATAAGAAGTGAGGTCGTCGGGTCAGGGGCCGAAGCTGGAGCTAAAATATAAAGAGGTTGCACGCAAGGAAATGGCAACTCTCTTCCAGAACTATACTGCTCTTCTGCTATGAATGTTTAAGGGGCATAACTACAGCGGTAGCAGCCATAGCAGCCGTTATGGGACCCGCAGTGTCAGGGGTCCTCATCACCCGACCTCACACTAAATAATTTAGGACTAAAAAGTGGTACACCACAAAAAGTCCCAAAACTGAGACTAAACAGGCAACTAATCAAATGTATCACAAAGTGGAAAAACTTAAGATACATTGCAATGATTATGTAGACCAATGTCAGGAAACTTGAATAACTGGCAGCCGAAAAACTATGGTACATGTGCCCCCATGACATCTCCATTGAATTCATCAGCTGGATATGCAAAAATCCACTTTTGCTTAACTGCAACATTTTCCCAGAATGTATTGAAAAACAGATACGTCTCTGTCAATGAAAACAGCCCTAGATAGCATCTTCCATATGAGCTCAGCTCGCAATTCCATAGTGATTATCTACATGGAGGCGCCGAATCTGAATGCTGCACGACTTCAACGTTGGGCTTTTATTTCATTCAGATGTCGATGTCCTTCAAACACTGTGCAATCTCCATGAAAAGGTGCGAATCCAGGGTTAATTAATGTTATGCTGGCTGGAGGATGACTTATATTCAGATGAACCTAAAATTCCTGATCCCTTTCACAATTAATATTGGTAATAGCCATGTATTGTAGACAGCTATTACAAAGAACAGAGCAGAAATTACTAAGCGGGGTACTTAGCGTAGGGCTAATGCATTACTAGCAGAAAGTCGAGCAGCTGCTGAACCTCGATCATTTTCCACAGTCCACTGCAGCTTGTCTCTACTTTAATGGCAGCTTGCTGAGAATTGTATCCTTTGCGCTTCAGTGTTTCACAGA
This sequence comes from Engystomops pustulosus, assembly GCF_040894005.1. Taxonomy (NCBI): domain Eukaryota; kingdom Metazoa; phylum Chordata; class Amphibia; order Anura; family Leptodactylidae; genus Engystomops; species Engystomops pustulosus. The sequence continues at coordinate 182,796,231 of NC_092414.1, forward strand.
ATTTTACGGAAAAGCAGGATACACGGTAATTGCAAATTCTTTCAATTATGTTTTTTTTCCATTTGTGCCATTTATGTTGAAAGAAAAAAAAAACGGAGTTACCAAGATGATAAATTTAGAATACAAAAACAATGGAAAAAGTGTGGAGCATGCAACGTAGCTTGAAGTTTTTAGCATCTGATGCCAAACATCTATCATAAAAAAAGCCAACAAATATCACATATTAATTTGTGTGATAGTAAAATAAAATTGAAATAGAATTATATAAATTTGTAAACTCAATATTACCTTGTATCTCAAGATAGACCCACACCAATCTCGAGTATGGGTATCAGTTGCCCTTTACATGGCCAAGAAGAATGGTATATCTGTAGTTCTTCCACATCAGATTGACGGATATAGAACATCAGATCATTGGGGCACATTTACTTACCCGGTCCCGTGGAATTCACGAAAGTGCATTGTCCGATGATAATGTACTGTAACGCGATTCACTAAGATAATACGCCCGATATCCTGCATGTGTCACTTCCCGGCTCAGGTCCATAGGAGTTCACTTTCTTCTTCCTGGTGCATGTAAGTGCATTGTCTTGCAACACAATTTGAACGTTAAATCCCGCGCTCAGTCCGAATCAGTTAGATCGTCCGACAGCACGGCCCCCCATTTCTGTCGCATGAAAGCCAGCACAGCCACGCCACAATCCAATCGCATGTGATACAATCCCCAATTAAATACCTGTCCAAGCGGCACAAATCCCAAAAGCTTTGGATAATGCGACGAAAGTGCGGCCTTGGACCCTTAGTAAATAAACCCCACTGTGTCTGTGTATTACCTGCCGACTACATCTAATCAGTGAGGTGTACACGGTGTTGGACCCCAAACAATGTTATTGGTAACCTAACCCAAGGATAGGTCAATATTTTGGGGCTGGAAAACCCTTTTAACAATTTACGTTCAATTATGAAAATGCTAAGTAAATATACAATACCGAACTTGACTCATGAAATCAATACTTGGTATGACCACCCTTTATCATCAGCAGAGTATCAATTCTTCTAGGTACACTTGCAAACAATTTTTGAAGGAACTTGGGAGATGTTGATCCAAACATCTCTGATAAAAACAACAAAAAAAGCATTCATGTAATTCCAGTCACATTGGATGATGTTGAGATCTGGGCTATGTGGTCACTGTTTGATCACTACCAACCAGGTCTATTTTTTCTTCTCTAAGCTGAAGATAGTTCTACATTGACTGGATGATGTTGAGTAGAGATGAGCGAACATGCTCGTCCGAGCTTGATGCTCGGTCGAGCATTAGGGTACTCGAAACTGCTCGTTGCTCGGACGAATACTTCGCCCGCTCGAGAAAATGGCAGCTCCCGCCGTTTTGCTTTTTGGCGGCCAGAAACAGAGCCAATCACAAGCCAGGAGACTCTGCACTCCACCCAGCATGACGTGGTACCCTTACACGTCGATAGCAGTGGTTGGCTGGCCAGATCAGGTGACCCTGGGATAGACTAGCCGCTGCCCGCGCTGCTCGGATCATTCTGTGTCTGGATGCCGCTAGGGAGAGAGCTGCTGCTGGTCAGGGAAAGCGTTAGGGTGTTCTATTAGCTTACTGTTAGGCAGGAGTGATTCTCAAAGAACCCAACAGCCCTTCTTAGGGCTACAATAACGTTCTACTTTTTTTATTTTAATTTGCATCTAGTACCATTTTGTGAGGAATTAGCAGGGGGACTTGCTACCGTTGTGTTTAGCTCTTAGTGGCACACATATCCATAGCAAAGACCGAAGTGGGAAAATTTAGTAGGGGTTGGATTTCAATTAGGCACTAACTCAGTGTCATCTCATCTGGCATAGTAGTGTGCTTTGATACTTGGCTAGAAAATAGCCATAGGAGAATACAAAGAGCTTACTTACGCCTACAGTAGCGTTCTATATATTTGATTTCTGGTTGATCTGCTGGTGGCTGTACTTTCTGCAGTGCATGTACTAGCCAATTCTGAGCAATTTGTAGTGAGACTTGCGACCGCTGTGTTCTGCGCTTAGTGACGCACATATCCATAGCAAAGACCGAAGTGGGAAAATTTAGTAGGGGTTGGATTTCAATTAGGCACTAACTCAGTGTCATCTCATCTGGCATAGTAGTGTGCTTTGATACTTGGCTAGAAAATAGCCATAGGAGAATACAAAGAGCTTACTTACGCCTACAGTAGCGTTCTATATATTTGATTTCTGGTTGATCTGCTGGTGGCTGTACTTTCTGCAGTGCATGTACTAGCCAATTCTGAGCAATTTGTAGTGAGACTTGCGACCGCTGTGTTCTGCGCTTAGTGACGCACATATCCATAGCAAAGACCGAAGTGGGAAAATTTAGTAGGGGTTGGATTTCAATTAGGCACTAACTCAGTGTCATCTCATCTGGCATAGTAGTGTGCTTTGATACTTGGCTAGAAAATAGCCATAGGAGAATACAAAGAGCTTACTTACGCCTACAGTAGCGTTCTATATATTTGATTTCTGGTTGATCTGCTGGTGGCTGTACTTTCTGCAGTGCATGTACTAGCCAATTCTGAGCAATTTGTAGTGAGACTTGCGACCGCTGTGTTCTGCGCTTAGTGACGCACATATCCATAGCAAAGACCGAAGTGGGAAAATTTAGTAGGGGTTGGATTTCAATTAGGCACTAACTCAGTGTCATCTCATCTGGCATAGTAGTGTGCTTTGATACTTGGCTAGAAAATAGCCATAGGAGAATACAAAGAGCTTACTTACGCCTACAGTAGCGTTCTATATATTTGATTTTTGGTTGATCTGCTGGTGGCTGTACTTTCTGCAGTGCATGTACTAGCCAATTCTGAGCAATTTGTAGTGAGACTTGCGACCGCTGTGTTCTGCGCTTAGTGACGCACATATCCATAGCAAAGACCGAAGTGGGAAAATTTAGTAGGGGTTGGATTTCAATTAGGCACTAACTCAGTGTCATCTCATCTGGCATAGTAGTGTGCTTTGATACTTGGCTAGAAAATAGCCATAGCAATAGGATAGCATTGTTTGGTTTTAAAAACTCAAAAAAAACAAAAAACACAAAAAAAAACAAAAAAAACAAAAAAAAACAAAAAACACAAAAAAACCCCAAAAAAAGTTAAAAAAAAAAAAGTTATAACTCTCATTTTAAAAATGTTTAACCCGAGGGCTAGGGGTAGAGGACGAGGGCGGGGACGTGGGCGTCCAACTACTGCAGGGGTCAGAGGCCGTGGTCCTGGGCGGGGTGAGACACCACCTGCTGATGAGGGAGCAGGGGAACGCCGCAGAGCTACACTCCCTAGGTTCATGTCTGAAGTTACTGGGACTCGTGGTAGAGCACTGTTGAGGCCAGAACAGTGCGAACAGGTGATGTCGTGGATTGCTGACAATGCTTCGAGCAATTTGTCCACCACCAGTCAGTCTTCCACGCAGTCCACCCATGTCACCGAAATCGCCACTCCTCCAGCTCCTGCACCTCAGCCTCCTCCCCCCCAGTCTGCCCCCTCCCAGGAAAATTTGGCATTTGAACCGGCATACTCTGAGGAACTGTTTTCTGGACCCTTCCCACAGTCACAAACCACTTGTCCGGTTGCTGCTGAGCAATTTTCCGATGCCCAGGTTTTCCACCAGTCACAGTCTGTGGGTGATGATGACCTTCTTGACGTAGTGGAAGTGTGTAAAGAGGTGTCCGACGATGAGGAGACACGGTTGTCAGACAGTGGGGAAGTTGTTGTCAGGGCAGGAAGTCCGAGGGGGGAGCAGACTGAGGGCTCGGAGGATGATGAGGTGACAGACCCAAGCTGGGTTGAGAGGCCGGGTGAACACAGTGCTTCTGAGACGGAGGAGAGTCCTCGACCAGAACAGGTTGGAAGAGGCAGTGGTGGGGCCAGACGGAGAGGCAGGGCCAGAGCTGGTGCATCAGCGCCAAATGTGTCAACTAGTGAAGCTCCCGTGGCGAGGGCTCTTGCGGCGAGGGCTAGATCTTCAGAAGTCTGGAGGTTCTTTAAGGAAACACCGGATGACCGACGGACTGTGGTGTGCAACATTTGCCAAACCAGGCTCAGCAGGGGTTCCACCACTACTAGCTTAACTACCACCAGTATGCGCAGGCATATGAATGCTAAACACCCCACTCAGTGGCAACAAGCCCGTTCACCTCCGGCCGTGCACACCACTGCTCCTTCCCCTGTGTCAGCTGCTAGTCAGCCCCCTGCCCAGGACCCTGCCACCAAAACCCCATTGTCGCCTCCACGATCCTCCACAGCATCCACCAGCGTTCAGCTCTCCATACCCCAGACGCTGGAGCGGAAACGCAAATATAGTGCAACCCACCCGCATGCCCAAGCCCTTAATGTGCACATCTCCAGATTGCTTAGCCTGGAGATGCTGCCCTATAGGCTAGTAGAGACCAAGGCCTTTCGCAACCTCATGGCGGCGGCCGCCCCTCGGTATTCGGTCCCCAGCCGCCACTACTTTTCCCGATGTGCCGTCCCAGCCCTGCACCAGCACGTGTCAGACAACATCATCCGTGCCCTGACCAACGCCGTTTCTGACAAGGTCCACCTGACCACGGACACGTGGACGAGTGCTGCCGGGCAGGGCCACTATATATCGCTGACGGCACATTGGGTTAACTTGGTGGAGGCTGGGACCGAGTCTGACCCTGGGGCTGCTCATATACTGCCGACGCCGAGGATTGCGGGGCCTACCTCGGTCCAGGTGTTTCAGGCCTACTATGCCTCCTCCTCCTCCCACCCCTCCTCCACCTCCTCCTCCGAACTACCATCCGTGGGCACGGCGCCATCAGTCGGTAGCTCTAGGCACAGCAGCAGTGCCGTCGCTAAGCGACAGCAGGCGGTGCTCAAACTGCTGAGCCTAGGCGACAAAAGGCACACCGCCCAAGAGCTATTAGAGGGCATCACGGCGCAGACTGATCTGTGGCTGGCACCGCTGAACCTCAAGCCGGGAATGGTTGTGTGTGACAACGGCCGTAACCTGGTGGCGGCTCTGCAACTCGGCAGACTGACACATGTGCCATGCCTGGCCCATGTGTTAAATCTGATAGTTCAGCGTTTCCTCAAGACATACCCCAATCTGTCTGATTTGCTCACGAAGGTGCGCCGCATCTGTGCGCATTTCAGGAAGTCCAGCCCAGATGCTGCCACTCTCAGGGCAGCGCAGCGCCGCCTCCAACTGCCCGTTTACCGACTGTTGTGCGACGTGCCCACGAGGTGGAATTCAACACTGACCATGTTATCCAGAGTTTACCAGCAGCGCAGAGCGATTGTAGACTGCCAGATGTCAACTTCCACCAGAACTGGTAGTCAGGTCAGTCAGCTTCCTCAAGTCTACAATGAGGAGTGGACGTGGATGTCTGATATCTGTCAGGTGCTGAGTAACTTTGAGGAGTCAACACAGATGGTCTGTGGCGATGCCGCCATCATCAGCCTCACCATCCCGCTGCTTGGCCTGTTGAAAAACTCTCTGGTCAGCATGAAGTCGGAAGCTTTGCGCTCGTCACAAGAGACAGGGGAAGAATATTCCCTTGTTGATAGCCAAAGCACCCTCAGGTCTGTTTCTCAGCGCATATCGGAGGAGGTGGAGGTGGAGGAGGATGAGGAGGAAGAGGAGGAGAATGTTGGCGAGACACAAGAGGGGACCATTGTTGAGTCCTTCACTGTTCAGCGTGTATGGGCAGAAGAAGAGGAGTTGGAGGAGTTGGAGGAGGAGGAAATGGACAGTCAGGCCAGTGAGGGGAGTGAATTCTTACGCGTTGGTACTCTGGCGCATATGGCAGATTTCATGCTAGGCTGCCTATCCCGTGACCCTCGCGTTCAAAGAATTTATTCCAGCACCGATTACTGGGTGTTCACTCTCCTGGACCCACGGTACAAGCAAAATCTTCCCACTCTCATCCCTGCAGAGGAAAGGAGTGTGAGAATGCATGAATACCAGCAGGCCCTGGTGCACAAGCTGAAACAGTATTTCCCTTCTGACAGCGCTAGCGGCAGAGTGCGTAGTTCTGCGGGACAAGTAGCGAGGGAGAGTAGGCGAGCAGGCAGCTTGTCCAGCACTGGCAAGGGTACGCTTTACAAGGCTTTTGCCAGCTTTATGTCACCCCAGCAAGACACTGTCACCTGTCCCCAGTCTCGGCAGAGTAGGGCTGATCTTTACAGAAAGATGGTGAGGGAGTACGTAGCTGACCATACCATCGTCCTAAATGATCACACAGCTCCCTACAACTACTGGGTTTCAAAGCTGGACATGTGGCACGAACTGGCGCTGTACGCCTTGGAGGTTCTTGCCTGCCCTGCCGCTAGCGTCTTGTCCGAGCGGGTTTTCAGTGCAGCTGGTGGCATCATCACCGATAAGCGTACACGCCTGTCGACTGACAGCGCTGACAGGCTGACGCTTATTAAAATGAATAAAGGCTGGATTTCTCATAATTTCCAATCTCCACCAGGTGAAGGAAGCTCAACCTGAATAATTGATCCACTCCTCCTCCTCCTCATTTTCCTCCTTCTCCTCCTCTTTGTACAGTAAAGCAGAGGAAAATGGCTATTTTTTGACAGGGCCCACTGGCTCTTGCTATAGTACTTCATGCATTTAATTTTTCTGGAGGGCCACCTACCCGGTCCTCTGTTTGAAACAATTTTTGTGAGTGCCACATACAGGCACTCAATCTATTCCATTTTTCTGGAGGGCCACCTACCCGGTCCTCTGTTTTAAAAAATTTTTGGGACTGCCACATACAAGCACTCAATCTATTCCATTTTACTGGAGGGCCACCTACCTGCTCCTCTGGTTTGAAAAATGTTTGGGACTGCCACATACAGGCACTCAATCTATTCCATTTTACTGGAGGGCCACCTACCTGCTCCTCTGGTTTGAAAAATTTTTGGGACTGCCACATACAGGCACTCAATCTATTCCATTTTACTGGAGGGCCACCTACCTGCTCCTCTGGTTTTAAAAATGTTTGGGACTGCCACATACAGGCACTCAATCTATTCCATTTTACTGCAGGGCCACCTACCTGCTCCTCTGGTTTGAAACATTTTTGGGACTGCCACATACAGGCACTCAATCTATTCCATTTTACTGGAGGGCCACCTACCTGCTCCTCTGGTTTGAAAAATGTTTGGGACTGCCACATACAGGCACTATCCAAATTAAATTGTCTCCATAGCAGCCTCCACACGTTGTCTCCATTGCTACCTCCAAAAGTCGTCCATATAGCTGCCTCCATACATCGTCCCTTTATCAAACGAGGTGTGTCAGGCAGAAATTTGGGTTGTTTTCATGGATTCCACATCAAAGTTGTTAACTTTGTCGCCACCCTGCTGTGTTATCCACAAAATATACTGGCAAACTTTTACCATTTAGGGATATTATTTCAGCGCTTCTTGCGCATCTGTTTACATTCCCCTCACCCGGCATATCCTAAACTTATAAGAACGCTACTACACTTGATCTTATACAAAAGGTTCTTAGAAGTGCTGTTTGGGGAGTAGCCTAGAGACAGGGGCTTGGATTGGCGAAAGCTCGCCTGGCAGCGGAGCGCCAGCTCCATGCGCATCATGCGCTTCTTGCGCATCTGTTTACATTCCCCTCACCCGCCATATCCTAAACTTATAAGAACGCTACTACACTTGATCTTATACAAAAGGTTCTTAGAAGTGCTGTTTGGGGAGTAGCCTAGAGACAGGGGCTTGGATTGGCGAAAGCTCGCCTGGCAGCGGAGCGCCAGCTCCATGCGCATCATGCGCTTCTTGCGCATCTGTTTACATTCCCCTCACCCACCATATCCTAAACTTATAAGAACACTACTACACTTGATCTTATACAAAAGGTTCTTAGAAGTGCTGTTTGGGGAGTAGCCTAGAGACAGGGGCTTGGATTGGCGAAAGCTCGCCTGGCAGCGGAGCGCCAGCTCCATGCGCATCATGCGCTTCTTGCGCATCTGTTTACATTCCCCTCACCCGCCATATCCTAAACTTATAAGAACGCTACTACACTTGATCTTATACAAAAGGTTCTTAGAAGTGCTGTTTGGGGAGTAGCCTAGAGACAGGGGCTTGGATTGGCAAAAGCTCGCCTGGCAGCGGAGCGCCAGCTCCATGCGCATCATGCGCTTCTTGCGCATCTGTTTACATTCCCCTCACCCGCCATATCCTAAACTTATAAGAACGCTACTACACTTGATCTTATACAAAAGGTTCTTAGAAGTGCTGTTTGGGGAGTAGCCTAGAGACAGGGGCTTGGATTGGCGAAAGCTCGCCTGGCTGCAGAGCGCCAGCTCCATCCCAAGATCCAACTAACATAGTTGCAGCACCTTTAATCTACTACTAGTTCACTGCCTCCATAATAATAATAATAATAATCTTTATTTATATAGCGTCATCATATTCTGTAGCGCTTTACAAATCATAGGAAACAAATACAAATGTAATGTAACAGAGCACAACATTTGTATGGAACAACAGGAGTGAGGTCCCTGCTCGCCAGAGCTTACGGTTTATGAAGATGATGGGGTAACACGAGGTAAAAGAATATTTAATGGTCAAGCCATTCTTCTTAGGGAATAGAAAAAAATATAATAAATGGAATTGCTGTCGCTTGAACCACTCAGCCGTCATCTTATATACCAGGTCCAGGGTGAATGGGACTGCAGAGAAGTCTGGTGCCTGTTGGTTGCTGGATAACAGATGGGAGGACGACACAGGACGGGTTAGTAGAAGAGTTAAAACTTCATGCAGTTAATGAGTGTTATAGGCTTGCCTAAAGAAATGGGTTTTAAGAGCACGTTTGAAACTTTGGAGGTTAGGTATTAGTCTGATAGTCCGGGGCAGAGCATTCCATAGAATTGGTGCAGCTCTAGAGAAGTCTTGGAGACGCGAGTGGGAGGTCCGCACTAGGGTAGAGGTTAATCTAAGATCACTGGTGGATCTAAGAGCACGGGTTGGGCGATAGACTGAGATAAGAGAGGAGAGGTAGGGGGGTGCAGCATTATACAGAGCTTTATGGATGAGGGTTATTATTATTTTAAACTGTATTCGAAAGGAGACTGGCAGCCAGTGCAGCGACTGGCATGAACTGTAAGCATACATGGTCCCCTTATCAAACGAGCTGTGTCAGGCAGAATTTTGGGGTTTTTTCATGGCTTCCATGTTAACTTTGTCGCCACCCTGCTGTGTAATCCACAAAATATACTGGCAAACTTTTATCATGTACCGATATTATTTGAGCGCTTCTTGCTCACCTCCTTTGGTTCCTCTCTGACACCCATTGGTTTGAAGCCTGAGTCCAATTAGGGTATGTCGCCATGCCACTCTCTAGCCTGCTGCCGCTGCCTCTGCATGCCGTCCCCTATAGTGTCAGGGTCAATTATTGGATGTTTTAGATGCTATCTAGCTTCATTCTGTCACTCTGTCATGGCCATGCTGTTGCCCATAATTTTGGCATAATGGTGCGATTAGGCAGCCTCAGAGGCATCCATGCATGCTGCCCCTGCTGTTTCCTGTCCATTTCCGTGGTGTTTCCATCCTTTTCTGAGGTTCCCAGGTGTTTGGCCAAGCTTCCCTGTGCAGAGCCTTGGTCCCCTTGAAAAATGCTCGAGTCTCCCATTGACTTCAATGGGGTTCGTTATTCGAGACGAGCACTCGAGCATCGGGAAAAGTTCGTCTCGAATAACGAGTACCCGAGCATTTTAGTGTTCGCTCATCTCTAATGTTGAGATCAGGGCTCTGTGGGTAAAATTACAAATATCTTTTTATTGTTTTTTTATATTTTTTAACAGATAACAAATACATTGAAATAGAAGGCATATGCATTCGTATACAAGTTTACAGATTATGCATGAAGTCAGGATACATGTAGGAGGTATAGAAACTAAAGGGACAATCGGGTGGGACAATATCCAGGGAAGCCCTAAAGAAGGAGGAAAAAGCATATAAATAATGTAATTATGAACTGATTGTAATGTATATGAACCCCTACTGATATAACTAATGGTGCTCTATAAATAATAATAATAATATTAATATAGTGAGATACATTACAAAGTGTAATAAATAGAGATGAGCGAACATGCTCGTCCGAGCTTGATGCTCGGTCGAGCATTAGGGTACTCGAAACTGCTCGTTGCTCGGACGAATACTTCGCCCGCTCGAGAAAATGGCAGCTCCCGCCGTTTTGCTTTTTGGCGGCCAGAAACAGAGCCAATCACAAGCCAGGAGACTCTGCACTCCACCCAGCATGACGTGGTACCCTTACACGTCGATAGCAGTGGTTGGCTGGCCAGATCAGGTGACCCTGGGATAGACTAGCCGCTGCCCGCGCTGCTCGGATCATTCTGTGTCTGGATGCCGCTAGGGAGAGAGCTGCTGCTGGTCAGGGAAAGCGTTAGGGTGTTCTATTAGCTTACTGTTAGGCAGGAGTGATTCTCAAAGAACCCAACAGCCCTTCTTAGGGCTACAATAACGTTCTACTTTTTTTATTTTAATTTGCATCTAGTACCATTTTGTGAGGAATTAGCAGGGGGACTTGCTACCGTTGTGTTTAGCTCTTAGTGGCACACATATCCATAGCAAAGACCGAAGTGGGAAAATTTAGTAGGGGTTGGATTTCAATTAGGCACTAACTCAGTGTCATCTCATCTGGCATAGTAGTGTGCTTTAATACTTGGCTAGAAAATAGCCATAGGAGAATACAAAGAGCTTACTTACGCCTACAGTAGCGTTCTATATATTTGATTTCTGGTTGATCTGCTGGTGGCTGTACTTTCTGCAGTGCATGTACTAGCCAATTCTGAGCAATTTGTAGTGAGACTTGCGACCGCTGTGTTCTGCGCTTAGTGACGCACATATCCATAGCAAAGACTGAAGTGGGAAAATTTAGTAGGGGTTGGATTTCAATTAGGCACTAACTCAGTGTCATCTCATCTGGCATAGTAGTGTGCTTTGATACTTGGCTAGAAAATAGCCATAGCAATAGGATAGCATTGTTTGGTTTTAAAAACTCAAAAAAAAACAAAAAACACAAAAAAAAACAAAAAAAAGTTAAAAAAAAAATAAAGTTATAACTCTCATTTTAAAAATGTTTAACCCGAGGGCTAGGGGTAGAGGACGAGGGCGGGGACGTGGGCGTCCAACTACTGCAGGGGTCAGAGGCCGTGGTCCTGGGCGGGGTGAGACACCACCTGCTGATGAGGGAGCAGGGGAACGCCGCAGAGCTACACTCCCTAGGTTCATGTCTGAAGTTACTGGGACTCGTGGTAGAGCACTGTTGAGGCCAGAACAGTGCGAACAGGTGATGTCGTGGATTGCTGACAATGCTTCGAGCAATTTGTCCACCACCAGTCAGTCTTCCACGCAGTCCACCCATGTCACCGAAATCGCCACTCCTCCAGCTCCTGCACCTCAGCCTCCTCCCCCCCAGTCTGCCCCCTCCCAGGAAAATTTGGCATTTGAACCGGCATACTCTGAGGAACTGTTTTCTGGACCCTTCCCACAGTCACAAACCACTTGTCCGGTTGCTGCTGAGCAATTTTCCGATGCCCAGGTTTTCCACCAGTCACAGTCTGTGGGTGATGATGACCTTCTTGACGTAGTGGAAGTGTGTAAAGAGGTGTCCGACGATGAGGAGACACGGTTGTCAGACAGTGGGGAAGTTGTTGTCAGGGCAGGAAGTCCGAGGGGGGAGCAGACTGAGGGATCGGAGGATGATGAGGTGACAGACCCAAGCTGGGTTGAGAGGCCGGGTGAACACAGTGCTTCTGAGACGGAGGAGAGTCCTCGACCAGAACAGGTTGGAAGAGGCAGTGGTGGGGCCAGACGGAGAGGCAGGGCCAGAGCTGGTGCATCAGCGCCAAATGTGTCAACTAGTGAAGCTCCCGTGGCGAGGGCTCTTGCGGCGAGGGCTAGATCTTCAGAAGTCTGGAGGTTCTTTAAGGAAACACCGGATGACCGACGGACTGTGGTGTGCAACATTTGCCAAACCAGGCTCAGCAGGGGTTCCACCACTACTAGCTTAACTACCACCAGTATGCGCAGGCATATGAATGCTAAACACCCCACTCAGTGGCAACAAGCCCGTTCACCTCCGGCCGTGCACACCACTGCTCCTTCCCCTGTGTCAGCTGATAGTCAGCCCCCTGCCCAGGACCCTGCCACAAAAACCCCATCGTCGCCTCCACGATCCTCCACAGCATCCACCAGCGTTCAGCTCTCCATACCCCAGACGCTGGAGCGGAAACGCAAATATAGTGCAACCCACCCGCACGCCCAAGCCCTTAATGTGCACATCTCCAGATTGCTTAGCCTGGAGATGCTGCCCTATAGGCTAGTAGAGACCGAGGCCTTTCGCAACCTCATGGCGGCGGCCGCCCCTCGGTATTCGGTCCCCAGCCGCCACTACTTTTCCCGATGTGCCGTCCCAGCCCTGCACCAGCACGTGTCAGACAACATCATCCGTGCCCTGACCAACGCCGTTTCTGACAAGGTCCACCTGACCACGGACACGTGGACGAGTGCTGCCGGGCAGGGCCACTATATATCGCTGACGGCACATTGGGTTAACTTGGTGGAGGCTGGGACCGAGTCTGACCCTGGGGCTGCTCATATACTGCCGACGCCAAGGATTGCGGGGCCTACCTCGGTCCAGGTGTTTCAGGCCTACTATGCCTCCTCCTCCTCCCACCCCTCCTCCACCTCCTCCTCCGAACTACCATCCGTGGGCACGGCGCCATCAGTCGGTAGCTCTAGGCACAGCAGCAGTGCCGTCGCTAAGCGACAGCAGGCGGTGCTCAAACTGCTGAGCCTAGGCGACAAAAGGCACACCGCCCAAGAGCTATTACAGGGCATCACGGCGCAGACTGATCTGTGGCTGGCACCGCTGAACCTCAAGCCGGGAATGGTTGTGTGTGACAACGGCCGTAACCTGGTGGCGGCTCTGCAACTCGGCAGACTGACACATGTGCCATGCCTGGCCCATGTGTTAAATCTGATAGTTCAGCGTTTCCTCAAGACATACCCCAATCTGTCTGATTTGCTCACGAAGGTGCGCCGCATCTGTGCGCATTTCAGGAAGTCCAGCCCAGATGCTGCCACTCTCAGGGCAGCGCAGCGCCGCCTCCAACTGCCCGCTCACCGACTGTTGTGCGACGTGCCCACGAGGTGGAATTCAACACTGACCATGTTATCCAGAGTTTACCAGCAGCGCAGAGCGATTGTAGACTGCCAGATGTCAACTTCCACCAGAACTGGTAGTCAGGTCAGTCAGCTTCCTCAAGTCTACAATGAGGAGTGGACGTGGATGTCTGATATCTGTCAGGTGCTGAGTAACTTTGAGGAGTCAACACAGATGGTCAGTGGCGATGCCGCCATCATCAGCCTCACCATCCCGCTGCTTGGCCTGTTGAAAAACTCTCTGGTCAGCATGAAGTCGGAAGCTTTGCGCTCGTCACAAGAGACAGGGGAAGAATATTCCCTTGTTGATAGCCAAAGCACCCTCAGGTCTGTTTCTCAGCGCATATCGGAGGAGGTGGAGGTGGAGGAGGATGAGGAGGAAGAGGAGGAGAATGTTGGCGAGACACAAGAGGGGACCATTGTTGAGTCCTCCACTGTTCAGCGTGTATGGGCAGAAGAAGAGGAGTTGGAGGAGTTGGAGGAGGAAGAAATGGACAGTCAGGCCAGTGAGGGGAGTGAATTCTTACGCGTTGGTACAATGGCGCATATGGCAGATTTCATGCTAGGCTGCCTATCCCGTGACCCTAGCGTTCAAAGAATTTATTCCAGCACCGATTACTGGGTGTTCACTCTCCTGGACCCACGGTACAAGCAAAATCTTCCCACTCTCATCCCTGCAGAGGAAAGGAGTGTGAGAATGCATGAATACCAGCAGGCCCTGGTGCACAAGCTGAAACAGTATTTCCCTTCTGACAGCGCTAGCAGCAGAGTGCGTAGTTCTGCGGGACAAGTAGCGAGGGAGAGTAGGCGAGCAGGCAGCTTGTCCAGCACTGGCAAGGGTACGCTTTACAAGGCTTTTGCCAGCTTTATGTCACCCCAGCAAGACACTGTCACCTGTCCCCAGTCTCGGCAGAGTAGGGCTGATCTTTACAGAAAGATGGTGAGGGAGTACGTAGCTGACCATACCATCGTCCTAAATGATCACACAGCTCCCTACAACTACTGGGTTTCAAAGCTGGACATGTGGCACGAACTGGCGCTGTACGCCTTGGAGGTTCTTGCCTGCCCTGCCGCTAGCGTCTTGTCCGAGCGGGTTTTCAGTGCAGCTGGTGGCATCATCACCGATAAGCGTACACGCCTGTCGACTGACAGCGCTGACAGGCTGACGCTTATTAAAATGAATAAAGGCTGGATTTCTCAGAATTTCCAATCTCCACCAGGTGAAGGAAGCTCAACCTGAATAATTGATCCACTCCTCCTCCTCCTCATTTTCCTCCTTCTCCTCCTCTTTGTACAGTAAAGCAGAGGAAAATGGCTATTTTTTGACAGGGCCCACTGGCTCTTGCTATAGTACTTCATGCATTTAATTTTTCTGGAGGGCCACCTACCCGGTCCTCTGTTTGAAACAATTTTTGTGAGTGCCACATACAGGCACTCAATCTATTCCATTTTACTGCAGGGCCACCTACCTGCTCCTCTGGTTTGAAACATTTTTGGGACTGCCACATACAGGCACTCAATCTATTCCATTTTACTGGAGGGCCACCTACCTGCTCCTCTGGTTTGAAAAATTTTTGGGACTGCCACATACAGGCACTCAATCTATTCCATTTTACTGCAGGGCCACCTACCTGCTCCTCTGGTTTGAAACATTTTTGGGACTGCCACATACAGGCACTCAATCTATTCCATTTTACTGGAGGGCCACCTACCTGCTCCTCTGGTTTGAAAAATTTTTGGGACTGCCACATACAGGCACTCAATCTATTCCATTTTACTGCAGGGCCACCTACCTGCTCCTCTGGTTTGAAACATTTTTGGGACTGCCACATACAGGCACTCAATCTATTCCATTTTACTGGAGGGCCACCTACCTGCTCCTCTGGTTTGAAAAATTTTTGGGACTGCCACATACAGGCACTCAATCTATTCCATTTTACTGCAAAGCCACCTACCTGCTCCTCTGGTTTGAAACATTTTTGGGACTGCCACATACAGGCACTCAATCTATTCCATTTTACTGGAGGGCCACCTACCTGCTCCTCTGGTTTGAAAAATTTTTGGGACTGCCACATACAGGCACTCAATCTATTCCATTTTTCTGGAGGGCCACCTACCCGGTCCTCTGTTTTAAAAAATTTTTGGGACTGCCACATACAGGCACTCAATCTATTCCATTTTACTGGAGGGCCACCTACCTGCTCCTCTGGTTTGAAAAATGTTTGGGACTGCCACATACAGGCACTCAATCTATTCCATTTTACTGGAGGGCCACCTACCTGCTCCTCTGGTTTGAAAAATGTTTGGGACTGCCACATACAGGCACTATCCAAATTAAATTGTCTCCATAGCAGCCTCCACACGTTGTCTCCATTGCTACCTCCAAAAGTCGTCCATATAGCTGCCTCCATACATCGTCCCTTTATCAAACGAGGTGTGTCAGGCAGAAATTTGGGTTGTTTTCATGGATTCCACATCAAAGTTGTTAACTTTGTCGCCACCCTGCTGTGTTATCCACAAAATATACTGGCAAACTTTTACCATTTAGGGATATTATTTCAGCGCTTCTTGCGCATCTGTTTACATTCCCCTCACCCGGCATATCCTAAACTTATAAGAACGCTACTACACTTGATCTTATACAAAAGGTTCTTAGAAGTGCTGTTTGTGGAGTAGCCTAGAGACAGGGGCTTGGATTGGCGAAAGCTCGTCTGGCAGCGGAGCGCCAGCTCCATGCGCATCATGCGCTTCTTGCGCATCTGTTTACATTCCCCTCACCCGCCATATCCCAAACTTATAAGAACGCTACTACACTTAACTTGGTGCAGGCTGGGACCGAGTCTGACCCTGGGGCTGGTCATATACTGCCGACGCAGAGAATTGCGGGGCCTACCTCGGTCCAGGTCTCAAAGGCCTACTATACCTCCTCCCACCCCTCCTCCACCTCCTCCTCCTCCGAATTACCATCCGTGGGCATGGTGCCATCAGTCGGTAGCTCTAGGCACAGCAGCAGTGCCGTCGCTAAGCGACAGCAGGCGGTGCTGAAACTGCTGAGCCTAGGCGATAAAAGGCACACCGCCCAAGAGCTATTACAGGGCATTCCACATCAAAGTTGTTAACTTTGTCGCCACCCTGCTGTGTAATCCACAAAATATACTTGCAAACTTTTACCATTTAGGGATATTATTTCAGCGCTTCTTGCGCATCTGTTTACATTCCCCTCACCCGCCATATCCTAAACTTATAAGAACGCTACTACACTTGATCTTATACAAAAGGTTCTTAGAAGTGCTGTTTGGGGAGTAGCCTAGACAGGGGCTTGGATTGGCGAAAGCTCGCCTGGCTGCAGAGCGCCAGCTCCATCCCAAGATCCAACTAACATAGTTGCAGCACCTTTAATCTACTACTAGTTCACTGCCTCCATAATAATAATAATAATAATCTTTATTTATATAGCGTCATCATATTCTGTAGCGCTTTACAAATCATAGGAAACAAATACAAATGTAATGTAACAGAGCACAACATTTGTATGGAACAACAGGAGTGAGGTCCCTGCTCGCCAGAGCTTACGGTTTATGAAGATGATGGGGTAACACGAGGTAAAAGAATATTTAATGGTCAAGCCATTCTTCTTAGGGAATAGAAAAAAATATAATAAATGGAATTGCTGTCGCTTGAACCACTCAGCCGTCATCTTATATACCAGGTCCAGGGTGAATGGGACTGCAGAGAAGTCTGGTGCCTGTTGGTTGCTGGATAACAGATGGGAGGACGACACAGGACGGGTTAGTAGAAGAGTTAAAACTTCATGCAGTTAATGAGTGTTATAGGCTTGCCTAAAGAAATGGGTTTTAAGAGCACGTTTGAAACTTTGGAGGTTAGGTATTAGTCTGATAGTCCGGGGCAGAGCATTCCATAGAATTGGTGCAGCTCTAGAGAAGTCTTGGAGACGCGAGTGGGAGGTCCGCACTAGGGTAGAGGTTAATCTAAGATCACTGGCGGATCTAAGAGCACGGGTTGGGCGATAGACTGAGATAAGAGAGGAGAGGTAGGGGGGTGCAGCATTATACAGAGCTTTATGGATGAGGGTTATTATTATTTTAAACTGTATTCGAAAGGAGACTGGCAGCCAGTGCAGCGACTGGCATGAACTGTAAGCATACATGGTCCCCTTATCAAACGAGCTGTGTCAGGCAGAATTTTGGGTTGTTTTCATGGCTTCCATGTTAACTTTGTCGCCACCCTGCTGTGTAATCCACAAAATATACTGGCAAACTTTTATCATGTACCGATATTATTTGAGCGCTTCTTGCTCACCTCCTTTGGTTCCTCTCTGACACCCATTGGTTTGAAGCCTGAGTCCAATTAGGGTATGTCGCCATGCCACTCTCTAGCCTGCTGCCGCTGCCTCTGCATGCCGTCCCCTATAGTGTCAGGGTCAATTATTGGATGTTTTAGATGCTATCTAGCTTCATTCTGTCACTCTGTCATGGCCATGCTGTTGCCCATAATTTTGGCATAATGGTGCGATTAGGCAGCCTCAGAGGCATCCATGCATGCTGCCCCTGCTGTTTCCTGTCCATTTCCGTGGTGTTTCCATCCTTTTCTGAGGTTCCCAGGTGTTTGGCCAAGCTTCCCTGTGCAGAGCCTTGGTCCCCTTGAAAAATGCTTGAGTCTCCCATTGACTTCAATGGGGTTCGTTATTCGAGACGAGCACTCGAGCATCGGGAAAAGTTCGTCTCGAAAAACGAGTACCCGAGCATTTTAGTGTTCGCTCATCTCTAGTAATAAACATTATACATTTGAGAGCCAATGTGGGAATCGGCAGATAGGATAGGTTATGGCTAGAGATGAGCGAGCACTAAAATGCTCGAGTACTCGTTACTCGGGTCAAACTTTTCCCGATGCTCGAGTGCTCGTATCGAATAACGAGCCACATTGAAGTCAATGGGAGACTCGAGCATTTTTCACTGAAAGAACACATTGAAAGAAGAACACTGAAGAACACATTGCAGATGTTCCATACATCTGCTAACTTATCCAAAGACACGCGTGCCGAACGATGTTCTTCACAATAGTATGTGAAGAACAATATGTGTGAAGAACACATTGCAGATGTATGGAAACATCTAAAATGTGATCTTCACTGTTTTCTTCACTTAAATGATCCTGTGTTCACTGTTTTCATTGTATTCTTCATTGTTCTTCACTGTGTTTCGTTAAGTAAATGCTCCACCTCGAGCCAGCAAGCCGTTTCGAGTACGCTAATACCCGAATGAGCATCAAGCTCGGACGAGTATACTCGCCCATCTCTAGTTATGGCTATAAAAGAAGAAAAGAGTGCACAGAAGGGAGGAAGGGGGTCTGTGGGAGGTGAGCTCAGGGTATCAAGCCATGGCACCCATGTCTTCTGGAATTTGGCAAAGTTTCTATTACACAAAGGGCTAATTTCTTCTAATCAGCAAAGTTGTAATACATTGTGTAGGCATTGGGTTGAAGAGGAGGTTGTGTTGATCTCCTGTGCATCAGTATCAAGGTCTTGTCTGACGGAATCTATTGTAGCCAAATGGGTTTATTGAATCTTAGTCCAATGGGAGGGGACGGGGTTTAGAAGGATACTTTTCTAAATCATTGAGTCTACTGCAATCCAGAAAGAGCGAATTGCATCACATTCCCACCATAAGTGCAGATAACAGCCTTTATATGATGGGCACCTCCACCATATATCAGGGATATTCTGCGGGGGCTATTGCTTCACTACCAGGTCTCTTTCTTCATATCTACGCTGAAGATAGTTCTAAATTGACTGAATGTTTGGAATCATTGTCCTGCCGAAAAATATATTTTTAACCCTTTTAAGGTATTCTAACATTGTAGCATTTTTTCAATACCTACTGCACCGAAAAAAATGTTTCCATTAGTGTATCAGTCAGTCTTTAAATGTATAATTCTCTACTAAATGTCCTGTTCTCTGTTATATGCCTATGGAGATTTGTAGCGTCAATTGTAGTGTAATCATATATATTTCACTTGCATAGATTTGTAGTACAGAAGGCTCTGATAACACAATTAGCCCACGCTAAGGCAGAGAAAGATGGTGAAATTTCCCTGACAGCCACTCTTCCGGTTACACATGATGATAAACAGCAAGCACATGGACATACAATTGGTTTCCATAACATATAGAAAACTCATTTACACATGCTTGGATATGAATTGTAAAAAATGAAGTAATCAGTCCTGGTTCAGAACCACTGCTGGTGCCCCTGATTCCAAGCAGAAATATGCTCATTTATCATACATTAATGGAAAACAATATCTATAATGAAGTCCTGAGTTGTGAAATAAATGGATTTCTCTATGCGGACCCATCACATGTTCTCCATTTATAAGACTCATTTAATTTATCTTATGTGCAAGTTAATTTCTCCATTTCCAATCCACCGACAATTTACTGAAGTGAAAAAGCACCACGCAGCCATGGAAAATTGGATTTTTATGCATTTTTTACAGGTGTAGTATTTCATGGTAGTTCATTCAGGAATTATGAGCTACACTATATATTAATGGCTCAAAGAAGGAATTGTGTTGCGGGGGTTGGTAAAGGGGATACTAGGATCTTTAGTATTTCCTAAGCCATGTGGGAAATGAATCAGGTTAGGATGGATTCCAATCCGGCATGTAGGTTGGTGAGGGGACTGTGGTGTATGTGCTGTGCATACAAATAATTAAGAGATAAATTAATGAAAACCATCTACAGAATCCACCTATAGATGAGGTTATAAGCTGACAGTATGTAAGTAGGATAAAACAATGGGGGGAATTTATCATGCCCCCACCTGTGGTGGCAGATACATCAAGAGGTAAAGACCTCTTGATGTATCCATCGGACGACCATGATTGGTAAAAACTATGCCAACCGACCTGGTGCAGTTTTGCATAAAAATCTGCAAACTAAACGTGCTCTTAACCGGTTAAGGACTGGGCCCTTTCCTGTTTTTTCATTTCCATTTTTCATTCCCCACCTTCAAAAATCTATAACTTTTTTATTTTTACACGTAAAGAGCTGTGTGGCAGCTTGTTTTCTGCGTAACAAATTGCACTTCATAGTGATGCTATTGAATATTCCATGCCATGTACTGGGAAGCGGGAAAAAAAAATTCCAAATGCAGGGAAAATGGTGAAAAAACGCATTTGTGCAGTTTTCTTATGGGCTTGGATATTACGGCTTTCACTGTGCGCCCCAAGTGACATGTCTACTTTATTCTTTGAGTCGGTACGATCACGGGGATACCAAATTTGTATAGGTTTTATAATGTTTTCTTGCATTTACAAAAATGAAAACCTCCTGTACAAATTTTTTTGGAGGGATTTTGCCATCTTTTGGCGCTAATAACTTTTTTATACTTTGTTGTACGGAGCTGTGGGTGGTGTCATTTTTTGCGACATTTGATAATATTTTCAATGATATCATTTGTAGGACTGTATGACCTTTTGATCACTTTTTATATTTTTTATATTTTTCAAAATGGCAAAAAAGTGCCATTTTCGAATTTTCTGTTACGGGGTTAAATGCAGTTAAAAACCATTAGCATATTTTCATAGATCGAGCACCTTCGGACATGGCAATACCAAACGTGTTTATGATTTTTACTGTTTATTTATATTTATATGAGTTCTACGGAAAGGGGGGTGATTTGAATTTTTAGGTTTTTTATTATAATTTTTTTTTTAACTTTTTTTTATATTTACTATTTTTCAGACTCCCTAGGGTACTTTAACCCCAGGTTGTCTGATCGATCCTATCATATACTCCACGGGGAGCGACGATCCTAGGCTTTTTGAAGCTGCCGGCTGCTTTGCCGGCAGCATTCGCTGTGATAACAGCCACGACCGGTAAGTCTTTGCTGTAATATGTAGCAAAGACTTACCCACTATGCAGAGGGCTCAGCCCGTGAGCCCTCTCCTTGCAGCGGGACCTGCCGCCCGCCGTGAATACCAGTTAAAAATGGATATAAAACAAAAAGAGGGAGGTTTTAGGTATGAATAAGAACCATGGATTAAATGATCAAAACGCATAACCTTTTGTCAGTGTACACCTTTTAGGATGTACAGTATCACATTTTTGTATATATCTTTTCACAACTTTTTTGACTGGTGCCTGTGGAAACCTCCCTTTTTGTTTTGTATTCATTTATTCTTGGGACTGGATCAGAGAAGTGTGCACAGTCATCTATGACCTGAGAATACAGCCCGTGGGTGAGTAGACTTTCTTTTTCTATTTATCTGTGGATATGCTCTTAAGCATATTGATGTTGTATTGTAAAGTTTTAGGTAACATACCCTTCATCAGGCTGAAGTAAATACATGATCAACTGCAATTTAAAAAGTATCCAACATATCACATTCTACCAAATGTCAACATTATATACTATTTCATCATAGTTACTAGTCATACCTAAAAAAAAATTTCACATTTTAAATTGAGCCCTATACAGATATACAAGATCCAGTGCTAGTACTAGTCCTCCATCTCTTCTTAAGCCTTCTTTTCTAATATGGATCAACTTTTCTTTTGTTACTTATTCATAGAACTTCTAAACTTTCTTTGGTCTTATATTTTCCTACTCTATCTGCTGTTTACAGATCTGAGAAGGCTTTCAGAAACACTGCTCACTACAGGAGAAATAAGAGGAAAAACATGGAAGAAATATAAATATATCACAGTTTAATATTATCAGCTTCACTTTTTACTTATTAAATTGGTTCATAGAATTAGTTAGGCTTGAAGCTCTGGGAAGGGTTCAGTTCCTATATTCATAAGTAGTAATCAAGTAAACTACATGGTATATATGTCATTATAGCAAACACAGTGGTTTTAGGCTTTAGTTTCAAGGACAGTAATAATGAAAATGACTGCCAGCAGGGCGGGTGTTCTTGAATGAGCAGAGCAGAATGCAAATAGGCAATATACAGTATCTATCATACTGCACAGTCATGTTAGTGAAAAAATATAAGTTTTTATAGATTTTTTTTAATTTTTTATTTTATTGGGTCATATGTACAGAAATAACAAGTTCAGGCCCTTGAAGTTGGATTTTGAGTACAGCACTATAAGAGTACAATGATGGAAGATGTAGAGAAATGAAGGTTGAAAAAATATGACAGTGTAAAAATGTGTGAACAGCTGGAAAGGTAGACTGCAGAAGAAAAATCCTGTCCGAGAAGGAATTCTCCAAAAATGAGAAGTTCTGTTTAGCACTATTTATAATGCAGCTCATTTCGTCTTCTTGTTAATTGCTTTTCACACCGATTTATACAATTTCCCTCATTGTTAAGAACTTTATTCTAGATTCTCAGCTGAGATGTTATATAACCTATGTGGTCCCCTTCCGGATGTGGCGGTTCATCTCGGTGCCAGTCACCTTTACTCTGACTCTGCGATGAAAGTCTTTCACAGAGATGTTCAAAGTGAAGCAGCATTTATGCAAATATCATTGTGTGGAGTAATCCTGAACTTACTATGACCCTTAACATACAGCACTAGGAAAAGATTTTACCCTCACTACAATCCACGAGGGACCTCTGAAAACCCCTACGCACTTGTAATCTCTTTTCTTTTGCATTGTAAACCATTGATTCATTAAGTCCTGCCAAAGTGCACATTATTCTCAAGCTAGATGCTGCCGCTCTTTAACTTTAAAGTTTAAGATTTTATCTAACTACCCATAAAAGTGTTCCAAAGAGAGTTTATGTACTGTCAAAGGGCCATAAGAGTTTAGAGGGAATGCTTATAGAGTACCATATATACTCAGGTTACCAGGTTTTTGTGGTAAAATTAGGGGCCTCGGGTTATACATGGGTCGGCTTATACTCGAGCATATACAGTAAATATCTATAGTTTGATACAAGGCCTATAGGTTTGTGCAGCTGCCTGGTATGCAAATCCCCTATGGCATGGTTGTCAAACACAAGGCCAGTGGGCCAAATCTTTGTGTTATGCGGCCCATCCCCTGACCTTTTGCTTTGCTACTCAAATATTCACCTCCCTCCTTCCCCTGAAGCAGCAACAGTCTTCTTATCTTATCCTTTGATCTGGCTCTGTCATCATATCTGCCGGCTCCAGAGTTGGCACTTACAGCTGCCACATACAAGAGAAAATAAGAAGACTGTGTCCTCTTTGGAGGAAGCAGCAAAAGGTGACTTTTTTCTCCCCCACATTGAAATGTACTTTTACTGTGTTGGGCACTGCAACTATTGGCTACAATGTGGAGGAGCACTGTGACTATTGGCTACCATGTAGAAGGGCACTGTGACTACTAACAACTATTTGGAGCAGCAATGTGACTACTGGCTACTGTTCTGAGTGGCACTTTGACTACTGGTTACCTTGCAAAGGGGCACTGTGACAACTCGCTACCGTGTGGCAGGGCACTATGACTACTGACTAGCATGTGGATGGGGCACTGTGACTACTGGAAACTGTTCAAAGGGGCAATATAACTACAGGCTACTGTGCGTAGGGATTACTGTCTCCTGTGTAGAGGGGGACTTTGACTGCTAGCTACCATGTGGAAATATGCTGTGACTATTGTAAGGACTCATACTTGCCATGTCAGTACCCTCAAATGGCTGACTGTAATGGTAATGCTATTGAAATGTAACTACTAAACAGCTTGAGTAGATACATTTATATAGTAAAAAAATGACATTCGGCCCTTTTAAGGCAACCTCGAGGCTGAGCCCCCAGTAAAAATAAAGTTGATAAACACTATAATTGAGACATTGCATTTTTGTATGAGAGATCTTTTCTAGCTCCCAGACAGACATCCTAAAGAGTTTGACACACGTACAGATTTTACAATGGCAAAATGGTCAAAAGTTTTAATGAAGACAATTTTGAAAGTTGAATATTTTGCAATTTAAAAAGCAAATCAATTATTTAAAATGATGGGCAACATTTCTAGAACCTTTACAGATTTGATACTATAATGACAATACATTAATACATATACAGGGTACAGCAAAACGGTGGGAATGATGAAATGAATATCTTGTGAAATACACATCAGGTCAAAAAACAAAAATTTTAAGTGTTAGATATCTTTCAAAAATCTATCTCATGATACCAAACCCGGTCTCCTACCCCTGCTCCCTGGGGTTGGAAGGAGGGGCAACTTAAAAATCTTAAATGGGAACTCACATTTTTTATTGCAGATTTGGATTCCCCATGAAAAATTACATTTGCCATAGGTATTTTTCAATCTTGGTGGCAAAAGGGAAAGAGAATTAAGTTAATCAATCTCTCCGATGTGTGAGAGGCAAGGGACATACATGAAACTTGAAGAGAACAGAAAACTACTAACCACATCATTGTCCCTGGGTTATTGTTCTTCAGTTATGTTGTTGTTCCTGGGTTACACTGAATGTAGATGCTACTTGTTTTTCAATCTGAACTATTTTTTAAATATTTTAAATCGATTTTGAATTTCAGCAATCATAGCGCCATCTGTCCATAAAAACTTGAATAGTAGATTGACTTGATGTAAATTTTCCTGTGGAATCCAAATCTGCAATAAAAAATGGGGGTTCACATTCAAAATTTTAAAGTTGCCCCCTGATACACCCTATAAATGATCTCAACAAATTTGCCATTCTTGTGATTTTCACACATTAGTTCTTTAGACAACTATATTTTATTATATACAGGCGGTCCCCTACTTAAGGACACCCGACTTACAGACAACCCATAGTTACAGACGGACCCCTCTGCCCACTGTGACCTCTGGTGAAGCTCTCTGGATGCTTTACTATAGTCCCAGACTGCAATGATCAGCTGTAAGATGTCTGTAATGAAGCTTTATTGATAATTCTTGGTCCAATTACACCAAAAATTTTGAAACTCCAATTGTCACTGGGGCAAAAGAAAAAAAATTCTCTAGAACTTCCATTATAAAATATACAGTTTCGACTTACATACAAATTCAACTTAAGAACAAACCTCCAGACCCTATCTTGTATGTAACCCGGGGACTGCCTGTATGTCTGAAATTACATTTTAAAAAGCTGCAAAATAAAGGCTTAAAAGTAATGCAACCCCTCCAAAAATACAGATCCATTAACAGTGACAAATCTATCTGCCTATAATCAAGAAATAGGTTTTTATTGTAAGTGTATGGCAATGGAAGGTAAGCGACTCTTTTTGTGTTTCTGTCTATTCTTCTCTGTTGGCTTTCATTTAACATTAAAATATGAAACCTGCATAATAATAAGGATCCGCTTGACGTGGTCAGATATGGGAAAGAGTTAATCGTCCATCAATAATGATTCATAATGACAATTTAAATATTTATGCCATCATTATGAGTAAAATGTGAGTTACCTCTGCCGAGTCACTGAACCATCGGGAGGTCGGAAGGATTTTTACTATTTATTGTGATATGTATGGAAGTGCACTAACTTTAAAAATGTATGTAATGTATGCAACTCAACCGTTTATGTTAATGACATGTATTATGTCGTAGTTTCTCAGGTAGCCTCTGGTCAACAAGGAAGACATCCAGTCTTGTTGAAATTGATTCTTTATAAAGTGTTGTTGAATAGACCAGTGCAGATTTAGACTCCACAGTCTTTTTCTGCACCAGATAAATCAGGCTGGGTGATGTATCAAAAGAAGTTTAAAACTATGGAGTCCTACTTTGGACAAAATATTAGTTGGGCTAGTTTATATAAGAATTTTCTGACGCTCAGACTGAATTTTTTGGCGCCCATTTTTATGAAAAGTCAGACAACTGCCCGAAAATGGGCTAAAAACCTCAACAAATAGGGCACATAGTATTTCATGTGAAAATTACTATAGAATTCTGGTGTATAATAGAGATAAGCGAGCATACTCGTCCGAGCTTGATGCTCGTTCGAGTATGAGCGTACTCCAAACGGCTCGTTGCTCTGACGAGTATTTCCCCCGCTTGAGAACTGCTCGAGTCAATGCAAATTGTCTTCTGATAAGTTAGCAGATGTATGGAAACATCAGCAATGTGTTCTTCAGTGATCAGCATCATTTGAAGAACACAGTGAAGAACACATTGCAGATGTTTCCGTACATCTGCTAACTTATCCGAAGACACACGTGCCGAACGGTGTTCTTCACAATAGTATGTGAAGAACAATATGTGTGAAGAACACATTGCAGATGTATGGAAACATCTGCAATGTGTTCTTCACACATACTGGGGCAGATTTACTTACCCGGCCCATTCGCGATCCAGCGGCGCGTTCTCTGCGGTGGATTCGGGTCTTCCGGCGATTCACTAAGGTAGTTCCTCCGACGTCCACCAGATGTCGCTGCTGCGCTGAAGAGCATCAGAACGCACTGGAGTACACCGAGCCGGGCTGAGTGAAGGTAAGCGTGTGCTGATTTTTTAATTTTAAATGCGGCGGTTTTTCCGAATCCGTCAGGTTTTCGTTCGGCCACGCCCCCCCATTTCCGTCATGTGCATGCCGGCGCCGATGCGCCACAATCCGATCGCGTGCGCCAAAAACCCCAGTGCAATTCAAGAAAAATTGGCGCAAATCGGAAATATTCGGGTAACATGTCGGGAAAATGCGAATCGGGCCCTTAGTAAATGACCCCCACTGTTCTTCAAATACTATTGCGAAGAACACCATTCTGCACTCGTGTCTTCTGATAAGTTAGCAGATATACTGAAAAATCTGCAATGTGTTCTTTAGTGAAGAACACATTGCAGATGTTTCCATACATCTGCTAACTTATCAGAAGACATTATTTCTCAATAAAATGACACATTGAAAAATGCTCGAGTCTCCCATTGACTTCAATGGGGCTCGTTATTCGAAATGAGAACTCGAGCATCGGCAAAAGTTTGTCCCGAATAACGAGTACCCGAGCATTTTAGTGCTTGCTCATCTCTAGTGTATAATGGTTGATGAATCTCCCCCAACAACAGCTATCTTATAGGAGCTAACTAGGTAAGGGCTGGGGCGATAGGGTTGGACTGACTTACCACTGTACCAGAAGATTTGACCTTCTCTTTCAATCCATTTTCCCTTCCTCCTTCATCAAGTTTTTTTCCCATCCTTTTTTATTCATTTTCTTTCCTTCTCTTTCTTTCCCTTTCCACCTGTCATTTTCCTTTCTATTCAATTTTTATCCCACTGTTTTCATCTATTATCATTTTCCTTTTTTTTCTACTTCTCCAAAATCGAAATTCTATATCAAAGTTTACCCTTCCTTTTCTCTTCCTCCCATCCCCTTCTCCTATGCCATCTTCTGTACTGAAAGTGACATCTTAACACTGCAATATATTTTTCCTGAGAATCCTATACTTATCATCATGGTGGTCAGTGTGGGCCATGTAGGAACAGATTTATATCTGATCTGTGAATTAGAATAAATAACCTTACTTACCTTACCAAATCACATATTTTCTGATAATCACATTTTTCCTTTTACTGCTTCAGTCAACACGGTCTAACATGGATAAATACAGAGCCATGTATTTACAGATAATCACTTCCATTCCTGAAATTTCTCTGCATTTAATAAATTGAAAAGAGGGCTACACTGTGGGAAAATGAATTTTGCGTACAGTCCATTTATCTTCCAGCCTCTCACAGCGATTTATGTGTGACTACTCGCCTTGTGCAATAGCGCTATATATCATAACCAAGCACGGAGGAAATTAAAAGTAAAAACAATTTAAAGGGGAAATTTTGCAATGTCTCATGTAAATCTGTTACTTGATAATTTGTTACGCACCTTAACTATTGCTATCTATGCAGACACTAACATTGTCCTTAACCCCTCAAGAAGCATCATTTATTGCGTCCATGTTTATGCATCCTCACAGACCCACAGTGCTGAGCATTTACTATGAATGTTAACTTGTTCATACTATTTTAAAACAGAATTAATTGTGAATCTCAATTGTGTATAGAAATATCTTTCCCAAAACAAGGTTTCCATTCCCAAAAATTATACCCTGTTGTTCCTTGCCATTCCAGAGATCCTTTGGAGCGTGAACTCAAACTACAGTCTCAAATAAATTCTTCATGTATCGTTGCTGTTGTGTGGACCTGAGATAAATACTATTTCCAATCATTCCTGGGTGCCGATCTAGTCACATCCACTGGTATCTGACACACACAGACTCTCACATTTCCTGTGTGAGGAGAGTAAATCTACAAGTTACATGTAAGATAACTTCTTTATATCAGGAGAAGAAGGCATGTAACAGAGCTGACTGTGTGTGTGATTTAGAAGATTTAGCAGTGCTGGAGAGTGTCATTGTGTGTAATATGCATCTCATAGATTTCATCATCTCTCATATCTCTTTTCCTATGTGTCAGATAATAGAATCCCTGCCCACATTTTGGAATTTTACAATGTAAGGTAAGGAGATAAAATGAAGTTTATTATGTAATCATTACTAGGGGGTAAACATTTAAAAAATTTGTTTCATGGGAAAACCCCTTTAAGCTTGTACCACCATGATGCACCCTAATGTACCTTTACATCATGGATTGCCGTTCATTTAACTCAAGCCAATCATCCAATAGCAGAAGTTCTACCTGTGACTTTACTAACATGGACTGTATCCGGAGGTAATGCATTTGATAATTAAGTCAATAACTATCACAACATCCAAACAGCTTGGCTAAGAGGGGTTGACCTCTGTGTGTCCATAGCCCTGCACTGCAGTGGGGTAGGATAGTGTTTGGTGGCAATGTACCTTATAAGTGCTCCCATTGCAATTGAAGAGACTCATTGTATTCCTATTTTAATCAACTTTATTTTCTGAGAGGAGAGTATAATTTTAAATAGAAAGACAACTTAATCAAAACTATAGATGTAGATATATGAACTTTTCATTATAGTTTTGTTTGAAAGTGATTCTGACATCTTGTTTCTTTAGAAGTTGGACGGGGATCACATGTCAGTACTTATTATCTTGAAGTATCCTTCTTGTTCTACAATTTGTCAGTAGCCTCCTATTTTCTTTCATCCTCCTGACATGGGCAACATTGTCCTAACTGACACATAATCACATGGATGGACAGGTCATTGTGCCCCCATAAAACTGCCCTCTCATCTTCTGTTACCGTCAGGAAATTTGGTTGGACATGAGATGAAGAAACTGGATTCTAATCAAATACAGTGTGATAACTATCATACAGAGGTGCTACGAGAGGGAGATCCATGCGTAGGCACAACTCTCTCTAAAGACTATTCTTCTATATAAGGAAATTAAAATAAGAATCTGATATTTCTACAGGGGAAATAAACTCACAAACAACTGTTTTGTAGGTTAATTTGTGAAAATATTAGAATCTGTCAATTTTCTGTTTAGTGGTGTTGGGAACAGGCAGAGTTTTTTTTTTGTATTTAAACTGCGATTCTTGAAAAAAGTACAAAGGTCTAAAATAACGGGGATACAACACCCTGTTCTTAAGGGCATAACTATAAGGCATGTAGAGGTGGCAGTCAGTAGCTACATAGGATCTAGCAATGGAATACCAATACCATCCATTTACTGGACCCATTGACTATGACATCACTGTGTTTGTTACTTATGTTTTGTGACTTTATATTACATCAATTTGACTATAATTTGACTGATTATTTCCCTTGTCTTCTGAAATTCCTAGCTTTATTACCCTAGCTTTTAGGATGTATTTAGTTGGACAAATGTTTTCTATTGGCCAATTGCCATCCATTTTGCCTTTGTCTAGATCAACACTGTAGAATTAGAATTTACCTAACTAATTAGCTTAGACTTGATGGACCTGTGTCTTTACTCAACCTAGTCTACTATGACACCATGGGGCACATTTAATAAGGGTCAGCGGACCGCATTTCCATAGGGTTTCCCGACTACTTCCGTTTTGCCCTGCATTTCACAGGGGTTTTTGGCACAAACGTTCAGATTTTGGCGCAATTGCGCCAACTTTCATGTGTCACAAATCAGGGGGCGGGCCGTCGGACAACCCGAATGATTCGGAATAAGAGCGGAATTTAAAATTCAAATTGTGTCGCAAGACAATGCACTTACGTACACCAGGAAGAAGAAGATGAACTCCGGCGGACCTGAGCGGGGAAGAGACACATGCAGGATATTGGGTGCACAATCTTGTTGAATAGTGGCAGACTTCATCCTTGACAGACAACGCACCTCGGCAATCGCGCAGGGATCGGGAAAGTAAATATGCCCCCATGTTCGTGACCAAATTTTGTCCCTGTATGGATTTTTGGCCAGACACCCAACAATACTAACTGCTAAGAGAGTGAGGTGCAATTTCTTCGATAAACTCGTGCCAGGTTCCTTTCCTACATAAGACAGGACTATAAACTTCATATGAAGCAGACTTACACCTATCCTTATACTTTGGAACTTAGAAACTTCTAAGTTCCAAACTTCTAAGTGCATTTTCAAGGAGAATTTGATCCTAGGGACACTAAAAGTAATGTGAAATATTACATGGCAAAAATAATGAGACTAGTCTGAATACTGAATTGTGGAATGTTTTACGAGTTTGATGAAAACTAGACCTAATATTTTTTTTTTAAGCATTTACTTCTATTACTAGTTTTCTGCTCCTTTAAGATACAATATTGGGTATCAACCAATTGTGTTAAAAATACCATTTGTAGAAATTGAACACAACACTTGTTCTTGTTACAAAGTTATGTTGTTGATCTAAGAACCGATAAGCAATGCTGATCAATACTAACACTGTCTTCCTTTGTAGGCTTCCTTCTTATCTTTCTGATGCTATCCTGTAAGAGATTGTCTACTTGGTTGCACTAGATCAATGCAACAAATGTTAATCCATATGTCTACTCCAGGAAAGCCAAATAATTAGCTTATAAAAATGTTGGAACGATTGTCCTACTGTGCGCAGTATCTAGGAATATCATTTATAGTCATTTTCTGTTTAAATATTTCATTTCTATATTTTGTATTGTAAATATAGAATTTGTAGATGTGAAGATGCGACGACGGCTTTCATGAATAATAGCACATAACTACTGTGACAAATGTTCATTGTTGTGTTACAAGTGGTGTAACTATGGATAGGTCCCACCTCTGTGACCCACACCTAATTTGAGAACTTGGTTGTGCTTGGCTATTTTCAGAAATCCCATTGACTTGAACGTGCAGCCAATTCTCTATTCAGCCTGGAGACAATAGCCCCTGTTTTCTCAAGATTTGCATTTATGACATATACTGTTGATATAGGGATGATGTAGGGATGAGTGAACCCACTGAAGTTCTGCTCAGTTTGGAACACCATTTAACACCTGTGATCAGTGCTGGCACCAATGGCGGGTGTTTAATCTTTAAATGATGCAGGCAATGCATCAGCCCCAATGATCACTAGTGTTAAATGGAGGGTTTCTGAGTCAAGCCCAAAATCCAGCTTATGATTAAAGTCCTGGTTCCTGAACCTACAATGTTTGGCAGAAACCAAAGATTGCAGGTAATAGATTTCAATTTCAATTTCCTATGACAAATATTTTACCCCTTGTCACAAACCGATGTAGTATGTCAGCACACAGCTTGAGCCCTATCTACACAGACCAGGTGTTTGTTGCATATTGCAGCAAATACCCAGTGCTAACCCCAGTGATCAGTTCTGGCACCGATTGTAGGTGTTAACCCTTTCTACATGCTGCCGACAAGGCTGCCAGCGGCACGTAATAGCCAGCAGTGCATAGGCACGATTATTTTGGCTGTGGTTGCCGCTCCAAATGACGTAATCGGGGAGCAATGATCACCAATGACAGCCTCAGGTCTTTATAAAATCTGAGGATTTGTCATTACAATGTGTTAGTGTAACAAATCATGTGCAAAAATTCCCATATACTGCTATTGTGTAGTATGGCTGTATATGGTAGGATCGATCAGGATCGCCAAAGTATGAACAAGTTATTAACATCAGTATATGGCAAAATGAAGACTTTTTTTTGTACAAAAGGTTTTAATTTTTTAAAACCTATATAAACTAGATATCCCTGTAATCGTACTTACCCAAATAATAAAGTGGAGGTGTTATTTGGAGAGCACAGTGAAATCCATAAAATCAGAACTCACCAGAAAATGGTACAAAAGTTCTTTTCCATCAAACTCACTGCATTTGGAATTTTTTACTGCATATCAGTACACTGCATGGAGCCCTCATAAAGCACTAACCAGTGACTGAACACATCTACAATGACTATACTTTTCTGCTTTACTCAGTCCTTACACAAGCGTGAGGAGCCCTACAGATGGTTCCAAACAGACTCAATGGGGGAGATTTAAAGCAGAGCTCTTCTAGTTGCCAATCAGAGCTCAGCTTTCATTTTTCCACAGCTGTTTATAAAATTAAAGTTGAGCTCTGATTGGTTTTTATAGGCAACTAGAACAGTTTTACCTCAGATACTTTATGATAAATCTCCCCCAATGGATTAAACTCTGGTCTCATCTATATATCTTAGGGTTTTTTATCATTCAGTCCCAGATCATATTCAGTTATTTGGGCACACTTCATGTGTGGATAAATGGATGGTTTATTGGCCCAAATAGTCCCAACAGGTTCCAATTACCTTGTTATTCATATAAAGGAATTGGACAGGTAGAAACAAGTGGATGGGTTAAGAAAGACACATCCATAGGAGTTACGTAAATGCTATGTAATTATCTTTGTCAGACCACTTCTTCACATCAAGAACACCCAGGAAGGAGACATCATAGCAGAAAAGGGCTTTTTTCATACTAAAATCTAGAGATCTATGTTGTAACAACATATTAGTCAGTTTTTTTTTCAATTACTATCTATAGGGTTGAGGATCTGGTTCAGAAATAACCCTCTACCCCCTTAAGGCCGTTATTGATTATGTCGATATTGCGATCAGATGAACACACAAGGTTGGTCTTGTCTTTCTTTGCCTAATGCTATTTGCCTAAATGGATGGCAAATTGTGACTCACCGTACATTTTTACATTTCAAGCTATTTGGTGAAAGAAAGAAATGTTACCTTTCAGGCAAACGCCAAATCAATCAGCTC
Organism: Engystomops pustulosus; assembly: GCF_040894005.1. Taxonomy (NCBI): domain Eukaryota; kingdom Metazoa; phylum Chordata; class Amphibia; order Anura; family Leptodactylidae; genus Engystomops; species Engystomops pustulosus. The sequence continues at coordinate 182,829,522 of NC_092414.1, forward strand.
CCGTCACCATTACAATAACAGGATACTTTAGAAAGAACTTTAATATATTATTATTTCTTACCCAGAATTCAGTACAAAATTTGATAACAATAATTTGCAACTCATGCGAATATCTTTGTATCGTATAGATTTTCTTTTCGATTTTACCCTATTATTTTGCAACCCACACAAAGTGATAGAACGCATGATTTTATTTTGTATCATTGAACCTAATTTTTCTGTCTATAAATGGTCAGTGTATTGTACTGCAGCTAGCTCTTTTTTTTAGGTCTGATGTGTAGAATGCACATTTTTATCAGATTTGAGCTGGATTCCCATCACTTTTTCGCTCTGTAGTAAGGTAGCATTGGAAGGATTCTAGAAGCTTCCTTATAATGGAAAGATATCATTCAGTGGGATATGTCTTGCAGTTTGGTTGCTCCTCTTGAAATGGGGAGGAGGCGTGAACGTTGGCAGCAAGCAGTGATTTGATACTGCCGTTGTTCAGGGTGTATCTGGAGTTATGTATCTGTGCCTACAGTATATAGGCTGTTACATAACAGTGGAAACACCCAGAGTGTACACTCAGCAAAAGTCAGGGAAGGATGCAATACAGTTGCATCTGTCCCCTAAAGATCACTATAGCCTCCGCTGAGTGTATACTGCCCTCCGTAGCAAGAAGCAGTGTTTGCCGCTGAATGTGATGTATACTGTGTAGGTGGAGTTTGAGTATATAAAGAACATGTAGTCATAGGAAAGAGGTGGGGTTTAAATATGTAGGTGCTGGGGGGTATGATACAACAACACAAAAAATATCAAACTGGCACTGCCGTCACTGGAGAGGAAAAAAGGAAACTTTTACTTCTGGAGCACCACAAATCCCAGGAAACGATTAACTCAAATTAACTTAGTCAAACAATGGTGCAAACAAGTCAATGAGTTCATGTATGCAAAAAAAAACTTGTCCTCTCACCACAAACTGTGAATATCTTTTTATTCAAGCCATACAGGGAGCAAAATTATGCCAGATACCAATGATACCAATGCATGAGTATTTTATACTGGTTCTCTTTATTGATTATACACAATGCTGACTTTGACACTCTCCTCCAGATCAGAGACCAGACATCTCTAGAAAGGGTTTCACCTAGATATGTATCCTGTTTTAGATATTTAGGATCATCTGGGAAACAGATTAGGGAAAAGATCCTAAAGGATAACATGGAGGGAGGAGATGATTCCTGCAGTAAAAGCATTTAATTTGCAGAGACGTAGAAAAGGAGTAGGGACAGAAACCTGAGTCGAGTAGAAAATCGGGGAGATGTAGTGTTGGATTTGTAGATACTGAAATAGGGAGGAAGTTGAGAGGTTAAGCTTAGACTGAAGTCCGGGGAAGAGTATAAGGGTCCTTGACTCTGGATCCACCAGGTCCAGATGAAAAAAAAAATGTATTAAAGTTTGGGTACACTAAATGCTAACTTACTGCAGCATGGTCCAAAAGATTTTACAGTCTATTGCCTGTAGATTAAAATGTCATTTGCTGCAAACTTTTACCCAAAATCTTTAACCCAAAACATTTTTGTACACCACAAATATTGTTTGAATATTTAATTGTGCCTAAAGATGCAGCCACGCTGTCCATCAGGTCTGCCCTGCTATCCGCCATGAAATAATGTGCATAGTAGAGTATAGAAAATACAGTAGTATAAAGTGACATACACCTATATTTATTTAAAACAGTTTGCCTATGTAGTGTGCAGGGTGCATCAGATTCATGAATTGTGGTGCACGTTCTGCATGAATCTGGCGCCCCCTGACCTGCTCTGAGTACACCAACTTTTTTGGATGTTTTTGTTATTACACTGTATCGGACTGGGATTATCAATGCCCACCAGAGTCGATGGTTCTTTTCGCCCTCCCTACCACTATTCATAATTTGTGAATATCCACTTTAAATTACATTGTTATCTCTAAACCTACCCGATTTTCACTCTATCACCCCTATATGAAAATCTAGTCTTCACTGAGGAGGTTGATACATCTGGAGGTGGTCCCAGCATATATGGCAGCTGGTCCAGAGGGCACAAAACCACTCGTGCTCAAAACTGAGCAACAAGGCAAGAATTCTTATGGACACTCCATGGTCAGGGCAGACACCATAGTAGCAAATCAGTAAACAGGCACTAGTGGATCTGAGGTCAGAAACCAGCAGGTATTGATCACAGGGGATTACAAATCAGGATTTTACTCAGGGAACAAGAAAAGGGTTGGCACACCATATAGCAGGAAGAGCAAGCTAGGAAACGTTGCGGTCCTGCGGATGAGTGAGGCTGGATATGCATTATTTGGTGCAACTAAATTTCATTCTTTGGGTCAGTCTTTGCTAAATATTGGTTCATGTTTATGTACTCCCTATTTTTTAAGCCAGGTAGTCAATAGCTCTAGGTGATAGGGTTAATCTGATAAAACCCCACTACAAATTTTGGATGTAGGCTTAATGGCAGCTACTAATATACAGGGCAACTGTAAGTGTCTACTGGTAAAAATGATGCCTCTATATATTTTATGCCTGATATTGCCTAGGCTTTAGGAGATGTTGTCTGCCCTAGCTTCCAGTTTGCATAACATTGAAATCACAACTGATCCCTCTGCTATTTTCTTTGCCTAGAGAGTTAAAAGAAAAGTAAAATCATTGTGAATTAGCGACTAATGAAAGCCAGAAAGCTTAATCACTTCTAAAACTGTGCTTCAGTGACTGCGGTTGACAAGCACTAAGCTAAGTGTCAAGTGGGTCTTGTTGTCCTAGGAAAGCTGCTAATTGATGCCGGAGTGACAGCTCTAATACATAAGAATCATCACCTCCTCATATTCATTCTATGAAAATACAGACACCTTTGCCCCTCACCTTGATAAATTCTGACAATAAGATTTTATATAAACAGAACACCCCGCTAGAAAGAGGGGTTCTTAGTTCTGAATCCACCGGTTTAGGCAGCTTTAAAGTGAGCAATACATATTGCTGGTCCGAGTGGTGGTCCGATCTGCTACCAATGACTAAAGGTGGTACATGAATGTTGTAACTCTGAACTCTTGCAGCACAAAGGGCAGAATTGTCCATTCCTGGCTCTGTCCAACTGCCCTAGGTAACAGTGCTAGAAGCTGATTGGAGGGGATCCCAGGGTCACATCCTTGTGGAAACATATTAATGACCTATCCTATGAATAATCTAGGTCACAGGTATTTTTAATATTGATATTGTTTGTGTAGGGAAAAGTTATATAATTTTCTAAAATACTTTCTGTATCACTTCCAAACGGTTTTCTAGATCTCTGCTCGCTGTTCTTCTATGTTTACCTCCAGTGGATGGAAATCTGTCCATTGTCATGTGATGTCACACAGGAGCACAAGCCATTATTATCACATGGCTCTGTGTAGTAATTTCTCTTGTGCATGTGTCCATCAATAGCAATCTCCCTAAGGAGAATGAATTCCTTCCTGAACCAATTTGAGAAGACAAACCAAACCCATACAAAACTTTGTAAAACTGCTTATGATTCATGTGAGACCAAGTTCTGTAGAGAGTGTAGTAGGCCATATCTATAAAAGGGTGACCTGATTAGTGACCAGCCATTTCACCAGGGATGAACCTAAACTCTCTGCTGCCTGATTTGAGCTATAGAACGGTGTCCCCTTGGCCCCATACAGAAGTAATATATCATATATTTTTTTTTTTAAGTATGTCAGTTCTCCATGCAGTGTCTCAGACCCATGCGCTACACCGGGTATGAAGAGACACTATTTTTAGGTGGCAAGTTCTTCTTTATAGCAGATGACTGCAGCCCTCATGCCCCCTTCATTTAACTGTAGTTGGTGGTGCCTGAAGCAAGAGGCTCAACTCGCCACCCGGAATGTGCTCCCAGGGTCAGCTTACTGGTTATTTTATATAAAGCCCCCTCATGGTTATTTTGTATAAATCCCCCTTACCCACTATGGATTCATTAGATAAAGCCCCCATCACTCCCATGGATTCCTTATGTACAGCCTTATGTGGGCCCCCCCAGCAGCTCTGGGTCCCGGCACTTGCCTGGGTATGCCCAGTGCTGGTGCGGGCCCTGGGTGCACCACTGCATGTCACTGCCTTGTGACATATAAGAAGGCAATGTTTAACATAACCAGTAGGTTGAGACAAAACCAAGGTGTATAGTATACTGTGGTTATATTGGGCAGCCAATCACTGTCTTCTTCATGCTGTAAGTTGGTTGCCCTGCTGATGGAATGATAAACACATAGAAATCATCAATCAAATTCATACAGGAAGTAAGTAAAATGTGCAAGTAAAATAAAGGTTAATAAAATAAAGCACACAAAGCAGAAAACACAACATTCAATAATTTATTGCTAATTCTAGGGATTCTATGTTCTGCTCATTTTCATTATAGAACCTTTTTCATTTTTATGAGGGTATTATTTTCAACCATTTTTTGTTTTACGGCTCTATTTATTTACTAGATGTAGTTAAACTAGGCTTGTTAAAGTTAATTATTTTCCTTTCTACACATGAAGTAGTCACGTGAAAGCTGGAAACTTTCACCATAGAGAAAGCATTTTGACTTATATTTTATTTCATATGTCAAATAAATAATAATAATAATAATAATAATAATAATAATAATATATAATAAAACATGGTGGTGTTGGGGGGGGTCTCATTGCCAAAAAGGGCAGCTCTTGTGCTGCTGGACCTGGAGTGACCATGGTAATCCATGTATGGTCCTTGGTATACCATTGTCATTACAAAAGTGCTTTATTCATGGCCCTGTTTTTATCCTTAGCAACCAATGACAGAATGTATTGGGGCAAGCCTCAAGTAACATAGACTTTTATTAATAACTATCCCCTCCAATACTATTGCAAGCATTTCACCATTTAATTATAGGTTTCTTAGATAGAATTGTGTATAAAACACATTTAAGATTGAATCTAGCACATCGGCCACATAATAATAACTGCAGGAACCCTATGACCGGCTGCATTTCCGATATACAAAGAACAGGTTGCGCGGCTAGAAAATTCCATTTGCTAAGTGCCGGAGGATAATCATCTATCTATTTCCTCAAAAGCAGAAGCTATGACCCTGTTCTCCTCTTCTGTTAGCAAATGGTTATCCTTTGATAAGTAGCATACCAACACAAACAACACTAAGTAGATAATCAAAATGTACTGCATTTATTTCTTGGTTCTCATCCGCCTTGAGGCTCTGTTTATATTTCTTCTTTTGCAGGAAACAAATCACCATATATGATTATATGCCTATAGCGCAGACGCTCTATCTATCTGACCACCTGCTTGGCCATCGTATATTATGCAGGGGAAAGAACCTGAGGGGTACACAGAGCATGTCGGACCCTCTTCATATACATCCAGTTCCTCTCTTTCATATCTATCAAAATCTATGACTGGAGGTCTTCACTTACATCCTGTTGTAGGATGTATGAATTGCCATCATACTGCATACTTTAATAAGACGTGAGCATTCTACCATGTCCTATGTGATGTAGACTGATGAAATACCTGGAATTATATGACAGTTACTATATTATTCTTCTTTAGTTAGTACCACAACCAATAGGTAGTTTTAGAAAAAATTCGACACCCAGTGCTCCCACCAATCAATTGCCTTATACCGTATTCATTACCAATAGAAATGTATAACATCTGTGTCAGCATCATCTTCTGTAGCTAGATTTCTGCTGTTTTGTGACAGATTGAGCTGTTGGGGGTGGTGTCCAGGAACTTCTTTATATACCTCCCCAGTTTCATTACACCTTGCTGGTTCTACTAGTCTCCTCATACCTTTATCGTAATTATCCTCGTTGTTACTTTGCTATTCTGTGTAGCTAACCTCTGCTACGTTTAATCGCTCTCTCTCTCTCTAGTAATTTAATTCTGTGCTTCGCTGCTATGTATGGTGCTATTCGGTCTATCTGTGCTTGTTTTGCTATATCTGTTGTGTGTCCCTCTGTCTCCTTTTGTGTACACTGGTCTGTCTCTGCCTTTATCTTACTTGTCCACTCCACCATCCAGCAGCTGCCAGACAAAGTAAGTCTTCCCTATCAACTTGCAGGGTCTTTCAGGGTCTGTTAGCAGGTCCCTGGTAGTGTGTTCTCCCTTATCATGGAAGTTTATATGCTGTAGCCTGAAGGGTGAGTTCATCACTGCTTACCCAGTTTGACTGCTTGTACCAAGTCAAGTATCTGGCAATGGGGGGGATTTATTAATCTGTCCTTAACAGAATTCTGTTGTAATTTGCACTAAAAAAACTGTCTACACATTTATAAAGAGTTTTAGACAGTTTTCTGGCTCTCCTATGACTAGCTGGACAAAGGGGCATTGCCTAAGAAAAGGGGGAGTGGCCTAGCACCAAAAAGGTTTGTGCGCCAGAAATACTGCTGACCAGAATTTTGTCCTAATTTTCAGGCTTAAAGTAAGCCAACAAATAGGAGGTGAAGAGTACAACTAGACAGTCTTATACTAGGACAGATTTTTATCCAGCATTAGACACTTTTATAAATCTGGTGCAGAATAAGACTGTCTAGTCTAACGCTGCACTGTTTAACCTTAGGACACTTTTTATAAATCAGCCCCAATGTGATTTAAATACATGATAGGTGCACTGAACCCTTTGTTAACCTTCTTCCTGCAGCCCAGCTAAATGGCCACACTACGTACAGCTGTGTGTTTGGCAGGGATTCAAGAGACCCAGAGCCCTTCAGTGTGACACAAAAATGTTTAGGGACAGAAAAGTATGGAAAAGTTCTCACCATCGCTAGTGGCGTCTCTTACTCTATTCCACTATGGACTAGAATAATGGTCACTTTGTACAGAAGGTAAATGCAAGACCATATATTTTCAATTTATTTCCTTTGACTTCCATTCAATTTCTGTTATTTACAACAGCAAAAATAGCACCACTATTAGTTCTGCTGTTTAAAAAAACTAATGTACTCTCATAATATCTTTTTTTGTCCTTAGCCTACAATTCCAGGCTAAAGTATTGAGTATTGGTCTTTGATAATCCCACTACTGGTCCGTTCAGTGAGTTTACGTTCTCTTAGGTCACGTACTTTATAAGTCAGGCTAAACGGGAACACAGATCTATGTATAAGCAACATTGATCTTCTGCTATGTATCACACAATATGGGAAATCCTTCACTTCTAAATCTAATGTTCTACAGAATATGCAAAACAGATACCAGGCTACATTAGTTCATTAACATGTCCATTTCCTGTAGGACCTTTTCTATAACAGAAGCAAAATCTAAATGCGTATTTAGCATAAAATAATGAAGGCTGATATTAATTTCTTAAGAAATCAGGAAACTGGATAATACCAGAGAGAGTATCCAGGGACACGATCTTATATTAGTCTTGTGATTACGAGAACTTCGACAAAACACTTCTTTTCTTTTTGAACCTAAGTTCTTGATTAATTTCCTGTGTCTGACTTTTATGGACAAAAGTTATTTCTGAAGTTTACAGAATTATATGGAGGATTTATTTTCACAATTTGACCGGTAGACTTTATATATGTAAATGATAGAGTCCTGGATTGTGTTAACTACAGTAATCCATACATAAGATTTTTCAGTCACTATAAGTTTATGGTTTCTTGGGTCTACCGGGGTTTGATGATTCTGAGGGCCAATTCTTCTTTCAAGGATCACATCTATATAGTAAATGTCTTGTACAAAGATGATTTGTTAGGTCCCATAGGTTAATTTTGGATCAAATTATGCAACATAGATTCCAATGGCAAATTGTTGTATCCAAGCTAGCGGACCGATATGGTGGGATAACTGGATGATATGGGGGGCTATCTGAATTATATGGGGGCTTAATGAATGATATGGGGGACTCGGTGAAGCCATTGATGCAACGTGATTACTATTTATGGACTTTTGCTTTGTATTTAGTGAAGATTGGTGATGTACGGTTACATTTTACTATATCTATGATTGTAATACATTTATATAAAGATAAAGAGTTTTTTTGCATGAATGGTCTTAGTGATTTATATGAAGTCTGATATGGGGGACTAACTGAATGATATGATGGGTCTGACTGAATGAGGAAGGGGCAAACTGAATGGAAAGGGGGCTAACTGAATCAGATGGGGGCTAACTGAATGATATGATGGGTCTGACTGAATGAGGAAGGGGCAAACTGAATCAGAAGGATGCTAACTGGATGATGAGGGGGCTAACTGAATGATATAGGGTGTTATCTAAGTGATGGTGGGACTAACTAGTTGTTGTTTTCCCTAGCTTAGGCTTATACGTTGAGTCAATACATTTTCCCAATTTCTTGTGGGAAATTAGGTGCATCAGCTTATATTTGGGTTGTCCTATACTCAATGATGTTGTTCCTGAACTCCTATCTCCCCAATATCAATCTGTGTTGTAATGGATACTCTGGGAAAATCTAATAGTGCAACATAATTCCCAAGTCAATCTCAAACCAAGGGTTTCTCGGAGGATGTGTCATCAGTCAAATTACAGCCATTGGCTAAGTTATCCTTTGTGTGTTCCTGACTTTTTTTTACGAAGTGCTTTCAGCTTATTCTAAAATATAATAACTATTCCTCATAATATAAAATTACAAGCATCTTTTTTAGAATTCACATATGTGTGTAGCAAAACTCATTTTTGTTACTGAAGGTGTACATGTATCAAACTTTTGCCTTGCCTGTTTCTTAACTTTTTGAGACTTTTCATGGTACTTGTGCTAATTTGCAACTTTTTTTACACCTAAGACAGTCACCCTTCAAAGTTCACAACTGTCTAGTTTTTTGCATTGTTCCCTGAGTTATCACCTGAACCCAGATTTGAAAGCTGCAACTTTTTGGCAAATTTGGCGCAAATCTAAGGCTGTCCCTGACCAGGCATAGAAATTAGTTTAGAACTTGTTGCCACTTTTGTTTTGAAAAGTCGCAAAAGAAGTTTTTGTTTTGAAAAGTCGCAAAAAGTTACTCACTAACGACCAAACAGCACATGTATATGACCAGCAGGAAAGCCAAGAAAAGTCCCCAAAAACCGAGAATCAGACTTATGATACATCTGCACCATAAGGTGTAAGTAAATTTTCTGAAAAAAATTGTGGATCCTGGTTCATGTCCAGAAATTGTACCTTTTTGATGTTTTTTTGTCTCTCACACAATTTTTCCAAAAGTGGGTATGGTGGAGCAGACAACAGAGCTAGGGTGGAGATACCTCTGCCCACCAAATTAACTATATGATGCACCAGAATACCCTTTTAGTAAGTCCTGTGTGCCCTATGTCAGTGGGGGGAATCATGTGCCAGGGAATAAGTTCCCTCCAATGACTTTTAGATCCATTCAAGTCTACTTAGCCCCCCTTCTTCCATCTGCATTGCTATTCTACAATGTGTCCCATCACAACACAGTTTCAAGAAAAGATGTTTCAGAATAATTTCTTCGGAAATGTACAAGTATTTGCTAAAACAGACATGTCACTAGAGGTGATCGACCCTTGAAATTGTATTAAAATGTTGTTGACATAGATACAAAGAAATACAAAGATTTTTTTAGTCACAACTTTGCGGGAACTTTGCCCCATATCAAGTAATTTTGTAGATTATTTACAGCATTTTGATGCTTGTCACTTTATTCATCTTAACATCCAGAGGTTACTTCCTTCAGGCTCATACCTACAAGGGCAGTCAGGTCTGGTGATGTCTTACCTTCTGAGACCCTAGAGCTTTATTAAAGAAGACTTGAAATAAAATGTATTAAAAGCCATTCTTTTCAACTTTGAGGACCAATTACGATAAGCGTCTAATATAAATTTGCCAAAGGAACTTTTTCTATGTTGTATTTCATCCTTTGTGCATTCACATTGGGGCTCTGATTGAGTATGAGAGGCTTTGCACATATCAAGACATGGCAACAGTAGATAATATTAGAAAATGGAGATGGAACAAGCACCATATGGAAGGTTCCTAGTAGAATTAGAGTTAGGATGGAGGACTGCGCCCAGAAATCCAGACGGCATCGACGCCAGCCAGGACTGTAATGGCCAAGTATTCACTGCCCATATCATTTAGTAACATAATAGGAATTGAATGTTTGATTGATAGGTTCACTGTGGTGGTAGGACATTGTCTGTGCCATCAACTATTCAACAATGCATTTTGAATCTTTCTAAACATCTAAGGTATGACTATCAATGTATCAGTACAACAAAGACAAAATGAAAGTACAGGAGCATACACCTAATTGATGTTACTATAGATGTTAGCATGGATTGTAGCAAAACAATGGAGTGGTCTGCCAACCTTGTATATGGGCACACCGGATACTTAATGACTGGCTATAGAGTTTGGTGCCAGGTTGATGTAGAAAATAAAGGGATCTGAAAGTGATTGTGTGTCAGGTAAATGTCACATAAAAGTAAATGAGACTCTGAATGCACACAAATAAGTAGAAACATAGTAGAAAGCTGCACAGTGACTGTTATCAGAGGGAAGCACGCCTCGTTGATGTGGCTCCCACTAATTAGGACAGTAATTAGTGAGTGACAGCAATGGCACACACAAATAATTTTTGGGTCACTGCTTTGGCTCGGACTAAAACAGAGCAATGTGAAGCAGTCATCCAGAGATGATGACACATGCCAATGCACATACAGTAACTGGACGAGCTTCTGCATGAAGGCAATCGGAAATAGTCTTATAAAGGAACTCAACTTTTCAGAAGAAATGGAATCAATTTCTAATGTTTTGTTGTTGTGCGAAAGATAGTACGTAGATAGTACAATTTACTGCACAGTGATTGGATGAATCTACAGTATGTGAACACAAAAAACTGCTCCAAACTATGTATGGCCACATAATGTGTTAGTTTATCTCATTCAGTCAAGTTAATTATCTGTAACCATGCAGGTCCAATAACTTAGCTGCATAAGATAGTTCCTAAAGGAGATCTTTCACCATCGCATTCTTTTTCCATTTCTGGTGCAGTTAGAATTTTCTCTATGGCCATTCCAAAAAAAATCAATATAATTATTTTCAGCTTTTTACTGTCAAATGGGAGAAGCCAGATTGTCTGCTCCAGCCAAGAAAAAAACATCTGACAATAGAGAGATAAATTATCATGCTAGGTATTAGAGATGAGCAAGTATACTGGTCCGAGCTTAATGCTCATTCGAGTATTAGAGTACTCGAAACGGCTTGTTGCTCGGACGAGTATCTCGCCGGCTCGAGATTGAGCATTTAGTTAATGAAACACAGTGAAGAACAATGAAGAATACAATTAAAACAGTGAACACAGTGAACATAGGATCATTTAAGTGAAGAACACATTGAAAGAACACAGTGAAGAACACATTGCATATGTTCCAAACATCTGCTAACTTATCGGAAGACACGCGAGCCAAACGGTGTTCTTCAGAATAGTATGTGAAGAACATTATGGGGGGCATTTACTAAGGGCCCGATTCGCGTTTTCCCGACGTGTTACCCGAATATTTCCGATTTGCGCCGATTCTTCCTGAATTGCCCTGGGATTTTGGCACACGCGATCGGATTTTGCCGCATAGGCGCTGGCATGCACGCGACGGAAATTAGGGGGCGTGGCCGAACAAAACCCGACAGATTCGGAAAAAACGCCGCATTTTTTTAAAAAAATCTGTCGCGGAGCTTGCACTTACTTACCTACACTCAGCCTGGCTCGGTGAACTCCAGCGTGTTCCGATGCTTTTCAGCGCAGCAGCGTCACCTGGTGGACAGCGGAGGAACTACCTTAATAAATCCCGGCCGGACCCAAATCCAGCTCAGAAAACGCGCCGCTGGATCGCGAATGGACTGGGTGAGTAAATCTGCCCCTATGTGTGAAGAACACATTGCAGATGTATGGAAACATCTGCAATGTATTCTTCACACATATTGTTCTTCATATACTATTGTGAAGAGCACCGTTCAGCGCGCATGTCTTCCGATAAGTCAGCAGATGTACGGAATATCTGCAATGTGTTCTTCACTGTGTTCTTTCAATGTGTTCTTTCAGTGAAAACATCTGCAAACATCTGCAATGTGTTCTTCTTTAGTGTTCTTTCAATGTGTTCTTTCAGTGAAAAATGCTCGGTCTCCCATTGACTTCAATGGTGTTCATTATTCGATACGAGCACACAAGCATTGAGAAAAGTTTGACCCGAGTAACGAGCACTCGCGCATTTTAGTGCACGCTCATCTCTACTAGGTATCAATACAACCCTGTAGTTGTGCTAATTAGGAATATGGGTGGTCCTGTGCTAGGACAGACTGCCTGACACATCCCCCTCTTCTCCCTCTGACAGTAGGGAGCCAAAAATATAGTTATTGATTGCTTTTAAATTTTGCTTCCTGAATAAGATTTCTAATAATGACAATTAAAACCTTAAAAACTGGACCTACAAAATATGCAGCAAATGTGTTTTTTTTTGTCAACTTCACTACACTTTGAATTTTTTTTCAGCTTTCCAGTACATGACATGAAATGTTAAATAGTGCCACTAGAAAGTACAATTTCTCCCATAGATAACAAGCCCTCATCCTTCTCTGTAAACAGAAAAATAAAAAAAGCTAAGGCGTTTAAAACGAGAGGAGTAAAAAACTGAAACACAAAAACGAATAGGGGTTGAGTTCAGAAGGGGTAGATGACCTTAAAGACTTGGGTCCAAGCCCAGTTTTAAAAGATTGAATTGTTAATTTGGATTAATCGTACACGTCCAGTTCTGTTTTTACCACATCTGCCTAAAACTTTTACACATTATATGACCTATCAAAACAGTGGTGGATGATGACTAGTCATCCCGACTTCCATGCCGGTCATAATCGCTCTCCAGGCTCTCCGTCACTTTTGATATGTAGTCGTCATAAAAAGCATGTAATGGGATAAGCGGCGCATTGTTCTGTTAGGTAAAACTTTAAGTAAAATAGTACAAATAGCTGCCGGTTGAATTTTTACTGTGCTATTTAGGGTAATAAGAAACATAACTTGCAGATAGACACGGATCAGATTAATACGTGCCAGAAACATAATGAAGTTTCCACCTCTCAAACACAAATTCTGCATATCGAAGTGAAAGGTGCTTGGGGTATTTGACGCTGCTTTTCAGATGTATTTCACGCACCTTGCTTCCCATTAAAATATATTAAGAGCAAATTTCATGTGCTCCTGGCAATCATTTGAGAGTGCGGCTGATACCTGCCGGTGATGTGCCGAGATCTCCGGCTCAGCATTTAATAGGAACATTTAACACTCTGCAAGCGAGAAGAATTGCCCATGTTGCCGCTATCTCCCCTCTGCGAGGGCTACTGCTAATTTGGTCTGAAGGATACATACACTTACAATGTGACTAATGACAGATCTTTCCAACCCGCTCATATCGAGGTAGAATTACTAGAGTGATGTTTACTATTCCAGCCCCAGCATGGTTCATATAAAGTGACACTGATTTCAACATGGAGTGAATCCCCTTCCAGGCATTGATCTATTTAGCTTTAATTCATTACCACATTTATTTCGGTAGACATTCAGTGTGACGAGAAGAGGGTTAAACCGTGAATTAAATTCCTTAAGAAATTCTGGTTGGAAAACAGTTGTAAAAGCACCTTATCAGTTTATCTGTCAATTACTCACATATAAGTGCGTAGAAATCAGGTGATACCTTTTTGAGGCTGAGTATTTTTGATGTAGAGCTTTAGAAAATACTCGTTTTCTTCATCAGGCGTCATGTCAGACGAAGAGAACTAGCCTTCTCAAAAACACACAATCAAATATATATTTAGTTAGCCTCAATAGGGTAACAACTGATTTCTTCACTCTTCTTATGACCTCTATGGCCAACATAGTACAAGTTTACACATATAGGGGTACTCGTAGAATGGGACAGCATGGGTTAAAATATGCAAAAGCAGGGAATTTTAATGAGTTTTTGTTGTCTTGCAAAGCTCCAGATGAATAAAAGAAGTATCCCAGTGCAAGAAAGGTTCTATGACTGGTAACAGGGCTTCTGCAGGACAAAAGTTTGATAGCACCCACCCATAGCACCCACCCACAGAACCCAAAAAAGCCAAAAAAGGCTGTGGTGACCAAAAAAAATTTCTATTTAGCTTTTCTTGGTAGGCTGCTGCTGAGGATTTTTATATATGTGGTATATAATACTGTGTACACCATGTAGCTTACCTTATGGACCTCATAGATTCAGGTTCGGTAGTAGGTATGGAAAACTGGGCGTTCACAGTACAACAACCTTGATTTAAAAGGCGAATCACTACGTAATTATCTGTTATAAGACACTGCACTACATATAACAGTACATTATATAAACATTCAATTCTACATTGCTTGTAGAGGTCTCCTACCGGGAATGATAAATATACTGTATATTAAAAAAAAGAATGTTTTTAAATGTGAAGTACACATTTCAGCATTGGAATGGTGTCTTCTTCAGATAACCTTGATTGATTATCCTTGAAGCTTAATTGATTATCCAGTATGTGTTGACATCAAACAAGTAAGAGTTGTATATCAATAAGAAGTACAGGTGCACCATCTGTGCTGATCGGCCTGTGTCCGTAGACTAAAGCTGAGGATGTGCTGTTAAAGGACATCTTCCAGCAGATTTACTGGTGGTAGACTATTGGCAATGTAATGTTTGTTACCTTAGGGGTTAACTGGAAGCTTATTTCTTATCTTCTAGTAACTCTGTTTTGCCGCAAAAACAAGCTTAAAGTTCAAATATGCAAATGAGCAGGAGGTGCTCAGGCCCATGGCCGCCGGGCGCCTCCTGGCTCCATCTGCTAATAAATTATGTTCGCCCCCATCATAATAAATTCATGCTTTGAAGCTCCTGCAAGATGTAGACTTCTGGTGATGTCACCCGGCTGCCTGCAAATCTCATGCATGTGCTGTGGATCTACACTGTGCAGCCAGTCGGAGACCACAAAACTTGTAGACAGATGGGTGGTGCTCGGCTGACGTAGGCCTGATAGGCTCATTAGCATATTTCATAAAGTTGTTTTTCCGGCAAAGTGGACCTACAAGAAGATAAGAAAAAGGCTTCTTGCTAAACCTTAAGGTAAGAATCATTACATTGGTGACAGTCTACCACCAGTAAATCTAGGTGTAGATGTCCTTTAAAGGAAACCTACCACTTGAAGTGGCAGGTATAAGAAGGAAATACCGAGCACCAGCTCAGGGTGATCTGGTGCCGGAGCTTATTTTTGTTAGTGTTTTAAACCGCTGTATCGCGGTTTAAAACACTTTTTAAACTTTATAGCCGAAGCTAGTTCGGCGCAGGGAGGTACGCGCTCGGCGCTTACAATGCGCGTGACCGTGCACGCGGCTACATAGGAAGTGAAGGAGAGCCGCACGCATGGTAAGCGCCGAACACGTACCTCCCTGCGCCAAAGCATCTTCGGCTATAAAGTTTAAAAAGTGTTTTAAACCGCGATACAGCGGTTTAAAACACTAACAAAAATAAGCTCCGGCACCAGCTCACCCTGAGCTGGTGCTCGGTATTTCCTTCTTATACCTGCCACTTCAAGTGGTAGGTTTCCTTTAAGTGTTTAAGTTTTAATCTGTACTTACTAGTCTGAACACTGGTTTTATCCCTTCCTAGTAATCTTAATTTATCTCCATCACGACTTTCTGTCTACTGTGGGGTTAGCTATAGTTTGCAGTTAATGCAAAGTAATGGAATCTCTCCCCACTCATATTACTGATCTGTCTGAATGTCTGAGAACTGATGCAAAAATCTTCTGGACCAGGACGCAGACATCTCATAAGAGATTCACTATTTCCCCCTGTAGTCTTTTTTAAAGCTAGCTGGCATTCAAATTGACTTTTGTATCTTGGATTATTTGACTGTTTGCATGCTTCCTGGCTATCTGTTTGCCAACCGATTTTGTACAGCATTGTCCTTTTGGTTTTGAAAAGTATCTTGTCGAATTCTCTTTCAAATTTGTATTGTCCTGTCTAATTCTCCATGTTTGCACTTTGGCGCATACTTCATACTTCAGGTCACTTCATACAGTTGTTACCTACTGTTTAGGGTTGGCTGGGTTATTAAGTAGGGATATCCGGGGAGTGGTTTTAATATTAGGGCTCAACGTCCTTGTCTGTCCTACCAGTCAATTCAGGCTATTCCCTAACTCTGCATTATAAAAGGGAAACTATTATGTGCATTCAGCAATACAGTCCAAAAGGGGTAAAGGTGAATGGTTATGACTTTATTTTTGACCCTACTTCTATTGCTGCCTTTTCTAGATAAAGCTGTAAATATGAATTTACTGAGTTTTGTTACTAGAGCTCAGGTGAGATGGCAGCAACCATAATCCATGGATAAAAAGAAAATATACAATCTAATAATTAAAAAAATGAAAAAAACTGACCTGTAAAATGTTTTTTTTTGTGTGTCAAAACTATGTAAACAAATGAAAAAAACAATGTATTATTTAAAGTATATACTTTGCTAGCGTAAAATGAAACCCTAATTGTGCTGCTTTTTTTATTGTTTACTAGTTAAATATCCCTAGACGAGGCATTAAAATGTTCCTGTATATTTTGGGAGGATTGCGTGTGGCTTTTACCCTCTTGTTTAATTAAAACCTCATGCAATTCATGTGTAAAGCTGGCTTCGAGATGCTGCTGCCGTATGAAGTTGTTTGCAGCAGTTATATGATGAAGGTAAGGCATAAACAACCTTATTAAGGATCTCAAGATAGATGTTAATTGTCGGCCTATGTTATCGTTGCGTTCGGTTTCCTAGCAACTCATTCAAGCTCTCGAAATTTACACTCCACAAAGTCCCAAACTATCTTGAAAAGAAAAACAGCAGACAAAGTAACAAAATTGGATTTGGGTCAAAACATTGAGAGATTAACAATCGCTCCACTAATTCTAATCGTGGTGATTTTTGTTTCTTTTGAGCACAATTTTAACTAGAACCGTGGAAAATTTGCTCTAATTATTACCATTGACTTTTGGCCATAAATGAAGCCTTCTTCTATAGTTTGCCTGAATACTAAAAATTCTGACTTGTTCCAGGACCAATGAAGTATTCAGCATACTATTAGTTATGCAGATAGTCAATAAATATTTATGAGCATTTTCCCCTTAAAATATAAAAAAAAATACCTGTAAATATAAATCCTCCTGTGTAAAGTCTATTAATATTCTATTCAGCTGCTCTTAGTCTAACAGATGCTGGATTTTCAAAGTAATACCAGATATTAATACATAATAAAAGTTATCATAACAATATAAAAATGCCTTTGGCACAAAAATAAAAATAATGGGAAATAATAATGGTAGCAAAAATAATCTAGAATTAAAATAATAATAATGATTACGATGATGGTGATTTGATGATAATTATAATCAGATCCGTCACCCGAGGGGTGTGGCTTAGGCACAATTCTAACTCTGACACAATTAATATGTATCGTATACACAGGTCTAGCAGGGGACAGAATTCCATGCTTCAGCAGTGAGCTTCAAAAACTGCAGGGAAATCTGTTTTAGGAACGTGGCAGAGGTAAAATTAATTGTCAACTCCACTCCGATGGTCATGCAGATGGGGCATCAATTCTTTGATGGACTCTGCATGTTTTTCCACTGTTTAATCCAATTGGCCACTCAGACAAAATTCTAAATCGTCCTAATAAAATGTGTGTTCAACTGACGTGAAATGGGGTCGGGCAAGTAAATGGAATATTGTTCTAGCTACTTACTGGAACCCAGCCAGGGAAGCTTACTTAGCTTGTTTTCTGACTAGTGCAATTTTTTTTGGTGTTCTGGACAGAAATTAGTCCTAGGGACAAAAAATAATCTCGGCGCCAGAAATAAGCAACACAAAAATAAATATATATATATATATGTCTTTACAAACAGCAAGTTGGAAAGCAAGCCAGCGGAGGTTACAACTCTTTAGATGGATCTCCACCACAGTGAATCCACTATAGAGTAAATGAACACCACTATACAGTGTACAAATAATACACTGCTAGTACTTGTGACTAGGAAGAACACATTGATGATGAAACCCTCCTACTCTCAATGCTCTAAAGAAACACACTAAATTTTGCCTCGGTGGATAGTTCACCCTAGATTCTAAAACGATTTGCCTTGAACTTAAAAAAACAAGACCTCTAATTCCTGGTTGTTGGTTATCTCCAAACACATTAGGAGACATTGGGGGTCATTTATCTGGACATTTGTGCTTTTATTTTATTTCGGGGGGGGGGGGCTCATTGGACTTTTTTCATTTATTATTCTGTAAACCACCTAAACTTTTTCCTACCGCTGATCAGTAGTGTTAAGCAGAACCAACTCACAAAGTTTGTGCCTGTGCCAATTCAGGTCCCTGTACCCAAACCCGAACTTTAATCAGAAGTTGGAATTTGGTTCACAACTCCATTTCCCACCTCTGGTAACAATTGGTGCCGGCACTTACATCTCAGCAGTGCATGTGCCGCCCCATTTTGGGGAGGATCAGCACTCTGTGATGATGTCACAAGGAGCAATGTTTACCCACTGAAAATGAACACAAATTTTCAAGTTCAGGTTTGGCTTATAGTACTTTATTGGGTCCACTCATTGATACTGCTCTGGAGTGGAGTTTATTTGCACCACATTGCAACATTTTTTAGGCAATTTGCCCACATCTGGCTTCTAAAGATATATCATATATAGAGATATATAAGATATTGTAAATATAATAGAAAACAAATAATAAAAGTCTAAGATAAATGAGCCCCCCATTGACTCACTCAATTATCCAGTGGAGATGTTACTGGTCTTAATCAGTGACTGGTTAGGGAAACCCTGGGATTAAAAATTAAAGGATGTCTTCCAATCTATAGATCTTAATGACCTATCCTTCAGATAACTCATTTGTGTCTTTGGTTCATTTTTGATCTGTGGGGGTTCCACCAATTGGACACCCATCGATCATAAAGATATCTACTATCCTGTGAATAGGGTAAAGCTTGATATGGCACTTGATATAGCTGGACAACCCCTTTAAAAAGGAATTGTAATGCAGTGATATGCCCACTACTCCCTCCTGGCATGGTAGGCTTCCACTGAATACATGGTATAGTTCTTTGCCCATAAATGATTGGTGGGAGTACCGTAGTGGTTGGCAACCTCACGGTTAGTCTTGTGATGAAAGTCTTCTCCGCTCCTTACTCGATACTTACCATATATACTGAAGTATAAGCCTAGTTTTTCATCACAAAAATATGTGCTGAAAACCCAAACTCGACTTATACTCGAGTAAAAAAAAATAGAGGTTTTACCAGGTTTTTGTGGTAAAATTAGGGGCCTCGGCTTATACTTGGGTCGGCTTATACTCGAGTATATACGGTAGGTTTTACCAGGGTTTTTGTGGTAAAACTAGGGGCCTCGGCTTATACTTAGGTCAGTACATTTTTTATCTAATAAATAAACCATGATTATGTGTAGTGAACAATATCATCCAAGTTTTCCTGCATTGCTCAAATAATGCATTTATTTATGCATTTAGCAAAGTTTTTGTTTTATTACATTACTCAGTATGTTGTGATTTTGTAAATAGCAATTGGTGCATGAAGGGGACAAGAAACCAGCCAGCTAGTCATTTTATTTACTTAGGAGCCGTAAGATGCCAAAAGACCCATGTCTTTTCTGCCAACTCTGTGAATAATGTGCCCCCTGGCGGAGCGGACAGATGGATTGATGCTAGCCAGCTGGAGCTGCCTGGACAGAGGGAGGACAGGCACAGGTGGGCAGAGGTTGGATGAGCCACAATGAGGTTGGGCACAACATCTGCTCAGTAACCTGTGGAAATTAAGTTTTGTCCAAGGTAACATATGCTAAGGGAAAGGATGACTCAGACATTGCCTGAGGACCTCGCCAGTGGATGCCAACTTCAAGGATCACAGAAAAATCAGTACCACACATTACTTTCATCTATATCTAACGTTTTATTCATCTTTCCATGATATCCATATTGCCTAGTGGTCTACAGTTTATAAATGAAGGTATCTTTAAATCTACCCCCTTATCTAGTTAGTGGAAATTCAACTACTGGATAAATTCCAATGGGAATACATTGGGTATGGTGAGCGCTATACAGCTCTACACCCTTGGGCTTACTGTATTGTACTGTACTGACACAAATATAATCATGATACAATTGCTTTGCGCTTCTGCTATCCAATAGAGTGAAAGCATTATCTGACATGTTAGTTTTCAAGTAGATTATCGTCACATCCCAGGACGGTTGCTATTTTCCTTGATGCATTTAAGGCGTGATGGAGTCTGCCTGCAGGAGAGGCACTTTTCTTCTCCTTACACAGCAAGGAGGCAATGACTTTATTACTCCGGGCTCCCTGGGCACAAGCCGACTTGGTCTGTGTAGACTGTATATTTGGCCTTTAAGCTATCAACATGATTTGTCGTTTCTTGGAGTTCTGTATCTAAGACGGTTCCGATGCAACATGGCAACATTTAGTAAGGAAATAATGTAGAAAAATGAAACCACTTACTCCGAAACTCCCCTCGGCTTACACAGCCTTTTCTAAGTACTGGAGACTAATCTGCTGTTTTGCAAGACATGACAGATACCAAGACTTGAGGGAGTTGAAGGCTTTGCCTGGTAGATCAGTATACATATGTATTGTATATGCGTAAGCATTATACAGCATTACATGTACAGTATGTTTTATTTATATGCTGTTGGGAAAGCAATATGGAAAGTTAAAAGGAAAAGGCTATGAATATGAGCTTGCATCAACCATCTAGTGTCATGTAACCCATCGCTGACACAATGCCAGTGCCTGGAGAAAAATTGAAGGCCAAGTTGAAGGCTAGACTTCAATCCCTTTAAGATTAGAGGACTCGTTTAAGATACAAAGGACCCCTATTCTTGTAACCCCATCTAATCAGCATTTATAGACATAAATAAATATAACATAGAAGCTAGGCCAATTTTGTCCACCATGTGATAGGTATGGGGGGATCATTTACTAAGTGTCGCCAATCGCAATTTAATCGGACTGTGCACTGTTTACTAGGATTGCACAGCTTGGACATGTATCTAAAAAGAGTCTAAGAATTTTGGCGCAGCTGCGCTGGCTTCCATGCAACACAAATCGGGGGAGTGCCATCGAATGATCTGACTGATTCAGAACTGAGGACGGGATTTAACATTCAAATTGTGTCTCAAGCCCAAGCACTTAAATGCACCATGAAGAAGAAGGTGAACTCCGGTGGACCTGAGCAGGGTAGGGACAAATGCAGGATATCAGACGCACAATCTTAGTGATCGTCCACTTTCAGTGAACTACACGGCCGGGTAAGTAAATGAGCCATGGGGTTACTTTCCCTTGAAAGATGATGGTGGCTGTTGCTTGCTTCCCTCTCCACATTAACAACAAATACATGATATGCCAAACCAATCATTCAAGGGCATGAATAACAGCTATAGATGTGTAAACTAATAATGCAGGGTAGAAAAAACATAAAAGAAGTCCTATTTAGTAGTTTAATAGGTTACAGGTGGTAATGGAGTGCTTAGTTACATGCTCAAACCCTCACAGGTGGGGTGTACCCAGATTACCTCCCACACAAAATGTAATGGGTTCACATGGCCCTTATACTAGAATGGTAGATGTCATCCAAAGGTACCCAGTATATGTGGATTCTATAAAATACTAAAATATATTTGAAATGAGTAAACTGAAGAGCCCAATCATAACAAATCATTACCCAGCACTCCCTGATCCTAGGTTTCTCGTGTTTTGGTAGATTTCTATTGTATTGAACTTGCTTGTGATTCCCGACACACAGGTAATGCTTTGCAACGACTGCTCAGCCATTCATTTACTAGAGGAGGGACCCACACAAGTCAGTGAAGCAGCAAGAAATATCTAAGCATTTCCTGTGTGAAAGAAGATACCAGGAAGTAGAGAACAGCGGGGATCGGGGCAAGGCCAGAGGTCAAATCACCAGGAAATCATTGATGGAAACAAAATTCCATGGAGCGGTGGAAAAAATATATCATTTACTCAATATTAAAATATGGTAAACAAAAAAAAGAAATATTATATGGGGATAGTGCCTTGTATTAGAAGTATACTTATATTACAGCAGACAGATATGAATAGACCAAAATAGTGTAAGAACTTGGATATGCAAATCAAGCCAATAGTGTAAGCGTCTTTGTGTAATTGTTGCTGTGGATTGTACTTTGGCAGGTGCAAAAAGTAAATGTAGATTGTAAGGAACGTTGGACTGCCCTGCAACCCTAGCCAGGTCCTCCAGAGCAAAGCTAATTTGTCTTAATGTCAGCCACCGTGACAGAAACTATGTTAGATTTATGATTCCGGCCCTTAGTGTCAAACAGAAAAATGCATTGCATGGGAGCGTGGATTGCATTTATGGCCAATTAGAATCCAGCCAGTTCCTGTGGCTTCCAATATGAAGTAAGAGGATGAAAACAGCGACCATCCATCCTGGCTTTCCTTCCAAACCCAAAAGCCCCCTCTCTCCAACTTTCCTGCTACTACGGGAAATAAAATCCTAGAAATGCAAGTGGTCTACGGGGAGATGAGACCTAATATTTGCTTACTGTTTAATGAAGAGGGAACATGAGCAATAGGTTTAATGTGCGAGCGAATAGTGTTCCTCTTATGCACTTAACTAGTCGTATGAGCTAAGTCTACGTGTATTGTGCATATTACAACCAAAAATACTGACTGTATATATTGTATATTATAATGTACAAGCATTTATGGTAATTTATGCTGAATGTAATAACTATTATACAAGGGAGGAATGGTTCTTTGTGATATATACATCATCTGATGGCATCTGACCCTACAAGGGTAACTGTGACATTCTGGTAAATAACTTTACCATGACCTCACATGATCCCTAAGTATTAAGTAACCTCTATGCTCGATTGACAGTGCAATCTTTACATGTACATACCTTTAACCCCCTGCCTACAGCATACATGAGATACAACCAGTAGAGTTATTTGTACATTTCATGTGCTCCATCATGGTGCCTGGAGGCTTTTTTTGGCATTTTTTTCATTGCGATGGATTAACACTAGGGTTTCTGCCTCTATAGCTGAGTCTATGGGGTACGTGTATCAAAATTTTGGGTGCCTTTTTCTTATATTTTTGAGACTTTTCATGGTGCTTGTGCTCATTAGCGACTTTTTTGGTGCCTAAGACCGTCTCCCTTTGAAGTTCATCATTGTCTAGTTTTCTCCAGTGTTCCCTGAGTAATCACCTGAATCCAGACATAAAAGTTGCACCTTAGATTTTAGCGCAAATCTAAGTCTGCCCTGCACCGATCCTAGAAAATAGCTTAGAACTGATTGCAATTTTTGGAGACTTTTGTTTTAAATAGTTGCAAATTCACTAAAGACCAAAAGCTAGTAAGGAAAAGCTTCTAAGATACATTAGACCAGCAGAAAAGCCAAGAAAAGACAAAGCCAGACTTATGATACATTCAGTATCAATCAGTATGCTAGACTGCAATACAAAACCCCCAAGGGGGCAAAATCTCCCTTAGTAGTTAAAGGGATTGACCACTTCACCTAATGTTTATTGTAATGTAAGTGTGTGGGGCAGGATATTAGGTAATTTACCTATATATATTTATTAAATGTTCTGTATCACTTTCTTGACAAGGATGAAGTCTCCTGTTGTTTAACTTATCAGCCAAACTCCACAGTTCCACTTCTTGATTCCTTTGTACCCAGCAGATATGGGTCCATGCATTCTGGTGGCACACAGACTATAATGTCATTGTTTATGAGCCACAAGCACACACGGGCCGATTACTGCCAGCGTCCAGAAATCAAGATGAGGACCGGTGAGGGAGGGAGTCAGAAAGGTGAGTACTACTGGAGGCAGGGGGCTGGCTGGCTATATACTAGGGGGCATGGACTGGCTGTATGCTGATGGTATGGGCTGCTTGGTTATATACTGGAGAGGCATTTGGTGGCTGACTATGCTGAGGACATGTGTTGGCTGACTATGAACTGGGGGCATGGGCTGTCTGGCTATCCACTGGGGCATGGGCAGGCTGGATGTATACTGGGGGGATGGGCTGCCTCTTTATAAACTTGGGGCATGGTTTGGCTGGCTATATGCTGTGAGGCATGGACTGGGACATGGGCTTGCTATATACTGAGGACTGGTAAGATTTATACTGGGGGCAGACAGTGGGTTTGCAGGCTATATTCTGAAGCAGGCAAGGAGCTGGCAGGCTATATACCGGGGGCATGGACTGGCAGGCTATATACTACGGACTGGCTAGCTATATATTGAGGGCTGGCTGGATATATGCTGGGAGCAGGGGCTGGGTGTATATTTCATGGGGGTATATATATATATATTGGGGGGTAGGGTCTGGCTATATACTATGGGGGTGGCTAGATATATACTGAGGAGCAGGGGGCAGGGTGACTATATACTGGCTGGAGGCTTTGACCAATTCATTTCCCACCCTAGGCTTATACTTGAGTCAATAGTTTTTCTTTCCAGTTGAGGTAAAATTAGGTTCCTTTGCTTTAATTTGGGTCAACTATTTGGGACTCCAGACTTAGCGAAGGGACCAGTATAGCGTTTTTTTTCCCTCAATTTTCACAAACCCATTTTGTAAGTGTTTTTATGCCCTATGTATAGAGTGGGAATAACAAATATCTACTGCACCTCACATCGGGAGTCTTTTTTTCCTCTTAGAAAGTTAATCCAGTAGATGAGAGAATAAAATCTAATAGTTTACGAGATTTAATCCTGAAAAAGAAGGTAATATTATTACATTTTCAAAATTTTAAAGGATATGAATATCTTAGAGGATAACCAGAGATAATCTCTAGTAAATGCCAAAATATATCCAGCTTTAAACCCACCTGCAGCCTCCCTCTGCAACACTTTATGACTGTGCATTTGTAGGCTGTTGCCTGGCAGCCCGGAGAACTGTAACAATAGAAGAAAAGGTGACACAAGTTGGGTTTTTAATTGTGCATCAAGCACATAAATGTACAGAGAATGAACATTTTTGTATTACACTTAACCAAGTTGCAAGTAAAATTTATGCCATGGAGCAATCAAGCAAGCGGTCCAAAGAAAGGGGTTAGAGGTTAAAGACGTTTATCGGGAAGTATATCTTCCCCATTTTCTTGTGGGCATGGATTTTACGGCTTTATATAAAATCCAATTAAAATATGAATTATTCGTATCCCTGTAACACCTCTTTAAGCATCTCCACCAGGGCCTTATTCATATGAACCACATGGAGGCATTTTTGGCTCCTCCTCTCGTGGATCTGACTGCTGAAACCCTGAATTTCCTGGGCAGGGATTAAATAAATATTGTAGGAAAAATGCCCTAAAATGCCTGGTCATCATAGACAGGTAAACTTAACACTCCTTTATGTGCCATTACATGAAAGAGATATATACCTCAATAAAGTTTGAAAAATATTATTGTGACCCATTGGACGCTTAATTAAAACTTAGCAAAAAAATGTGTCATTACAATGATCTTATGAAATAAAAATCTACAATGGAGCAGGGTGTTTTGTTTTATTTGTTATTTTTTACTTTAATTTTGACTTATTAGGGGTTATGTATCCTACGTCAGCCTACAAATTTTTCCACTCATCTGGGGAAGCGACAAGGGGAGCGAAGGGGTAAATCGGACCCCATTGGTCCCCCTGTTCTTGTGAATTCTGGGGATCTCATCACTGAGACACCCATTGACCAGCAAGTTAGGGCCTAACGAGTTTCATAGGAAAACCCTTTTAAGTTAGAGCCTAGGCCCACCTGAGGAACATATGATGGGCCATTCTGACATGATCTATGATCAACTGTATATAAAGGAACAAAACTGCGAAGTTAGAGACAAATTGAACACTATCCTTTCCAGGGTAGCCATATACAGGCAGTCCCCGGGTTACATACAAGATAGGGTCTGTAGGTTTGTCCTTAAGTTGAATTTGTATGTAAGTCGGAACTGCATATTTTATCATTGCAATCCCAGACTTTAAAAATGTTGGGTTGTCATAAGAATCAAGATTAACAATAAAGCTTCATTACAGACACCTGTGATAACTGTTACAGCTGATCATTATAGCCTAGGACTAAAGTACAATAAATTACCAATATCCAGAGGCCCGTTTGTAACTAGGGGTCGTATGTAAGTTGAGTGTTCTTAAGTAGGGGACCGCCTGTATAAGTTTCAATAGAAAGGTGGTCCGTTCTGGAAAAAGGTTATCTTTCCCAAAGTTAATTGCCATTAAGCGTCCCTTGAAGCTTCCTACAAAGGGATTCAGTACTTTTTGTAGGGCTGTACCACTCTAAGAATAATCCTCAACAAGCTACTATATCAGCCTAGCTTTTGACTTTACAATTTATTTATAGTAACATTATTATTCTGACCTTTTTATCGATGTAGCTTCAGGGATTCAGAGTGTATGGCTGGACCTGGGCCCAAAAGTCATAATTCCTCTATATGAGGAGACCAGTTCAATAAACAATACATATTACTTGAGGAAACAGGTTGTTATTTAGCACTTGGACCCAGCAGCTCCATCCTTACCAACAATCTCTAGTATATTTTTCAGTCTCTCTTAAACAAGTTTCTATTATGTCAAAAACAAGTCAAATCAAAGCCCAGACACAAAAAGCTGTTCTGAACTCGTACAACATATTTCAGCTTTAATACAAACTGAATAAGCATCTACTTCAGGACAAGGAAAATATAAATCTTCCTTTTACAGCAAAAGAACAGCAAATAAACTAAACTAATAAAATACTATGATATAAAGTTCTGATAGGTCTGAGAATTCATGATGGTTTCTGACCGTGAACAAATTAATTCCCTGATCTAGAACTTGGGTTCTCATTACATCATTTTGATACAGATTTGGCAAGGCTTTATTTGTCCCATTAGCACAACACTGTCTGCAATAAAAAATCACCTTAGGGCATTTGATTTATCCTTTTTGCTCACAGGACTGCAAAGAGACAATAGCCGGACACTGGGAATCCTGATGAAACTTGGCATACGGACAGGTACACTACGAGTGCGGAGTGCTAATAAATCATGTTTAGAGGGGAGACAATGTGAACATGACATCGAGCAAAGAAAATCTCCAGGTTATATCATGAAATAAATAATGAGCTTTCAATAAAAAGAACAATAATCACAAAAGAAATATGTAAGCAAGTGGTTTGGGTCAGATGGAGACAAACAAAGACCTACATACTATCGAGACTGACGAGGGGCTTCTAAGGTGACTTCACTTGTTTCATCCTCTATGCTATTGGGTAGTGAGATATTGTGATGGATTCCTCTCACCCGAAGAACCACAAAGACTGGGTGTAGAATCAACAAAAAAAATCTAGTAGACTGACCCACCAGAGTACCAAAGGATTCTCCAATGGACTCAGGCTCTGACCCCGCTATTAGCCCCAGAAATACAGGAGAAGACAACCAATTTGGAGGATTTTAGGGTTCTACTGTCTGATGAAGAGTGGGGCCCCAGAATAATTTTACTTTGTTGGCCTATGTAACTCCAGAGCAATGCTGTGCATAGGAATCAAGGAAAAAGTCAATTGATCATGATTGATAGTAGAAATACATAACTCAATTTAATGACAAGGAGGCCTCATATAGATACATTTCTGATACATAGCATATCCACAGGGTCTTATCAGGTAAGGGGCCCTCTGATACACTAAGCTGTACTTACTAGATTGTGTGAATATGCCTAAATGAATACTAAACTTAACTACATATAGACACCTCAATACCCAATAATACATCTACACACAGCCGCCTCACCCCAGTAATACATCTATATACAGTCGCCTCACCCCCAGTAATACATCTATATACAGCTGTCACACCCCTACTATTACACTTACATATAGTCGCATCATCCCCCCAGTAATAAATCTACATACAGCCATCTCACCCCACAGTAATACATCTATATATAGCCGTCTCACCCCCCAGTAATACATCTACATACAACCACCTCACCCCTTAGTAATACATCTACATACTGCTGCCACACCCACCAGTAGTACATCTATATACAGTCGCCTCACCCCCAGTAATATATCTACATACAGCCGCCTCACCCCCAGTAATACATCTACATACAGCCGCCTCACCCCCAGTAATATATATACATACAAACACCAACTCCCCAGTAATACTTCTACATACAGCCGCATAAACCCGCTGTAAAACACATACATAGAGCCACCTTACCCCCCAGTAAAAAATATACAAACAGCTGCCTAAACCCCGAGTAATACATTTACATGTAGCCACCTCATACCCCAGATATACATCTATACACCTACCCCCTGCCCAGTAACATAACCCCTGCCCAGCAATAAATCTATATACAGAACTAATAAAAATAACATTATACTCACCCTACCATGGTTCGCCGACAAGCATCGACCTCCTCCTCTTCTCCTGTGGTTTCTACGTACTGCCACAGGTGGTGCAGTGACGTTACACTGCTCCGACGTTCTGCGTGCTACAGTGGGCTATGCCAGAGCAGGGAACATACTGTTCCCTGCACTGCCTCAGACAAAAGTGTACTAGTGGAGAGCCAGATCGGGGTATATAGTAAGCAATTCGTACATATCACGCACAATTGGTAGGGGCCGCTTTAAAGTCAAAATAGTTTGGGCCCCGGGGGTGCATGCCCTCATAGTACAGCACCCCCTGCCTTAAAGTAGCATAGCACAGCTGTATACTATATACTAGAGCAGAATACATACATTTAAATACAAATACATTTCTAACCCAACTAGAATGTATTCCAAATGAGACAAAGATGACGATCTGCTTTCATTTTTATCCTGTTCATATCACACAGCCTATAAAAGGGGCGAATATTGACCCAGGAGCTGTAGTCCAAAACATGCAATTACATGGGCACTGTTTCTGTTTCTTATTTGGATCCATGGCTCCGGTTGTAAAAGCATCCCGGACCTCTTCATGAAATTTGCTCCTGATGTTTTCCTTGAAGAATTTAAATATAAAAATATTTTTTCTTGAAGCTCATCAAGAAATGTAAGAATCTATGGCATTGGTTGGGGACTACACATTTTGCGTCTTTGTATGTCAATGTACATTGAGTGGTTGAATACCAGTACAGGAGAGCCTAGACCTGCAATCTGCTCAGCCCCACCAGATATGTCACAGAGAACACTTGTCATTTAGGCACAGATTATTCTGATTCCAAGCCTAGAGCTCAGCATTGCCTTCTGCCAAAGAAGTATTGCTTTTCTGTGTTTTTTTTTATACCACACACTGTTGTCCGCTTGGAGAGGATTGAACTCTGTAGCCTGCCTCCCACGCTGGAGGTTTTGAAGTCCTCACAAAAACAACTTCTGGACAAGAGCCACCAAAACTGCGCCCTGCGTTCCAAAGAAATATCTGTGGTCCATCCGCAAGCTTCTACTCATCAGAGCCAGAACAGGGGGGTACTCATCTGTCCCTTGGAGATCCTCCTTTTAGGACAATATAGTGGGAATTGATTTAACTCCTACATCACTGAGAAATCTGGGAGATGCATGCTAATAAGAAGAGTTGTAGAATTTTACCTTTATTCTGCATCTACTGTGCACAATGCCACCATTTATGGGTTTATGTACTCTATCGCATTCATATATCAACTAAACAAAGGCGTTTTTATAATGGAAACATGTGGGTTGGGGATTTGTTCAACTTCCATTCCCAGCTCTTTCATTTGTCACATATTTCACATAATATATGTATTGTCTGCTGTTTCAAATGCAAAGGTGAGAGAGCTATTTATTAAACCCCACTGTATATGTTAAGGACATTTATTCTTTCTAATTTTAAACATACTTAAGGAAATAAGGGTATACAAGGATCAAGTAATTTATTCTTACTTATAACTAGAGATGAGCGAGCACTAAAATGCTCGGGTACTCGTTATTCGAGACGAACTTTTCCCGATGCTCGAGTGCTCGTTTCGAGTAACGAGCCCCATTGAAGTCAATGGGAGACTCGAGCATTTTTCAAGGGGACCAAGGCTCTGCACAGGGAAGCTTGGCCAAACACCTGGGAACCTCAGAAAAGGATGGAAACACCACGGAAATGGACAGGAAACAGCAGGGGCAGCATGCATGGATGCCTCTGAGGCTGCTTAAATGCACCATTATGCCAAAATTATGGGCAACAGCATGGCCATGACAGAGTGACAGAATGAAGCTAGATAGCATCTAAAACATCCAATAATTGACCCTGACACTATAGGGGACGGCATGCAGAGGCAGCGGCAGCAGCGGAAGGCTAGAGAGTGGCATGGCGACATACCCTAAATGGACTCAGGCTTCAAACCAATGGGTAGCAGAGAGGAACCAAAGGAGGTGAGCAAGAAGCGCTCAAATAATATTGGTACATGATAAAAGTTTGCCAGTATATTTTGTGGATTACACAGCAGGGTGGCGACAAAGTTAACATGGAAGCCATGAAAACAATCCAAAATTCTGCCTGACACAGCTCGTTTGATAAGGGGACGATGTATGGAGGCAGTGAACTAGTAGTAGATTAAAGGTGCTGCAGTTAAAACTATGTTAGTTGGTTCTTGGCATGGAGCTGGCGCTCCGCTGCCAGGCGAGCTTTCGCCAATCCAAGCCCCTGTCTCTAGGCTACTCCCCAAACAGCACTTCTAAGAACCTTTCGGATAAGATCAAGTGTAGTAGCGTTCTTATAAGTTTGGGATATGGCGGGTGAGGGGAATGTAAACATCTGCGCAAGAAGCGCTGAAATAATATCCGTAAATCAAAAAAGTTTTCCAGTATATTTTGTGGCTTACACAGCAGGGTGGCGACAAAGTTAACAAGTTTGATGTGGAATGCCCTGCAATAGCTCTTGGGCGGTGTGCCTTTTATCACCTAGGCTCAGCAGTTTGAGCACCGCCTGCTGTCGCTTAGCAACGGCACTGCTGCTGTGCCTAGAGCTACCGACTGATGGCGCCATGCCCACGGATGGTAATTCGGAGGAGGAGGAGGTGGAGGAGGGGTGGGAGGATTTGGAGGTATAGTAGGCCTTTGAGACCTGGACCGAGGTAGGCCCCGCAATCCTCTGCGTCGGCAGTATATGACCAGCCCCAGGGTCAGACTCGGTCCCAGCCTGCACCAAGTTAAGTGTAGTAGCGTTCTTATAAGTTTGGGATATGGCGGGTGAGGGGAATGTAAACAGATGCGCAAGAAGCGCATGATGCGCATGGAGCTGGCGCTCCGCTGCTAGGCGAGCTTTCGCCAATCCAAGCCCCTGTCTCTAGGCTACTCCCCAAACAGCACTTCTAAGAACCTTTTGTATAAGATCAAGTGTAGTAGCGTTCTTATAAGTTTAGGATATGGCGGGTGAGGGGAATGTAAACAGATGCGCAAGAAGCGCTGAAATAATATCCGTAAATGGTAAAAGTTTGCCAGTGTATTTTGTGGATAACACAGCAGGGTGGCGACAAAGTTAACAACTTTGATGTGGAATCCATGAAAACAACCCAAATTTCGGCCTGACAAACCTCGTTTGATAAAGGGACGATGTATGGAGGCAGCTATATGGACGACTTTTGGAGGTAGCAATGGAGACAACGTGTGGAGGCTGCTATGGAGACAATTCAATTTGGATAGTGCCTGTATGTGGCAGTCCAAAAAATTTTTCAAACCAGAGGAGCAGGTAGGTGGCCCTCCAGAAAAATGGAATAGATTGAGTGCCTGTATGTGGCAGTCCAAAAAATTTTTCAAACCAGAGGAGCAGGTAGGTGGCCCTCCAGAAAAATGGAATAGATTGAGTGCCTGTATGTGGCAGTCCAAAAAATTTTTCAAACCAGAGGAGCAGGTAGGTGGCCCTCCAGAAAAATGGAATAGATTGAGTGCCTGTATGTGGCAGTCCAAAAAAGTTTTTAAACCAGAGGAACAGGTAGGTGGCCCTCCAGAAAAATGGAAGAGATTGAGTGCCTGTATGTGGCAGTCCAAAAAAGTTTTTAAACCAGAGGAGCAGGTAGGTGGCCCTCCAGAAAAATGGAATAGATTGAGTGCCTGTATGTGGCAGTCCCAAAAAATTGTTTAAAACAGAGGACCGGAAAGGTGGCCCTCCAGAAAAATTGAATAGATTGAGTGCCTGTATGTGGCACTCCCAAAAATTTTTTAAAACAGAGGACCGTGTCGGTGGCCCTCCAGAAAAATTAAATGCATAAAGTACTATACCTAGAGCCAGTGGGCCCTGTCAAAAAACAGCCAGTTTCCTCTGCTTTACTGTAGAAAGAGGAGGAGAAGGAGGAAAATGAGGAGGAGGAGGAGTGGATAAATTATTCAGGTTGAGCTTCCTTCACCTGCTGGAGATTGGAAATTAGGAGAAATCCATGCTTTATTCATCTTGATAAGCGTCAGCCTGTCAGCGCTGTCAGTCGACAGGCGTGTACGCTTATCGGTGATGATGCCACCAGCTGCACTGAAAACCCGCTCTGACAAGACGCTAGCGGCAGGGCAGGCAAGAACCTCCAAGGCGTAGAGCGCCAGTTCGTGCCACATGTCCAGCTTTGAAACCCAGTAGTTGTAGGGAGCTGTGTGATCATTTAGGACGATGGTATGGTCAGCTACGTACTCCCTCACCATCTTTCTGTAAAGATCAGCCCTACTCTGCCGAGACTGGGGACAGGTGACAGTGTCTTGCTGGGGTGACATAAAGCTGGCAAAAGCCTTGTAAAGCGTACCCTTGCGCACAAGCTGCCTGCTCGCCTACTCTCCCTCGCTACTTGTCCCGCAGAACTACGCACTCTGCCGCTAGCGCTGTCAGAAGGGAAATACTGTTTCAGCTTGTGCACCAGGGCCTGCTGGTATTCATGCATTCTCACACTCCTTTCCTCTCCAGGGATGAGAGTGGAAAGATTTTGCTTGTACCGTGGGTCCAGGAGAGTGAACACCCAGTAATCGGTGCTGGAATAAATTCTTTGAACGCGAGGGTCACGGGATAGGCAGCCTAGCATGAAATCTGCCATATGCGCCAGAGTACCAACGCGTAAGAATTCACTCCCCTCACTGGCCTGACTGTCCATTTCCTCCTCCTCCAACTCCTCCAACTCCTCTTCTTCTGCCCATACACGCTCAACAGTGTAGGACTCAACAATGGTCCCCTCTTGTGTCTCGCCAACATTCTCCTCCTCATCCTCCTCCACCTCCACCTCCTCCGATATGCGCTGAGAAACAGACCTAAGGGTGCTTTGGCTATCAACAAGGGAATCTTCTTCCCCTGTCTCTTGTGAGGAGCGCAAAGCTTCCGACTTCATGCTGACCAGAGAGTTTTTCAACAGGCCAAGCAGCGGGATGGTGAGGCTGATGATGGCGGCATCGCCACTGACCATCTGTGTTGACTCCTCAAAGTTACTCAGCACCTGACAGATATCAGACATCCACGTCCACTCCTCATTGTAGACTTGAGGAAGCTGACTGACCTGACTACCAGTTCTGGTGGAAGTTGACATCTGGCAGTCTACAATCGCTCGGCGCTGCTGGTAAACTCTGGATAACATGGTCAGTGTTGAATTCCACCTCGTGGGCACGTCGCACAACAGTCGGTGAGCGGGCAGTTGGAGGCGGCGCTGCGCTGCCCTGAGAGTGGCAGCATCTGTGCTGGACTTCCTGAAATGCGCACAGATGCGGCGCACCTTCGTGAGCAAATCAGACAGATTGGGGTATGTCTTGAGGAAACGCTGAACTATCAGATTTAACACATGGGCCAGGCATGGCACATGTGTCAGTCTGCCGAGTTGCAGAGCCGCCACCAGGTTACGGCCGTTGTCACACACAACCATGCCTGGCTTCAGGTTCAGCGGTGCCAGCCACAGATCAGTCTGCGCCGTGATGCCCTGTAATAGTTCTTGGGCGGTGTGCCTTTTATCGC
The DNA here is from genome assembly GCF_040894005.1 of Engystomops pustulosus. Classification (NCBI taxonomy): domain Eukaryota; kingdom Metazoa; phylum Chordata; class Amphibia; order Anura; family Leptodactylidae; genus Engystomops; species Engystomops pustulosus. The sequence continues at coordinate 182,863,534 of NC_092414.1, forward strand.
CTAGGCTCAGCAGTTTGAGCACCGCCTGCTGTCGCTTAGCGACGGCACTGCTGCTGTGCCTAGAGCTACCGACTGATGGCGCCATGCCCACGGATGGTCGTTCGGAGGAGGAGGTGGAGGAGGGGTGGGAGGAGGAGGAGGCATAGTAGGCCTCAAACACCTGGACCGAGGTAGGCCCCGCAATCCTCGGCGTCGGCAGTATATGACCAGCCGCAGGGTCACACTCGGTCCCAGCCTCCACCAAGTTAACCCAATGTGCCGTCAGAGACATATAGTGGCCCTGCCCGGCAGCACTCGTCCACGTGTCCGTGGTCAGGTGGACCTTGTCAGAAACGGCGTTGGTCAGGGCACGGATTATGTTGTCTGACACGTGCTGGTGCAGGGCTGGGACGGCACATCGGGAAAAGTAGTGGCGGCTGGGGACCGAATACCGAGGGGCGGCCGCCGCCATGAGGCTGCGAAAGGCCTCGGTCTCTACTAGCCTATAGGGCAGCATCTCCAGGCTTAGCAATCTGGAGATGTGCACATTAAGGGCTTGGGCGTGCGGGTGGGTTGCACTATATTTGCGTTTCCGCTCCAGCGTCTGGGGTATGGAGAGCTGAACGCTGGTGGATGCTGTGGAGGATCGTGGAGGTGACGATGGGGTTTTTGTGGCAGGGTCCTGGGCAGGGGGCTGACTATCAGCTGACACAGGGGAAGGAGCAGTGGTGTGCACGGCCGGAGGTGAACGCGCTTGTTGCCACTGAGTGGGGTGTTTAGCATTCATATGCCTGCGCATACTGGTGGTAGTTAAGCTAGTAGTGGTGGAACCCCTGCTGATCCTGGTTTGGCAAATGTGGCACACCACAGTCCGTCGGTCATCCGGTGTTTCCTTAAAGAACCTCCAGACTTCTGAAAATCTAGCCCTCGCCGCAGGAGCCCTCGCCACGGGAGCTTCACTAGTTGACACATTTGGCGCTGATGCACCAGCTCTGGCCCTGCCTCTCCGTCTGGCCCCACCACTGCCTCTTCCAACCTGTTCTGGTCGAGGACTCTCCTCCGTCTCAGAAGCACTGTGTTCACCCGGCCTCTCAACCCAGCTTGGGTCTGTCACCTCATCATCCTCCGATCCCTCAGTCTGCTCCCCCCTCGGACTTCCTGCCCTGACAACAACTTCCCCACTGTCTGACAACCGTGTCTCCTCATCGTCGGACACCTCTTTACACACTTCTTCCAGTACGTCAACAAGGTCATCATCACCCACAGACTGCGACTGGTGGAAAACCTGGGCATCGGAAAATTGCTCATCAGCAACCGGACAAGTGGTTTGTGACTGTGGGAAGGGTCCAGAAAACAGTTCCTCAGAGTATGCCGGTTCAAATGGCAAATTTTGCTGGGAGGGGGCAGACTGGGGGGGAGGAGGCTGAGGTGCAGGAGCTGGAGGAGTGCCGATTTCGGTGACATGGGTGGACTGCGTGGAAGACTGACTGGTGGACAAATTGCTCGAAGCATTGTCGGCAATCCACGACATCACCTGTTCGCACTGTTCTGGCCTCAACAGTGCTCTACCACGATTCCCAGTAACTTCAGACATGAACCTAGGGAGTGTAGCTCTGCGGCGTTCCCCTGCTCCCTCATAAGCAGGTGGTGTCTCACCCCGCCCAGGACCACGGCCTCTGACCCCTGCAGTAGTTGGACGCCCACGTCCCCGCCCTCGTCCTCTACCCCTAGCCCTCGGGTTAAACATTTTGAAAATGAGAGTTATAACTTGTATTTTTTTTTTAACTTTTTTTTTTTTTTTTTTTTTTTTTGTGTTTTTTAGTTTTTAAAACCAAACGATGCTATCCTATTGCTATGGCTATTTTCTAGCCAAGTATTACAGCACACTACTATGCCAGATGAGATGACGCTGAGTTATGAAAAAAATAAACGTAAAATAAAAAAGGAAATGGCAGACTGTGCCTAGTTGAAATACAACCCCGGGCCCTAATAAATTTTCCCACTTCGGTCTTTGCGATGGATATGTGCGTCACTAAAACACAGTGGTCGCAAGTCTGACTCCAAATTGCTCACAATTTGATAGTAGATGCACTGCAGCAAGTACAGCCACCAGCAGATCAACCAGAAATCAAATATATATAACGCTACTGTAGGTGTAATTAAGACGTTTGTATTCTCCTATGGCTATTTTCTAGCCAAGTATTACAGCACACTACTATGCCAGATGAGATGACGCTGAGTTATGAAAAAAATAAACGTAAAATAAAAAGAAACTGGCAGACCGTGCCTAATTGAAATACAACCCCGGGCCCTAATAAATTTTCCCACTTCGGTCTTTGCGATGGATATGTGCGTCACTAAAACACAGTGGTCGCAAGTCTGACTCCAAATTGCTCCCAATTTGATAGTAGATGCACTGCAGCAAGTACAGCCACCAGCAGATCAACCAGAAATCAAATATATATAACGCTACTGTAGGCGTAATTAAGACGTTTGTATTCTCCTATGGCTATTTTCTAGCCAAGTATTACAGCACACTACTATGCCAGATGAGATGACGCTGAGTTATGAAAAAAATAAACGTAAAATAAAAAGAAACTGGCAGACTGTGCCTAATTCTACTCAAACCCCTAATAAATTTTCCCACTTTGGTGTTTGAGGTGGATATGTGTGTCACTAAGAGCTAAACACAACGGTAGCAAGTCCCCCTGCTAATTCCTCACAATATGGTACTAGCTGCAAATAAAAAAAAAAAAAAATTATAACGTTATTGTAGCCCTAAGAAGGGCTGTTGGGTTCTTTTAGAATCACTCCTGCCTAACAGTAAGCTAATAGAACACCCTAACGCTTTCCCTGAGCAGCAGCAGCTCTCTCCCTAGCGGCATCCAGACAGAGAATGATCCGAGCAGCGCGGGCAGCGGCTAGTCTATCCCAGGGTCACCTGATCTGGCCAGCCAACCACTGCTATCTACGTGTAAGGGTACCACGTCATGCTGGGTGGAGTGCAGAGTCTCCTGGCTTGTGATTGGCTCTGTTTCTGGCCGCCAAAAAGCAAAACGGCGGGAGCTGCCATTTTCTCGAGCGGGCGAAATACTCGTCCGAGCAACGAGCAGTTACGAGTACGCTAATGCTCGATCGAGCATCAAGCTCGGACGAGTATGTTCGCTCATCTCTACTTATAACTATTTAAGAAGTCGGTGGGTTTGACTAATGGAAATGCAACATACAGAGCCTAGCCTTTTTTGGGGGCCTGGAGGCAGCCGGGGCTCAGAAAACCCGGAGTGGCTGGTGATTGCGGCCCAGGCACGCTGATGCCATGGTGGTTGTTATGGGGACTGAGAGCTGTCCTACAGCCTGGCAGGTCTCCAACAGGTGGTGTGTGCAAGAAATATGGAGGGAGAGGCTGATGTACTTTTTCTCCTTGGGGCAACCCCTGAATTTCTGTAAGATGAGTCCGTGGATAATGGACGGGGAAGCCCGTGGTGGTAGACAGCCGTATCCACGGATCAGACGGAGGCAACGTTGTGCAAATCAACTCAAGGTTCTTTATTGAACAACAGGTAGTAGGCAGGCCTAAACGGTCAACAGCAGATCTGGATTCTGGTACTGGAGTGTTCGTAAAGAGGGGTCCCAAGGAATAATGCACCAGCCTGGTAGTGGATGCAGGCTGTGATAATGGAGATGGAGCTGTGTCCAAACTGTGGGAGCTACAGCTCTGGATTAGAGTCTCCTGACTCTGGTCTTGGGATTGGGTTCTGTGTCAGTACTGAAGGTGTACTAAACACTGTCTCTGTCTTCACTCAGACCATGTGCTAAGAGCATGTGCTAAGACTCTGCAGACTGGACTGGACCATTGCACAGAAGTTTTATAATGCCCTGGTCAGGTGGTAGCACCTCTCCAATCATACTCCAGTTTACAATACAGCCACAGAATTGGATAACATCTTACACCCATTTAACTATTGCCTTTCCAGGCACAATCTACAGCTGCTATTACATAACGACCAGGTTCTAGAACCTTCATAGAGGGTTCCCAACTCCCCCTAACAGCTCCTGACCTTCGCAACTACCAGACTGCCTATGAATTGGCAGGGGTGTTGCAGAAACATCTATAAAAATGACCCTCTGGTCTGTTGCCTACTGTATTTCTATCATGGTACTAACTTTCATTGGAGGCTTTCACTTCTTTTTTATATTAGTTACAGTTCTGTTCTCCTTGTACTTTCCTGTAGATGTAAAATGTCTAAATTTGTCCCTCAAAAGACTACTAATGTTCAAGCTTATATGTGTTTTGTGATGTTGTGTCACAAAGTTATAGATTATTTTTGTCTTTCTGTGGACAAGCAGAGGTTGTGATGTGAATCTCAGACTTTCAAGGGTTTAGTTGAATCAGTTCCTTTAAAATTTGGAGATAACTTAGTAAGGAGGGAGCCACATTTACAGACTATTACCTCAAAGCTACCCACTTCCAATCTTATATTATTTCTACCAGGATTATAGGAAGCTAGGCTAAACTCATGGCATGGCACAGGGATCATAAGTGGTGGTCCAACTTCTGAGGTTGCACTGTAGCAATCTCAACCACTCATCTGAGCTGGGAACTGCTCCCTTTCACTCAATGGTAGCTATGCTACGTAGTAGTTCTGCTACACAATGGGTGCTTAGATTGCTGTTGTACAGGGAGTGACTGTAGAGGAGTCACAACACTGAAACAGCAATTTTCTAAATACCAGTCAAGTTCGAAACTCTGAGCCTTTTCCTATCACACATCAAGATAAGCCACATACAAAATGTATTTCACTCTTGGGATTCTACAGAAATTGCACAATAGACCACCCCGCCAGTTTTGAACCTACACTACTATTCAACTTACACGTGAATCTTAGCCAGAAATTCAGTTTTTTAATTTATTAAAAATTACATTTTTAATAACTGAAAAGCACAAGCATCATCTCTTAAAGGCCCAAATTCATAAAAAAAAAATGTGTGCCATATTAGTGAATACTGGCGTACGGTCTATTATTCTCGCATACCCTGCACTGCTTGGAAAGTGCATCAATTTTTTTGGTGCTCCTTTAACACCGGAACGTCCCTCAAAGAGAAGCTCAATGGGTTTTCAAAAATGAGTAAAAATGGATCCTTCTGGACTAGGTCTATGAGAAGGGTTGCCAAATTAGTCATGGTTGGTGGATTTGGTGGTTTTTGGTGTGGGAATGTGAAGTGCATACCGTCAGAAATATTTTTTAATTAATAATCCAATCAGAAAAACATATTTCAAGATCCAATGGTCTCTTTGTTAAGCGATGATGATGCTTTCTTAGGATGCTCTTTAAGAAGTCCCACTTCAGTATCAGCTTAGAATGACATTCCAAGAAGGTGACAGTATCCACCTACGTGTTACATGAAATAAACTTTTCTATTTGCTGCTGTGTTTTTTAGATTTTTCCCTCTATAGAGCTGTAGGAGGGCTTGTTTTCTGTGGAATAAACTATACTTTTAAATGGCAGTTAGGGGTGAGGGAACCCATTCAAGTTCAGGTCTGGCTGTACTCAGGCCTAGCCTGATAGTTTGGTCCAGGCTACTTCACCCCCACTGGTAATAGCCCACCAGTAAACCTGAACTTCTCGCTGCATATTGCGGTTTGGGTTCGCTCATCATTAGTGCCAATATTTAAAATGCTATGCAATGTACTGGAAAGCTATAAAAATATTCCAAATGTTGTAGAATTTACATACAACACTTTCTTACTTGCTTTATTTAACGGCTTTCATTGTCAGGTCCAAAGGACACATGTTCTTTATTTTTTGAGTCAGTACCGTACTAGAGATACCAAATAGTTTATAGTTTTATAGCATTATAGAGAGCAATCAGCATTTATTAGTAAGTAGAAACTATTTTATCTCTTTTTTCTGCACATATGAACACATCCTCTATACCCTGCGCACACCGATAGTACAGCTACTCACATATACTAAGCATCTAATAAAATGACAATAATTCCATTGTATGTAATCAATATCCCAGTTATCCAGATGCCAACGAAATATAAGGTAAAAACAAGCATCTTTGGAAACATATCTGTTTTTGGCAGTGGAAAATAAGAAAACAAGACGCCGCCTCTCTTATGAAGGATTTGATGTTGGCTGGTTTACAGAACACTCTGTACGGTCATATATTGGCTGTTTGCCCTAATGAAAAGAATAACAAAACAACAGCAGTGCACAATGCACAAAACAACAGCATCAAGTTCTCCTGATTTACCCCTTGTCATCAGCAAGAGACAAAAAGCAAGATCATTTTTGGGAAATAATATCTATAAGTACATACCAGGGGCCCCATAGGTCTGGGATCAACACAATTGTTGTTAGGGTTTAAAAGATTTTTAAAGGATTATCCACTTATACTAAACTTTAACAGGGTAGGAATAAGACCTTAACATGGTCACCTATACCCTGTTGAACTTTGCCAGGAGCCACTGGGAGCTTAAAGTCCGGGCAGCAGAACTGGGGATTTCCTGTGAATTACTGTGTCCTGCTGGCTTCCAGCAGATAGAGGTGGCTGCACAGTCATTACTGTCCACACGCCCCCTCCACCAAGCCAAAGGCATCTGTATGCCCCTCCAACCCTTATTTGGTAGTAATGTCTGCATGGCCTTTGTTGTAGAAAGTTCCTGATGCAGGTGGCTCCCAGCAAACAGGGTAAGTACACTATAAGTGACCCTAAGGGGGTCTTATACTTAGCCTGTTAAAGTTAAGTAAGTAGCCGATCCCTTTAATTTCACTTATAGGTAATATTGAATTAGACTAGGTGGTACCTAATGTCAGCTTTATCAAAAGTCCTGGTGAATTGATAAACACCCATGCAAAAGCCCATTAAAGTCATTAGGGTACATGGTAATATTTTGCTCAGATGGCCTTCAAAAAAGTTACAGGCGGTCCCCTACTTAAGGACACCCTACTTACAGACAACCCATAGTTACAGACAGACCCCTCTGACCTCTAGTGAAGCTTTCTGAATGCTTTACAATAGTCCCAGACTGCACTAATTAGCTGTAAGGTGTCTGTAATGAAGCTTTATTGATAATCCTTGGTCCCATTAGAGCAAAAAATGTTTAAACTCCAATTGTCACTGGGGCCAAATTTTTTTTTTGTCTGGAGCTACAATTATAAAATATACAGTTTCGACTTACATACATATTCAACTTAAGAACAAACCTCCGGACCGTATCCTGTACATAACCCGGGGACTGCCTGTATTGTTCTTTTATAATGAGGCAGAACAACAGATTTAAGGAAGGCAGATGGAATTTACTTGTAATTAGCTTAACTTACAGGCATAATGTAGCCAAGGTTAATGTCAGCTTTCCTGAAGGTCTAGGCAGCGTCAGACTGGTTATTGCGATCACTAGATTGGGTCCAGTGTCCAGTATTTGGCTCAAGCTTGGGCCCATCGGAGAATCCTTTGGTGCTCCGGTGAGCCAGTCCGGCCCTGGGTCTAGAGTTGTAAAGAGATTCATTCTCTGTTCCATGAACATCTAGAATAGTGATGAGACCAGTGCTAGGTTGTAGTGGTCACTCACCCTCTATGTGATGTCTCCATTCCATAACCTTTGTACAAACAGAGAAATACTACTAAAGAGGGGAGGGAAAAGGTAAGTATAGGCTATTTTGTTATTTTGTGGTGCCCTCAGCCAATGACTCTTTAACTGTTGGTCTGTGGATACAGATGCTGAAGCTGTAGGTTGATGTTAGGAGAGGCTGCAGTGCTCATGAATATTCATCATGATATATCATCTGTGGGGGCATAGCAGTGACTGTGGGCAATGTAATGGACTTGGTTGGAGGAGAGAGATGACCAAAGGCTCTTTTGTTGTTTTATGGTACCTTCTACTTCTGGCACTTCTCATTACTGTTTTTCACTGTACACTTAGATGCTACAGCTCAGACCTCATATTGGCGCAGCTGGTTTGCTAATGACCCTGAGGTGAAGGATAGCTACAACAACCTAATGCAATGGAGGATGTGGACATTTGACAGGACATATTATCAGAACTTCCTTCCTTGAATCTTAGTCTTTCTTAAAAATGTTTTTTTTTTTAATGATAAATAATTGCATTTAACATCTTTTCCACTTGACACTTCTCCCCAATTGCATGTGTAATTACAGCATTTAGCCATTTAAAGCATATTTACATAATGTGTTTTATTGAACGTGGTAATTGTCTGTTTTTATTAAGTGCAAATATAATCCATCTTCTCGAATGTAAGACTGCGAGGAAGGATTAGGAAATACAATCTGGCCCTTCGAGTGTTCTCTTCAGATGTTTCCTTCCTTGATTTTCCCAGACATATTTCCAAATACATTATTGCGGGAGACTCCCCTTAGGCTGTCAACTCATTAAGTTTTGATGATCCTTATCTTAGAATAACATGGTGGCCTATGTGCTACATATCTTAATGACGGTCATTCAACACATTCGGAACGATGTAAATAAAGTTAATGTGCCCATAAAAAATTAAGCAACTTACAATCGTGGGCTTCAGGATTAGCCATGAGGAGTAACTGCTGAGGCTAGACATTTTCAACTGACTTGAGTTATGGGCTAATCTAAATGAATTATGCAAATAGTTTCTAGCTTATACACTGGGGCACAATTACTAAGGGTCTGAACGCCGCACTTTCGTTGGGTTTCGCGGTTATTTCCATTTTGCGACGAATTGCCCTGCAATCGGATTGTCGCGCATCGGTGCCGGCTTGCATGCCACAGAAATCGGGGGGCGTGGTCCTCGAACAACCCGACGGATTCGGACAAACGGCGGAATTTAAAAAAGGAATTGTGTCACAAGATCAAGCACTCACATGCCCCGGGAAGAAGAAGGTGAACTCCGACGAACCAGAAGCGACAGATGCAGGAACTCGGGCGCATGATCTTAGTGAATTGCGCCGGACCCGAATCCTCGTCGGACAACGCACCGCGGGATCACAACGGGACCGGGTAAGTAAATCTGCCCCACTGTGTTGCTTTTAACTCCTTCCTGGATGAAATAAAAACTGAAAAAATAAATTTTTGGGTAATACCAAAGTTTCCTTCCTTACCTATCATCTTGGTGTTCAAATATGTTGAAAGACCAGCTTTGAAATTCAAAATGTCTTTATTATTTGTGCTGCAAAGTAAAATCTCTTTGTGTCTACATCTACCATGACAAATTAGAGCCCTTAATCAAATTTCATGTGAAAGGGTTGACCACTTTTGACAAATAATTGATATTGTTTGTGTAATGAAAAGTTATAGAATTTTCCAATACACTTTCCGTATCAATTTCTTACGGTTTTCTGGATTTCTAGATTAACTGGGGTTGAAGTCAGGGGTCTTTCAAAGATTGGCATTGTTTAATACTAGATCTCTGCTTGATGTCATTCAGCAAGAAGTTCCTGTGGATTAAAACTGATCCATGATCCATGTGATGTTACAAGGGTGTACGGCTTGTTATAATACACAGCTCATATTACTCTCTGTGATATAATGAGTTGTGCACGTGTGTGACATCACATGACCAGGGGTATAATGAGCCGTGCACGTGTATGTCATCACATGACCTGGGATATAATGAGCCGTGCAACTTTGTGACATAACATGACCAGGGATATAACGAGCCATGCACCTATCTGACATCACATGACCAGGGACCGTATTTTCCAGAATTAAATAGTGCCAATCTTAGAAAAACCCCTGACTTCAACCAGAATCAAGGTTTGGAAATGTGCCAAATTTACCAAAAAGTAACAGTAACACACACTATACCAATACCAATAGTGCCGATAGATTTAGAATGGGATGTCATAAAATGCTCCTGTAGCTGTAATGTATATGTATCCACATAATATACAAACATACGAAAACATGTATATATTTATGTGTATGGTGCATTCATTGCTATGGTAATTACAGTGTTGTACAGGTATATTGGATGGGAATATACATATTTATGTGCACCTATATTTGAGTGTTACTTATATATGGTGTAAGTGTACTGTATATGTTTAGAGTGTGTGTATATTATTTATGTAATCTTAAGTATATTGTGTGGAATGGTGAGTAGCATTGAAGATTTAGGCAAATGCAGCCCCTATCCAAAACAATTGGATCCCACAACATCCCACAACATCAGAACCAGGGATAACGCATCAAATAGCTGTGGAACACAGGCACCGTTCCTGTTTTTGTTTACTGCAACTTTATGTGTTAATGAAAACCTAGAGCAGGACTTTGGTCTGAGAACATACCTTACCTTATAAACGAAAACCACACATAAACGGGTGCTGACCCCAGTGTAACACTGTAAGATGGCAAAGTAAATCAGCGCGAGAAAGTGAATTGGACTCTCCCCTTAGGTCAGAATTGAAATGGCCGACTAATCGACTAACAGCAGCCTGACGCAATGAAATGGTTGGCTATACTGATCCAGGATTGAGGATGAACCAAACAGAAATGGTGCTGATCCCATGAGGGAAACGGAGTCCTCATGTGGTGCTAAGTCACGACCAGTGTAGCAAGTCCAGTATGGAACTTATCTTTCTATTATTGGCAAGGATGTACTATGCGTTCCTGTCCATACCAAAACCGTTTTCAGGTACACATATGTGTACCTGTGCCTGAGGAAGGTTCTGGTATGGAACTGACACGCGAAGCACCTCTTTGCCAATATTAAAAAGATAAGTTCCATGCGGGACTTGTTCCACTGGTCGTGACTTGGCACCACATGAGGACTTGTGGGATAACTGCCAACGTTATGTGTTAATAACTTTTGGAGACATTGGAAATCTGACTACTCTGGTTTTCTTTCATTTGCTACATGACCACCTTCGAATTGTAAAAAATTGTCATTTATCAAATATGATAGCCTTTAAGATAGCAGCCCTCTCTAAACGTAGCCTAAAATATAGGCTATTCATGAACTCCTTACCTACACTTCTGTACTTGATTTGCATGACTTTCCTGATTTCTATTTTGCGATGACCACTATATAAACATATTGGATCATGGTCTGGTTATTATAAACAAATTACCATCTTGCATTAATTTTTTTTCTGGGAGATAAATCTAACAATACTGATGACATCAGCATTTCTCCAACATATAGACATGAAGGGCATTATCCAATATTGTAAATAAGTCCCTGGATACAGATAAAACAATGTTTTCAGGTTTAATTAGCTTATCATTTAATTAACCTACAGTAATTGCCACTATCACTTACTGTTTCTACAATCAGGGGATCTAGATCACTCCCAAAGGTCACATTTGAAAAATCTCTATGTTGTCCTAATTAAGATTTTTTTTTTTAAACTACTAAACTAACATAGATACTGAATGTGTGATCACAAGACACAGATCTACCACCCAAGCAGGGGTGGCTCTTTTTCATGGAGGTATTGGAAACAGAAAGATAAAATGAATGAAAAAATTCAAGGGAGTCCTGTATATGTTCTTATAAGTAATGTGACTATCTTTACCTTAGCTTGTATGTTATCAATGGCTTCAATTTCTTATGTAACCAATTGTAAAGCAACAAATTGCTTGGACCATGATTAAGAACGTAATGTAACAGTTCGAAACGCGTAGGTCACTGTGGGTCATTGGACCGTATGTCTTTCTTACTAATGGATTAAATAAATGTTAAGAAAAATTTTTTAAACAAAGGTCAATTTTGGAGTGCTGGATTTGTACCTTCTTTTGGATTCTTCATTTTTTTAGGTTACCTAAGCTCTGACCCTCAGGAACATACAGATCGTGACTACGGGGTGAATACACTTTGTAAGTGCCCCTAAAGATTGGCCAGGTGATTAGGTCATCCATTTTATTCTAGTTAATCTTATCTGAAAATTATTGTGTCCCATTATTCCAGAATTATCTTTTGTTCACATCTGCCTTTTGTTTATTAATGCAAAATAATTCAATGGAAGAAATCTGTTTCTTTCTATTTTTTTTTTACTTGAGGATGTTGACAGTTGTTGTACTAAACAAGGAAATGTAATTTTATGATAAATGTTTTTGTTGGGGTTTTGACTAATTCGGTTGAGCGAAATTATGACACAGCCACAAATTACCCAGAGACTGTCACTTTCTTTGCACTTGGAAAACTATGAACCAGGAGATAGCTGACATCTATTTATTACATCCAATTGCATTCTGGGAAAGCTACTTCAGATTTGTTCTCTGAGTTGTCTTGTTAAGTAGACACATTATTATCCTAAATGAGTTAATGTTTTAATTGCCGAGTTTATATCAGTACTTTATTGTTGGATTTCTCTAACAGAAACAATGCAGAACTGTGGCACGTGTACACGTGAAAAAGTCGTTTCAGGCGATTGTTTTTGCCTTAGTCATGTCCTGCAATTTTTCTATGTATTGTCCATTTTTCTGGTTCCTCAGAGCTGGGGTTCCACGGTTTGCTAAAATCAATATCACAGGGAAATTGCAATATATCGGCCCACATTTACTAAAACAGTGAAGTCTGTACTATGTGCAGTTTCCCTGTTGAGTGTGCAGATTGTGTCAAATTTAGGATTTCTTGCACCCGTCCTTCATGAATCTGGCGCCCCCTGCACTGCCCCAACAGAGTGCACCACTTTTTTTTTTCATGCACCTTTAACATGGGTTGTGTGACACATTTCTGTAACACTTTGCATGATCTGGCGCACGGTCCGACTGAGCACCAGAACGCCCCCCTCAGTGCAGAAATTTGTCATATGAAGAATAATGCAGCCGTGCCTCAAAATGGTGACGTGCGACACAATTGTGCTGCAGACACTTCTTAAATACCTGTGCAAGCAGTTTGCACCTTAAAAAAAAAACGTGCAGAACAGAAAGCTGCAACAACATCCAGCAAAAAGCTGGCGCAAGGCCCTTAGTAAATGTGCCCATTCTTCTGTAGAGATGAAGGAAACCAACTTTTTCACTGGGGTTCGAGTTTGTCCTGCGCGACCCAGACATATAGCTAGAATGGTGGCTGGACAGCCAAACTGCTAAATTGACAACCCTACCTTACACAGTTTTCTAAGAAGAGTTCACATAATACAAATCATTGGCACGAATCCAATCAAGACCTCATGGACCTATTGCAGAGGCACCGCACAAAAAGTTTAGTGCGGTGCGGTGTACTTCAGCAATTGTATAGTATCCAATGATTAGATGGCGGGGTCATCTTGTGTAATCAAGAAATCAAAACATTGCAAAAAACCTAACTCTATAAAGTTTTATTTAACAACTTTTATAACTCAAAAAGTTTAAGCACAAGGAAAGATCATGAGATTTTGTTGTTACTGTTATTTTTATCCAACATACAAAATAGTTCAATATAATAGTACAAAATTGGATTGCACAAATAAAATGCTCTGCTAGTAAGGGGTTAATGTATATCTCAGGTCATTTAGTGGGAGAATGACTGTTCCACAAACTAAAACTACATGGCGTATTAGAGAACCGTAACATAAAGTTATTATTAGAATTTCTCCCATATATTAATATTATAATAGAGCGGATATTTCTGCATTAGCCTAGGCTCATCAGGGGCTACTCTTCAATATATTGCTTGTTCTCCATTGCGCGATGTAATAACTCATACAGAACTAGGTGAAAGATATTAAATGCACGTGCGCTTCACTGTTCTGTAATCTAATTCTGCCTAAGGCCTTTTCAATCAAGTGGTAACGTGGAGAACTGCAATCTTACCAAAATACACACGTCTGACCGCTGCAATTTACCACTAGATTTCCATTTACAGAAAGCACTGCGTGAAAATGGCTCTAGTACTGTCCTGGATATACATTACTGCGTGTGAATATGCTCGTACAGTTAGTATTCATGTAATCAATAGAGCATGCTTGAATAAAATGCAATAAAACATATAGATGGAAATAAATTAAAAAATGCAATAAAATGTGTTGCTATTTTGTTGCATCAACTGGACTACTATATAATGGTGATAAACTAACTGTGGGTCTAGTGGTAATAGCCAAAGCAGAAGTTCAAGAACTTTTTTCCAACTGTGAACTTTATCCTTTGACAAATTGTTGTTTTTAAGGGTTTTCTGTAGCACGAAGCTCACTCGATTCATGTAGTGGATCCTTATGTCAATATATAAAATAAAACCTGCACACATGCATTACTACCGGCCTTCTAAATTATGTTTCTCGGAAACCCTCTTATGGGTGTGGTAAGGTGCTCAGTGTCTTAGGACATCTACCATAAGATTAAGACCATGGTACACTGCCCTAACTCACTTGGCCATTTTGGTCTCTAGGGGAGGGCACCATTTTACCCCTCGGCCAGCCTACTCATCCACAGACAGCTGTGATGTCACCCAACTGTTTGCAAGTCTCACTCATTTGCTATGATACTTTGCTTGCGCCGCTGGCTAAATACCAGTGTGGCTGCGTAGCAAGGTATGATCCTGAGACTTGCAGATAGCTGGGTGATCTTTAAACTTGCAGACAGCCTTGTGTTGAGGGGGAATATTGAGAGTTTGGGTCTGCATAGATCAGTGGTGGCGAACCTGTGGCACAGGTGCCGGAGGTGGCACTCAAAGCCCTTTATGTGGACACCCAGGCCTTCACCCCAACACAGAGTTCCTGCTCTGGGAACCCTGATTCTTCCTCTTCAGGGGACCCTGGAGGGAAGCTACAATCCATGTTTCTCCATCTTTCTATTGTATTGGTGAACTTATGATGCCAATACGAGTGAAACCTGTGATACAGCAGGGATCAATAAGTTACTGCTTACATTGTCATGTTGGCACTTTGTAACATACAAGTGGGTTTTTGTTTGTACTTTGGGCACTCTGTCTCCAAAAGGTTGGCCATCACTGGCATAGATTATGAGACGACAAAGCCAAGTGACATTGCAGTGACAGTGAATGGAGTGCCTCAGGCTCATTTGCATATTTTTAAATATATTATGAGAATAATTAATATTTGGCCTTTACATCACCTAGAGACCATAGTGAGCAAGTAAGTTAGGGCGGTAGCATCAGTTACCAGTACCATTAGTTACCATCAGTAAATCTCATGGTAGATATCCTGATGTCAACATGAGACTTTGCCAGGTCCTACATGACACCATGAATTTCTTTCTCTAAATTCAAAATTATTTTTGGTAAAATATTGTCATCAGAATTAAACTTTGACTGTGTTTGTTAGTAGCACAACAAGCTCAGTAAGATTTTTAGGTGTGCCTAGTCTTTTAAACAATGTTTTAAAAATCATGAGTTGATGCCTTGATTTTCGACATTTTTCCTCCTCTGTATTTTGCTGTTGTCTCAAAGCTGCTTTTGGGAGACCTACCTGCTGTGACTCACCTGGTAACCTGTAACCTGGTACCTCAGTGAGTTTCAGTCTGTCTTGCTAGTAAGGCAGAATTGAGCAGATATTTTAAAAATGATCAAACATAAGCAGTGACGTATGTTGAGTAGAAAGCACTTTGCTCTTACAAGAAACATCACAAAGCTTCTTGTATTTACATTTACTCTTCATTTATGCAAAGTTTGCGGATTATTTATGTATATGTGGAATAAGCAAACACAAGTGAGGAAATAAAGCAATTATAGTAAGGATGGAAAACATCACCTAGCATAAAAGAATGCAGATAACATTTTACTTTTCGCACTCTTCTTCCTGTAAAATTATTTATTACATTCCCTCAAACTTCACATTCCTTTCCTTGACTTCTCACAAAGGCGTTAGAGTGATGGAAAGGAAAGACCTGAAACTATTTAAGGAAGAAAACTATAAATTGGATTCCATATATACGCAGTAGAAAAAAAAAACTTGCTGAATAGAAATTGTCTAACGTCCAATTCTGAAGGACACTTCAAAAAGATCTCCTGCTGTTTCTGCTCTTCATTTGTAATTTACAGGGTGGAGGCGTAAAAATTAGTTTTTAAAGTATCAGAGAAAAAAAATGTGTTGGAATGATTTATTTTTTTACTTCTTTCACCAGCTAGTTTCTGATATTCTGTAGATTACTTTAGACAACATCCTTCGATTTTCCTATATACAATAGAATAGTATGTGTGAGGGCCAAGACCAGAAAAAGTGAATTCAATTCAACACCAAAGCTTAACCATCTCCTACCTGTTTGCCTGACTCCAATAGCTGAAATATAGAGAAGTTTACTCAGAAAATCCAATCATTGCTCAGTATTCAGAGTCCTGTATTAAGATTGTGACCCATTGCTCCCCTAGTCTAAAGTTTTTTCAGTCATCTAACACTGATGCAATGATGTAACACTTTCTGCAAGTAACAAAACCAAAGTTTAGTGCAGGGATTAAGCTCAGTAAGTAGAAGCAAACAACAAGATGGAAAAGGAAAGGACTGGTATGGACAGTGAGCCCTAGACCTAGATCACCACAGCTGTCCCTATCTACTTGCCTATCCTACACTAAAAGTTTAGGTGACGTTTCTTGTCTATTCTCAATGATAATCAAACAAATACATGTCAAAAACCACAAGGACAATGGAGTACAGAATCAAGAAAAATGGATGGTCAGAAGAGTGAACAAAGGGCAAATGATCAAAAAATATTGAAGTCCATAATATGCTAACAAGCTCCAAAGAAGACTTATAGCAAGTACTGGAAAGTGAGAATACAATCCTTATATAAGTCCCGGTCCACAGAGTGATTGGACGGGTTATCTAATTTCCAGACAAGCTAGACTAGCAGGGAAGTAATATGAGTGTAGGAAGCATCTGCCAATCACAGCTAGCTTAACTAGCTGAGTCAACAATTCAACAAAATCAACAAAATCAATTAAGACAGCTAGGAGTGACATAAGGCAGTGTTCAGACTAGTGCAGGACAGAATGAGAAAAAACAAAAAAACAGTCAGCAGCTCATCTACTGGATGGCACTGACCCCTAAATGATCACAAATTTGACAGTACCATACCAGAACCAATCTTACATCAAAGGAATAACATAGAAACAACATAGATACAGTACCAGAAGAAAAATGACTAAATAGATACAGTACAAGAACCAATCATAGGATCCAAGCAAGGATTACTAGGATCAAACTTAGATAAACTTTCCAACTAGCTGTAGAGCATACATATGGACACATTCACTAAGGCCCGTGCGCCAGTTTTCTGGCAGACTTTGCTTGTTCTTTTTGGTGCAACAGGAATTTAAAATGTGTCTGTGCCACATTTGTGCACTGAAATGTGCGTTCTGGTGCTCAGTTGGACCGTGCACTACATTTATCTTGCAAAGTCTGACAGAATTACCATTCTGGTAATATGCCTGGGTCACACGGGACAAAGCCAAAGCCAGTGAAAATGTCTGTTTCGTTCATCTCTACACAAGAACGGTCACATTTACTAAAGGCAGTGCACCAGTCTTCTATCGAACTTTACATGTTCGTTTAGGTGAAACTGCTTGCCCAGGTATTTGTGCACACAACTGTTTTGTGTTGGGGCTGCACTATTCTTCATGTGACACAATTTTATGCATTGAAATGGCCGCTCCGGTGCTCAACGTGCGCCACATTTATAATGCACAGGCTGACAGAAAGGGTTTTGCATACTCTATGTTAAAGGTGCATCAAAAAAAATTGGGCAGTGCGGAGAGCACCAGATTCATGAAGAACGTGCACCAGAAATCCTGAATCCGGCGCACCCTGCCCACTACACATGCAAACTGCATATAGTACAGGCTACACTGTTCTTAGTAAATGTGGGCCATAATCTACAATGGCTGAAACAATGCACCAAAGACAATCCACCTAGCTAAAGTTGTTGGTGCTTGCAGGAACCCCTCGAGTGCACTTCCATATTAGAAGCACAGCAGAATCCTCTCAGCAACAATTCACTAAAGGATTAAAAACTTCCTGTACTGTTTGCTAACTACTTTTGCAGCATATCTGGATCCATGATTTCCGATTTCTATGGTTACTGTTTTATAGGTCCATACAACATAGATCCATAATACAGCTGTGATATTACGGAACTTCAATTTGTATCTATGAATTATTGACATAAAGGAAGGGGGGGGGGGGGATTTAACAATGTGTCTCAGGTTCCGCCAATTTCTAGCTGGAAAACACTCTTCTTTTGCAAGAGATTTATCACTGTGAAGATGAATTCTGGTGCAGCATAAGAATGTCGATTCCTACTTTAGACCTACTTTTAGTTGGTCTAAACTGTGCACCACAATTTTGGGCGCACGGACGATTTCCTCGAGCCACGCCCCTTACTCTTGAGGACATGCCCATTTTACAGAAGGTCACGCCCCTTAATCAGACAAGTCGGGAAAGTGCCAAACAAAATCTCTAAAAGCCTTCATAACTGTGGTGCAAGCCATATTAGACTGTTTTTGGCGCAAAACCACCAGAATTGTGGCGCAAGTGCCTTTATAAACACCCCCCCCCCCCAAAGAGTCATTTGGTGAATATTTATGTCATACACTAACAAACTGAACTCCCTATTTTGAAAGCCTGACAGAAAACATGGAAAACCAGATATAATGCAAATGTTTTCTCTAGCTGGATAATCTGTTTTCATTTGACATCAGTTCCAGAATTGTTAGTAATGTAACACTATTTGCATGGGTTTCTTTTTTGTAGTGTCTGAATACATTATGATTCACAGCTAGGAAAAAAAAGGTAACTTTTGTATTATGGAAGGCCCTGAGAAGGTCATGTACTAGAACAATTTTTTTTTATTTTATTTATATTTTTTTCTTACAAGTAAATATAAGGAATATGTGCAAAACAGAAACCACGAGTAAGGATTGTAAAAAGACTTTTCACCACTTCTATTTTTTTGCATCCTTTAATGCTTTGCTTTAAATGTTGCTAGAATAAATCCAGCACAGTTGGAAACTTTTCTGTAGCCCTTTGTTCCTAGGAGATTAGTGTCGTTCTTGCACCCAGTATGCCAATTAATTTAAGGTGCTCATTGCCAGGCTGTGTGCTTTAAAGGGGGTTGGCCACTTTTCAATTAATCTCTTCCATTAGACACGTATCTGCATGTATATGTACCTGCATCTTTGCCTCCTTTGCCTCTCCCTGTTTTCCCCATGCTGCTCTATGCATATATACATACTACCTGTTTCTCACTCCTTCAGTCTGTCCTAATGGCAGCCTCCAGTGTGTTTTTTTCTCTCTCAGTCCTTCTCACTGACAGACACATGAACAGGGGAGGGGGCAGCAAGATGAGTCAGAATCTCTTGCTACAGGTCCCTCCTATTTATCAGTGTGGAGACATGTTAACAAAGATCCCACATAGAGTGCACAGAGAGTCTGCACACAGCACTAGAGGAAGCATCAGTGATGATTAATCAATTGCTGAGCATTCTGGAAATAAGGCAGTAAAGGCACGTGGGCAATTTATGTTAAAGAGCCCACCTCTTTAAACATGGACAACAGTTGGAAACCTATTCAGCTTATTTGGTGACAAAATTAATTGCATGTGGCAATGTAGTGGGCAAGAGATGCACCTATTATAGAACAAATCATCCTGTATTCAATTCAATAAAGCTGTGCATAATTTTAAGATAAAACTGAGCACCCCATTTGTCACATACCTATTTACCACCCTAACCAGTGGCAAGTAACTGGTCAACGTTCCCTTTGCCAAAGTGAGAACCCAAAATGAGACTCAAAAACAAACAACAGATATAACATATAAGGCACAAAAACTCAGATACAAAGGGATAGTCTCAGATCAATAGCCAAAATACTTATAGGAGAACAGAACCTCATGTCCAAGAGGATTGGATCAGAAGTCTGTCAATCACAGAATTAACAAAGCAAACTGCAGAAGAATAAGGGTATAGAGCAAACAACTCCAAATCAGCAAGCAAGCTAAGTGTATGTTTACACAGATAAATGACGATTAATACACAAAGACAAATTAACGCATTCTCAGCTGTAATCCATGGACAAAGAAAGATGCAGACATGGATGTTACATTTCAGTTGATGGAAGTAGTGAAAGGTCCTCTTTAATACTTGTTCAGTCAAGTAGAATCAGTAGGTGTTTATCCCATGAGTAGAGGTGGTGGAGTCAGTAATGTAGCATAGTATAGCTGGCGCTTACCACTTAAAGGACACCTGTCATCAGGTCTGTGTCACTAGTCTTGTCACTACTACCTGTTGGAGCAGCTCACAAGGATCCCATCCCAGCCTTTATCTAGTTATTTCATACATTATTCATTGTAAAATCATCTATTTTTTATCATGTAAATGAGGCTGGTCACATGGTCAGAGGCAGTGATGTCACCCCTGTCCCCCCTCCCCTCTCTCCCCCCTGCTCATGTCTGTGTGTAATGTATAGTAAAGCATGGCTAGTGTGAGTGCTGTACCTGCTGACATGCTGCATCCTCCTAATACACATGTGAGAGACACAAACATCAGCTACACATGAATCTGACATGTTCTGCTGTAACATGGCTGCCTGGAGCTGCTGTATCTCTCCTATACACACACACATGCACACACAGGCTGCAGGGGGTGTGGCCACCAGCACCAGGAAGCACATCATTATACAGCCTCACATCATTATACAGGCTGTCAGTCATGCACTGGGGGTGTGGCTGTGCCTCCCACTCATGAATAGCTTGAATATGCTAATGCTTCATTGGACATTTCACAGGTCATTTGCATACAGCTTTAGGACCTCATTGCTTAGGTTTACAGGCATGTAGAGGGACAATGAAGGGATAGAGGCAATGCTCTCTAATGGCAGTTTATGAAAATATATTTAGTTTAGGGGGGTTATTTTGCATGACGGGTTCTCTTTAAGCTCACAAAGCAGGAGAAATATTTGAGGCAGGGTACAAAAGACCCTACTTTACCAGAAGGTAAAGTGAAGTAGTAGACTGGCTTTAAGTAATGATGAACAGTAGGGAAACAATGTTTTCAGTACCCATGGATAGAAAATACGCCCACTGTGGGTCATTAAGCTCTGTTGTAGTGTAGCTGAGCTAAACTGGAAGTTCTACCATCTTAATTGATCTTAAAAGGTCACTATAGATGATATGAAGAATTCTTCACTTCCACTGAGACTGTAAAGTTTGACTGTTGGTAAGTGACTTTGGCACAACTGTGATTCTTTTGCTGCATAGAAATTGCAGATTCTTTGCCTTATACTTTGGGAAATGAAGGGTGGTTTTAGCCTTAGAACTCAGTGGGGCACAATTACTTACCTGCCCCGCTGCCGCCGCCGATCCAGATTGTCCAACGAGGATTCGGAGATTCCACAATTCAATAAAATTGTGCGTCCAATTTCCTGCATGTGTCGCTTCCCCGCTGAGGTCCGCCGGGGTTCACCTTCTTCTTCCCGGTGCATGTGAGTGCTGATCTTGCAATACAATTTGTTTTTCAAACTCCACAGTATGTCCAAATCAGTTGGGTTGTCCGACGCCCACGCCCATCGAATTGTGTCGTATGAAAGCTGGCGCCGATGCGCCACAATCCAATCGCATGTGCCAAAAACCCGGGGCAAAACTAAAAAAATTCGCGAAACCCGTCGGAAATGCTTCCGACGGACCCTTACTAAATGTGCCCCAGTGTCCTTGTCTATCCTTTCAATCCATACCGCCTGTAATAGCCAATTTACAGTAGCATAACACCTAGCTTTTCATGTTGTTACCACCATCTTTTTCTGGAGAACCCAAGCTAAATGGGTGTGTTTGGGAGACTGGTGGTAGATAAAGTAGGTTTCTATAAAGTCAGACTTAAATGTGATTTTATAGCATGAGAGGCAAGTTCTGTCCTGAATCTGCACTTAAATATAAAATAATATAATGTTTTATTTATTGACCATCCTAAATATTGACTTTGTATTATATTTCCTGAAATCATCATTACCCTGTATTTTTCAGTTTTTCTGAGAAACTAAAGAGACTGAGATTTTGTCGTGAAGCTCTCAGTTAATTGAATCATTTTCTAGCCCTTACATGAGCCGAAACTCAAATTTTCCTCTTTCTTCCTTCCAAAGAAAGGACATATAATAAAAAAGGTACATTAAATTCCACAGATCCTATCTCTCTAAGTTATTCCACTGGCAGCCTATTAACCATGGAAATCTTAAAAGTTCCTTCATTTTAAGTATAAGGCTGCTGGTCTAATTGCACTTGCTCACTGTAGATCTGAAGAGAATTGCTCCAGTAATTTTGTGCCCTGAGGGGAGTGTGGCTGTCACCCTCCTCCTGTTCACCCTGTCTTGTTCTCTTTGGTGAAAGAACCTTTATGTCAGGAAGGAGACATCATCACGTTGAGCCTCAGTCCTGTTAATTGCACTGCAAATCATTTTACGCTTTGGAGGTTAATATCTTACCTTAATTTCATTAACATGTTCCCTGCTCCGGTTCTGTATATAGCAAATATGTAAAGCAGCGAGACTGTTTAACATGTGCTGAAATATAAATGTGGAACGAAAATCTGAGGGTGCTGGAGTATGAAGGAAGTCAAAAAAATATTCTCTAAAATATCTTTGTAATATGGCATTTCTCCTTGCCTAATATGTTACACAGTGAAATGAAGGTCAATGGAAAAGCTAACTTTTTGAAAAAGGAATTTCCAAAAATTGTATCTCTATCTGCCTGTTTTACTGCCATGTAGGTTTTAATTCTCCACTGTATTTAAACATAAAGTAGTCAAGCAACTTTTTCAAGTTTCCTATATATTGGGGAACATTTATGAAGACTGGCAATTCAAACGCCAGACTAAAAATTTCAACCAACAGCGCTCCAGTGTCTGTATCCACTAAGAGATGCGGGTGCAATCTCCGCCTGGTCGGACCGGTTTAGACCAGGTGTGACCTAGTTGTGATTTCTGACTGGTTTTGCGTAAATGTGCCCAAAGTACCATGCAGGGCAGATATTTCCCAGAACTGTCAGTAATGAGGAGATTTTGTGCTTCTCCCCCATTGTGTCTACAGATACAGTGCAGTCCCATTAGTTGCTATGGATACAGACTACAAACAGTCTCCCTCATAGTATCATAGTATATAAGGCTGGAAGGAGACTCAAGTCCATCAAGTCCAACCTTCAAGAATTAAATAAATGATTTATCCCCATAACCCGTGATATTTTTTCTCTCCAGAAAGTCATCCAGGCCTCTCTTGAACATGTACATAGAGTCGGCCATAACAACCTCCTGCGGCAGAGAGTTCCATAGTCTCACTGCTCTTACAGTAAAGAACCTTTGTCTATGGTGATGGTAGAATCGCCTCTCCTCTAGGCGTAGAGGATGCCCCCTTGTCCTGGTCACAGGCCTAGGTATAAAAAGATCTTTGGAGAGATCCTTGTACTGTCCGTTCAGGTATTTGTACATTGTAATGAGGTCTCCCCTCAGTCGTCTTTTTTCTAAACTGAATAATCCCAAATTTTGTAATCTGTCATTGTATTCTAGTCCCCCCATTCCCCTAATAATCCTGGTTGATCTCCTCTGCACCCGTTCCAGCTCTACTATATCCTTTTTATACACTGGTGCCCAAAACTGTACACAATATTCCATGTGTGGTCTGACCAGGGATTTGTATAAGGGCAGAACTATGTCTTTATCATGAGAATCTATTCCTTTCTTGATACATCCCATTATTTTATTTGCTTTAGCAGCAGCCGCCTGGCTCTGGTCACTAAAATTAAGTTTACCATCCACCAATACGCCCAAGTCCTTTTCAGCTTCAGTTTTACTAAGTAATTGACCGTTTAGAACATAATTATACTTTTTGTTTCCATGGCCCAAGTGCATAACTTTACATTTATCTACATTAAACCTCATCAACCATTTCTCTGCCCATCCCTCAAGCTTCCACAAATCCCTCCGTACTGCTAAACTATCGACCTCAGTATTTATTACTTTACACAGCTTAGTATCATCTGCAAATATTGAAACTTGACTGTGTAAACCCACTACAAGGTCATTAATAAAAATATTAAAAAGAAGTGGCCCCAATACTGACCCCTGTGGCACTCCACTGGTAACATCAACCCAATCTGAGAATGTGCCATTAATGACTACCCTCTGTTTTCTATCACTAAGCCAATTACTTACCCATATACACAGATTTTCTCCTATTCCCAGCAGTCTCATTTTATATACCAACCTTTTA
Source organism: Engystomops pustulosus (assembly GCF_040894005.1). Lineage (NCBI taxonomy): Eukaryota > Metazoa > Chordata > Amphibia > Anura > Leptodactylidae > Engystomops > Engystomops pustulosus. The sequence goes on from NC_092414.1 coordinate 182,887,627, forward strand.
TGTGGCACGGTGTCAAATATACAACAGTCCAGACATACAACATCCACAGCGTCCCCCAGATCCAGTCTTGAACTTACCTCCTCGTAGAAACCAATCAGATTAGTCTGACAGGACCGATCTCTCATAAACCCATGCTGACGCTGGGTTATAAGGTTGTGCACAGTGAGATACTCCAGGATAGCATCTCTAATAAACCCCTCAAATATTTTCCCCACCACAGCAGTTAGATTTACGGGTCTGTAGTTTCCAGGATCGCTATTTGAACCTTTTTTGTATATTGGTACCACATTTGCTATGCGCCAGTCCTGTGGAACATAACCAGTCCTCAGTGAATCTTCAAATATTAAAAATAACGGTCTGTCTATCACCGTACATAATTCATGCAGAACCCGGGGGTGTATGCCATCTGGCCCAGGTGATTTATCTATATTAGTGGTTGCGAGGCGGCGCCGTACCTCTTCCTGGGTTAAACTGTTGACATTATAAAAATAATTTACATTATTCCTCATTGTGTCTTCCACCAGGGGATTTTCCTGGGTAAAGACAGTTGAGAAGGCGACATTCAGTAGATTGGCCCTTTCCTCATCTCCTTCCACCATGACCCCCATGTTATTTCTAAGGAGACCCACACTCTCTGTTTTTAATTTCTTATCATTCATATACTTGAAAAATAATTTGGGATTATTTTTGCTCTCCCTGGCAATATTTCTCTCAGTCTCTATTTTTGCGGCCTTTATCTGCTTTTTACAGGATTTATTTTTCTCTCTATAATCCTGTAATGCCTCATTGCTACCTTCACATTTTAGCACCTTAAATGCTTTATCTTTCTCGCTTATTGCTTTCCTTACAAGACTAGTTAGCCACATAGGCTTTTTCTTGTTCCTTTTATGCTTTTTCCCATATAGGTATGTGTTTCTCACAGGACTTTTTCAGAATATATGAGAAAAAGTCCCATTTTTTGGGGGGGCTTTTGTCTTTGAGAGCATTATCCCAGTCTATGCCTTTAAGGTCTTCCCTTAGTTGATGAAAATTTGCCCTCCTGAAGTTTAGAGTGTTGGTTGCCCCTTCACTAACGTGCTTAGTAAAGCGTAATACAAAATCAATGATATTATGATCACTATTCCCCAGGTTCCCCCCAACCTGTAGTTTTGATACCCTATCAGGTCTGTTGGTAAGGATAAGGTCCAGCAGTGCCCCCCCCCTTGTTGGCTCCAGGACTAGTTGCGACAGGTAATTGTCTTTTGTTGTTGACAAGAACCTGCTGCCTTTGAAGGACCTGCAGGTTTCTGCCCCCCAGTCAATATCTGGGTAATTGAAGTCCCCCATGATAAGTACTTCACCATGCTTTGAAGCCGCATCCATTTCACTTATCAGCATTTCCTCTGCTGCCTCCATTATATTTGGAGCCCTATAACAAACCCCTAGTAATATTTTATTATTCTTTTTCCCTCTTATCTCCACCCATAGGGACTCCACATTTGCGTTACTGATGTCATCTCGCAAGACGGGCTTGAGGCAAGAATTCACATATAAACAAACCCCTCCCCCTTTTTTATTTATATGATCCTTTCTAAAAAGACTATAACCATCTATAGTAACAGCCCAGTCATAGCTACTGTGCAGCCATGTCTCGCTGATACCCACTATATCATATTTCCGTTCCAACATCAAGAGTTCCAGTTCCTCCATTTTGTTTGTGAGGCTTCTGGCATTTGTGTACATACACTTTATATGGTTTTTCCTGTCCGTATTCCTTTTGTCCTTATTCCCCAATCTCATTCCAGCCCCCCTTCCTCCCCCATGGACTATGACTCTTCCCAGCTCTCTATGTACACCGTCTATTTGCCCTGCACAAGTGTAGTTGCCCTCCCCCCAGGTCTCTAGTTTAAACACTCCTCCAACCTTCTAGCCATTTTTCCCCTAAAACAGCGGCCCCCTCCCCATTGAGGTGCAGCCCATCCCTACTGTAGAGCCTGTAGCCCACAGAAAAGTCATCCCAGTTCTCCATGAACCCAAACCCCTCCTTCCTACACCAACTTTTGAGCCACTTATTTACCTCCTTGATCTCCCGCTGCCTTTCTGGTGTGGCACGTGGTACAGGCAGTATTTCGGAGAAAATTACCTTTGAGGTCCTTGCCCTGAGCTTATGGCCTAAATCTCTGAAATCATTTTTAAGGACCTTCCACCTACCTGTTACTTTGTCATTAGTGCCAATGTGGACCATGACCGCTGGTTCCTCACCAGCCCCTCCCAGTAATCCGTCAACCCGATCCGCAACATGCCGAACCCGAGCACCCGGCAAACAACACACTGTTCGGTATGCACGGTCTTTGTGACAGATTGCCCTGTGTGTTCCCCTAATAATGGAATCTCCCACTACCAGCACCTGTCTGACCTTGCCTGTGCTCCCATTACCCTTCTTACCGGAGCAGACATTCCCCTGGTTGCTAGCGGCCACGTCTTTCTGCAGCATTGCTACCCCAGAGCTGATATCCCCCTCATCCGCTAGCCTGGCAAACTTATTGGGGTGCACCAGATCAGGACTAGACTCTCTACAACTCTTCCCTCTACCCCGCCTTCTACATGTTACCCAACTTGCTGCCCCCTCATTCTGCACCTCCATACTTCCCTCCCCACAACCATCTTCCCCAGAGAGTTTGTGCTCCAGGAGCAGCAAACTTCGTTCCATATTATCAATTGCCCGCAGCCTTGAAACTTGCTCATTTAGATCCAGAATCTGGGCTTCCAGATGAGCAATTTTCACACACCCCACACAGCAGTATTCCCCCTCGAACGGCTGTTCAAGGAATCCCTGTATCTATTCCATAACATCTTGCTAACCTTACGAATCTATACAAACAAAAAGGATATTTTTGTTATACTGTAAATTGGTAGTCATTGAAACATATAGGTCTGCATTGGAGCTATACACATAGGCCAACATTTTATTTTTATTCAAGGCTATGTCTCTCTTGCCTTATTGTTTAAATCAAAACTTCTAAAACTATAACATTTTAATCCGTATTTTAATACTTCCCCATTTAAAAATTCTAAAAATATTAAAGCGTTACATCAATTTTATTTTGCAAAGCGCAAGAATGAAGGGTAGAAGAAGGATAGATTATCAAAAACAGAAGAGTTGGGATTCGAAGACAGTCGAACCCCTGCCAATCAGATGATCTCAGTACGAGAACAGAGATGGGGGTCCAACATTGTTCTTTTTGCAGTAGGCATTGTCAGGTAGTGCCGAGAAGGTTCTATACACTTGCATAGGGCTTCAGTTGAAGTTCTTGGTGTAAACCACTGAACATATAAGGGCTTATAAACTAAGTGTCTCGCGGACGCATTTTTGTTGGTTTTCCGACTTTTCGGGGATCGCGCCGGGGATTGTGTTGCATGCGATCGGATTTTGGTGCATCAGCGCCGACTTTCATGCAACAGAAATTGGGGGGCAGACGATCTGACGGATTTGGACAAACCGCAGGATTTAACTCTTTGAATTTGTGTCGCAAGATCAAGCACTTACATGCGCCAGGAAGAAGAAGGTGAACTCCGGCGGACCTCATCAAGGAAGCGACAGATCCAGGATATCGGGCGCACGATCTTAGTGAATTGCAGCAGCTGCGCATTGGAGTCGGGGAACGCGCGAGGACAGGTAAGTAAATCTTCTCCAATATGGAGCTGGACTTTTGGCAAATCATTCTGGCTGACACTGGCTGACACAGGCCAGAGTCTGTGTATTAGTGGCAGCCACAATTTTAGGAACCCCACTCATGTGGATGACCTTTACAATGAATTGCCCAAGGGGGCCCCACTCATTTTTTTCTTTTAAGATGCAATTTTAAAGGCATGCAGCAGAATTTGCAATTTTGTCATCTCTTGCATACCAGAAAACTGATACAAAAATGTATGCTACATTGTTCCCTTTATATGTAATACATTTACTACTACAATTATTATTTTTTTAAATCTCAAATAAGAGCTGTCATTTGTGCTCCTATGACAGATCAGTAGTCCTGACTTTGTCACGCAGATAAAAATGCAGTCACATTTACATAAACGCTGAATAACCTTTTATGAAAATCCCCCAATTATTAAGAAGTAGATTATTGGCACAGACGGATCCAGGTATAACTCTGGGTATAACTATACTCACAAGCATACAAATAAAATTGATCAGATACTAAAGTGACTGTAAAAATACCATAAACGATGTCTGTTGCAAATATCTATCAGGATTCAGAAATCCCATAGCAAAACAATTTCACATTTGCTCAGTGTGCTGTGGAAAATATCCAAGTCATCTCCCCATGAATGATGCGGCATCTCTACATGGAGATTCACACAAAGCATCTGTATACTGAGCTCAGTATTGTCTACACAGAGCACTTATAATAATGGCCAAAAGTCATTTCAGTTGCAAATCAATGATGTAAGATGATATAAAAGACACCAGTTATTTGCCAGGCAACGTGAAAAGTGTCTACATTATATCCACGTTATGATCAATGAAGATCTATTCCGTATTTCTTACATCATTGCTTGCAGCTCACTCTCTTATTGGATATTTGATATATAAAAGGATTTGTAAGTAGACAGTTCAGTCTCCTACTGTATCACAAATATTCATATATTGCCCTAAATTTGTGTCAGTGGAGTGGCTTTCTAGTGGTTTAGGCCCCCAACTAGCACCAAGGGTAAGTATCGGACATGGTAAATATTCCTCTAGGCCCCCTAGGTACATGACATAATTTTATAGGTGGTAAACCTTTTAAAGGGGTTTTCCAAATTCACACTATCATTGACTCATCCATGGGATAGGTTAATAATAGGCGATCAGTGGAGGGTGTTGTGTATCGCCTGCTTACTGATCACCACTGTTGACCTATGCTATGTAAAAACTTCTGGCTTCTGATTTTCACTAAAGCCTAGTATTAAAAGGTGGACCACAGACAACCATGCCACATGTGGCTTTCTGGAGCAGAAGTGGCTTTCTGTCAAGGTTCTTAAAGGATAACTACCATGAGGAGTCTACCATCAGATGTAGATGTAATGGTATATTCCTCCTGCTGCCTCTGCCCTAATCTGTAATGTAATGATCCGTTATTATCTGGGAACCTAATCTAAACTGCTAAAAATCTTTATTTTAGTAATATGTAAATTAACTGCAGAGGCTACTGGGGCGTGTACTAGCCTGGCCGGGCACTGGGAGCTTAAGGCTACTCCACACCCCAGTAGTCTCTGTTGTTAATTAACATGTTACCAAAATACAGTTTTTAACAAGTTAGGTTCCAGGATTATTAAATTAAAGATTAGGGCAGAGGCAACCAAGAGGCATCTACCATCAGATCTATTTCTGATGGTCGGTTCCTCATGGTAGGTTTCCTTTAAATACAATATCTTTAGATAAAAAGAAGAATATTCTTCTTCGTCTGTTAAAAAATTGCTGGATTGGTGTTTAGAATTGCTGAGGTTGACCATGCAGAATTTTATGTGTACTAACGCCTGAATCTGGATGGAGCGATAGTCTCACTTTGATTTGAAGGAATTATATAGAGATAGGTTTATTATATTTCCCAAGTGCAGAGTCCGTGCTGTACTTGCATCTTCACTTCCTATATTTTATGACTAAAAGTTCAGTATTTCGATTTAACGGGACACATAAAAGAAATGAACACTCTGCTAAACCCCAAGGTCGCGTGACACACAACTTGTCCTCCACTCGACTGTCATCAGATGGATTATGGGTTTCTAAATCGCCAGCCGTCAGAGACAACAAATACTAAAAACTGCCCACTGGAAAAAGAAGTCTTGTACCCAACACATCAGTTTTATATCTTTTGGCAGATGCAATGTTTTTTAACCTTTCTTGCATTGGGTAAAGTGTGTGTGTGCTTAGATTGTGTCCTGTTTCTAGAAAAAGTAAGACAATAAGGTCATAAATATTCCCCAAGTTTTTCAGGAGAAGAATTATTAGCATGGAGCAGAGTATTCTATAACGGCAGAAGCATCTGAACATGTTCTAAAATGTCTTGAGGGAAAGTCTTTATAGCTTATTTATTTATAATGGAGTAAAGTCCTTTGTTTTTGTGCCTTCTTAAGATAACAGATATTTTTATGCCCTTTGCTAAAACTAGGCAAGCCAAGCATTTTGCTGTCTTATTACAAGATTTCAGATTGTCGACCACTATTAGATATAATCACCTGCACTGTAGCTGAATAAAAAAGGGGATTCTAGCTTCCGACAATCCAATAGCTCCTTTATATTATGTAGCAACCAGCCAACATGGATACATCATACAACTATACAACCAGTTGCATCTATACAAGTGGTTTAACTTTCTGCCACCTGTAAAGGTAATATTTTGGTTTTTACCACTATAAAGGGATCTGGTCTTCACTTTATGGAGAAACAAAGGTTTCTATCTCTGATGGTCTTCCTGGTGGGATGACATCAAGCCCAGCAGGTCACAAAATACCAGACCACAAATGATGGATGCCTTGGTACGTCAAATACTCAACAAGTGTACCATACTGGAAGATTAGACTAACTAGAAACTATTTTTCAGGCACCTAGGGGCGATAAGAATGGATTATGTGTTTGCCGTTTAAGAAGAACTAGAGGGTTGGTAATCAGTGGAAACAGGGGCGACTTAGGAGAATTAGGAATTCTACTTGGCAAAGCAAGTGAAGGTAACCTGACTTTGAAGGACACAGGTAGGAGCGGAACATACTGTACTGTAATACTACAATTAGTAAATGTGCAAGCCTTAAATTTAGCTCAAAGTTGGTTAAAGACTCCAATGTCTAAAAACTATTAAGTAGAACAACATAACATTCTAGTACAATTGTTAACAGGCTGTAATTAACATCAAAACCACTAGAAAATATAGAAGAGGACTAATGACTGTGAATACTGCTTTTTTATTAAAATAGTGGTCATCTTATACAACACATCACAACAGATGTTTTGTTGTGAGCAAAGAGGCAAAATAAGGATTGAATTCCTCTAGGCAAGGTGTCGAGCAGACCAGAGAAGACTTTGTGTATCTTTATAAGTATGGTGTTTTGTACAGCTCAAGTATTCAACCGTACAATTTTGATGATACTATCATTAATGTTCTATAAGGAAACAGCATTAAAGGGGTTCTCCAATGACAGTAAGTTTCCAGTAGATAGAGGCTAACTTGATGATCTTTAGGGCTCTCAGTAATGGGACCCCCAGGAGAACAAAGGTCTGATGTACCCCAGATGAACGGAGTAGCTGGTCATGCATGAATGAGTGCGCTTCTCTATAATGCTCTATGGTGCTGTCGGAGATAGCAGAGTTCTGGACTTGGCAATCTGTCAGCACCATAAAGATCAATTGAGCAGTCGCTGTACATGTGACTCACTGCTCTGTTCATCTAAGGTATAACAGAGCCCCGTTAACTTGTTGTCACTGAAGAACCCCTTTACATAAGGGAGCTTTTTCTTCACAGCGGAGACTTTCTATGATCACAACAAAAGTGTCCCCGAATGAAAGTCCAATCACTTCTATAGGACTCCACAATCTCCAGCAGTCCTAAAGAGAATGGATGGATTGGCCATGTGTGCACACCCAGATGCTCCATTGATTAAGGGATAAAGGGAACCTGTCAGCAGAAATTGACCTAATAAACCACTAGCAGTATGCAGTCAAGAAGTTTAACACCTTCCAGATCATGTTTCTTTCATGACCCAGTGTGGTGGCATCATCCAGAAAATCAACTTTGAAATGAGATGTAAATTGGTTGTATAAAGTCACGGAGGCAGAGATTTAAACACTGAAGTCAAGCTCTCTCTTTCTCAGAAAACCCTTTTCATTGTAATTTATGGTATCAATAACCAGATCTCCTGAATTCCGATGCATGATATCAATCACAGGAGGAGGAGGAGGCGTTCAGAGCTTTCTTCTCCTATACACCTTGACTGCAGTGTACAACTCTCCGCCTCCTTGACTTTATATAACCAATTTACATCTCACTTCAAAGTTGATTTTCTGGTTGATGTCACGCTGGACCATGAAAGAAACAAAAACTAGACGGCATTATGCTGTTTGAAAATATAGCTGCAGGGGTTTATTAGGTCAATTGCTGATGACAGGTTCCCTTTAATGGGGTCCCCCATTTTGTGTTCAGTTGCGTTACCAGTGCTTAGACCAGAAAGTTATTATTTTATTGTTTAGGTAGGGGACATTTTTAAATGACTAATTAATTACAGCAAAACTACAAAAATAAAATATTTCTTGCAACAGATTATATTCTCATTGATCATTCTCACATTTAATTCTTTAAATTCTATTTTGTTTCATAGATACATTTTTACCCTTTCTATAGCTAAATCCATGCTTCCATTGGTAATTATGGAAACCTCTTACCTCCCACAGCCTATTATGCATTATTACCCAGCGACCGGCCCGGCAATTTCTTAGCTTCTAATTTATGAATTAGAAAAATATCATTTCATCCATCAGTCTTCTATCATTTATTTACATTAGTTCCCAGCGACCACAGATGTCCTATGCAAATTGTATGAATATTTAGCTAGCAGTCGTGCTTTTGCGCATTTGATAAATGAATGCTGTGTCAACAGCCGCACGTACGTATTCATTATTTGTTAATTTTTCTTCATTTACATTTGTTGTACCAAATAAAGTCATTGCAAAGCCAAACCGAAAAATCTGCTCATTGGATTTCATACAGTGGTAGAATAAAAGTTTGTCATTCATCACGACTTGTAAGCAGAATGGAATCATGACGCAGATTTAAGATAAGGAAGACGATTATGATGGGTTTCCAGTTTTCATTGGTGGGCCAGGCAGGGGAAGGGTCAATAAAGTGTTAATTACCTTGATCAGACCGAAACATTTCCCCTTACTTGTTGTCAAAGGGGTTGGTGAGATTAGAGGTGACATCACGTAGATAGCATGCACCTGTTACAGACTTGTATGTGCCACAGGCAGAGGCTATAATGGGTGAACCTCAACCAGTACCAATAATGGGATTTAAGCATACCAACAGATACAGCAGTGCGTGCACCACGCTTGACCATCACAGGGAGCAACAATTTTTAGCCAGATGGCGGACAATCTTCACCAAGAAGATTGCAAAGTAAACACCCTCAATTGGTGCTAGCACCGATTGTGGGTGTTATTGGTGGGTATATGCTGCAATATGCAGCAAACACCCTCTGGTTATGGAGAGGGCTCAGCGTGTGAGCCCTCTCCAAACATTGCCAGAAGGCGTGTGATGTATTAGCACGTCACACATCGTTAAGGTTAAGTGTGTTTATGCCGTGTGTGTTGTGTTCTATTGTAGTATTTAATAAAGCTTTATATTGATTCTCCCTTACTCTTTGGAAATTTATTGCATTGCTTTTCTTATGCTTATCATGGTTATGGGTTGATGCATAGCCACGTTATTTTAGCAGTGCTCTTCTGTGTGTAGTTCCGGGGTGAATAAATTTAAGGCGTTTCGGTGATGTAGCTGGAGTGCCCCAAACTTTTTTGCATAATTTTTATAGCTATATAATGGTGCAATTGTGAAGGATAGAGTTATAATTAAAGAAGAATTCCTCAGGAAGTTCTTAGTAAGACATGTCCTTTAATAGGTCTAACATAAATATTAGGGTTACAGGTCGATTTTATCAGTGGAGTAAATCGAACGTTTTTTTTATACAGTCTGTCATTCAAATTTTCAATAGAACTACGTAGAAATAATGAACTTTATTCATTATTAGTTACGGAATATTGTTTAATATATATAATAAATTGACTTTTTCATATACAATTACTTGATAAAATTCCCGTTCAGAGGAATCCAATTGAATATTAGTTTTTATGTTTTTAAATTTACAATTGGGAAGTAAAAGTTCTTCTTACGGAGACTGTCAATTAAGGCCGCCATGTAGGCGTGTGGAGTCTTATAGCCATTGATACTCCACTAGGGGGATTCTGGGAAAATATGCAAAGTGTTCCAAGGTGGGATAAGGAAAACTTTACAATGTTAACATATGTTGGATTCCCCCAGTATCACCATGTTGTGGCATATCCAAAGGGCATGTCAGGACATTCAAGTATGAGACCCCCTTCTATACAAGGGGTCCCCTACTTAAAGGACACCTGTCATCAGGTCTGTGTCACTAGTCCTGTCACTACTACCTGTTGAAGCAGCTCACAAGGATCCCATCCCAGCCTTTATCTAGTTATTTCATACATTATTCATTGTAAAATCATCTATTCTTTATTATGTAAATGAGGCTGGTCACATGTTCAGAGGCAGTGATGTCACCCCTGTTACCCCTCCCCTCTCCTCCCCCTGCTCATGTCTGTGTGTAATGTATAGTAAAGCATGGCTAGTGTGTGCTGCATCTGCTGACATGCTGCATCCTCCTAATACACATGTGACATCAGCTACACATGAATCTGACATGTTCTGCTGTAACATGGCTGCCTGGAGCTGCTGTATCTCTCCTATACACACACACACATGCACACACAGGCTGCAGGGGGTGTGGCCATCAGCACCAGGAAGCACATCATTATACAGCCTCACATCATTATACAGGCTGTCAGTCAAGCACTGGGGGGTGTGGCTGTACCTCCCTCTCATGAATAGAGTGGACAGCTTGAATATGCTAATGCTTCATTGGACATTTCACAGGTCATTTGCATACAGCTTTAGGACCTCATTGCTTAGGTTTACAGGCATGTAGAGGGACAATGAAGGGATAGAGGCAATGCTCTCTAATGGCAGTTTATGAAAATATATTTAGTTTAGGGGGGTTATTTTGCATGACGGGTTCTCTTTAAGAACACCCAACATACAGACGACCCCTAGTTACAAACAGAACCCTGATGTTGGTAATTTCCTGTACTTTAGCCCTAGGCTACAATAAACAGCTGTAACAGTGATTACAGGTTGCTGCAATGAAGATTTATTATCAATCCTGGGTCTTATGATGATCCAACATTTTCAAAATCCAATTATCACAGAGACCAAAAAAAATGTGGTTGTGATTACAATTATAAAATATACAGTTCTGACTTATATACAAATTCAACTTAAGAACAAACCTACAGAATCTTGTACGTAACCCGGGGACTGCCTGTATATGATAATTACTGAACATAGCAGAAAAGACTTTCTATAGGATGACAATTAAATAATTTTGTGTATTGTGTAATAATACAAAATAAAATATGGTAATAATATAGCAATATATTTTTCTGAATCAATAACCAGGAATTTATAGGTTAACATGTCATTTTAGTCACCAAAGCATGACTGTTCATCTGTCATATTGATGCAGATAGCAATCTAATTGACCACCTATAACGGAGAAGGGCTTTTCATTTCGGCTTGATATAAAGTATATTGCTTTTTTGCCATGGGGAGCATTTATGCAATTACATTGAGCTGCAATAAAGGAAATGAAGATTTAGTTCTAACCTACAGCTAAATTGCAATTAAGGATCCTGTTTTCTTGACAGGCTGGTAAAAGGCAGCGAGCCCCTGTGCCGGCATTGTAATGTAATGTACGGGACCAGGGTACATTCCGATAAGAGATTGGTAGCATTAGGCATATGATTAGAATATTGTCATGTGGGACGTCCCTGGCTCCTTATCCCCTTTCTTCTACTCCTTGTTCTATTATTCTTCCCTCTTCTTAGGTTACATGGATGAAATAATTACATTTATTTCTTTATCCAATTTACAAACTATTCACAACTTGTTATAACTGTGAGCGTATTAAATCAATTTATATTACGCCAGCCAATTCCTATATACTTTATGTTAGTCCTCAAGTAAAGTACGATGGTTAAAGTCACAATGGTGCTTCTATACATTACATATCATGTTGTGATCAAATGTTGTGTTGTCATGTTGTTGAAATGTTGGTCGTCTCATGATCTCAGATCTCAACTCAAGGACGATAGAACTTTCTTTTTCTTTATATTTATTTCCCTATTTGTATGGATGAATGCGGTGACACTATTCTTGGGGAGATTTTTCAGATATTATCTTATTCTACACTGCAGAAAAAATGGGTTCAACTTGCTGGATTTTTTATCTACTTTCAACTTTACTGATAATGTTATTATACAGGTTGGGACTGGCCGACAGGTGAACAGGTGGATCTACCGGTAGGCCCATGAGACAGGTGGGCCCCCAGGCCCTCTATCAATAGGCCTGGGTAGGGCATTCTCAATTTTCTTCATACAGATATTCAGAATCTCAACCATCCTATGTATTCATACTATTATATGAAACATTAAAAGTCCAGCAGCACCAAAAAGCATGAAAAAAACTGTGGGTGCAGATCCCAAAAATACTGGTCTTGACACACCAGACAATAATAATCCAAAAAGAAAAGAGACTGCACTCCAAATTGAATGTGAACAAACGGATGGGTGCTTTATTAGCCCAAGTGCAACGTTTCAAACCCTATTCAGGATCCTTTTTCAAGGCTTGAAAAAGAATCCTGAACAGGGTCTGAAACATTGCACTTGGGCTAATAAAGCACCCATCCGTTTGTTCACATTCAATTTGGAGTGCAGTCTCTTTTCTTTTCGGTTCATACAATTATATGGATAGACTATGCAACAAACTGTACATCTAAATCACGGTATGCCCCAGGATTGAATTTTACTGGTGGGTCCTTGACACTGGACTCACATCTTCAGATACCATGTCAGTGCCTTCTCTTCTGTTGCAGGAAGTGAAGTAGATTGAATTTACTGGTTGGCTCTTGGTATCACAGTCCGACACCGTAACTATGCCACACAGATGTAGAGACCTAAGTCTTTAACCCCTTCACACTCTATGCCATATATGTATGGCGCAGACGTGCTAAGGTCATATAGAGGTGGGGTTTGCGGGATATTGCAGCAAACACCCACCATTAATACCCGCAATTGGTGCAAGCAACAATCACAAGTATTAACCCTTCTAATGCGCCAGCAGAGCCGTCTGTGGCATTTAAGAGATGATAGCGCACTCCTGTGACATCATTGGGGAACACGATCGGTTGCCATCTGATGAAGACCCGAGGCTCATTGTAATGAATACTATGTAAAAATGCCATATGCTTCAATACAGTAGAATTGCAGAACATGGTAGGAACAATCAGATCATCTAGGGTCAAAGTTTCCTAGAGGGTCTTAAAAATAATTAAGAAAAAGTTTAAAAAAATAACAATAAATAAACATATAGTCTCAACATGCCCAATCTATCAAATTATTTTAAAAAATGATTATTCCTGGATGTGAACCCCTTAACGGATAATAGCGCCACTTTGGAGTGTCAAAACTTTTACACCATTTTACATCACAAAAATTTTTTTTTAATAAAAAGTCTGTAAAATGGTAGCAATGAAAAGGTCAGCTCGTCTCTCAAAAAATGATGCTGTACACAGCTCTGTGTACCGAAGTATGAAAAAGTTATTAGCGTCAAAAGATGGCGAAACTATTTCTTTTTGTATACATTCTTTTAATTTTGAAAATGTATTAAAACACAATAAAACCTATATACATTTTGTATCACTGTGATCGTACCAAACCAAAGAATAAAGCAGATGCATCATTTGGAGCGTGCAATGAAAGTCGTAAAAACTGAGCCCACAAGAAAGTGATGCAGCACGTTTTTTGCCAATTTCACCACATTGGAATGCTTTTCCAGCTTCCCAGTACACGGTATGGAATAATATATAATGTCACTGAGAAGTAAAAATATGTTACGCAGAAAATAAACTTTCAAACAGCTCTGTACATGGAAAAATAAAAAATTATAGATCTTTAAAGGTGGAGAGTGAAAAATGAACAAAAAACCCTGCATCCTTAAGCGGCTAAAATAGGATTGTCAATTTTATGTTCTTTCTTTCTGGACCGATCTCTAATCAATTTGCAAAACTGGACCAACATGTTAAAGGAAACATGTTTCCAAGGGATGATAAACCAGGGACACTTACTCCAGGCGTGATCCAGGCGCTGTGGCTGTGGTGATCTACTTATATTTGTTATCCATAGCTTCCGTCCTTCTAAAAATCAACTGCATTGTACAGATGATGGGATACATATACAATCCTGTAACCTTTTGGAGACCCCCTTCACTTATTAGTTTCAGATAGATCTGGGTAGATACATATATTAATCGGTACAGATATTTTTAGCAGTCAGGTACTTGACATTCTGTAGTTTATAATTTGCTTCTGGTCCTGTCTCTTGGAGCAGTTCTACTCCGGTGCTGCCCGTATTGATAGAACTCTGCTGCAGAGCTGTCATCGGGACGTCAAATCGTAGTGCAAAAAATTCCCACAATAGCTGCAGTGGGAGCAGGCAAATTGTATTACTTTCTGTTTGTTGTATGTCAGACAGACGGGTAGGTAATTCATTCCTGAGATGGTACGTGGAGAGGAGAGAGCACATAGACCGCCTTCAGAACTTTAGAAAACGTTGGATGACTTCTGCTCCGATGGTTGACTTGAAAGTAATTTCGACTTTTGGTAATGAGAGTAAAAACACATTTTCTGCAAATATATTTGCAGCAGAGTAACAACAAATACTGGTCTGGCTTACAGCTAGAATTTGTGGCAAAAGGGTGATGGGAGAAAAGGACTAGAGCTGACTGTATGGACATCAGTTCAGACTACTCAGTTGTAAAGGGTATGACTACCATTTTAAAAACATGTTTTTTCGATAACAGCACCATGTCTGTATTCAGGTTACATCCAGGTTCCATCCTAGCCCTGGAAGAAGCCGCTATTGGCGAAACTCGAGTCGGGCAACTACCGCCGAATGTGCATGAGAATTCTTTTAAATTCTTTTCTTTTAAAGATTTTTTACTTAAGGCCTTTTTAATTCCTATCATTGTGAGTATAAAAATTAAAGATTACTGTCTTCAATCAAAGCTGTGCTACACTATTGCTTTGTACTTCGTTCTACATACACGTTTCTGGATCGAGGTGGAATGAAAAAGAGCGGTCACTCGGTTTCTGAGCCGGAAGGAAAAGAGACCAACACAGCTGCTCGCTGCGTCCCGTGAGCGGACTAACAATCGTATCACAAGGAAGGATCTGCTTGAGAACGTGAGGGCTTTTATTAACCTCATTCCCACCTTACCAAAGGTACTGTTTTCACTGGCTATACCTTGACATTTACCTAGTTATATGTCCGAATGATGTAGAGGCAGAGGAAAAACCTACGGATTTTTCTTTACTAGCAAGGAATATTGGACTGCCTTTCCTTTCTTTTCCTCTTTGCGCCATCATTCGCTGGACAATCACACTGAACCCCGGTTCCAATCACTGTTTAGACTTTACATCCAGTACTGCAGTCCACCTCCATTCAAAATTTGGACTTTGTTTGATGCTGTTTTTATTCCTGGACATCCCCTTTAAGTATCTGTTTATCAAAATATAATGTCAGATTTCCCCAGAAAAATAAAACCATATTGTAGCATTATATACATAAAAGTATAAACCAATGCAATCTAACCCTGAGCAAAGGGGGTTAATTTGCTTGTGCACCGGCATATGATAAAGTTGCAGCCCTTCCTGTGCTCCATGCCCATGATGTATTGGGTGGTGGAGCACTTATTTCTAAGCTAGGTCCTACCTAACATTGAAATATTCACAGCATGCAAACTTTCACTACTGAAACGCCCTATGCCGGCCAACTCCACCCCAGGCCTTGCACCTTCATGACCTCTTGGCGGGGCGCTGATGTAAGGGAGAAATAATTGCAACTGCTAGTGGGTAGCAAGGCATTTGTGATTATTTAATGGTTTCTTTGCCAGTTTCCTGGCGTAGCAGCCCCGATAAATGATGATGTTGTCTTTCATGGGAGCAGACTGGCTTCCAATCCAAAGAAGGAAAGTAACACTGGTAGTGATACAATTATAGAGTATATAGACATATATAAATATATGAATGGTCCATACAAAACAAAAAATATGGTGGAAAGTTAGACCAGACAAAAAAAACTAAAGACAAGTGGGCACTGTCTCTGTCAGGAGAAAACAAGATTTAATCACCAGAGGCAACCGGGTTTTTTTAACTATGAGAACTGTCAATCTGTGGAATAGCCTGCCTCAGGCGCTGGTCACAGCAGGGACAGCAGAGAGCTTCAAGAAGGGTCTAGATGCCTTTTACACCTAAATTACATTGACGGTTATGTCATATAGAATTGCTTCCCCTAAATCCCTTACTGATCCAATCCTTTCCCTTCCTTGGTTGAACCTGATGGATATGTGTCTTTTTTCAACCACATAAACTCTGATACTATAAATTAAAACTTTATTCTGACGCATGGGGGCACTTGTGGCTGACACACATGATAATCAATGGCTCTTGTCAAATAGGTCAACTGAGCCTAATTTTTATTTTGCTATGCCTAGCAGTTTCTCTGCTATCCACCTCAGTTCAGCCTCCTCTCCTCTCTCTGTGCTGATTATCCCTGTTTTCACAAAAAATTCTATGGATTTAAACTTATGGAGGGGAATATCTGCTGCTTCCTGCTCTCTCTTAAGGTAGAGGAAGGTCATGTGATGGTGCTCTGTGTAGCTAACAGGAAAACCTTGTGTCTGAGCAGCTCTGTGGATGCATCCTGCAAAGTCTCCTGCAAAGAATACAGTAGTGTGGTAGAAGTGTTCCCATGTTCCTTATCAGCCCATCAATTCTAGTATGTGATTATGCAGCCTCCTCTCCTCAGCCTCTGCTTCCTTGACACTATATTCACAGCAGGAAAGCTGTTAACACTTAATGCTCACACAGCACAGACTACGGTCCATGTAAATATACCCAGTTGGTTTCAGCTACTCATTCCATGCTCCAGGTCCTTAGTGTGATGTCACATACCTCCCAACTTTTGGGGAAGAGATAGAGGGACAAAAGCCCCTCCTCCTTTTTTCTAAACCACGCCCATTGTCCTTCCTGCAAGCATACTATAATATCAATCTTAATGGCCCCCACATAGTATAACACCCCCTTACTGTGGTCAACCCA
Source organism: Engystomops pustulosus (assembly GCF_040894005.1). Lineage (NCBI taxonomy): Eukaryota > Metazoa > Chordata > Amphibia > Anura > Leptodactylidae > Engystomops > Engystomops pustulosus. The sequence continues at coordinate 182,904,649 of NC_092414.1, forward strand.
CCTATGGACCTGTATAATACCCCCTATTACCTGCAACATATTCAACAAAAATCCCTATTGACTTGCCTATAGCAGTAGAGAGTTTAGGTTCACCCCTGGTAAGTGCTATATATGTTTATTGATTTCCCTAACAGAGAGGTGACCTTAGACATACAGACACATTTGGATGTCATGTTACAATTATGCAGGCATCTGTGGTTGGCGTATATTCTTATAGACGGTATAGACGAGTGTATGGAATATGATCTTATCGAGGTATCTATGCTAGATCATTCATAAGCTCAATGGGGGTCATATACTTTTTACGTTTCGCGCTTTCCCGACGTGTTACCCGAATATTTCCGATTTGCGCCGATTTTCCCTGTATTGCCCCGGGTTTTTGGTGCACGCGATCGGATTGTGTTGCATCGGCGCCGGCATGCACGTGACGGAAATCGGTGTGCTTGGCTGAGTGAAAACCCGACGGATTCGGAAAAACCGCCGCATTTAAAACAATAAAAGTGTCACTTGGGATGCGCTTACCTTCACTTGGTCCGGCCCGGTGAACGTGAGTGCGTTCAGATGCTTTTCAGCGCAGCAGCGCCACCTGGTGGACGGCGGAGGAACTGCTTTAGTGAATCCCGGTCGGACCCGAATCCACCGCAGAGAACGCGCCGCTGGATTGCGAACAGACCGGGTAAGTAAAACTGCCCCAATGTGGTTGATATTCATTGTTATGGGGGCAACTGTGGCAAACATACTGTAAGAGGTGGAATTCAAGTAATTGATACTCTATAAAACTATGTTTTGACAGTCTATGAGGGTATAGTACATTGTGATCTTTGTGAGGCACTTTGCTATGTACAATGTAAGGCATTATTATTCTATTAAACTGCATGACTATTTAGACACAGTGTGACTGTATCATTTTATATGGGCACATATACAGTATAACTGTTTTTAGGATCTCCATTAGTGAAATGTAAACATTTAGATGAGAAAAGGCAGGTGTGGGGGCACAGAGAATTTATTAGAGTCTATTTTAAGCTATGCTGTTCCTAATACATGGATGTTCTCAATTCACTCGCTGCACCGCAGCTCTATAAATTGCTGAGAATTGTAAACCTATGCAAACCTCTGTCAATTACAATTCAAGTTTTGCTCTATTTTTGCCTGCATAAGTTGGGGAGGGAGGCAGAGTTCCAAATGTTCAGATTATATCACTCCATGATCTATAATTACAGCAGAAAAGTCGAAAAAGGTAACCAAATACAAAGCTAATGTTTCAGATCATAATGTATACAATGAATTTTAACTATAAGCTGCCGGCTCATATTTGAGTATAAGTTGAGGTACTTAATTTTAACACAAAAACTGGGAAAACCTATTGTATAAGCCGAGAGTGGGAAATGCATTGGTCACAGCCTCCCCCCAGAATATTGCCAACCAGGACATGCCCCCAGTATATAGCCATCCAGCCCTCTGCCCCCCAGTATAAAGCCAGCCAGCCAATGCCCTTCAGTATATAGCAAGGCCATACCCGCAGTATATAGCCATTCCATATCCCCAGTATATAGCCAGCCAACCATCTGCCCCTCTGTATATGGCCAGTCAGTTCATGCCCCCTCGTATATATCCAGACAGCCCATAACCCCTAGTATATAGCCAGCCAGCCCCCTGCTCCAAGTATATAGCCAGCCCCCTGCTCCCAGCATATAGCCAGTCCCCTGCCCCCCAGTATATAGGAAGCCCCTTCCCCCTAGTATATAGCCAGTAGCTCATTTTCCCAAGCATATAGCCAGCAGCCCATGCCACCAGTATAAAGCCCATGCCACCAGTATAAAGCTACCCTCTAGTATAAAGAAAGCCAGCCCATACCCCTCAGTATAAAGCTAGCCAGCCTCCTGCTCCCAGTATATGGTGAGCCAGCCCATCCCCTGAGTATAAAGCCAGTAGTCCATGCCCCTCAGTATATAGCTATCTCCCTGCCCCCTAGTATTTAGCCAGCAATACATGCTCCCCCGTATTTATCCAGCCCCTGACACCTAGTATATAGCCAGCAGCCCATGTCCCCTGGTATGTAGCCAGCAGATCATGCCCCCCAATATATAGCCAGCCCCTGCCCCCTAGTATATAGCCAGCAGCCCCTGCCTACATTATATAGCCAGCTCACTGTTCAAGGTATGCCCAGCCTGTAAAAAAACTAATTCTGTACTCACCTTTCTGACACTTCCCTGCAGGTCCTCTTCTTTCTTGTGATGCTCTAGCTCCATGTCCCAGTGCACTGCCATCACATACACACCATGACGTCAGTCACTTACTGTCACATAAGTTTGTGGGCTGCCATTGGCCATTGGCGCACACATTATGATGTCAGCAAGCAGCTGACGTCATGGTGTGCGTGACTACAGCTGCAGGGACAAGGAGCCAGAGCATTGCAAGAAAGAAGAGGACCTGTGGAGGGCGTTGGAAAGTTGAGTACAGAGTTTTTGTTTTTTTTCAGACTTAAAAGTTTAAATTTAAAGCCGATATTAAATGTTACATATGTTAAATGCTACATTATTGCATATATTATTATGCATACATTATGTATGCTACAGCTTCCATGGGCAGTCCCCACGCCATGTACAGGATAAACTGTAGGTTTGTTCTTAAGTTTAATTTGTATGCAAGTCGCAATTGGTATATTTTATAATTGTCACTCAAGACAAAGTATTTTTTTATCAATGTGAATAGCATTTTGAAAATTTGGGGTTGTCAAGGAAACAAGGATAAACAATAAAGTTTCACTATAGACACCTTTGATAACTCTTACAGTGGATCATTGCAGCCTGGGGCTAAAGTTCAGTAAATTACCAGCATCCACTGAGCTTCACAGTCTCAGAGGTCACAGTGGCCAGAGAGGTCCGTGCATTGTCTGTAAGTCAGGTGTTCCTAAGTCAACAATTCATGTTAATTTTTAGCGTGCATTGTGCATGACAAAATTATTTGATAAATAAAGGAGTGTTCCAGAAAAAAAAAGAAAGCCAATTTTCTTTGCTTGGGTTCTTGTGTCCCACAAGGATATCAATTTCTCTGTTGTCACCCAGTCTGAGGAGGCCACTCATTTATTAAAGTGGGTCCCATGACCCCTGAGACCTTCTGGCTGGGGTCAGGGTCAAAAAACAGAAGTACCAGATAATGCGAAAACTAGGCAAGTACCCCCTCTTTGCTTTTGAACCTCCCAACACCACAGGTTTTTCTTAATTCCAAGATAGTTCTTTATATAAGCATATTGTGCAATTGTATCACAGTATGACTCAACATGGAATCCTATAAGCCACAGTCTAGTATCCTACACCCTACATTAAATATTTCAATGTCTCCTTTTGAATACTTAAGACAGCCACAGACACTTGTCCATAGCTTATTCATACACTAATGTGAAAGTGAACCTACCTCAGAACTTTCCCCACTAGAACAACTCAATCTTCAGCAAATGATCTAAAGCTTCACCATAGGCTGGTTGAAAGTATATGATTAATATGCAATTCCCCTTCATGCTCCTGTAACAAGTAAATGATAGAGTTGTGGAATTGGTGAATCCGAGGGCTCAAACATCTCCTAGTTTCCAGTGGTTTATTTCTAGGTGCCGGTTCTACAAAATACGTATAACAGGAGCCCAAGTTATCGCTACAGTTTGTTCTACTGATCTCTCCATAATTGCAAAAGGGACCCTAAAGGAGCCAATATACATTATCTGAACCGGAAGATCTGAGTGGGGCTCAAAATCAATATTTAAAGTTTGCTCATCGGTTTATAGCATGCAGGTTAGTCCATGCTGTGAATCCCTCCTGGAATGGAGAAAACAGGCTTCAAAGTTTTTTTTCGATCCAGCACCTGCACACAATACCCGATAATTTCAAAGGCAATGCTTCATGCTTTTATTGTAGACCGTAGTCCGTCATAAAATCCAGCTTTAAGACATTAGCAACGGGTTTCAAACGCACAATGCGTCCTTCATCATGGCTACTGAACAGATAGAAAAACACGTGGAACCGCCCTAATTGTGGCACCTGTTGATCACAACCCACCTGCTTTTGTCCGTGTGCCTGTAACATACATTTCTTAAAATAGATCAATTAAAACATTGATGATACTGTTCTAAAAACAATGAGAAACCAACCATATACATCAGGTGTTCCAAAATTTAGTTTTTTAACCTAACTCTCGGTTATCATATCAGGTCTGTACGATTACAGCATGGTTTATAAATACAAGTAACTTGAGGGTTACAACTCTATTTTTACACATACTATCACACAAATATTGTTATATCTTCATTACCTTTTCAAAGTGGGTATGTGCATATGAATATAGCTCTACATATGATAATCGTCATCCTCCTTGTATACATAGTCATCCTACTAGTTCCGTTTCGGGGACACTGTGCATGCATGGTTATCCAGCCAGGTTACCAAGGAGACCAAGGACTCCACGCATGCGCTATCTATTCTATAGATCTGCGATCGCAACTACTGCATCTCCCTGTCCGAAACGTACCTCATAGAAAACTTTAGACCATGTTACATAGGTAATACTGTAGAGGACACTTGTCCCAATATGTATTTTATTAATGGCAAACAAACAAACTAAAAGTATACAGGTTTATTAGAAAACCTTCAAAATATATAAAACAGTGTGTTATTACTGAAAGCACAACAAACATGCACACAGCTAGTACAGGGTCACCGATGAAAACTAGAACCATGGACATAGGATATTGTACTTATAGTTATGGCTGGTGCTTTACCATGAAGACACAATTCATAAAGAATCAATTCTTACATAAATAATTCATTGGTCATTGCTAGTAATAATTCACGTATACATGTATAGCAGTAACCCCAAAGCCTAACCCTGTGCAGCAGGAGGACCATAGGAAAGAGCTGTACTGGGGTGTCTGTGGTGAGTAAGGTAAGACTTGTAAGGCCAGTGCTACATATTTATACATTAATTATTACTAATATTAAAATATTTATTTGGGACTTGATTCCATAAAAATAGCTTTCACTAGCGCTATATATCTGGGCCTATTTATTGTAACACATTTGTAGTGTCTTTGGAGCTTTTTTGGTGTGAACTGCGCATCAGATCCCTCATTGTGGCTTAGGCAGGTTAAAAAATGTAGTTTTATTTTGGCACATGAGCTTTTAATGTCTGGAGAAGATTTTCAACTTTTTGACAAAATTCACAACCTGTTCCTTACTTTTCTGTAAGCCTTTGGGCGGGAAGAGTGCACTCCTAGAGTGGGTTGGCTCACTCTAAGGTGGTCACGAAAATGGTATGAGACAATTATGAGACATTTTCAAGACCAAAATTGACGTAACTGCCATGATACATTGGCAGATGTCTTTGGTGCTTGTATAATAACCATGTGTTAAGCTGTGTTTAAGCTTGTTATTATCATTTTATTAAAAGTATACTTAGAAAAATGTGTTAACTATATTTTCCAGACTATGATGTACTTGAACATTAGGCATAAAAGAGAAGAAAGTTACTTTTACACAAAAATTCCAATCACGGGGAGATATGGTACAACTACAGAACTGCTGTGTCCCCATTTCCAAAATGTCGGCCTTAGTGAGCATCACAAGATTCTCCTCCATGACTGTCTCATTTAAATTCCATAGTGCCCTAGGATTTGCTTCCACTATACCCTAGATAAGGAGTCCTAACACTGCTCTTCAGTTCACTCACCAGTTGTAGAAAGATAAATACAGAGCTATCCCTACTGGTCCTTGAAGCCAATAGGATCCCTGTAATTTGACTATTAGACACATATAAAAATTTACAACACAACAAAAAAGTGTGTCAGAAAAATATTGTACACCTATTTATATATTTGTTGTCATAGATTATGAGGCTTGTATACATCTAGTGACTTTTTAGTAAACTGTTGTTTTATAAGTTCAGTCCTTTTGTTCATAGAAATGATAAGCCACCATCAGAAGTGTCCGAAAGTGACTTGCTCCTTTATCTCCATTCATAATAATGAACTTTGACAGAATTCCTACAACTTCTATTTGTAGTTATCTGGGCTGAGAACCACACTCAGTTGCATACTTCTCAGAGGGCTGAGTAATATATATATTTCTGCTTCTCTGAAGCCGAGGGTGAGTTACAAGTGCCAGTTGGTGTGAAACATGACCAAACTGCTGCTGGTATTGTGTCCAGGCACTACATTTTAATTCCCTGGATACCTCATTAAGGGACTGTTAGACAAGCATATTTGGTCTGGTAATTGGTTTACATTGTATCTGACTCTTTGACTATTTTTTACCTTACAATTTTGTACATCACCGCCATATTTGTTTTACTGGGTTTGCCTGACTCCCCTTTTTGTATGTTTCTTTGTCTTTCTTGTCTCTACACAAACCCATAATAGTGACTGTCTCCCAGTTGTTATCTGCAATTTAGTGCAAGGCCTGAGGAAACGACAGAGGTTGTAGAAAAAATAGGAATTACACATCTTCCCTGTCTCGACAAAATTTGTTAATGTGGCGGTCTTAGGTAAAAGCATTAACTGCAAACCAAATACCTACACCTCTGCCTCTTTAGTATGCTGAACACACTCAGAACATTTTGGAGCTATTCAAAATCAATCTTCTAAAAGTATGACCATTAAAGTCAATGGAGCTTTACTTCGGTTGTTGTGTGTTATTCTGAGCACCTGGTATCTTAGCATAAACCCAAAGATCTGAAGCCCCTCTGTTTCAGAAATCATTTTTTAGCCAAGTTCAAAAAATATGAAACCTAAATGATCTTCTGACACACACCTTGGACACGTCAGCAGATTATTTTGGGGTGGATTAGATCTTTTTTAAGCAATTTTAGGATATTAAATATGTCTACATGAAGGAGGTTGGGTTGTATCCCATCACTGATTCCTTACCACATTATTCCTTTGCTTTGCTCAGCATGTGAGCAGTTAAGAGAGATTTGCAAGACAACATCTAATATCAGCCCAGGTTTCCAATGATTAATATTTCCCATGAGACTAGGCGGTCTGCCTATCACAAGTATTAATCTGTCTTTAAAGAGAAATGTGTGGTGCATGTTTTTTCTGTATCTCGCCACATAAGCTCTGCTAAATTCTACAAAAGTAGCTGCCCATTAGCATCTAAATCAATGAAATCTTGTACATTTAAATCAAACTCTTTTAATTAAATTTTCCTCCCCTCGTGTCCCCCTCGCTGCCTCCCTCCTTCCCTGTGTTGCTAATATTACACATTTATTTAACCAAATGGGTTCTCATTAGAAATGCATTTACACTTGAAAAAATCTTAAAAAGATTAATCAGATGCATCTCTAATTTCCATATGGCAGATTAATATGCATTGTGAAGGGGTCCTGATCACTACTCGGATTGGTAAAACATGTTAAATGGAGACTGGAGCATGAAGGATACTTACTGGACTGTGGCAGAAGTAGAGTATAGCTAAGGATACATTTACCATTTGGTATTGGTAAGGTCTAGTAGTCTGGTGGCCCTAATGCTGAATTTGTACCAGGTCTCCAGATACATTGTTGCTTATAGTTGTAGTCTTCTACTATGGTGATAAGTCAACACCTTATGGTCCTCAAGAAACAAACTACACTGCCTAATGTTATGTCTCTGTCTGCCATATATATCTGTATAACTCTGTATGCGAAAGCCTTCCTACCAAGCAGTATTTTTCCATACCTGCCTAAAATTTTTTCGTTCAGTACTGTACAGGCAGTCCCCAACTGACAGATGACTCCTAGTTACCTACGGATCTCTCTGGCCAGTGTGACCTGTTGATGGAAATATACTAAACCGTATCCCCAGGCTGCAATAATAAACTGTATTAGTTATTAAAGGTCTCTGAAATTAATCTTTAATGTTAATCTTTGTTTTAATGACAATCCAAAATTTTCAAAATACAATAATCACAGAAACTTTTTTGGCTTGAATTAAACAAAATAAGCCTGTTCCAACATACATACAAATTCAATTTAAGAACAGACCAAAAAGTCCTATCTTCTTTCACTATCCAAAACACTGGACGCAAACCCTCAAGTTATGTCCAGCCTGTTTCTACAGAACAGAGGAAAGTAGGAAGGACAAGGGACACACAATTACCACTATTGTGGCTCTTTAGGAAGAGCCTCAGGACAGTCTTCTGCCTTTCTGTCTATCAAGGAAAAATTCTGGAGAAAGTCTTATCATCTTTATAATGTGTCACCAATTTAATTTTGCCCTTCTCCTCTGCGTTTGCTCCTTCTTTTAACACATGGCCCTAATTTTTGAAGTTAAGATATTTTTTTTATGAACTTCCTAAGACAGTACTGTTAGGCAGGTGTGAACTAATGCTGTAAAGTAAGAAGGTTTTTATTGACCTTCAACTTCAAGGTACACGTGCCCAGATTTTTAAAAGAACTCAGTAGGTCAGAACTAGCCAGAGTCGTCTTGTGTGGATGTAGCCTTGGTCAAATCCATCTACCACTCCATGTAACTCCAGACAAACGGGGTGACATTGAGATCAGGAACATTTCCGGACTTCCAACTCCTCAGCAGTGAAGTTGTTCCAAACATCTTGAATAGCTTACCACAACTCTCGTGTGGATATAGGCTTGGTCAAAATCTTCTATCTCTTCACGTAACCCCAGACAAACCAGATGAAGTTGAAATTAGGACTATATCAGGCCCAGGACTTCTCATTCTTCTTTACACTCCAGTTCCAGTTCTTAATGACATTGGTTGGATGTTTGAATATTCCTGCTTTAGAATACATTTTTAACGCAGATATCTCTAGGTTTGTTTGAGAAGGACGACCATGTATATTGAATGGATACCAAATTATAATCCAGATTTGTCCTCCCTTACAACATTTCTAACAGAATTTCAAAATAATATTGTATATACATGAGAAATAACACAGTTTATGGACATTATGTGACATCAGATATTTATTTTCAATCAATTTATTCAAGTTTTCTCAACTTTCTTTAACCCAGTAATGGGTATCGACTTTTTACATTAAGTGTACTTCCTCTAATGTGATACCTTTCTACGGTGCTGTGTCAGAAGAAGATTCAAGGACATCAGATCCTGCAGGTGATGAGGCAGGGCTGTCTTTTCACAGCCCAGCCCCCGTACTGACCTGGATTGGAAAAGTTCTGATCCCTGGGGTTTAACAGCTCTGTCACCCATCAGCACCCTGCGACTGTAATCGCAGGGTAGTAATGATATCATACTGCAGCCCAGAGTCCAGGACCCTAGGATTGCCTGTGGTAAGCTTTTATGAGGCCAGGACTAAGGCCTGTTATGAGAGCTATAATTCACACCTGCGATCGGACAACTAAAGAGTGGTTTTTTTAGTCCTGGAATGGCCTGGGAAGTCTGAACACCTGAGCCCCTCAAAAAAAATCTCTGGAGGGAGCTTAAAGGAAATCTACCATTTCTTTTTATGAAATTATGAACGAAACATACTTTGAGACCTTGAGAATGCTTTAGCTACACTGATACAGAAACCTATCTTGTTTAATCCCTGAACTGAGTGGTTTTGCTGAAAAAACTTTTATAAAATTATGATAATGTGGCTCTTTTGTTGCTGTGGCTGCCCCGCCGCATCTCCTCACCCTAATTATGCATTGCTTCAGCCTTGTCCTGCACAGTATACGCCGAGAATATGGCATCACTGTGTTGCCCCTGACAGACAGAAGTAATCAATCGCTGCACCATCCCCCAGCTGCTGTGTATGAGTCATCCAGCTCAAGTTGATAAGTCCTTTCTGTACAGTTCAGGCAGCTCCTGTGTATGTGGAAGTAATGTCTTTATGTACGGAAGCCAGGGCACCCAGCTTTCCCAAGATACTGAATTTTTATAATAGTTTTTTAGCAAAACCACTCAGGTCAGGGATTAACAAAATATGTTTCTGCAGCAGTGCCACTACAGCATGCTCAAGGTATGTTTGGTTCACAATGCATAAAAACAAATGGTAGGTTTCAGTGCTGACAGCAACAGCTCCGAAACCTCGATCTAGATAAGATCTGTATGGAAGAGCGGGTAAAAATCCCTGATACTACCGGAAATGTCTGACCTCAGTAGGTGCAAACAAAGGTTTCTGTACCATTTCTGTACCATATGCTTTCCAAAGTTTGTAAAGGACTTTGAAATTCTTGGTCAGGAAATATTAAAACATTGCTGTATAGTGGTGGTCCCCAATAATGTATTTTACTGGTGGCAGTTTGCACACAGTTCCCTTTTGCACTCAGCAATGGTTAAAAGCCAGTGACTTAGGGGGTCATCAGCCCAAATCCAAAGAACAGAATACTCCCACTGTGACACACAGATTTTGAACTTTAGTGCCTGGAGTTTACACTCTTGCTGTCTAGAGTATTAAATCTCCATTTTCTCCACTTTCATTGCCTTTAAACAATGAAGAGAGACATCAAAAATGCAATGATCCATCAAGACTTTCTTTCCAAATCAAATATACAGAGAAATTCATTCTGCAACGATATAGTGCGGAGCATTATAATAATCCTTAAAACATAATAAAAGAGGGGAAAATGGACAAGATTGATTTTCTGAAGAATTTGCGTTTTATTGATTCATCTTCCTCAGCCTGAGAGTTTCTCTCTTCTTTCCTCTTTCCAAGTTAAATGACTTTATTGTTTTAACGCCGGAGTTAATATCAGATGAGCTATTGATTGAGTTTCAATGGGAAGAAACAGTAGCCAGGGAAGCTGTGAAACGCTGACTAATGAATCATTCAAATCACATTTTAACACATTTTAAATACCGCTTTTGCTTTTTGATTCAGTTACTAGACGTGAACTGAAAAGTGCATGAAAGAATTTACTAATGACTCTGCGCTCATGTATCCAATTGCTCATTTTATTAATGGTTTAAGGGAATGTTTCCATATACAAAGAGCCTGAACCTATATACAGTATTAAAAGGAGGGTCATCTTATAGAGCACGTTGAGCCCATCCTTCATGAATAAGATCAGATAAGCACAAAAGTTCAACCTGTCTATAAGATATCACTTGAAAACACAGAAAGTACACTACAAAATTTGGGTTTTACTTGTAGGTGATTAGAGGGATGGTGGAATCTTTCAAAGACTTACGGCGCTACTTTCTAATAAGGCAGACGAAGAGAGACAGAGCGGCACTCACCAAAAGATGTTGGATGCTTTATTCAGGAAGTGGCATTACAGGAGACACTACCTGCTTTACACCACCACCATGTTTTACTGTTGGTATGATGTTGCTTTGCTACGCTACTTGTTTTTGTTTTTTATGCCAGACTTACCCCTACCAAAAAGTTAAACTTCTCTTCAGTCTGCAGAGTCTTCTCCCAAAAGCCTTAAGGGATCATTAAGATGTTTTTTGGTAAAACTGAGACAAGCCTTTTAATGAGGCCTCTCCTCAGTCTGAATAATCCCAAATTTTGTAATCTGTCATTGTATTCTAGTCCCCCCATTCCCCTATTATTCTTGGTTGCTCTCCTCTGCACCCGTTCAAGTTCTACTATGTTCTTTTTATACACTGGTGTCCAAAACTGTCCACAATTTTCCATGTGTGGTCTGACCACTGATTTGTATAAGGGCAAAACTATATCCTTATCATGAGAATCTATTCCTCTCTTGACACATCCCAAAATTTTATTTGCTATAGCAGCAGCTGCCTGACCCCTGTGTCACTCCACTGGTAACATCAACCCAATCTGAGAATGTGCCATTAATGATGACTCTCTATTTTCTATAAATAAGCCAATCACCTACCCAAACACACAGATTTTCCCCTATTCCCAGCAGTCTCATTTTATCTACCAACCTTTTAAGTGGCACTGTGTTAAATGCCTTTGAAAAGTCTAGATATACAACATCCACAACGTCCCCCAGATCCAGTCTAGAACTTACTTCCTCATGGAAGCCAATCAGATTAGTCTGACAGGACCGATAAGTCTGACAGGATCTCTTATAAGGTTAAGTACAGAGAGATATTCCCGACAGCATCTCTAACAAACCCTTCAAATATTTACCCACAACAAAAGTTAGACTCACAGGTCTGTAATTTCCAGGATCGCTTTTTGATCCTTTTTTTGTATATTTGTACCACATTTGCTATGCGCCAGTCCTGTGGAACATAATCAGTCTTCGGGGAACCTTCCAAAAAAATGTAAAAAAATAAAGGTCTATCACAGTATACAGTTCATGCAGAGCCCGGGGGTGTATGCCATCTGGCCACAGTGATTTGTCTATCTTAGTGGTTGTGAGGTGGCACCGTACCTCTTCCTGGGTTAAACTGTTGACATTCCAAAGAGATTTTACATTATTCCTCATCGTATCTTCCATCACTGGATTTTCCTGGGTAAAGACCGTCGAGAAGGCTACATTCAGTAGATTGGCCCTTTCCTCATCTCCTTCCACCATGACCCGCAGGTTATTCCTCAGAGGGCCCAAACTCTCCGCTATATGCTTTTTACAGGATTTATTTTTCTGTCTATAATCCTGCAACGCCACATCACTACCTTCGTGTCTTAGCACCTTAAATGCCTTTTTCGTTTAATGCTCGCCGTACTGTACTAGTTAACCACATTGGCTTTTTTTGTTCCTCTTATGCTTTTTCCCATATGGTTTGTGTTTCTCATGGGCCTTTTTTAGAATATTTGTGAAAAAGTCCCATTTTTGGGGGGTGATTTTGTCTTTCAGAACTTTGTCACAGTTTATGCCTATAAGGTCCTCCCTTAGCTTCTGAAAATGTGACTGCTCCTTCACATGGGTTTTTTCCTCTTCTGAACGCTGTGGGATGACTCTTTGCACTGTTCAGGCAGAAATTTTAAACATCGACAACTTCCGACTCACAATTTCTCAATAATATGTTCATGGCTTTGGTTAAAAAAGAGATATATAATTAAAAAAACAAATATCTAAATAAAAAAATATAGATATAAAAAAGAAAATAAAAAAATAAAGGAAATAGAATGGATGTCAATTTTAGGTCATAAAGTTTAGCATTTTGTTATTTTGCTTTTATTTTTCGGTGGAGGAATCAGGTGGAAGGTGCAGGCAAGTTATTGGTGAACTAATTTAATTTACCTCATGGTGGTGAACAGGCTGAGCTTTGGAAGTGGCGTCAAGGGTGTGTTGATGGTACAGGCAGCCAGGGGCGGGCACAGTGGCGAAACACAGGAGTGTACTGGCAAGGCAGAGAATGCCGCCACCCTATATTGCTGTCTGGCCAGATTCTGTATGTCATGAATGGGGTTTTGGTGAATCTTCCCCTAGCATGTCACCTTACTCCTCCTCTGATTGTTTTATTCCGGTGATTTAAATAAAGCTGTGGTCATTTTGACCCATTAAATAATATGAATGTGTGTTTTTGATAGGTAAAGGTAGTTAAGGTTTCTTATTTACCTAGTTTACCCATCACATCAAATCTAATTATCTGCCTAACAGGTCATAAGCTCGGTCTTAACCGAAGAGGTTAATCTCAATCTTCTCCAAACCGGCGAATCGCAGGACCTCTGGATTACATCTATGTTGGTCCCTTATATGCTCTATCATCCAAGGACAGCCATTCCCTGTTGGAATAGAATTATTGTGTTCCCTAAAACATACAAATCGGTTGGTAATAGTCTTCCCAATATAAAACTGTTTGCATGGACACCAAATGATGTACGCAATGTGGTCCTACAAGTGATAAAGGTGTTCGTTTTCCATGCAATACCTCCTAAATTTATGAATTTGGCCTGACTGTTGAATCTACAGAAACTACAGGTGTCCACTTATGTGGTGTGGAAAAACAACTTTTTACTAACTGGCTCCTAATGGTTTGACTTTTTAAATGAGATTATTTGCCTCTGATTTGTTACTTCCGCTAACTGGGGGTCATCTTTCAATATTTTCCAGTTTTTATGAATGGCAGCACATATTGCATTATTGTGTGGATGAGCCTGAGTTCTTTATTAGTATGAAAATAAAAAGTAACCTAATAACACTCAAACTTTAAAAATTGTATGTTGAGACACTTAAAATACAAAAATACAATCCCTACGAGCCCCCCTACCAACAAATGTTACGTTTTAGGCCTGATCTGCCTTTAGGACAGTTCACAATTAAGCTGCTACATTTCCTTGGCAGTCCTAAAAGGGATAATCTGTATGTAAATTAAGATGATCCTCAGTTGATCGCACAAGTAACAAGTCAGAGGCCAATAATCTCTTTAAAAAAAAGCCAAACCATTAGGAACCAGTTAGTAAAAAGCCACATGGTTGGAATAAAAAGTATCCCTAAAGGTAAGTTTAGATGCGGCACCTAATTTCTGTAGATAAAACAGCCAGGACAAATTCATAAATTTGGCAAGTAAGTAAACACCTTTATCATTTGTAGGACCACATTTGTTGAGTACATCATTTGGTGTCCATAAAAACAGTTATATATAGGCAAGACTATTCGCAACCTATTTTCACGTTTCAGGGAATGCAATAAGTCTATTTCAACAGGGGGATAGAGTATATAAGGATCAACATGGAGGTAATCTAGAGGTCCTGTGATTCGCCGGTTTAGAGAAGGTTGAGATTAACCTCTTGGGCGGAGATCGGGCTCATGATCTGTTATGTCAGGAGGCTAGGTAGATTATTAGTTTCAACGCAATGGGTAAATTAGGTCTGAATAACCGCAATGATTTAAGTGTAGAGATGATAGCCATGCCATCTCTACCCATTAAAGTACTACTATTGTGTATATATAAATAATGTCTTATGTTTAATCTATGAAGCGTAAGATGCTGGAACATAATGCTGAAGTTACTTCAAGTGTTGGAGATGTCTTACCCGAGTGCTGACATAAAGGGATACATAAGGATTTGTAACATTTTGCCCATTTTTAACATTTTGTGAGAAATCTTTACATGTGTTTTCTGTCCCACACATATAAATCATTGTTGTATTGTGTTCCCTAGACGTCATGGGAGACGTGTTTTTATAGGCGGCTCCCAGACATGTGATGATGGAGGCTAGAGAAGGCGCCCGTTTGGCGAGAAATGGCCCGTTGCCAGTCGCGGCTTGCATGATGTCGGAGTTGCTATTCTGCCAATAAAAGTTTGTAATGCATCTGGTGAGTGCCACTCCATTACTTCACATTTTGGTGAACTTACTATGTGTGACAAATAGATTTGGAGAGATCTTTTGATAGGGAAGAAGAAGATAAGTAAATAGACAGAAGGCAGGTGAAACTGATCATTGGGAATATTGCTTTAACTTTAAAAAGAACTAGGAAATCACAAGAAGAGAATCAGAGAAGATTCAGATTAAATGCCTGAAAAATGCCATATTCCTACGAGATCTATGAATCAGAAAATCGACTCCCACATCTCCAAACAGCACTAAATTTCTTTTATGGGCTAAACCACTGGTGTCATGCACAAGGCCTATAAGCCAAATCTATACCTCCGCCTTGTGTTATCCATCCTGTCACCTTGCCTCTATGCTTCGCTAGGAAAACTCTGGCTGCTATAGGGTGGACTCTGGCTACGATATAAGGCACTCTGACTGCTATGGGAGTCACTCTGGCTGCTGTGGGGGCACTCTGGATACTATGGGGGGTCCTCTGGCTACTATGAAGGGAACTCTGGCTGCAGTAGGGTCACTCTGGCTGCTGGTGGAGGGCATCTGGCAGCAGGTGGGGGGCAGCTAGCTTCTATGGGGGCCATCTGTTGGCTAAAGAGGCACTCTGGCAAACATGGGGTTTTCTTGCTCATGTGTGGTTACTCTGGCTGCTGTTGGGGCCATCTGGCTGATAAAGGGGGCACTCTGTTGGCTAAAGAGGCACTCTGGCTACTATGGGGTCACTCATATGCATATGTTCTCTTGTTCTCATCTGTATAATGCTCACAGCCATGTACCTGTAGCCTCTGTGTGAATGGACATGGTGCCAGTTTTTTTGGATCCATTAGCCAAACGTGTTTATCCTGGTCTTTCTTTTTACTGAACTGTTTGGTTTTTTACATTCTGGTCCTTTTTTTATAGGTTCCTTGTGTAATCTACTTGTGAACATGGATCTATCACATATATCAATAATGTCAATAATGTCAGCTCTATACGGTCATGCTATGAACCAAACCAGGGGGGGGGATGAATAATTTAATACAATCTTGCGTCTGAGCCCTTCAGATCTCTTATGTGAATGTGTGTGACTATTGAAAAACCGTCACATTTCAGAGAAAATGATAGTTGAAAGTTTCTCCTTATTGATAAATGTTATAGACTATAAAATGACAAAGGCCAAGCAAAGCATATGTATATTTAATGAATAGCCAGCAACGCATAGGGTAATTAACACCGGTCCGATCAATACCTGCACAATTTAACCAGGTGTAAGGCTTTCAATAATAATGTTCCCGTCTTCTTCTCCACCGAAACCACTTTGTTTTCATGACAGCAAAGAAAATACATAAAACCGCATGATTTATACATATAATAAGAAATTCTAGTTGATTACATGACAGCGTTATTAACCTGATGTTACTGTACGGAACGCGCTAGTTATACAGAATTTCTCTACAGCATTTTACTAAAGAAGAAATTATTCATCATCAGGTTTAATTCATTTCTTTTGATGCTGGATTTTAGACATTTTTCTTAAATTATATGTTTTTCGGGTGCCAAAGTTGACATTTCTGAATAATATAAATTTCTTAACTAAATGTAAAGGGGTTGGCCGTTTACCTTATGTTTTTGTAATGTGTGTGTAAGTGTGGTTGGCAGGATATTAGGTCATTTACTAATATACATCTATTAATAGTTCTGCTCTGCTTTCTTGATATATAAAGTGAAGCCTCCTTTTTTTTTACTTCATCAGCCGGACATTCCTGACCATAAAATGGCCGCAGATGGAGGGTCATGTGATCTCTATCTCTCCATGAATATTTGCCAGTTAGAGATCACATGACCCTCCATCTGCGGCCATTTTATGGACAGGAATGTCCGGCTGATGAAGTAAAAGACAGGAGGATTTACTTTACATATCAAGAAACTGGTGCAGAACTTTTAATAGATGTATATTTGTAAATTACCTCACATGTTGCACCCCCACACGTACACACATTACAAAATACAGGAGTTAAAGTGACCAACTCCTTCAAAAAATACAGTCTCAGATGGAATTCTTCAAACTTCTAGTGAAAACACAATTTCTCCCCCCACCCTCACAATGCCACTCACATCCCACCAACTGTATACAACACTTTGCAACAAATCTGTCACACAATCCAGCTATTTGACTAGGATGTTAATTCTATTAAATTCTCTGTTTATTCCCACATTTCAAAATCATGTATCATTCAAAACCAACGTGTTTCGAATGTAACTATGTGTTTAGTCAACCAAAGTATTTCAGACTTCCGAAACGGCAGTCTTCTTCAATTGGTTCACCAAAAAACTAATTGGCATGAACATAAAAACTAAAATTTCTCTAAAATGACTTATCACTGGGAAAAGGGTAAGGTCTGTCTGAGAACACTGATAAGTGGCTCTATAAAGTGTAATATTTACTTGCGAGTTGGGAGGTGGAAACTTTCTTTAAGTCAGCACCCTCCAGCTCCAGGACTAGAAACAGTTGACTGATACTGCGGGTCCAAAATATTCTGGGTCTGAACAAATTCATATGTTATCTTTTTACATGCTAGAAGGGACTTCGAACCCTCTCCGTGCAACTGTGACAACAACAACCTAAAATCTGTGCCTCTGCTATTTTCCATTTCATGCCTCCACCTTCATTGTTTTTGTCATTTTTTCCATCTGCATTTTCTGATCGATGTCCCATCACTCAGCAGAACATGTTTTTTGTATTTTCCTCTTTGCTAATTTCCATTTACAGAATAATTTTACAAACAATGTTAAATGATGTGATTCATGGAAAGTGCAGTAAATTGTAGGCTACGTCACTTCCATGTAGAGTGGAATACAGACATATTCTATGACAAATCCATCTCCATTGTCAGTAAACATACAGTTCTACATCAATTATTGCTACTAATTTCCCCACCACCCTAATCAGGGGAGAGCACTTTACTTTTGTTTGTCAGATTAACGATTCTTCCCCTGAATTATGTTAACTCACCCCAATACAGTCACAACTGTAAAGGGTGGTCAATCATGAAAAATAAGCAATTTTCACAGTGATTGATCAAATTGCTCCCATATACATATATACTGTCACAACATGTACACTACACACCAATAATACAAAAGCTTACAGTACTCGAGGAGATAGTCCAATAAACTGAAATTAATCATGAGGCCTCATGCACACGTCTAGACGTTGGGCCCCATTCTAGCCACAAATTTGGCAGCTGGAACACATCCCCATAGACTTTAATGTATAATATGGTTCTCTAAATGAGTCCCGTAAATACTTCTGCACCGTGTACTGTGTAAGATATAGAGCATGTCCTGTTCTTTTCCAGATCTGGACCTGTTCAGCCTCTTAGAAGTCTATGGATACATACACAGATACACAAGTTGTGAGCTGTATGTGACCCGCATTTGTGGATGGTTCTCAGGGTGAGCTGCAGGGTAGAGGGCATAGTCTTGCAGGGGTTTGCAGAGCATCAGAGACGTATTTTTTGAGGAATACGGATCACATGCGGTAGCATAACACTGTCTTTTGCGGTCCGAAAAACGGAACTGCAAATACTGAAAGGGGAAAATCTGAACAAGTGTATGAAGCTTATAGGAGCAGATCTGTAAGGGGTTGGTAATGTAATAGTTACTTACTGCTTTCTTGTCCCTGTACCACTGCAAAGTAACCTCCTGGATGTCTTTTTTTAGCTCACTGGTTAAAGCAGGGACCTACCTCTGCCAGTGATTGTCTGCTCTGGCCACTGCAAGTGATTCCTGTGCTGTACTTTAGTATTGTAGAGTGTGTAGTTGCATTACTATTTCATTGGGGGATGGGGGCACATATGCACTCTCAGTTTGACCAAATATACATGTGTTCACAATATAGAGAAGATAGTAAGTTGCCAAAAACTTCTACTTTTCTGTGTGAACAAAGGATTTGTCACAGGTAATGGGGGTGCAGACCCTAAACACATACACCTGTCCCCTACTTAACAAGCATCACCAATCCTAGTGGTAGGCACTTCTGGTCAACAATCCCTATACTGAATGAATGCACAGGAAAGATGACAAAACACAGATGGAAAAACAACAGATAATAGTCAATAAGACAAGCGAGGTCACAACAAACCAGGTTTCTATGTGTAAACGTTCAGTTCTCTTCGTGTTGAGTGAAAACCTAGCGGTCTTAACTCACTCCTCACCCAATACGATTGATTAATACTAAATTTCTTGCAAAGGAAGTGATAAAAACTTTTACATATCAAACTCATCCTTTAAAGCAGTGATGGCTAACCTATGGCGCTGGTGCCAGAGGTGGCACTCGGAGCCCTTTCTGTGGGCACTCAGGCCATCACCAGAGATGACTCCAGGTATCTTCCTGCAGTCCCAGACATCCCAGGACTTGCTGTGCATAGAGGTATTTTAAAGTTACAGCTGTACCTGGGATTATTTTCTGCTTTATTGGTGTCCTCAGGTGCTGGTATCAATGAAAACTGACAGAGAAGGGAGTATAAATCACAAATTAAATTTCTGTGTTGGTCTCTGTTGAAGTTTGGGCACTCGGTCTCTAAAAGGTTTGCCATCACTGCTTTAAAGTATATCCAGTTCCTGTAGAGTATGAACAGTTGCTAATGTGCTAATTTTCTAATGTGACAGACTGCCTGGAGGGATCACATACAATGTTTCTAGAAATTGTAAGACTTTTTTGGGATTATGCGTTTTGGAAGCAGTTCACTCTTTGTCAGCTCTATACAATACAATGCTACTTTATTGATCCCGAGGGGAAATTGTTTGTATGTAGTATCCAGGCATAATGTTACATGTTATAATTTATATACAGTTTAAGAACACACTCATAGTGCATAGAGCAGAAAGGGGGATACAGAGATGGGACCCATTGACCCGGTAGATCACTCCTGCAGATAGTGTTGGTAATCTGAGGTATTAAGATGCCCATGGCAGGTAAAATGCAGAAAGCTCATGTATTCTACCTGTAATTGGCATTTCATTAACCTGGACCTGATGAAGGGAGTAGTCCACTCCCGAAACATGTAGTCTCAATTACTTCTTACAGTTTCAAGAAACATTGTGTTTGATCCTTTGGGGCACTTCTCCTCTACTTCTTCTAAACTCCTCCTTTTATTATTTTGTCATTATAGAAGAATTTATATTACAAATTAGAACACAAAAGTTCTAATTTTCTAAATTCTGATTTCTAAACCAAAAGCAAATTCTACCAATAGAGAAAACCACAATAACAGTTCACATTGTATCTAAAATACCAGATCACAGTAATCGTAACTCTGGCAGACACTATATTATATGTGGTGGTCTGGGTCTTTACTCCCCGGCCTGCCCTCTTCCCACCCCACCCCCTGCTTGTTCTATGCCCTGACACGCCCATAGTGGCATATGGGTCATGGAAGCCCAAAAAGTGGTGGGGACGGGAGATGTGTATGGTTTCTCCACCAGAAAACTGGCAGAGCAGCCATAATAGATTTGGGCCATTGTGTCCACAAGCAGCAGTAGAAAGTACTAAGAATTCAATGCACCTTAAACTTCTACATCAAAATATTTGAAAAATCAAGCAAACACTGCGAGGGCTAGGATTTCTTGTATATTTTTGGATGACAAAGCAGTATTGAAGTTCATAAAAAAAGGAAATTTACATCTTGACATAAATTCATCACATATTGGTGTTTGTTTCTCTCTCCGTAGCAGCCTATAAGCTCCGCTACCTGGTAAACCTACTTCACGGTAACACGTTGAAGCTCTTCAGGCAAAGCTAAACTAATAAACCTCAAATAGTTTAAAGAAAGTGGAAAACAAGTGAAAAAAAAAAATCCTGGAACGTCTACGTATATAACGCTATTAAAACCGGGCCTCCAGTCAGAAAAATAGGAAAAACAATCAAGTAGATTTGCAGCATTTTTCTTGTCCTTTACAGATGTGAATGGAGAGGAGAAGATAAATTACTCAAGTAACAAGGTTCTGGAACACGAGATGTTCCTTTAGTAGTTACTGAGCACTGCATTATCAGTAAATTGAAGTAATGTATACTTTGTATACCAGGGGATGTGCGGGAAAGGTTCCTATGATTGGCATATATTCCACACAGCATTGTGCTTAAACAATATGCAATCTGCAAACAAAATGTTTCATCTCGGAAATAGCATGTGTAAACTCTACAGACGCCAGGCTCCTTCTGCCATTAATCCATATTACTACATGCTCGCAGAGCACCGACGTCTACACTTCGGATGGAATTGAAACCGCCATGTGGTCATTTAAGAAAATGCATTTTTTCCAAATAATATACAGTATTTCAAATTACGTCTCTTCTCTGAAAGACGTTTCATAAATATTTAAGGGACGGCGGCACACTTTATTGAATGTATTTCTGAACATCGGATGCATTCAGACATTATCTGGGGAGAAGAATAAGGCGCAGTGGGGGGTTTCATTAACTCAATGTATGATCGGAGCAGATATGTAATATTTATATTAATGTGTCTTTTAAGAGAAACCCGTACTTCAGCTTGATGCAATAAAAAAAAGGAGAAAATTAAATTAAGGGTAGGAATGTTTCATATAGTCTTCAATATTGAGAAGTCATCGACTGCAAAATGATAGCACTATGTAGATTGTGAAGGATTATTGGTTTACAAATTAAGAACCAATTGCTCAGTAGCAAAATAATGGGTCGAATTTCTTTGTATTCTAGTGTTCTTCTGCTGGTTATTGTTAGACAATTGTTTCTTATTATTTTTAATAAATGGTGGTCTAGAATAGTGTTAAGTGTTAAGATTAAAAATTCTCTGACAACAAAAATGAAAGGATCAACAGTGAATTCAGATTCCTTTTAGCAGCTTCTCCTCAGGTCAACCCTAAGAGATGGGTGATCTGGGCAATAACCCCAAAACTTTCCAAAGTTGTTCTCAAATCGTCTACGGTGGACTTGTTCTTAGGTTTATTCACAATTCTATCGGGATAGGAAGTGGCTTGGCCCGATTGCATATACATTTTAATCAAAACGTACAGTATGTGTTTACATTGAAGACGCATGGTGCTCTTTCCATTCGCACAACACCTTTTCCGATTCGTATTGTGATTCAAAATGCACTTCAACTAGAACGATACACGCAGCCATAGGAGATGCTAAGACATGAGCAAATCTATTTCTTTGAAAGTGTCCATACAAAATCTATGAACAGGCAGCTAGCCAGTACTGTTGTTGTTCCCAGAGGTCGGAAAGGGCCGAAAAGATGAAGGAAAATTTTAAAATATGTAAAAAAAAAACGCTCCCAACCGAATCTTTAAAAAAATTTGGACAAATGTTAGCAAGTTAAATATTGGATGATTTGCTCATCTTTATTTAGATCTGAGCCAACCTGATTTCGGTTGTACATGTACGCCATGATCTAAAAAGCTCTGCAGAATATGAAAGCGCCATATAAGTTATTGGTTATGGTTATATATAAAAATATAATTTTTTTATTTTCTTATTATTTTACTATGTATCAGATTTTTTAGCCACACTTTTAATGAGGAGAAACCCAGGTGAAAATGATGTCGCTATGACATCAGACGTCTTTCCTCATTAAAGTATAGGACAGAATGTCAAGGACTGTTGCCCAGCAACAATACAGAAGACCACTAGGAGGCAAATCTTAGCCCTCATATCCTGCTGTTGTAAATCAATTCATATGCAGATTTACCGAGCCTGATATTAGTGATTTCTTGTAGCTTGTAGAATTTCTCTTGGGAGACAAATAAAACTTTTTGTAATAGCATATGGGCATAGGTGTCCATATGAGATAACCTTCTTGTTTTAGGGCCTGATTAATTTGTTAGGGTGCTTTCAGATGGTAGTGTGCTCGCCCACACTGGATCCCGGGCAAGCACAGGGCGAAGAGGAATAGGGGGAGGGGTGAGTGCTCTTCTCCCCTCCTCTCTCCATTGGCAAACGAGCGGCCATCCAACTCAGTCACGCTGCAGTGAGACGCCGTGTGCTCACTGCATTGTGACAAGGAGCCATAGAAGTCAATGGGGGCCATGATTTTACTGCAATTGGTGCAGCCAGATTTGCGGTCGTGTGAATCAGCCCTTATATGCAGGCTCCTACGTAGAAAATGTTGGATCACATCTATCCATCTATCTACGCTGTCCTATATGTGGGAAGAATGCAAATCATTTTTCCAAGGTGTTAAATGGATAACAATACCTCCTTTTGCTACCTTGTAAGGCAGCCCCCTCAACATCAAGTATGACCTACAAGAAGTCTAAAAACATGATGTGGGATTAAGCCTAAACAGTATATCTATTCCATAAGGAACAGACTCCCAACTGTAGACAGCACTGTTTTAACCTGGTTGGGTCTCCTCAGTACAGTGTAGGGAACTGGTTTGGCTGTGTGAGAGGCTATTGACTAGGGTCAGACAGTAGGTGTTCTCCTTAAGGAGACATTGCCAATTAAGGCTACCTTAAAGGCTTGTGGAGACTTAAAGCCATAGATACTCCACTAGGTAATTCTGGGAAGAATGCAAATACGTTTTCCAAGGTGTTAAATGAAAAACAATACCTCCTTTTGCTACCTTGAAAGGCAGCCCCCTTAACACCAAGTATGAACTACAAGAAGTCAAAAAACTGGTTTGGCTTAATCCCACATCATGTTTTTAGGCTTACAGAATTACCTAGTGGAGTATGTATGGCTTTAAGTCTCCACAAGCCTTTAAGGTAGCCTTAATTGGCAATGTCTCCTTAAGGAGAACACCTACTGTCTGACCCTAGTCAATAGCCTCTCACATAGCCACACCAGTTCCCTACACTGTACTGAGGAGACCCAACCAGGTTAAAACAGTGCTGTCTACAGTTGGGAGTGTGTTCCTTATGGAATAGATATACTGGTTTGGCTTAATCCCACATCATGTTTTTAGACTTCTTGTAGGTCATACTTGATGTTAAGGGGGCTGCCTTACAAGGTAGCAAAAGGAGGCATTGTTTTCCATTTAACACCTTGGAAAACGTATTTGCATACTTCTGAGAATTCCCTAGTGGAGCATCTATGGCTTTAAGTCTCCACACGCCTTTAAGGTGGCCATCATTGGCAATGTCTCCTTAAGGAGAACACCTACTGTCTGACCCCTGTCCAATATGTAGCATACAGCTAAAGCTGTAGTGTACATTTACTGGTACTAAGTTATTGGACATGAATGCATCAATTCTTACAACTATTGTGGCCCTCCAGACATCCAGAATTGCTTGTATGTTGAAATACCATTAAAACTATAAAAAATAAATCCTCCCTACCCTTTTCACTACGTATTTAAGTAAAGACTATGGATACTATCAAAAACAAACAATTCTCATTCATCTTGTCTAGAACTACACTATGTTTCCTTCATTATTCTTCTAGAAAAGGTCAAACAGACAACTTTGCATTACGATCCCCATTGTTTAATGGGGATGTATTTATAGACACTAACACTGACTGAACGGACCATGTCTGAGAATCAGACTGTGTAGAGACATTGGAATGGAAGAGATTTAATTTTAGATCTACCCGTAACTTGAACTTCTTTATGGACTTTATTTGAACAGTGTCCCCCTTAAATGGACATTTGTCCATGAAGTCAATTTTACATTGCATAATAAATAATAATAATACTTATAATAATCTTTCTTTATATAGCGCAATCATAGTAGCAAACCATCGAAAGGTCGCAATTCTTAACAAAACCTGATGGTGACCACATTTAAAAGGGTTGTACAACTTATCATTATCATCTCCTATATCTAATCTCCAGGAATGGAGATTGCTGAAGGTCCAACTGATCAAATAGCACCCACAGCAATATGGTGAATGGAGAGGTGGGGTCGGACATTTTCAGTTGAAGCTATAAGTCCAGTATGTGTCCTGACGCTCCATTCAATAATATGGGAGTGTTGGCAGATGGCACATACATTACTCAACCACCGAGTGGTGAGTCCGGCAAATTTTTTCCAACACTTCCACAAGATTGAAGGGAGTACCAGAGACAGGCTCAACCGGCCTCTTCTTCCATCCGCTCTATGGATTCCTGAGTGTTCAATTCTTATGATCATTGGGGGTCAAAGCAGTTCTACCCACACCAAGGAAGAATTTTCTGATTTGGTAAAACCCTTTTAAGGCACTATTCCATTGTATGGTACCATATTGCTTTGAGTTTGTTTTAACTTTCTTAAAATAACAAAAAGTGTTGAAAGGTACCAGCTCTTAATACTTACTTTAGGCTAGGAAGTAAGTGATCTGAACTAGTACTTATGTCATCTGTTTTGGGTACTTTCTGCATTTGAAAAGCAACTCCATGGTAACCTATCCAAGTCAAATTGTTCCAAGAACAACCATGTCAACCCGGTTGTACGGAATAGAAAGGCATAGAATATCATTTTGTGGCATAAACACATATCTTAAAATATCCAACTAAGAGTAAAGGTCATTTATTTTAATGGTGTTTGGAGTTCTGCAGCTCCTTTAACTATTTATTACATTATAATAAAGTTTCTTTGTATAGCAGAAAGGTTGCCACTAGATATATGCCATTTAATTGTATGTTTTTTTTTATTACACATCCCATCCATATTAACAGCAAATTACCACAAATACATAAACTGTTAAGGTGGAAGGTTTTACTACAATGACGCCATTAGATCTGAACTCCTGGACACATTGGAGATATAGTTGTACTGTAATAATAAACTTCACCTTTCTCCAACAGTTTGATTTAGTTGCATGTGAAATCTTCTCATTACTTTCTGTAAAAAAACACAGTGTCAAAGAGATAATCACATAGTCTGTAACTGAGGCAGATTGTAGATGTTGGATATACTAACAATATTACATTGAGAAAAAGTTCTGATGTTTCTAGAAATCTCTAAGATAATGTATTGTAACTTCAGGTGTCTGACTTCTGATTGCTGCTGCTTGTTTTACTTCTTAAACAAGTGTCTGGAGTGGAATACCGTACTTTTTCTGCAGTCATTAAATGTTGCACTGGCTTGCGCTTTGATACATAAGGTTGGGGAGGTGGCCATCAGTCCCTGATCATGTTAGGTGTCATCAAATAGTTAAATTCTAAAATATTTTAAAGTCTAAATCTTCATTTGAGATCATTTTATATTGTGTGTGTGGAGGGGGAGGGGGTGAAAATTTTTCTAATATTCGTCATAAACAAATTCTGCTTAATTTGGAAAAAAAATAAGCTACTATATATACTAGAGTATAAGCCTAGTTTTTCAGCACAAAAATGTGCTGAAAACCCAAACTCGGCTTATACTCGAATAAAAAGGTATGTTTTTCCAGATTTTTGTGGTAAAATTAGGGGCCTTGGCTTATACTTGGGTCGGCTTATACTCGAGTATATACGGACTTCCTCCCATAGAAATGTGTATTGCAGCCTGTGTGTGTCTATGGAGTCTGCATGCTCACATCTGATCTCCTTGTGTTTGGTAAAACAGCTTTGAGAAGGAAGGATTAACTTCTTCAAGCTTGATCTTTAAAAATACTGCTCATAGCATACTGCAGCCAATAAAAAGCACAGAAATGGTTAACTCTCGCAGCTGTGTAACAAACAGGAGAGGACAGAGAGTAACAGCATAGAAGTAACATTGTAACTAAGGGGTACATTGCAGAAACATTATTTCTTTACAAACTGAGGATCATTTCTTAATAAAGAGTATTAGGATAATGCTCAACCCCGACACAGTATGAAGAAATCATCTAGCCTGATGGTTACTCTTTGGAGGGATTTAATTATATGTCTCAGGTTCCACCAGTCTCTAGCTGGAAAACACTAGTCTTTTTCTGGGCCAGATTTATCACTGTGATGATGAATTCTGGTGCAGTATAAGACTGCCAGCTCCTATTTTAGACCTACTTTTAGTAAGTCTAAACTGTGTGCCATAATTTTGGATGCATGGACAATATCCCACAAGTCACACCCCTTCCTCACAAGGCCACTCCCATCTCCTGAAGACCACGCCCCCTTAATCGGACAAGTTGGGTAAGTGCAGAAAATGCTCTAAAAACCTTGATTACTGCGTGCAAAGCATTTTAAACGGGGTCTTTCAAGCAAATCCACCATATTTGTGGTGCAAGTGCGTTTATAAATCCCCCCTTAAGTTGGGAACATACAAAGCTAGATGCCTCACATTTGCCTCTTTTATCATGAAAGGGCTTTCCTAGGACTCTAGAAAACCTCCAGCATAGCACTGGTACTTCCAGACTCAAATTCTAGGGGAAGGGTCTATGAAGTCCACTTCAGCCAAGGAGAGACCTCTTAGGACCATGTGGCGTCATTTCTGATCACCATGGTAGGTGACTTCTTTTGTTGTCATTGGAGGAAGCTAATTTCCAGAATTAGGTCCTGGGAGAACTGATGTTTTTATTTCCGTCATTGCTCCTTCCCCTTAGGAGAATATTCCTGATTCTTGGAAAACTTGTTTCTTCCTGTAAGACTGTTCCTTAACCTTCACTAGTTATCTCATCATTGGAAGAGACTGTGTATTAGTTCACCTGCTGTTTCTGCATGACATGATGCTTCATTCTTGAGTGGGGCCCAAGAATACCGCTCCAATACCAATACTTAGAAATTTTCTTAAGCACTCAACTATTAAACTGTTACCATCCCACATAAAAATGTGTGATGTAAGTCTGGCACTTTTAGTTGGTCTTTTTCCATGTGTATTCACTTTCCCCTTATACAATAGTATTTCTGTGTCTTTCACTTGGTATTCTTATCAACATCTAGACATGAGTGTCAGTAAAGTGATTAAAGACAAGATAAATCTCTACTGATTTCCAGGTCTTGCAACATGAGATGGCCACATAGATAGTGCTGAATTATAAAATCCGGCAGATAAGTTTGAACTGATACCTATAACCTGCGGTCTTGACATTGCAATGTCATTGCCAGAAATTCTGGACACCTTGTGGTGATGGAAAAGCCGATAAAAGCCTAGTGGGTTCTACAGTCATCAAAGACTTATGAGGGAAGTATATGTGAACATTTATCATGTATAGAAAGTAATCTACCTTATTGTGGTCTGCGGAGATGCAATGGTCATTGATATGGTCTAATGTTCATAGAAGACCCAACACCCATAAATAGAGGTTCTATCTCTGCTCCATTTACTTTTGATTCAACTGCTAACTTTGTCAGCATTCTGAATCCTTTCGGTAGTTTATATAAGTGTAGTTCACATTGCCTAGCTCCCTTCCAGCATTGTGTGGTGAGTGCTGGGAAGGGGAGAGCTGCAGCCTGTTTGTGTCTGTGTCAGTCACCTCTCCACCATACTCATCCAGCTCCCTCCCCACTTCCTATCATGTGCATTGGGCGGGCAGGGGAGGGGGGTGGTGTGGAGTACAGAATGCAAGAAGAGATACAGGAACACACAGACTGGAGCTGCCCCCCACCATCCCGCCTGGGACTCACCACACACTGCTGGCAGGGAACCAGGTGATGTGAATTAAACTTATATAAATTACTGAAATGATTCAGAATGCTGAATGCTATAGGAACCTGTCACCTGCTAAAAATCACATTCTGGTGATAAGTTGCCCTTGATGATAATGTTCCACAAGTAGATTTGGGTTACACACTGCATTGATTGGATTACTTGCTATTTGGATTTGGCCAAGTGTGCATGTATTCTGAATGTATATCTTCTTGGAGAACCAATGTATCATATAAATACTTTTTCCCTGCAACACCATCTGCTGGAGGAGAGACCCAACACTCACATTCACATAAGATTGTTGGCTGAACCTGATGAAATTGCCAATTTTGTTGAAAAAGCGTATCTCTCTTTTCAACAAATTCTTCAGGAATCAGTAGACCAATGTGTGCTCATTTGGACTAATGCTGTTTCTAATCATCGTGTGACTTGAAGTCCTCACTTTATCAATATTCTTTCTATCTGTTTTCTGTCTGTGAATTTACTGTCCGCTTTCAGCTTGGGGTAAAAAACGAGCTGCTGAGACTCACTGTTCCCCTTTACAAAGAGCATCTATGTCATATGACTCCTTGCTAGCAAGATGGAATTAAGCAGAGTTTCCAGATTAAGATGAGCCAACATAGAGAATCACTTTGCTCTGGCAAAAGTTATGACAAAGTTTCTTCTATTCACTTATTCTGTTGACTTATGAAATGCGTTGAAAAGTTATTGACCACATAGAGTGCGGAAACATATCAGACTCCTGCTAAGACTAGATATAGAAATATTTTATTAACAGTAATGGTTACTCCAGTAACTATGTTATAAATGATGTTGTGTTCGTTGTGCCTTTCGCTTGCTGACTTGTGAAGATTTCCGCATGTGATGTCTACCTCTTCCAGGCCGTGCAGGAATACTGTAGGGGATTAATATGACAGCTCTACGCTATGCGCAAAGTCTTAACCAAACAACAACAGACATGGCTCAGACAAGAAGAAAACAGTATAGACAGCATTGATTGGAAGCAGTAGGATTTACCCTGTTTTCCGAGCTCTGCTTCGCTACATGTAAATGAAGTGTACTCACCAAAGACCTTCATATAGCAGGCATTCATAGACATTGTATTGAACTCTTTTCTTCCTGGAAATTCTGGCGTTCTTCTATAAAAATACACAGCCCATTAAATTGCGTCTGTCCTGTGATATTGATCCCCTCCTCCTCCTCATCAAAAGGCCCAAACTACTGTTTCTCTGTCTTTCTCTTTGGGAAAAACATGAAAATCTATGTGTGTAAATCAATCACTACTTATGAATGCTGGCAGTGGTTCATTGCTCGGCTCCTGTGGGAGAGAATTCATGTAAATTGAGCCTTATTGTTACATAGTACAGTGTGAGTATAATTACTGTAACAGTACTGGGAGAGCAGCCTCGGAAACAGATGGGATTTGTGCTTTAGTCTCAATGCGCTGAACCTGGATTTTGCAAAGTATGTAGAATTAGTAATATGTGTTAAAGCGAGGATGGGAAATCTGCGGCTCGCGATTATCAACTGCAAACTTTCGACAATAGGAGACGAACCAAGTAAACTTTCTCTGACTTCTAAGATATCAGATCAGGATCAGGAACATATGATAAAAAAGCTGGTAAATTGTGTAGGGATAACAGATGGAGAAGCGTTTGTTACGATGCCATTGTTATAAGGAATGTCATGCATGTTCCTGTAAATTACATTATGGTAAGGCTTCAACTGTCCTAAAGTACAAAGATGGCCAAACTTTTTTCTATCCAGATACATACTTTAGATTGCTACCAGCCAGATTCTCAGTCATCCAAGAGCCATACCCCTACTAATGATTTATCTCATTCAGTAGTGGTAGGTGGTTTGTGGGTTTGCCCTGGGACGAAGCCTTCTAGGGGGCCCATGGCCACCCAAACAACTCACTAAAATTGGTAGTGAGATGGACCTTCACCCATGAAATCCTCATACATTTGTTCCTGCTCTCAATGCACATATACCTAAGAGCCATTAAGGACCTTTGAAGGTGCTCCATAGGTTCTGAAACTGCAGATTGAAAGCAGGGACGCATCCTCCATTCCCCAAGAAGTTTGATTCTAGTACCATATGTAGGACGTGAATTCCAGACTTGTAGAGGCCCATAAAATTCATACAATACGGGATCTTTGGCAGTCTTAAAGGGGTTGTCAGGCTATTAGAAAAATTAATACCTTTACATGCCTCCTCTGGCACTCCCTGTGTTCCACACTGCAGTCCGTCAGAGGTCCTGCAAACTGCCAGCGTTATGCCCACCTGCCCCCTGTCCCAGCGCCTGATACTGCCCTCTGTTTATGGACAGATAAACTGTTCACTCTTTTGGGTTCCAGTAGACATATGACCTTGTAATAGAGAAACAAGCACATTTGACCCTAAGCAAGGTGTTTGCAGTACAACACAGTTATTTTGTCGTCCATATTTTCAGAGCTAGGACTGGATTCCATTAAATATAAAGCAGAGTACAGAAAAGATATAAAACCATTTACTTTCATCTAAGTTTTCTCATAAAAGTTATCAAGGTCCATCATTTTTCTAAAGTTTGACTGACTTGAAGAGATTGTTAATGATAAATGTCCAGACCCATTTATAAATATTCACATATTTATAGCAATGTCATTATCTAACTGGACATTAGAGGGCCATTGATTTCCTCCAGTGACTTCTTACTTATCTAACCAGTCTTAATTTAAAACTTCTGGGATCCAATGCCAAATACAGATGCTTTCTTGTGTGGCAGAAGGACCTTTGATGAGCTCGGGCATCTGGACCCCCGCGTCTTTCCAACCTGTAGACTCCCAATACTATGCCCAGCTAATACACATTTCAACCGATGGAGTATGATTTCTATGGTAAAAATTGACATTTATATTAAAGAGGTGATGCACAAATCCTTGAGAGCCTTGTCTCTCCATGCCAGAGGAAAAAAATAAAGACACAAAGTGTACTAACATTGCTCCAACTTCTGGCCAGAACTTCTGGAAGACCCAGGTGACCTCCTAGGATCACAAGACATCACTTCCTCTTCAATCACAAGTCACGTCCAATGCTCTGAGGAAGCCACTGATTGACCAAAGCCAAAGGTCATCTGCAAGATTTAATTTCAGGAAATTCGAAATTTGGTGTACCTCGATGTCAACTCAGTCCCCTGCAAAACTAACTTTAAAAAGTCACCTGATGATAATCTAGTAAGTTATATAGTTCATGTTAACTAAAAAGCAAATGTATTCAGAATGCAGCATTTAGTTTTTTGGGGCAGGCACAAAAATGTAGGGGTCTCCAATAAAAGAGATTTACTCTTTGGATAGGACCGCAGGAAGTCCTACTACCAGATCCTTCTGTAATAGGAATTGGGGACCACTAGTCCCCTGTAACATTGACTTCAAGAATCAACTGGTCCCGTGAGCTGTGGCAGTAGTCTCATAGTAGTCTACGAAGCATGGGATGAAAACTAATCCTGTGCTCCATGGACCTCAGGAGTATATTAGGCATTGGCTTACAAGGTGAGCTGATGCTGGAAGTGGTGTGGAGAACCTGAAACCTCAAATTCACAGGTCCAGACAAGCACAAATAATCTTGCTATAGAGGGTAATGACCAGGAAAAGGAAATTAGTACAGGTACAAGCACCTGAAACACGTTGGAGTTGTTTTATGAATTTAGCCTTGGATGATGTAATTTAAATAAAGTTTTCCCAGGGTAGAAGTGCACGCATTCGGCAAATGTTGAAGATACGTCAGTCATGTACTCTATCCCACTTCCCTCCAACTGATCAGACATTAGCCCCAGTCCTATGTAGGGAATTAATGTGTTTTATGAAAATAATCGATGTAACACACAAAGCTACCATAAAATATTCTCAACTATATAAATCACTTGGGCACTTTCAAAAGGACAGAAATGTTACCCTAATTTTTCAAATACCCTTTAGTCCTATATTTTATTAATTTATGGCTTCAGATGAGTTAAACTCTGCATACAATTTATAAAAATACATTTACAGGTGTAATAAAGTATTTGTGTCTCCAATCTGTGCTTGTTTTTAATTTACCTAAAACGGCAAGACGGTTGGGGCCACTGAGAATATGTTTCTTGGAAATAATCCCAGTGATGTAATTGCAGGAATTAACATTAAGGAATATTTATAAATTGCATTTGTCAGTATAAGGCCGACCTTCTAACTCTGTGCTATAAATGGCACAGCTGCCAATACTGCACAGCAGGCTCCGTGACATATCTGGAGATGAACTCCTCCACTTTTGTAGACATGAATTACAGTAGCTTCCATCTTCTTATGTCCATTAGTAATATATATTCCTTCAGGGCCAGGCTTAGTTTGGATGGTGCTGAATCTTCTTTAGATCCCCTCATCCACTGTTTTTAAATTAATTAAATGCACACCAACTTTCCAACAAACTTTGAATATATCAATAGTAAATGTGTATGAAAAACAAACATTGTGACATCTCATCTGAGGGAAGTGCTTTATCTGCTTCCTGTACTGCTCTCCTGCTCCTTCCCTTCCTGATAACATTAATTCCTTAAAATTTGTGATTAAATCGGCTTGACATCATGATAGACAGAAGCAGCAAAAGAAGTAATATTACATTGAATCTCTATGGAGCCAAGGAGACCGCAATGTGAGTCACAGCAGCTAGGTCTCCATCCACCAGCTCAGAGGCAATAGTAAATTACAGAAATAGACTGGAAGGAGAAGAATACACAAAATATAAAAATTACACATATATATTGTATATGTATATATATATATATATATATATATATATATATATATATATATATATATATTAGTAAGGCAGTGGCTGGAAAGGTCATCAATGGCATCTATGCCTCAGCCAGGTTTTTCACCTATGCTTGGTAAAGGGATGGCCACTAATGATTAATCCAGGTTCTGGGGCAGTGTAAATGCAGCTTGTTAGCCCACACCTGGACCAGGTGTTTATAAACCCTGCTGCACCATGGGAGAGCTAGAGGTGATGTTGTGAGTGAAGCAAGCCTGGAGGTAAAGACAGCTATTGTGTTTGTTTGTATTATTAGCTAGAGAGAGAAAAGCTAATGTGTTAGCTAGTGCCCGGACGGGCAGGTCTTTTGTTTTGTATTTTTCTGTTTGTTTTGAGCCTCTACATGTTGGGCCTGTAAATATCCCTTATAATAAAAACTGAAAGTCAAACCAGTTTGGAAATACAAGTCTGACTCTGTGTCTCTGTGAATTGTCGTGGCTCTCACCAGTGAGCTGAACCCCTACAGTATATATATATATATATATATATATATATATATATATATATATATACACACATATACATATATGTCACATAATGCCCTGAAGCATTGGTATTTCTCAGGTACACACGCTGGACTAATAATGTATACTAGGTTTGCTATACGTAAGAGGGTTTGGCCACTATTATAAAACTTTACTAGGGTCAATGCAAGACCGTAATAGGGTAGCCCATATTGTACTTATCCTGGTAAAGATTGTGTAAAGCCACAGGGATCTGGCAGGACTTCCTGTGACATTGTGTCCTGATGGCTGCCGGCGGGTGGAAGTGGCGGTGCTGTCATTACTGTATATACAATCCCTCCATAATAACCAAGGACATCTGCATGCCCCTCCAACTACTGCTATGGGAGAGGTTCTGACAGAATGGGCGTGCAGACAGTAATGATTGTACATCCCCCTACGTTCGAAGGAAGCTTATGCAAATGCAGTTGATAATGTTAACCACTCAACATCATTGAGCTTGACCACTTGTGGTTGGATTCAAGTGAAACACAGCAGACCCTGTTGCCAGTACCCAGCATCTCAATACCTAATAGTGCCAACAGGTTGAGTAATTGGTGTTCTTGACTTTGAGTATAACAAATGTAGTGGAAATAGGGAAGACAACTTATAAAATGTAATAAACGGCCGAAATTTGAGCCATTCATCAGAGGATAAGTCTACAGAATTCAGGATAAATGTTTAATTGAAGAAAATCCCACTAAAGAATTCTGTCTTGCATCTCATTGACTTTAAAAGGGACTTTCCAATCAGCTTACAGATCTTCCAGAACCTGTAAGTCTCGTTGGTTAAAGAACTTGCTGTCCCTATACTGCAAATTGGCAGTCAGAACTTCCTGTCCCTCAACCCCAGAATACCCCCCCCCTCCTAAATTATGACTGTTGTTTGAACAGTAATCCACTATTGGCTAGATAGGGGATACGTTTTAATTTTGTTGTTTTTTTTATGTCAGGACATTTTTCCAATCAAACCTCAATGTGGTATATATTTTATGGGCCTATTCTGTGCCACCATGTGCATAGAATATGGACACTGACATACAATATTTTGATAAAAAAACCAAGAGATAATGTTGTCACTTACTCCGGTTGCACACGGAGTGACTACGTCACACTATAATAAATAGCTATGAAAAAAATACATATATACTTCAAAAACCCTTTCACCATAACCTGAACCGTTCATTCAATGCAACGTCAATCAGAAGTTCATTTCTGAAACATTAAACACGATTAACCATTGTGTGCGGCAGATTAATACATATTTGGGGTAAGGTAATTCTACACTAATTTGTGTAATATTAATATAATATAAGATGGTAATTAAAGTTACATATTGTATCTTGAGAGCAAAATCTATTAGGGTATAATGATTATAAGATGCTCCGATGATTAGAATAGACTCTTGTAATGGATGCGGGAATCAATCATCATAATATTTAGCAAACACTCCCGGCATTTGTTCCCAAGGATGTTGTGTTAAGAGTGGGAAGTGTCAGATGTCAAAACAGGAAGATAATGAAACTTAACAGGGTCTAGCTTGGCTGATTGTATGTGACATTATACCGCTCACTAATGTGGACAGGATGCTCTATGGAGTAGAAGAATGTAACACAATAGGATAATTTCCTGTATTACAATTCTTAAGATAATTGATACAATAGATGGATTGACATATACATTTTACTAATAACAAATAATAGGGTTAGGGTTCATATATAAAGGCTTATACGCAAGTAATCTGCCCATTATTATGGCTCCGAGCAAAAATGGGCTAGGTGTTGTTCCCTTTGTGAAGATTTGGCCAAATTCTAACCATGCGGCTGCTCTGTAAATTGGTTCTAGCATCGAATGGCAAAGCCTATGTAATCCACTCTTTACATGTATCATACTATCATAGTATATAAGGCCGGAAAAAGACGCAAGTCCATCAAGTCCAACCTTTAAGAATTAAATAAATGTTTTATCCCCATAACTCGTGATGGGGATCGACCCATGGCGGTTGTGAGTTAGACACGCAGATTTTGGCTAGCTCACGGCCATCATTGACTTCTATTATGCGCAGTCACAGTGTGGTATTGCCACCGTAGGGTTCCCATGGAGGCCAAAACAGGCTGCAAACATTCCCCTGTTTGCGGTCCGTTTCAGCACGCTGTTGTATGTATTAGCAATTTCCATAGGAGTTGGGCAGCAATTATGCAACACAGGCAGGAAAAGGACCTGCTCTATAATTTGCAGCATGGCTACCTGGCTTGAGCATGGAGAGACAGCGTGACTAATAAGGCCTCATGCAAACAACTGTGTCTCAAAATGGCCTGCAAACTAGGGAAAGTTTGTAGCTGCGTAGAGATGGCATGGGTGAGCAGAAGCTAAGTGGCCACACCTCAATGTGAGCAAGAATAGGCCCTGCTCTGTATGCATGCATTATAGCGGTCAATGGAGGCCTTAAGCTAGCCGTAATATGTTAAGCTAGCTCATGGCCACCCTACACGGTCATGTGCATAAGGCAATTTTTTGGAATCTGAAAAAGTGTTGTTGACAATTCCTACAATATACGATAAGTACAATGTAAGCAACTGCCTGAGCCCCAAACAATTTATGTACCCTGTGGGAAAAGCTCTCCCCGACATAAAGCTGATTTGTTGTGCTGCCTGTGAGTCAAACCCAGGTCACAACCTACAGTGATGATACATAAGAAGGCAAAAAGATGCCAGTTTGGCCAAAGTGGTAGAAGAATTTCTTCCCAACTCTTAAAATGGCAATGAGAATAAATCTTTGGCTCAAGGTTCCAGCCCATTAAACCAGTTTCAATCGCAATTATTTTTACTGTCAAGCAAAGCGTTGTGACCCTCTTAGATGTTGAGTATTCAGTATCGTGACTGGTTAAACCATAGCCATGAGGAAAGTGTGAATAGAGCCGATAGTGTCTGTCCCATATTTTCCTTTGGACAGTCATGGTCCATGTATGTAAGAAGTCCCTTACAATTTTGGAACTTAAGAGGACTCTGAAATAATCTTCATGTGTAGGAATTCTTGAAGTAAATAAACTTATGCCCATGAAGGATAATATGTAGCCGGTTAATATTCTTGGTGATATAAAAAGCTATGACACTAATCCACACTGTGTAGTCAATGGAAATAGAGTTTTCTAAGATATAAAAATATCCACATCACCAGGAGTTTCCATTTTGCTGATGTGTAATAGTTCTTTCTGGACATACCAGTGCTATATGCATCCATCTTGTCTGTTCCCTTCCCTTTAATGAGAATCTCGGCAGGTGATGACTGTGGGTTGAGGCCAGAAGGAACACAGAGGACCTCACACATGGAAACTGCCAATATAATTGGCATCAGTTCTGTCAAAGAAGCTCAGGGAAACTGACAAGCAAAAGACATGTAATTATCTGCCCAAGATCTCTCCTCAGAAAGGAAATTGAACTTAATAAACTTCCCATCCGCAGGGTCTTGAAATGGAGTAACTTCACCCCGTGCTAACTGGAGTGATTGCTATCTTAAATGCAAAGAATTGGAGGGTTAATGTATCTGTCCATCTCCCAGGATCAGGGAAACACATCTTCGACCCTTTTTGCAGATTGTACTTTGAAAGCAACTTGGTTATTATCTCGCAAATGAGAAGGAGCAAGTGATAAATGTGGTCAAGCGTCTTGTGAAACGTCACCTTATAAAGACAGGATCAAAAGCTTGTTCACTTTGCAGAATTAATCTTTTTGTGGCATTGTTCACTGGTTTTATAGAAAGTGTGAGTAGTGGTTGAGTCATATTGAGATGTTTGTAGACTCTAGAATTTCTATTGGCCAAATTTTTGCAACGGTATTCTACTACTTTTTTTTACAGGTGAACAAGCATTGGTAGCCAGTAGGGTTTAGCTGAGGCTATTGTATTAAAACAAAAAAAATTCTATTGATTAATACCAACTGAATGAAATTGGCGACAATAACAAAATTTCCTATCTCTTTAGAGGGATGGGTCCTTAAAGAGGTATTCTGACGAAGACAAGATTCTTAAATATACTTGGTATAAGAAAATAACACATTCTCTAACTCAACATTTCACAGATATAATTCCAACCTGTCTTGGTGTTTAAAATTTTGGTTGCCCCTGGATCCGACCAATCCGACCATAAATATTCTGACTATGGTCATATTCTTCTGAATAGCTTCTCCTGTGTGCACACTGCAGTGTTCTTTGTCTCCTGTCACTCCCCCCTGCATTATAAGACCAGCTCAGACACAAGCACTTTCTGCCGGCAAGCGGCATTGTGCATAGACTTACTCTACTAGCTACAGGGAAGATAAGATCTTTAATCGGGAGGCATACAGCAGAGCTGACTATCTGTGTGTTATAGGTGAGATAGAAGATATGAGTGTTTCATTGTGTTTTATATCCATCTCATGGATTTCATCACCTCTCATCTGTTTTTCAGATACTAGTAGACTGTTCAGAAGTTAAATGAAAGTGTAGATAACCCTATATTCTAAGCACATTGTCAGCACACAGCATCTCACGGCAGGGAGGGAAGATGAAATGTCACTCAGAAAGTCTTTATTGTGTAAACATCACTATGGGGTTTCAATTTGAGAGCTTTCTTCAATGGCAAAACCCTTTAAGAAAGACTCCACAAACTGCATAGAACTGCCAGAATTATGAATGAGATGCATTATGATCCCTCTGTGCTATGAGATGCTGTGTGCTGACAATGTGGTTAGATTATCAGGGTACAGGTTTATCTACAATTTCATTAAGCTTCTGGACATTCACTAGTATCTGTCTAGGTTTATCTACACTTTTATTTAGCTTCTGAACATTCACTAGTATCTGTCACATAGAAAGAGATCAGAGATGAGAGAGGATGAGATACATAATATGCATATAACACATAATTACATTGTCAGCTCTGCTACTTCTCAGCCACAACGTTCACATCAAATCTGCTGCTCCTCCCTCTCCCGGAATAAAAAACCTTATCTGCCTATAGCTTGTAGCTTTACTCTCCTTGCACTGCTTGATGGCAGGAAGTCTGTGTGTGTGTGTGAACTGGTCTTGGAATGCAAGGGTGGGAGCTGGAGGCAGAAAGCAGCTCAGTGCAGCGACAGGAGAACAGTATGTCTTCCCAACCCCAAATCAGAAGAGTTACGGTTAGGAGAAACTGAAATTTTGTATACCAGGACTGATAGAGACAGGTTGGAATTATATCTGTGAAATGCTGTATCATTAGCATAATTTTAAAAGTAGATTTTAGAAGAATGGAGGCCTTGGATAACAAATTCAAGATGATTACCACAGTCACAGTGCCTGGATCTATGAGTAAGTGTCCCTGGCTTATCATGATGGATTTTGATTGTGGATTTCCTTTAAGTGATGCTCGGGTAAGCTCCCTTAGACCGGTAATATTACTCTTATTTTACTGGTTATACTGGAATACCTGGTATACTCATTGTAGGTTATTTTTGGTTTCTCCATTAAAGTTACTATCGTGTTCACCCTGTTGTCAATTGTTAGGCACAAATGTGACATAGCTGTTGTATGAATAATATAATGATATAATTTTTTATTTATATAGCACTTTACAAATAATTGTGGACACAAATAACGAGGTATACAAATATGTAGTACATAGATTATATGTTAAACTATGGTATATTTTCGGTTGAACCATGATTTTTATATTTTGTGTGTATACAGTAAAACAAGTTGTAAAATATTGTTGGGGGTAAAAAAAAGTACATATAGTAAAAAAGAACAGGACTTTAGCAATTAATTGAGTCAACCAAGGATTGTCCCCCATGTCCTGCCGGTATCCACAAATGAATTGGTAAAATAGGAAGATAAACATTGTTACACTGGGAATCACAATAAATTCTGCATTTAACATCATCCTCTAATTACATATCCTGGTGCAAAACTGAAATTATCCATTGGCACTGAATTGCTTAATTTACTAAATGGTGCAAATGAGTTTTTAATAAACATCTCTCAGGCAAGCAGTTGGCATTAAAAGTAAAGTGCCTTAAAATGTTCTCACTCTTTGTGATTACATTTAACTGTTTTGCATTTGTGTTCCAATTCCCGGTAACTCCGGGTCTATTCTTCATATTATTAGGCTCGGGAACACCATTATGTATCACCGTGACATTTGTTACATGGCAGAGCTGAGTCTGTGTATGGAGATAACCTGGATTTCTTTATTTATGGAATATATTTTGCAGCGGCGGTGTACTGTTTTTGCCAATTATTGCAATTATTAAACGTAATATATGTGACCCCAATTACTAGGGGCAAAAATAGGTGGCACAGAGTATGACTCAATGAATAGCATTACATGCTGACATTACAGGTTCATTTTTTTCACAATATTAGTGCTGGTCGTTTTCAGAAAGCAAACTCACTGTAGGATATTTAGTCGAAGATAGTTAAAAGCCTACCCTCGCATACACCCACAGAGAAAAATGTAATTTTGACTGTTCCATAGATTTTTATGGACATGGAAAACTAGGAGACTTAAATCCACTAAAATCTATAGGACAAAACTGGGATAAAACAAGTAGCGTCCACATGTGGGGTGACTCCATACTCTGAGAAATTGCATAAAAATTTTAAGATGGGTTTCTCTTTTTATCTTTTGGAAATGTGTCAATTTTAGGGCTAAATGAATGCATTACTGATAAAATTAGACCAAATTTCACCTCCCTTTTTTATCACTATGCAGG
This sequence comes from Engystomops pustulosus, assembly GCF_040894005.1. Lineage (NCBI taxonomy): Eukaryota > Metazoa > Chordata > Amphibia > Anura > Leptodactylidae > Engystomops > Engystomops pustulosus. The sequence goes on from NC_092414.1 coordinate 182,945,319, forward strand.
GTCAAAAATCTTTCAGGGGTGTACTTTTGAAAATGGGGGGGGCTTCATATGGGAATTCTTATCATTTACATTTCAAACTCATTTTTTTAAGAAAAGGATCCCAAAAATTTTGATTTAAAAATGATGGGAAAAATTGAACTCTCTGTTCAATTTGTAAGCTGTCTTCTGTTATATACAAAGAAAAGGTCTAGTTGAGAAATAAATAATAACAAGTTAGTTTTACCATCAGTTTTGCTTACTATCAGTCTCAAAAGCAGAACATTTAAAATTTTAAAATAGCAAATTCCTAAAAAAATTGGCAAACTAACATGAAGTACAATGGGTCATGATAAAACAATCTCAAAATCATTTTGGTAATTTGAAGTGTTCAAAAGTCATAACTAAATAAAGCGGCACATCCCAGATGCTGAGCCTTAACACACAAACTGGTAACGCACTGAAGGGGTTAAAGAAGGTCGACAAAACATGTTTACCCCTATAAGCCAGGGTAGAAAGAGGCTTGCACAGACTAGCTTTCAATCTGACATTTATTGAATGGTTGGCCATGCGCTATAACAGTTTGCTCTTCACAACAGTGTACATAGTACAATGGGCTAGCGCCGGAACGCGCGTCGGGGAATTCACCCATGGCAGATGGGAGGCATAATATGAATATGGGTATGTTAATATCACATCATTTGCACATGCACTGAGCACTTTATGTGTTAAAAAGGATGTATTGGCATCCTGGACAATACCGCCAGCATTTGCTATATTTTTTGCTATATTTTTTGTTATATTTCTTGCTATATATTCTTTGCATTAATTGTATGATCACCCTCAAACTCATGCGATATGACCCTTGAGTATTGACTATTTTTACTCTCCCTGTCGCTCATGTTTTTAATGTTCCTGTGTGATATCCTCACTAACCGTTTGTGTTCCCCCTCTGTAGAATTTGTGTTTTTTAATGAAATTTATCATGTAATAAAGATTTCATACATTTTTGGCTAAATTGGCTTAGTGTTGTGCCTGTAGGTGTATAGTACAATAGTTGGAAATTAGAAAAACTATTTGAAAATTAAGGTTTTAAGTGTTCCAGAACTGCGGGAACATATGCAGAACGAGGTGACAGGTCCACTTTGAAATGAAAAAGTAAACAAATTAAATGGATCTAGCAGGGTCCACTCTTATTTTATTTTTACAAAATAAGGCTTTAAAAATTGAGCAAATGAGCCACTGTGCTCTGGGGTATTGGGCTACATAGATGTTGATTGAACAGTACAGAGAGGAGATTACTGAGAGAGTACTGTGCAAACTCTATGACTGCATAGTTCTCTCTATGCTCACACAGAGAGATTCAGCAGGACAATTTAAAGGAAGCACAAGTGAGTGTATGGCAGGCGAGTAGCTGGAAATGGGCAACAGTGGAATGTACAGGAAAGCCTAGCGAAATGGTTACTATTATTAAATATGCCTACCTAATCATGCCTCTCTTACCGTTGGAAAGTCCTTCACAGACTGAGAATAACTGACCTTATTGGATTATAGATGCTTGATGTTAATGTTCACCTCATTAGCAGTTTCTAGCTTATAATTGTATTCTTAGATACAACGTACAACAATGAAAAGATTGAAGAAGCTTTCCTGCAGAACGCACATTTTAGAAATACAGATTAATCATCCCAGGTCTTCGCACAGATCCCAGCAGACATGTTTTTATTATAAAACATTCAATGATACCGAGGGATAGAAGTCATTACGTCTCTGCATCTGCTCCTAATTTTACATTCTTAGTAATGTATTTACTGATGGGAAATAAAATAACTAAGTGTACATATAATATGACAGCTGTAGGTACTGCTCTTCAATAGATCTCTCCCAAGTGCCACTGAATTATCCTTAATGACAAATGGTAAAGCAGATTGCAGATGATGTCGGCCCAGCATGGACACTACCTGGCACTATTCACACAGGTGATCTTCCACCATAAAGGGCTGGTAACTGTGACTGAGGCTTCATGGAAAAGTGACCTCATTTACATATAGTTAACATTATAAAGGAGCAGAACCATCATGCAGGCACTAAGGTAGATTCATAAAAGAGTTCCACATTACGGGATAATTTTTTACCCAATTCCTGGAAATTGATTTGTTTAACTTACTTAACTTTCTTTAACTTTCTCAGATTGTAAAATGACCATTTCCTTTGGTGTCTCTCTTGACCTGTTCTGGTTCACCGTCACTAAACTATCACTCCTCCTTGGGTAACATACCGGTAGTTTCTTGCAGGTAGATCCCTCTGTAGTTGGAACCAATTGTCCACCTGCCATATGCCCTTGAGTTCTAAGCTCACTTGATCCAATTACTAAATGGGTCCGTTTACACTATGTTAGAATATAGTAAGAATATTTAGGTAAATTAACTATATTCTCTTTATAGTAGATGTAATTATTGGTGTAAAGGCAGCAACCAAATGTGAACAGGCAGGTTAATAGACCATTGATAGTGGACTCGTAAATTATCACAAGATATTTCTCTAATTTATTATAATATTTTGGAGTTTAGATTGAAATTTCCTAACGTTTTCAACAAAATCTCTGATCTCTAGCTAAGAGTTCTGTCTGTGTTAAACTCCCTGCTCCCATTCTATTTCACTTTACCAACACCTTACTGCTAGAGAAGCAAAGAGTTAATTGAATAATCGCTCACAGACGGCAACGTTTGGTCTCGTGTTGTTCTTCTCTGGATCCTGGCCACCGCAGAATGATATTAGGCTAGCATTTATTCTGATTACATTGCAAATTGTATTGCCCAGCTACCCGTCAAGTCATATCAGAACTAAGTGGGGACTGACAATTCAATTTCCTGTGCCCTTTGCCCCAACAGCTTGCTCTGAGAGCCAAGTGCACAAGTTATCAATCTTCCCAGCCCGACGCCCTGACATTCATCGGCCCTCAAGACACAGACATCATTGTGAAAACAGGACATGTGGTCCTGAGGTTTCATGCAGGTACATAGTGCACAAAGGGGGCGAGACAAGACCACCACTGATGAGACTGCAGGATGGTGACCTCGAGTCTACAAAACTTGTATGAGGATAGACAGACAGATAGTGAGATAGAGAGAGAGATAGATACTGTAGATAGATAGATATATAGATAGATAGATGATTGTAATGTTATGTGATTATATTGATTCTCTGTATATGTTAAGCCACAGAGTGATGCTAAAGTACAGGGATAATACACAAAGTAATGTCACAGTACAGGGATAATACACACAGTGATGTCACAGTACAGGGATAATACACACAGTGATGTCACAGTACAGGGATAATACACACAGTGATGTCATAGTACAGGGATAATACACAAAGTAATGTCACAGTACAGGGATAATACACAAAGTGATGTCACAGTACAGGGATAATACACACAGTGATGTCACAGTACAGGGATAATACACACAGTGATGTCACAGTACAGGGATAATACACACAGTGATGTCACAGTACAGAGATAATAGACACACTGATGTCACAGTACAGGGATAATACACACAGTGATGTCACAGTACAGGGATAATACACACAGTGATGTCACAGTACAGGGATAATACACACAGTGATGTCACAGTACAGGGATAATACACACAGTGATGTCACAGTACAGGGATAATACACACAGTGATGTCATAGTACAGGGATAATACACAAAGTAATGTCACAGTACAGGGATAATACACACAGTGATGTCACAGTACAGGGATAATACACACAGTGATGTCACAGTACAGAGATAATAGACACACTGATGTCACAGTACAGGGATAATACACACAGTGATGATACAGTACAGGGATAATACACACAGTGATGTCACAGTACAGGGATAATACACACAGTGATGTCACAGTACAGGGATAATACACACAGTGATGTCACAGTACAGGATAATACACACAGTGATGTCACAGTACAGGGATAATACACACAGTGATGTCACAGTGCAGAGGTAAAACAGACAGTGATGGTACAGTACAGAGATAATGCACACAGTAATGTCACAGTACAGGGATAATACACACAGTGATGTCACAGTACAGGGATAATACACACAGTGATGTCACAGTACAGGGATAATACACAAAGTAATGTCACAGTACAGGGATAATACACACAGTGATGTCACAGTACAGGGATAATACACACAGTGATGTCATAGTACAGGGATAATACACAAAGTAATGTCACAGTACAGGGATAATACACACAGTGATGTCACAGTACAGGGATAATACACACAGTGATGTCACAGTACAGAGATAATAGACACACTGATGTCACAGTACAGGGATAATACACACAGTGATGATACAGTACAGGGATAATACACACAGTGATGTCACAGTACAGGGATAATACACACAGTGATGTCACAGTACAGGGATAATACACATAGTGATGTCACAGTACAGAGATAATACACACAGTGATGTCACAGTACAGGGATAATACACACAGTGATGTCACAGTACAGGGATAATACACATAGTGATGTCAGAGTACAGGGATAATACACACAGTGATGTCACAGTACAGGATAATACACACAGTGATGTCACAGTACAGGGATAATACACACAGTGATGTCACAGTACAGGGATAATACACACAGTGATGTCACAGTACAGGAATAATACACACAGTGATGTCACAGTGCAGAGGTAAAACAGACAGTGATGGTACAGTACAGAGATAATGCACACAGTAATGTCACAGTACAGGGATAATACACACAGTGATGTCACAGTGCAGGGATAATACACACAGTACAGGGATAATACACACAGTGATGTCACAGTACAGGGATAATACACACAGTGATGTCACAGTGCAGAGGTAAAACAGACAGTGATGGTACAGTACAGAGATAATGCACACAGTAATGTCACAGTACAGGGATAATACACACACTGATGTCACAGTACAGAGATAATAGACACACTGATGTCACAGTAAAGGGATAATACACACAGTGATGATACAGTACAGAGATAATACACACAGTGATGTCACAGTACAGGGATAATACACACAGTGATGTCACAGTACATGAATAATACACACAGTGATGATACAGTACAGAGATAATACACACAGCGATGTCACAGTAAAGGGATAATACACACAGTGATGATACAGTACAGAGATAATACACACAGCGATGTCACAGTACAGGGATACTACACACAGTGATGTCACAGTACAGGAATAATACACACAGTGATGTCACAGTACAGGGATAATACACACAGTAATGTCACAGTACAGGGATAATACACACAGTGATATCACAGTACAGGAATAATACACACAGTGATGTCACAGTACAGGAATAATACACAAGGTGATGTCACAGTACAGGGATAATACACACAGTGATGTCACAGTACAGGAATAATACACAAGGTGATGTCACAGTACAGGGATAATACACACAGTGATGTCACAGTATATGCATTATATACACAGTAATGTCACAGTACAGGGATAATACACACAGTGATGTCAGGGTACAGGGATAATACACACAGTGATGTCACAGTACAGAGGTAATACACACAGTGATGTCACAGTACAGGTATAATACACACAGTGATGTCACAGTACAGGGATAATACACACAGTGATGTCACAGTACAGGGATAATACAGAGTGATGTCACAGTACAGGGATAATACACACAGTGATGTCACAGTACAGGGATAATACACACAGTGATGTCACAGTACAGGTATAATACACACAGTGATTTCACAGCACAGGGATAATACACACAGTGATGTCACAGTACAGGGATAATGGGCACAGTGATGTCACAGTACAGGGAAAATACACACAGTGATGTCACAGTACAGGGATAATACACACAGTGATGTCACAGTGCAGATGTTAAACAGACAGTGATGGTACAGTACAGAGATAATGCACACAGTAATGTCACAGTACAGGGATAATACACACACTGATGTCACAGTACAGAGATAATAGACACACTGATGTCACAGTACAGGGATAATACACACAGTGATGATACAGTACAGAGATAATACACACAGCGATGTCACAGTACAGGGATACTACACACAGTGATGTCACAGTACAGGAATAATACACACAGTGATGTCACAGTACAGGGATAATACACACAGTAATGTCACAGTACAGGGATAATACACACAGTGATATCACAGTACAGGAATAATACACACAGTGATGTCACAGTACAGGAATAATACACAAGGTGATGTCACAGTACAGGGATAATACACACAGTGATGTCACAGTACAGGAATAATACACAAGGTGATGTCACAGTACAGGGATAATACACACAGTGATGTCACAGTATAGGTATTATATACACAGTAATGTCACAGTACAGGGATAATACACACAGTGATGTCAGGTACAGGGATAATACACACAGTGATGTCACAGTACAGGGATAATACACACAGTGATGTCACAGTACAGGTATAATACACACAGTGATGTCACAGTACAGGGATAATACACACAGTGATGTCACAGTACAGAGGTAATACACACAGTGATGTCACAGTACAGGTATAATACACACAGTGATGTCACAGAACAGGGATAATACACACAGTGATGTCACAGTACAGGGATAATGGGCACAGTGATGTCACAGTACAGGGATAATACACACAGTGATGTCACAGTACAGGGATAATACACACAGTGATGTCATGGTACAGGGATTATACACACAGTGATGTCACAGTGCAGGGATAATACACACAGTGATGTCACAGTACAGGGATAATACACACAGTGATGTCACAGTACAGGGATAATACACACAGTGATGTCACAGTACAGGGATAATACACACAGTGATGTCATGGTACATGGATTATACACACAGTGATGTCACAGTACACGGATAATACACACAGTGATGTCACAGTACAGGGATAATAGACACAGTGATGTCATGGTACATGTCTCCTTACTGTAATGATGTAAACTATGATGTCACAGTACAGTAATTTTTCCATAATTTTTCCATAATTTTTGCCATGGGCAACTAGAAATATTCTGACTTTCAGACAGCTTGATAAATCTGCCCCAATATATTATACAGTGTGGACCTGAAGAAAAGGGACATAATACAGTTTAGGCTGGCCAAAGGAAAAAGAGAGTTAAACAGGGTAGTGTGTCAAAGGAAGGGGTCATTATGCAAGGTAGGTAGTCACAGCAAGTGGGCATAGGGGGCATCATACATTTTGGGGACACTAGTGGGAATGGATGAGGCTTTATATAAATAATAGTTACAAAAGATAAAAAATCTTCTCTATCATAGTAAAACTTGTGTAAAACCGGAAAACAGAGCATAACGACATGGCACTAATTTTGGGGCCTTAGACTTATAATCCATCAGAGGCTCCGGTCACAATAATATTGATGCACTTTGGTTTATTTACAATCCTTTGAGGATAATGGACGTAATTTGCTGCCGCTATGAGAACATTTTGTGTGCTGGAGGCTACTTCAGGTAGTAGATTTTCCGTATGATAGCGGCTATATAATTGTAGTGCAAGTTATTCCACGGCACAATGTGATATCATTGTGTACATCTTTGTTTACTATGACATTTTTCAATAACAATTTAATGCAGAAATTAAGTACCATCCATAAAGTACAGGGTTTCCGAGAATACCATGCATGGATAAGTGTTTTCTATTACTTTACGAGTCTTAATGTGCCTAGCTTTACTTTTATGCACAGTAATGGGGACCACCTGCAGAATAATATGTGAAGAGGCCGGCTGAAGTATTCTTAAATCATAAGCGCTCTGATTTCAAGATCAAGGATAAAAAAAAGTCATAAAATTAAAACTAACTCATGGACTAAAAAAAGTTGCCTCCTGGTATTTGCCACCCAGTTATTGGAAAAAGATCCTTTGTAGGGTTACTACGGGATTTAGACATTGCTTACTGACCTTATATATTATTAGTTTAATTATTATACTATAGAAATGGGTCTGACACCTGACATCCTGCAAATAAGCTTTCCTAGAAGATTATATGGTTCACACAAATTCTGTGGTCTATACATTGTATAGTGGCCATGATTGGTATTGCAGCTTTGTCACACCAACCTTACATAAAAATGATCTGTAAAATGTGGGGAAGCTAAAACATGGCTCATTCTAGCTGATAATTTGGAATGTCGGGTGTTTCCTTGAATTCTGTGAAATCCTGTGAGGTCCAGGGCTGGGTGCCAAAGAAAGGGTACTTAGCCTACTCCAGGTCCTGATTCCCGCATCACAATGATCTTCCAGTCTTTGACACTAATGACCGGGACCTGCTTTGGACTTCTTGGACCAAAAGTTATTTGTGATGTAAGAGTGTAGTGTATAGACACAGGTTACCAGACCAGGCTTAAGACTGCTTGCTTTATTCTCCAGGCAGGCAATTCCCAAACTATTGAGCTGCCCCTGTACACAATCTTCTAAGAATAATAGTGTAACTACATACAGCAGCAGGTTAACATTCATGCCCAAGATCCTACAAAGAGGAAGTGACCTCCCATGGTGCTAGGAGACCATTGATTGGCCATAGAGGTTCTTAAGATCCCAGCAGTCCTCACCAAGCCATTAGTGCCAATAAGAAAGATCAAAGTTGGAGCCAGGATTTCAAGAAGTTCTTTAAGCTGTGAGATAGAAGTGATCAGATGTGCATAGTTGCCAAAAAGTGCACTTTAGCTCAACCCCAGGACCACCATCCCACAAACTGTCCACAGAAAAAAATACAGACTTCCTAGAACAATTGCCAAATATGGACTTGTTATTCAGCTTGACGTTGCTCAACTTGACTAAGATTTGGGAAATTTGGAGACCATGTAAAAATGTTCTTAAACCCATAACTGGTTTTAGCAGCTAGTGAATACTTCTCCTACGAAAGGATTCTCATGCTCTTAGATTGTTACATGGTAAGAGCATTGCCAACGGTATCACACTCCTTATCACAGTGCTATGACGTGGTTCATCAGACCAGGCACGGATCTTCCATAGCTTTGTGATCCAGTTCAGATGTTAACCTGCTGATAGTGGGCACTTTTGCTTGTAGGAAATATCACTGTGCAAATTGCTCTGTATTCTAACACCTTTCTCACATACCATTATAGTATTAAAAATTAACCAGGAAATATGTAGACACGCCAATAGTCTACCTTTGGGCAGGCCAGCTACATACTACCTGGTCATTTTTACTGCTATATCCATTTGCCTTAAAGGTATAAAAAGACTTGGCCCATCTCCCAAAACATTGAAGGGTTATGCCAAGGTGAGCAGGTCCAGTGGGGGGTTCCAGGATGGTATCAGCGCCAATAACTCGATTTGGAGAAGGCTCTTAAATTTGCATGATTTTATTTCATAAAGCTTACTAAGACGCGTTTCGAGCCCGGACCGGGCTCTTCATCAGTTAAAATAAAGCATGACATACAGTGGACTTGCGGTTTTTAAATAGTGAGCAGGTCCACTTCGGGGACTAACCTATACTCTATCTCCTCTACTCACAGTGTGCTGTGTGATCCTTCTTCTCACATAACATGAGACAGGAAAATAATACAACTTTTGCTCCATACATTCACCTTGACCTTGTTGCTTGTTCACCACTGACGACTGCTTCCACCAATCTAGTGCCTGCAAATTGCAATATATTTGTTCAGATAATAAAATTCTTAATTACATATCAGACGACAGTGTGTGTACTATTTAGTAGACATATCCCAAAGCTATCAATATCAAAGGATTGGAAAGGAAGAAAGCCGCCTAATGAATGAAGTAGAAGATTTGCATATGTCGTCTATTAGAAATAGAGCCGGTAGGAAGATAAGAGTTAAGCTGTGTCCTAATGGCTGGAAGGTAAAAGTCTGTGTCGTTTTCACATCTGACATTTCATCAATATGAAAATGGACACTGGGCCTCGGGAGAATCACAAATCCTGCCAGACGCCGCTCATCCTCAGGGCTTGATTTGTTTCATTTTATGTTCCTCAAAGCAGCCTCACCTTTTTCTTTTCATCCCTCTCAATTCTCTTTTCTTAATTGGCCCTTATCTTGCTGGTGTTGAGCTGCAGAAGTGCTGACCAGGACGTATACGGGATGTGTGAGGTGGGAAGATGAATGGAATGGCATAGCTGAGGACAAGGAATTCACTTCACAGAAGTAACAAAAATACTTAACCTCTATCGGGAAAAGGGGAAGCTTTATATCTGTAACACACAATTTCTGTCCTTCAGTGTCCTTGAAGTTTTGGTACTGACCCCTAAAAGCTGCAAACTAAGGACTCCAAGTGAACTGTTTTAGTGTAAGGTGAAACTGAGATAAAAAGTTATCTTTCTGTGAATGTCTACAGTAAGACCATTTAATTCCTAAAAGGATATAACACCCACAGTGGATGCCAAGTAAAAAGTTATCACTCCCATGGAAGTAAACATCCCTTCACCAGTCCTCTGCTTCCTCTTCAGCTGCAACTTCCCCCTGTGTCTTAGGGCATGTTTGCAAAATCTCCTTATTATTACCGAAGACATACACTCACCGGCCACTTTATTAGGTACACCTGTCCAACTGCTCGTTAACACTTAACTTCTAATCAGCCAATCACATGGCGGCAACTCAGTGCATTTAGGCATGTAGACATGGTCAAGACAATCTCCTGCAGTTCAAACCGAGCATCAGTATGGGGAAGAAAGGTGATTTGAGTGCCTTTGAACGTGGCATGGTTGTTGGTGCCAGAAGGGCTGGTCTGAGTATTTCAGAAACTGCTGATCTACTGGGATTTTCACGAACAACCATCTCTAGGGTTTACAGAGAATGGTCCGAAAAAGAAAAAACATCCAGTGAGCGGCAGTTCTGTGGGCGGAAATGCCTTGTTGATGCCGAAGGTCAGAGGAGAATGGGCAGACTGGTTCGAGCTGATAGAAAGGCAACAGTGACTCAAATCGCCACCCATTACAAACAAGGTAGGCAGAAGAGCATCTCTGAACGCACAGTACGTCGAACTTTGAGGCAGATGGGCTACAGCAGCAGAAGACCACACCGGGTGCCACTCCTTGGAAATCACAGGAAGCGAGGATCCTCTGGGAAATGGTGGCAAAAGCTAACTTGAATGGGTCAGCTTATTCCTATCCATGACCATTCCCTGCTTAAACAATTGAATCTGCCTCTCCTTAACCAATCCATGGTACTTGCCACCAGAAGTGGGACTACTGCAAGATGTACAGGCCTTGTGATCCTTTTACAGCAAAGTCCATTGGGTGAAAACTGTTGGACTTACTTGGATATTACCCTTTAGATTAGACCAAGCCAGGTCTGGTCGTACAGTGGGTGGACAACCTGCTCTCTGTTATAAATGGTTTTGAAGGTCTGTAAAATGTAATTGACATTTTTCTCTCATTGGCTTCCAAATACTTTTTTTGTAAACAGAACACTACTATTAAATTGTTCCCAAACGGAGAATTACAGAATATATGTTATTTGTTACTTTAAGATGTTTAGCATCTGACTGTATGGAATAACCAAGGGACAGAAAATGGATCACCAATTTGAACAATGGCCAATTCATAGACTAAGCAGAAGGTGCTTCTTGTTGTATGATGCTTTATTATTTACCATTGTTTAGATGTAGTACTTAATAATAATAATTCATTTACTAATATAGCGCACATAGATTATGCAGCGCTGCACAGAGATTGCCAAATCGGCCCCTGTCCCTAGTGTGGCTCACAATCTAATCAATCTACCAGTATGTTTTGTAGTGTGGGAGGAAACTGGAGGACCCGGAGGAAACCCACGCAAACACGGAGAGAACATACAAACTCTCTGCAGATGTTGACCCTGGGACTTGAACCCAGGTCCCCAGCACTGCTGTAATGCTAACCACTAGGCCACTGTGCTGCCCTACTTGTGTATAAGACTATCTCACGCTGAGTTCACTAATAAAAAGTTAACAGATCCTACTTCCCCAGTTTTCTAGCAAAACAACTACCTGAATCCTAGATGTGTAGTAAATGACTGATTTGAGAATAGATCTGACTAGAACTCAGCCGGTCTTGTACAACGTCCTCTACAATAGTGCATCATTCTCATTGGCTTTGAATAAAGAATCATGGCACAAGCTTGTAAGAATATAAATCAACCCTATATTTTCCAAATCCTTCAGATTGCTTGAAAGGTTATCAACATCTGACCCAAGGACTCCATCTGACATTTGTGTCAAGTGAAAAGAACTTGATTGGTTTAACCCTTTGTGACAGAATTTCCGCTCGCGATTCGAGATTCCTCTTCCTTAATTGTATTGGTGACAGTACAATCGCTGACAAGCTGCTTGCGGAGGAATAAAATAATCCCATCTGGTATATTAAGCCAGGAGTCATATATCAGAGGTAAGACCTGCACCCATTAATTGTCTGAATTTCCATTCCCAGATCCTCTTGTTAAGATATCAAGGCACGGTCGTCCGCAAAAGATGGGTCAATGACATATCGGCTCTGGAAACAATCTTGTAACGCATCCATCTTTTCTCCTTTCCTGGCCACATGTCCCAAAGATTTTTCAATTAATAAAGTGGAAATGAAGATGGCTGTAATCACAATCTTGTTATCCGTAGAGGCTGTTCCAGTTTGTTCCTGTCCACTGTCATTTTGCTTTACTGCCTCTGCTGAGGAATTTTGGCCGTGAAGCTGCTTTGTATAATTGCGGAGAGAGAAATCCCATTAGCCGCTCGTGGCACCCGCCTGATATTTATAATGGTTTTTATAAACCGTGAGATTCTTTACTGTCATTACACTTCTTAAGGCATCGCCATCATATATTTCTTCATAGGTCAATTTTTATTTCATTTTACTGTCTGTCTGTTTGGCATCACCTTTCTTTGGGATAAATATATCGTTTTATGCAAATTCTTTGTTTCAACAGAAAAGGATCGGGGTAGCGATGGATAATCAAAGCGTCAATCATGGATTGTTGTGACAAGTAGATGATTATCCAACGTTAACATGTGAAATATAGGATAAAAAAGAATATATCCAATAAAAGGAAAAGGTTTATAAGTATAATTCTAAAGGGTTTTTAGTTTTTTACCATGGTTGTAAAGTTATCCCATTTACGCAGTCAGGGGATTTTTACCCATAAGACTATGCATGCAATAACTTTAGGTGCCTGAGATAAAGCAGTTAGTTATTCCAGATCAATAGTTATAAATACAAATCTGCCTAACACTGTATTGGTGTCCATCGGATGCCAATACATTTTATAGCAAAGTCAAAGCAATAGACTTCCTTCCTCTACCTTACCTGGAGGAGAGAAATGCCCAGGCATAAGTTTTCTTGTGGAAACATATAATATGCCTCTGTCCCTATCCACAATAAAGTAGAAATTTTAATACTTTAGTTAGTCAAACCACTGAGATACTATTTACCCCAGATTAAGGGAATGACAGATTGTGCACACACATTGCCAATCCCTAACTTTAGTCTTTAGGACTGTCCTAAAGAAGCCAGGTCAGGCAGTTTCATAGAAAATATATAATTGCTTTAGAAATACTAAATCCAAAATGGTGTTCCCAGGAGTAGGAATTAGGGGATCCGTTCAGGTTCAGCTGAGCTCAGCTGAACCGGAAAGTTGCCCCACTGACAATTCCATTTCAATGCCAACAGGTGCATGCACCGGCATTTTCCGAAGGATCATCAGTCAGGTGATGGCATTGGAGAGTGATGATCCTCAGGAAAATGGGGCCATGCTCGAGATGCTGGAATTCAAATGATGGCATTTACAGCATCAACACCCAGAATTGGTGTCCATAACGACCATGGGTCTTAACTATGGGGCGAAGAACCAAACCTGAATTTCTGGCTATGGATCCAGCTATGGTTTTGGGGACCCAAACCCACAATGTGTGACACGAACCAGAACAGGAGGTCCACTGAACACTAGCCAGAAGCATTTTATGACCAATACAGCTTACTAACTCATGCTGCCTGGTTAAATGGGAAATTAAACCACGGATGAGGCCCCCAGATGAAGTCTACCTTCTTTCCCACACTTTTTCCATCATTTGCCTTCTTCTCAAACTTGATTGACACTGTCATGCTTCCCCTGTGTTACTGAGCAAGGATTCTCCAACCAGAGAGAAAGATCGGGACCACAAATCTGGAAATTTTAAACAAATTGGATAAGCCCACTAACCACTAAATAGTGACCTCGTTTTAGTGGGCTCCTACACTTTAGGGTGCAACACCACATAGCACCCACTGCCGCCGCAACACAGCACCAGCAGGGACCAGGACCCAGCAGTCCCCCAGCACCTATACCGGCGGGCTAAGCCCCGATGGCTCTGAGTCCCAAGCCCCCACTAGCTTCACACCACAAAAACAGCAGATGCCATCCACTACTGCAGCATGTGAACAGGGCTTGAAAACTCACCATTCAGTGTGGTCTCAAAAACTGAGAGCAAGTAGGCGGCCGCCGCGTGCCTCCTGCTAATTAAAAACACCTGGGGCAAAGTGCTGATTCCAGAGAAAAAATAAAATAAATGAAGGAAGAGAATTGAGGAAGAATGCTCCGCACCTTATGGCAATGCTCAACGGGCACCAAAACGCTAATTTATGTATAGTTACAAATTAACATATCTCTGCATTCAAACCATGACCTTTTCCAAGAAAAACATGCTTATGATACCAGACACTTCACCTTTATGTGCTTAATTTATTTATAACCCGGCTGTGACAGGTTCCCTTTAAGTCCATACATGACTTACGATGTGGCCCATCCGATAGAAGGAGCCTAAGGCCCCAGACAATTAGTACAAGAGTTTTTTGTGCTGTAAATCTTGCGCTGCTTCTAGGACTCTATCGTCCACTGATGGGATCACATAAAACACAAGTTTCATCATTCCAGACGTACATAAAGAGTTACATGCGAGGATGTTACAAGTAATTCATCTCTAATTTGCATGTATCTTAATGATGTACTCAGTAATTACAATTCATATGTGAATGAGGGAGGGCCGCCGTTAATTATAGTTCTCCATTAATGATTTTTGAGTGTTTTTTTTTTTCCTCACAATAAAAAGGAAATGTGGAATCAGTGCTAAGTGATGATTTACATAAGTGATCGAAATGATACATTCATTATGGCTGCGGTAGTTACAATATGCTGCTGCTGGCGTTATTGTCACTTTGGAAATACATTGGAACAATACACATAATTGAGCCAAGTACATTCGCCAATGTAACATCCATCCTGTATATACAGATGGAGAACTTTATATTACTCTTCCTAGCACATGTAAGTTTCCAGGTGGATCATGTATTTGTACTGCCGTAGATATAATGAATATATAATGATACTAATTTCTCCATATAGCTTTGAGAAGGTCTGCGTCATTGGGACTGTTTTGGCAATAACAGGGTACTCAGCTACTTATCATAAGGGTCTATTTTCAGGTGTAGGTCCAGTATACACCAGTGAGGCACATGTGGTACCAAATAATAGTTATGAAGGGGCTATGCTAGTAGTACAGCACATGATCTTTATGAATACTGAGCAGATGTAGCAAATAGCATCAGTATTTTTCACATTCCCATAGATTTTTATGGGAAATTTCTAAAGGCTTTTGAGCCTTTAATTTTTCTATTCATCCCTTTGGTAAGAACAAGAGCATTTTTACAACTCTAAGAGGAAGGGTGTCAAGCCATTTTATCCTGGGACCACATTAGCCTCATGGTTGCCTTAAATGGTATCCTTGAACAGTTAATCAGTTACATTTACAAAGTATTACCATTACAATAAGGCATTTGTGGGCCACCACAAAGCTGAATATATGAAATAACTAGAGCCACTGCCATGTCCAGGATGCCTTACAGTAGAATATAGTCACAGTGCCCCCACACGCTAGCAAAAGTCACCATGTCAACTAGTAACCAAGAGCCATGGGGCCCCAAAAGTATCCAATAGTCATAGTGCCTGCTCAGTAGCCAATAACCACAGTGCTCCATAGTAGCCAATAGTCACCGCCATTAAAAAGGAGTCATTATAATAGGCCTTTTTCTCTATATGAAATATAATGACTACATATGTAGGATCCCTTGCCACTCCTTCCCCTCCCCTGGTGTATGTGCCAAATTATGTTTCATTGTGGGGAAAAAAAAAACATTTACTAACATTTCTCCACTGCCCCAATGCATCAGCATTAGAGATGAGCGAGCACTAAAATGCTCGGGTGCTCGTTATTCGAGACGAACTTTTCCAGATGCTCGAGTGCTCGTCTCGAATAACGAGCCCCATTAAAGTCAATGGGAGACCCGAGCATTTTTCAAAGGGACCATGGTTCAGGAATAAAATGTGTTATTTAATTGAAAAAGAATGTCTTCTGATAAGTTAGCAGATGTATGCAAACATCTGCAATCTATTCTTCACTGTTCCGCGCGTATATTATCTCCCGACAAGTTATCAGATGTGAAGAACAGTGAAGAATAGAATAAAAACAGTGAACACAGGATCATTTAAGTGAAAAACACAGTGAAGAATAGATTACAGATGTTCGGCACATCTGCTTACTTGTCGGGGTGATACGCTGTCCCGGGATCCGCTCCTCTTCTTCCACTGAAGTCTCCCCGTGCTGCCCGATGTCTCCCTGTGCTGCCCGATGTCTCCCCCGTGCTGCCCGATGTCTCCCCGTGCTGGCCGATGTCTCCCCCGTGCTGCCTGATGTCTCCCCGCTGCCCGATGTCTCCCCCGTGCTGCCCGATGTCTCCCCGTGCTGCTTGATGTCTCCCTGCTGCTTGATGTCTCCCTGCTGCCGTTCCGCGCGTATCTTCCGACAAGTAAGCAGATGTGCCGAACATCTGTAATCTGTTCTTCACTGTCTTTTTCACTTAAATGATCCTGTGTTCACTGTGTTCACTGTTTTTATTCTATTCTTCATTGTTCTTCACTGTGTTTTTTTAATTAAATGCTCGATCTCGAGCAGGGGAAATACTCGTCCGAGCAACGAGCCGTTTCGAGTACCTTAATACTCGAACGAGCATCAAGCTCGGACGAGTATACTCGCTCATCTCTAATCAGCACTCTTTTTGTCTTCTTCTCCATGCGGTGGCATTATTATGTCTGTCAGCTTCAGAGAACCCACTTTGGGGGCGCATCGAAAGGTGAATATCAGTGTATGGGGGGAAAACACAAGGACGCAAACAGATTTGGCCCTTGGGCCTTATGTTTGACGCCCATTATTTAGAGAAAATTTTAAATGAAAATGTTAAAGGAGGAAAAGGTTAATATACATGAGCACAGACATTTGCTCCTCCATTGGAAGCCTATGTATCATTTCTTTTTAATAAAGATACATTTCATGGACAGGGAGGGATCAGAATTAAGGGTAACAGAGAGTACTTGCTTTGCAGCCTTTGTCCACCTTGCTTTTAGGCAAGTGGAAATATTTCACAGGCAGCAGCAATGTCCTAATTAGTGTTTGGAGTGGAATTCAGAGCATTAGTGTCAGCCAGCAGAGACCCATCTACATCATTGTATGTGCTTAGTGCAGGGGCTCGGAGTAATAATAAGTAGTGTTCGAGGCGGAAATGTTTCTCGAAACACCTCACTTCTGGAAATTTTCCAAGCTGATCGCTATTAGCTGATCAAGAGATGCCTTTTGTACTTCTTTTTTCTATTTTTTCCTAGCGTTGATGCATGAATGTTTATGAGCCACAACTGCTCCCGATGCCAATTAACATTTCTCAACGTAAAGACAAGGGAAGTGAATATGGCAGAAAATGACCTGCCAAGTTGCAACGTTATGAGAGTGTGCGAAAGCTTTAGTCTGATATAATTATATCCATCTAGTTTTCATCAGGCCTTCCGTTCAATAAACTGCTCAAAAGAACTCTGATGCAGAGCTAATGAGGTTGGACTGGCTTCCTGCGATGGTGCATTAACTGTTATAAGTAGAAACCCATCAGCTCCGGAGGTCTGTCATGGAACTAAAGGGCAGGGACCATAACACCTCTCCTGACACCTACAGAATATAATGATCACCACAGTGACCCAATCTTGTCAGGAAGCTATAAGTAACGCTTCCCTTAGGACAAGGAGCCACGTGTACTTTACTACTCCTACAGTGCAAATACCATGTGAATCCAACTATCATTTTCTAATATCCTGAACCACAAATCTTTGTGTAGTGTGTCTTCAGTACAGCCTGTAAAAGGTCATACCATACTATACCGTAGAGATGATTGACCCTTGACCTTTGACTTTGGTTCAGAGCCCCATCGAAGTGACTTGCACTGACTGAACTGGAAGAGGAGTACACTATCTAATCATAGTGGTGGCATTGTTACTGGTAGTGGACAATGGCCTGCAGGGATTAGGCCACCAACCTGATCACAATAATGTCCTTTCATATTCTATTGTTCATTATACATAAAAAGAGTTTTATATACTGTATTCTTACATGACAACAGAGTCATATGGGTGGGGAAGAGTCACATTGGAATGTTACCGTGCTTGATTGATGGCCCATAGGCTAGTTATATTATCTCAAGTCAACTCCTGGCTGCCAGTAGCACCTAAGGGTATAATGATATATACTTTTCCTGTATAGTCAGAAGGGGGCATCAGAACGTGCCTCTTCTCTACCATGTGACTCCTTGCAGGTCATTTACATTCAGCATTCACAGTTCTTTTTGATTATGCTGGATTGCATGTTGGCGATGGTTTGTAGACCTAAATCCTCATGACAGAAATCCTTTAAAGGGAACCTGCCATGCAAATTAACCCACCCAAAATGTACATTTCATAAAAAAATATGATTAAAATGCATTGCCCTTATCCCTAAATGGCTACAATGTTAATAATCAGACTGTAAACTTATATGTAGCTCACCTGAGGTGAGTGCAATCACAGTAAGTGAGCCCTGCATTTTCATTGTTCTCTGCATTTTCCTGTTTCCCTGCTCCTGATTGACAGGTCTCATTGCCAACACCATACCGTCATATGGAACTAGTACTCATGGACTGTCTGCCAATATTCAACTACAGACATATACAGTTCCCTTTACTTTCCCAGGGGTTGGTATCAATAAGGGGTTCACCTGTCTCACATTAAGACAAGAACAAATGCAAGCAGAGAAAACAAAAACTACAGTGAACTGTGTACTGGAAGAATCCTGCCCGTGAGGGCTCATATTCAAGGCTCAAAATTTGTTCCGGGAACATGCTTGTAATCGAAATCACAAATCAAATATGAAATATTAAAGGAAATCATTGAAACCCAGATAATTTTTTTCAAAATGACCAAATACCTTGGATTATAAGCAGAATTTGTGCTCATAATCCAAATCTGTTGTACATTGTAATGAACCTATCCAGCAGCAGCGCAACAACAACTAGACTTGGCACTAGCTGTCAGGCTGGGTAAGTAGTGGCAAACTCACCCTGTGAAGTCCCTGCGGGCTATGGCCAGCAAATAAAACCGTCCAGATAAGGGTATCTAAACCTTACTTCTTCTGGCAGCTGCCGGATGGTGGAGCGGACAGGAAACAGGAATACTGCGATAAACCATTGTTCACACTAGCCTACAGAACAGTGTCAAGCCAGAACCAAGCCAAACCTGGGATAGGTGAATCGGGGTAACACTAGGAGACACACGACACTGATGGACAAACAACAGATATAGACAGACAAGCAAAGTCGGACAGAACCGGGTCAAAGCCACGATGATAGTAAATGTACAGAATCGTATAGCAATGGAATGGTCGGTAGGCACAGCAGAGGTCAAATACACAGGATACCAAACAACAAAATAGCAGAAGCACTAGAAAGCAGAGATCATTCTGAATAACCACGGCCCTATAAATGAACTGGGCAGAATATAAAGGGAGTAATGGACACTTCCCCCAGCACTGACTGATTCAGGCGTCCATCACTCAAGCCACAGCTGCCCTATGAATATGATTTCTAGTAATCCACTTTTTTAAATGAATATAATGAACTATAATGAACTGTTTAATACTAAGAAATTGTGAGCACTTGTGATGAAGGCCCCAGAGGATGCTACTGCATATGGTAAATGTGCACCTGTGATTTTTTTTCTATGTTATTTGCGTAATTTGTTGTAACAAATACTTCTAATATACCGAAAATTAGCATGAAGTACAAATAAATGCATCATGGAAATTAAATACTCATTTGCAGTAGTCGTACATTAATGAAGAAACTATGCATAGACTCCAAGGTAGTTACTAAATAATTATAAAATAATTATACACCATTAAATGAAGACTCCTAGCATCAAGATTGGCCCACAAGTAAAACAAGCACCCATTTTCTTCCTTCAACCCTGACAACACCACCCAAGACTGCCTCTTTACAGACTTATTAACCCACCTTAAAGAATGTGTGTTACATTCATGACATGTGACCAGTGACATCATCACAGGTCATTTAACTTTCTTAGGATAGCAAAGTGTACACCATGTATGTGATCACATGAAATCACAGCAGCCTCCATTGAGGATGGAAAGGCGTAGAAGTCCATTGAGGCTGCTGTAACTTCATGTGGTCAGATATATGCATGGGGTACAGTTTGCTATTATTAAGAGGCTAAAGGACCTGAGATGATGTCACTCTGGTCACATGACATGAACTGTAACCACTAAGGAGGCATAAGGCATGGAGAGGATTAGATGGGAGGGGCCAGCCGAGCAGGACACGCGCCACTCTGATGTCAGGTAATATAAGAAAAAAGGTGATTTACGTGGATGCAAGCAAAACTATTTTAGCTAAAAGAAAAGTGTCCGTTAGCTATTAGGGCTCTATAGGAACCTGTCATTGGCTGTATATGTGCAAATGTGGTGACGGGTTCCATTTAAAACCTTTGAGCACTGCTGTTTGCTGATCAGTTTTGCTAAATCTTCTAAAATGGGGCCACATAAAAACCCAGATAATATGAAGTATAATAGTTCACCAGTTAAGTTCATGATTACTTGAGTTTTACAGGGGGTCATTTTATTGAAACCATAATAAATACATAACGGTGGGGAGACCTTGTGTGAAACCAGCAGCGCATGTCACCTTTCTGAAATCTTATCTGCCATAGGCAGATATTGGCCCCATGATAACAATGAATAGGGGCTCTACCATTGTGGGACTAGGACTAGGAGAGAATAAGGCCCACAAGTAAAATTACTTCTCCGGCCAACCCAAGTTCATAAAATATTACCTGTCCCTGTTGCCAAATTAATTTCCATTTTTCTGCAGAGTATAAGGTTGCCTAGTCATTATCTCTGAATCTCTATTAGGAGACCCTGTCAATAGCCTGCTGACTGGCTCCTTTATTGGACTACAGCCTTTATAGATTTGAAAGTTAGGTCTCTTTTTGCATCACTGTTTAAAGCCAAAAGCCAAAACGTAAAAACATAGTTTATACGGTTAAAAAAAACACATATCCATCAAGTTCAATCAAGGAAGGGAAGGGATTGGATGAGGAAGGGACATAACCATCAATGTTATTTAGATGTAAAAAGGCATCTAGACCCTTCTTGAAGCTCTCTGCTATACCTGCTGTGACCAGCGCCTGAGGCAGGCTATTCCACATATAGACAGTTCTCCTTGAAAAAAAGCCCTGTCTCCTTGGATGATTAAACCTTGTTTTCTCCAGATGGAGTACAATAACTTGCTGCTTCCTCTTGGAATATGTAAATCATACACCAAAATGTAGGTGGTATAGGATTAAAAGGATAACTTTTATCAATCAACTATGCTAAAATCAAGTGCATCACTCGGAAGCTACACACAGTGGGGGTCATTTACTAAGGGCCTGATTCGCGTTTTCACCAATGTGTTACCCGAATATTTCCGATTTGCGCCGATTTTCCATGAATTGCCCTGGGATTTTGGCGCACGCGATCGGATTGTGGCACATCGGCGCTGGCATGCACGCGATGGAAATCGGGGACGTGGCCGAACGAAAACCCGACGGATTGGGAAAACCTCCGCTTTTAAAACAAAAAATTGGTCGCTCGGGCCATACTCACATGCACCAGGAAGAGATCAGTGAACTCCGACGCAACTCGGCGGACCTCGGCGCAGCAGCGACACCTGGTGGACATCGGGCGCAGGACCTTCATGAATCGCGGGAAGACCCGAACGCTCGTCCGAGAAGCCACCGCTGGAACGCGAATGGACCGGGTAAGTAAATGTGCCCTATTGCGTTGACATAAGGGAAAATCTCTTACCGCAGTTCAGGTGGATCGGCTTTATCGTTGCTTTGCATGGATCGGGAGTTGCATCATATTTGGTGATTTGGCAAGCTTTGTGTAGTGCTGCACTATCTGTGTGCGCTATATAAATAAAGGAATTATGAATTTTTATTACCAGGGAGGTGCTATTTCCTAACCTGCCCCTAGATACCCCTTCTTTTCGCTCCCGCCATTATAAGGGCAGCCTCCCTCCCAACTGTCCCTATATGTCATGTGTCCTTAGCACCCTGCTTATGCATTTCGTTACTATTAAGAAGAAACTTCAGTGCAAAAGTCACTGCAAATATAAGATAATTGTAACATCACCTTATATTATCAGGGAAATATTTCAGTGTATAAATCCCAAGAACACTTATCATGTAACACTGACCTACCTTACAACTCCTTATCATCGTGTGGGACAAGCCAGGTCAGCACTCTACTTGGTGGAGGAGCGCTATGGTCTACCATCAGCAGCCTGGACGCTAACAGTGCAAGGAATCCTCGGATTTGGGAGGAGATAGTATCCACCCAATTTTTTGCCTGATTATGGAAAATTCTTTAAATTCCTATCGGGGAATTTATAAAGCTGAGACTGACAGTTTACTGGTTCTTCTGTCCCACATGCCACATTCGGAGTGACAGGGTACAGAGTGCGGTGGGACAAGGCCAGCTTGAATACCCCCTGCCCTGGTCAGACCTGGTCTAAACATATGGGGGCACATTTACTTACCTGGTCCGAGGAGTTCACCGAAACTGCATTTTTCGACGAGAATGCACTCTGCCACGATTCACTCAGTCTGAATCAGTCGGATCGTCCAACAGCCCGCCCCTCGATGTCTGTTGCATGAAAGCAGGCGCTGCTGCGCCAAAATCTGATCGTGTCCGACACAATCCTCTGCTAAATACCTGTCACAGCCATGCAAAAAAATCTGACAAAAGTGTGCAGCATGACCCTTAGTAAATAAGCCCCATTAGATCTAGTGCCAAAGGCAAGAGCCTCTTAGTAGATCTATCTGACCTATTGTGCATTGGAAGAGGGAATATTAAGACTAGTGTGCAAAATGCCAATTTTGACAGGGAACCTGTCATCAGGAGCCCTTTATCTGGCTCCCCCATATCCCAATGCAGATTAGTGTGCACATTGCCAAAGTGTTTTCATAGTAAAACTGGCTTTTTTTCTATAAAAAGAGATGAGTTAGATCAAAGTTTACCTTTCAGAGCGGTGTCTCTAGTTCCGCACTTTCATCTAACTATCCTTTTTTTTTGTTGAAAAAGACAGTTTTACTATAAACACTCCTTGGCAATGTGTGCACTATTCTCTATGGGGACAGGGGGGAGCCAGAAGACAGGTTCCCTTTAATTTCCCCCCCCCCCCCGGCCATTTTCCTACTACTCATTGAAATGATAGTCAGCATTGCCCTCAATGTTTTTCTGCTAAATTTTGTTAACATATTTGCCCAGTGCATTACCTGGCTAAAACACGCAGAACTTAATATACAGCCATATTAAATCAGTGCACTAAAATGGAAATGAATCCAAAACTAGCGCATCAGTATCAAAGGCAGAAGAGTCAATAATACCCTTATGAAAATTATACCTAGGAAAAATTGCATAAAAATCCTAAAGTTAAATATATTATTTATAGAAAAAAAGAGAGGCATGGAAACCTATCCCTAATAAATAATTCAGGGGCTAAAAGAAGAACAAGATAGAAAAAAAGGTAAAAAATGATATAAAAATCAATAAAAGACTGAGCAGTGATATGTCAGCTTGAGCCCCCAAAGCAGAAACCTATGTCTAATACCAATGTACTTTGGCACTACTAGCGATACTATGTATAACTGTGAGCTGATCACGTCCTAATTACGTCTACGCTTCTGGATGTGCCGGGTAGGATTGGCTTTTGCCGAATACAGGCAGTCCCCGGGTTACGTACAGGATAGGTTCTGTAGGTTCGTTCTTAAGTTGAATTTGTATGTAAATCGGAACTGTATATTTTATCATTGTAACCCCAGCCAACATTTTTTTCGTCTCTGCGACAATTGGATTTTAAAAATGTTGGTTTGTCATAAGAACCAGGATTAACAATAAAACTTAATTGCAGACACCAGTGATAACTGTTATAGCTGTTTATTATAACCTGGGGCTAATGTACAGTAAATCACCAATTACCAGAGGTCTGTTTGTAACTAGGGGTCGTCTCTAAGTCGGGTGTTCTTAAGTAGGGGACCGCCTGTGCACAAAAGCATCCTTGCCTATTATTAAGTTGTCCTTGTAAGGTCATTATTATAAGATTAATAACTTGTAACATTTTTAGAATATATATTTTAATTATCATATCATCAATTCCATACTACCAGGAATCTAATATCAGAGTCGGGGCTGCAGTGTGATGAAGCTACCTGCCTCGGGATAGAAAAGAAATGAACACATCTTTTGTCCATTAATCTATCATTTTCAGCCAAGATTTTAGAACAGCTTTTGGGTTTAATATAACGGTTCCTCATTGAAATAAAAAGTAGGCTAACACCTTCTAGAACTTCTATGTACCAGTTATTTTCCATGGCAAAATCTCAGGAGTACAGAAAGATGGAATTTGTAATAGAGCAGTCTTATCGTGCCCCATATTCTTGGTCTTCTAGTGAATTTGCTTTCATTTGATTTATTGATTCTCTATCTTAATACAGTATATTAAAACCTATTTTGTAGTAATAAAGGGGTTATCCACTTCAAGCAAACAATTTATGTTGTTTGTGTAATGAAAAGTTCTACAATTTTCTTGTCAGGCTTCTGGGGAAGTGAAAGCCCTAGACCACCACGGACAATGACAGAAGCCGACACCTGGGACCAGAATCTAAGTGACACCCGGTCTTCACCAGAGCTGCAGTGTGGTGTCACCAGGTCATTCCACAGGTGCGGCTAACCTGCGGTGGCAGCCAAGGTTGAGGTACAGAATCAGTTAGCAATCTCGTAGTCGGGGACAGGCAGTTGGTAAAGGCAGGGGGCAATGGATCAAGGTTAGGGACAGAGCAGGAGGTCACGGCTGGCAGTGGAGGAGTGAAGTCAAGAACAGGTCCGGTCTCACAACAGGAAATCAAAACACACCCATGAAGCACAGGGAACAGCTTTCTCATCGGCAATAGCACGAAGATCCGGTGGGGAATGCTGGGAGAAACTGGCCTTTATGGGTATCCGGGAAGTGGCCAGCGCCAAGCAGCGGTGCGCTGGACCTTTAAATCTGCGAGTGCTGGCGAACATGCCCCCTGTGGAGTGGGGACACGCACTGACCAGGCAGGACGGGAGCAGGAACGTGGAGAGCTAAGTGAGGGCAGGGGGGAGCAGAAAGGGCCGGCGCCAAAGAGAGGTGCATGGGTGTGCCTGCGATCCGGGATGGGGATTGCAGGGGCACCCATGACATTTCCCTTATATACAATGTTACTTCTACGTTGCTTTGTTAAGGCTGTTTATTAGATTGAAGACTGTTCTCTTCTAATGTTTGTTACATAGCTCTGTTAACCCATTCTGTGCTCAGCATAGCTGTTGTATGCTATGTGCAATATTTTCAGAGCTCAACCTGGAAGTAAAGGGGTGCATTTATTAGGAAGGACACATTGAACACCAGTCTTGAAGGATGTTGCCCACAAAAGAAGATTCTTAAATTTCCATCCACTAGTGATGTTTATACAATGAAGATAATTTTTTTTATTCCTTACATTACAATTTTAATGAGTTTTATTGCTGTTTTAGCTCCTATCACTCAGTGATGGTCAGTGCTATATTCCAAAGTGTGGGTGGGGACTCTCTAAGCAGACACTTCATGATTCCTCTAGTGCTGTGAGATGCTGTGTGCTGACAATGTGGTTAGATTAAGCAGGGTACAAAGTTTAGATTCTGAACATTGTACTGGTATCTGACACATAGAATGAGAAATCAGACAGATCAGAGATGATGAGATCCATGAGATGCATATTACACACAATGACACAGTCAGCTCTGCTACATCTTTCCTCTATCACACTATCTCCCTCCCAGGATATCTGCCTGTAGCTTAACTCTCCTCTCTCTCCTGCTGTTGTTTGCCGACAGGAAATCAGTGTATGAGAACACGTTCTTGAAGGCAGGGGGAAGGGGCCGCTTCAGGAAACAGAGGGAGAGAGAAGCTCAGCTCTCCACAGGGTCAGCAACAGAAGACACAGGGTCGTGTCCAGGGGCTCCTGAAATTATGTACACCAGGACTGATAGAGACAGGTTGGAATTATATTGCAAAATTCTGTACTATTGTTAATAACATTGAATTAGAAAATTTGTTATTGTGTTATTCTTTGTGGGAATACCCTTTCAACTTTCCCCCCTACACTAAGAGGCTTTGGATCCCTAGCATATCCGGCACGCTGCTCGCCACTCAGATGAAATCTCTGCCAGGTTAGACATGGTGCAATGGGGACTTTAGTAAATGCCCTCCGTCATTGCCCACTCTGTCCAAAATGCGGACAAAAAAATTACAGAAATGTTGGTAATTTAGCTTTTTTACATGCCTTGTATACCAGAAAACTGGCAGATAAGGTATGTTAACCCCCCCCCTCACAAGAACAAGCTAAATTCTCATCATCATTTTGACAAAAGACAAAATACATCCCTCTTTTCACCAAAACATTGAATCAAGATTTCCCCTTTAAGAAGAAATTTTAGAATAATATGTGCAAAAGCCTAAGACTGAGTTAGGAAGCGGAGTATAGATATATCATGCATTATTTCAACAACTCGGTGATCAGTCTGCCAGACTTGTACATAAATCAGCCCCACAACAAATACTGCGCACCTATGCATGAAAACTCGTGTCCCATTCCTTTTATTTCAGAACGCCAGTATTCATCAAGCAGATCAATAGATATATATACCCCTAGCATAGTGACATTTTACAGGCTAATCTCCTCCGACTGGAGCAAGTCTTCATATTTCACGACCCTGCTTCGGTATGCTGTAACTGGAAGAAAAGAGGGTCATGTTGGTTCATAAAATCTTGTAGCTGCAAAAACATCACTGCTTAGTACTCAGCGGGGGTCCCAGACTCCAGTCATCAAAGACTATGCGGAGGGCAAGAGTGTAAAAATACGCCTTCTAAATCCTGCTAGGAAGAGGTAATGAGCCATCATTTACTGGATTCTCACTATTTTAGTCTCCTTTTCTGCAGTTGAATAAGTATTTAGGAACAACACCATGGTTTTTTGGAAATCTTTTGCTAAATGATTCATACAAGATGTCTTTCATTACTGGCATTGGCTTTAAGGGGACCTGTCATCAGGAGCTCCTTTTCTGGCTCCCCCATGTCCCCATGGAGAATAGTGTACCCCCCCCAAAGAGTTTTTGTAGTAAATCTGGCATTTTCCAAAAAAAAAGAAAGGTAAGATCTTGCCTTTCTGTATGCTGAGCTGTGTCCCTAGACCCATGGGTGCGGCCAGTCAGGAGTGGGGAAGACGGGTATAACGTCCAGAGGTGTAAAGCGACAGGGGGAGTATGGGGGGGGGGGAAACTACTCCTCCCTGGCCACTCCCATGGGTTTAGGGACACAGCTGCATACAAAAAGGTAAACTTTGATCTCTTTTCTTTTTATGAAAAAACTCTTTGGCAATGTGTACAGTATTCTCTATGAGTACAAGGGGGAGCCAAAAAAAGGGCTCCTGGTGACAGGTTCCCTTTAAGGGCAATATTATGTTTCATCCTAGAGTAGAACTCCTGAGGAGATGTTTCATACGTGAAGCCAGAGATGCCATCTATAACACAATATGAATCACTAACAATACATTTATTTGCCTTTTTTGTTCTCTTTCTTTCAAGTCATATTTTAATGCCCCTAGCTTTTCCACAATATAGAAAGTGACCAGCGAGTGGTGGTCACCAGTTTTAGGCACTTTAGGCACAAAATTATGAACATGGACAAGTTTTATAGCGAGACACGGACAGTGTTAACAGATGGTGATACCTAAAACTGACCCCCAAAACTGTCATGTGCCTACTTACTAGGTCAACCCTATTAGTAGCCAGTAACTGAGTGTTGTTCCATCTTTACGCCAAAGGGAGAACACGAAACAGGAAAAATAGACACATAACACAAAGAAATAATAAATGGTCCGGGTCACAACAGAGATAGAAAAAAGGCACAGAATCGTAGATACAAAGCAATAGTCACTAAATGAGAGCCAAAATCGAATAACCAGTAGTGCAGATAACAGAGCAGAACGAACACAGAACCGTACAGAGAACTGGCAGGGAGGGGATTGGATCAGAGTTGCATCAGTCATAGTGGGGCACATTTACTAAGCTCTGTGCGCCAGTTTTCTGTTGGACTTTGCACATTCTTTCTAGTGCAAACTACTTTCACAGGTATTTAAGGAGGGTCTGCGCCACATATGTGTCACACAGTCCCCTTTTGTGGCGGAGCAGCACCAGGAATCATGCAACACAAATTAGGGGGAGTTCCGATGCTTAGTCGGACCGTGCGCCACATTTAACATGCAAAGTCCAACAGAATTGTGTCGGACACCCCATGTTAAAGGCACAGAAAAAAAAAGTTGTGCCCTCTGTCAGAGCAGTGCAGGGGGTGCCAAATTCATGAAGAACGGGAGCCAGAAATCCGGAATCTGGTGCCTACTGCACACTACACAGGCAACTGCACATAGTACAAACTCCACTAGTCTAAGTAAATGTACCCCAGTGTACAGGCTGCAGAGTGAAGGGTGTGGTGAATCTAATCAGCAGCCTAGAAACTAAACCACTGTTCACACTAAAGAAAGTGAGACACAAAGAAAAAGGATGCATAGAAAATTAATGTTTCCCGCTGATCCCATCACAAACTGAGGAAGACATTGGCACAGATCTAACAAAGGTCATAAAAAATCAAAGTAAAAAACCCAACCCCTACCCTGGACCACCGGGTATGCCACCATTAACCTTCCACGGCCCTAGATCACTAGTAATATTGCTATTGATCCTGTCACATGGGATGTTACCATAAAAGGTGTTATTCAGTCACAAAAATATATCCACTATCCATGGGATAGGGGATAACTTGCTAATTGGCGAGGGTCCCAGTGTTGGGACGCCTACAGATCACAAAAATCATGGCCGTTTCTATCGCCAAATTAAGTAAGCCGAAGGTGGGGCTTGAGCACTGCCACTCCATTCATCCAGAAAAAATCTGAAAAAATTCAATTCGATTCGGTGTCGGAAATTCAGACCGAATCTATGAATCTACAAATAGATACTCTCTCATCAAATTATTATATTAATAATATAATCTGGTGGTCCTAAAAAAAAAAAAAAAAAAACTAAGCCTCTTCTTGACTATTGTGCAGGGACACAGGCCTTGGCGAGGGCTTTCTCCGATGAGATTACAACGTGCGCTAATGTTTGGTTCTAATAACTCCACATCGATGTTCTGCAGGATGGCATTAGGTATTACAAGCTATCCATTACTGTGTGAAATATATTTTATAATTATTTCAGTAGCAAACAGGAATCTTCTGCAAGCGCCGAATCTGTCATAGTCGATGAGAATTGTGATAAACCCAGGCCTGAAATCAATGCCTTCCTTCTCCCTGCATTTACTGTGCCATCTAATGGCTGGAAGCATCCCCCAGATTCATCATACTGGCATCAGCTATAATTCACCTTTTATATTGTTCTATAGTTCTGCTCAATACAGAAAAAACTCCTCAAAGAGAAGCTAGATATGTGTTTAACAGCATGGACCATTTCTTGGTCTGGAATGAACAAGTTATTAATAACTTCCCCGGAGTTTTCTATTCCTCCAAAGTCTCTGCATCGAATCGCTGTACACAATCACTCATTATTCTTCATTGGGACAGGGTTCAGGTTTTAGGATATGGGAAATGTTTTTTTTTTTTTTTCTTGGCAGCAAACAGCATAATTTAAAACAAATCATGTGGCTAATACATCTTCATCCTGGTATCCCAGAAAATAGAACATAAAAAATGTAAAGTTGTGATCTAATTGGATATAATAACATATTGTACTAAATATTTTATCACAACAGTATATAGGAATCTGCAAAAGCTCCTCCTGTTCAATAACATGCCACCTGCAGATAGGACACTGTGTATAATCTGCTCAGCTCCTCCTGCTCTATAACATGCTACCTGCAGATAGGACACTGTATATAATCTGCTCAGCTCCTCCTGCTCTATAACATGCGACGTGCAGATAGGACACTGTTTATAAGCTGCTCAGCTCCTCCTGCTCTATAACATACTACCTGCAGATAGGACACTGTGTATAATCTTCTCAGCTCCTCCTGCTCTATAACATACTACCTGCAGATAGGACACTGTGTATAATCTGCTTAGCTCCTCCTGCTCTATAACATACTACCTGCAGATAGGACACTGTGTATAATCTGCTCAGCTCCTCCTGCTCTATAACATACTGCCTGCAGATAGGACACTGTGTATAATCTGCTCAGCTCAACCTGTTCCATAACATGCTGCCTGCAGATAGGACACTGTGTATAATCTGCTCAGCTCCTCCTGCTCTATAACATGCTGCCTGCAGATAGGACACTGTGTACAATCTGCTCAGCTCCTCCTGCTCTATAACATACTGCCTGAAGATTGGACACTGTGTACAATCATCTGCTCAGCTCCTTCTGCTCTATAAAATGTTGCCTGCAAATAAAACACAATGGGCCAGATTTGTAAGGGCTTGCACGCCTGAATTCTGGTGTACAAGCCCTGAAATAAGCACAATTCCTGGCTCTGTGCCTATTTCCCCCTTTACACCTCTTACATGCCAAGCAGTCGTGCAGTGGGGTAAAAGAAGGGCCTGCAAACAGAGCAGTGGGTAGGCTCTAGTCTCACTAACTAAAGACTGCTCCCATTCAGGGACCGGCTATGACACAGATATGCACCAGGCCAGACCTGGAGTAGAACTGCTCTATATCAGGCTGCCTGCAGATAGGACAAGTACAATATGTTTATCTCCTCCTGCTCTATAACACACTCCTTGCAGATAGGACACTATATACAATTTGCTCAGCACCTCCTGCTCTATAACATGCTGCCTGCAGATAGGACATTGACCCACATATACTAAGGGTTATGTGGCAGTTTTCTTTCGGACTTTGCACATTCTTTACAGTACAAACAGCTTGTACAGGTATTTAAGTAGTGCCTGTGCCTCAATTATGTTGGAATTGGCCGTTTTGTGTCACGGCTGCACTAGTCATCATGTGACACAAATTTCTGCACTTAAGGGGGTGTTCTGGTCCTCAGTTGGACCATGTGCAAGATTTACATGCAAAGTCTGAAAGAATTGCATGCCCTTTGTTAAAGGTGCACCAAAAAAACGGGGTGGTGCACTCTGGTGTGCGCCACAAATCCAAAATCTGCACATTACACAGGCAAACTGCACTGTTCTTAGTAAATTAGCCCCATTGGGGCACAATTACTAAGGGTCCGTTGGACGCATTTCTGTCGGGTTTAGTGTTTTTTTCCGATTCGCCCTGAATTGCCCAGGGTTTTGGGCACACGCGATCGGATTGTGGAGCATCGGCGCCGGCTTGCATGCGACAAATCGGGGGCCGTGGACGCCGGACAACCCGACTGATTCGGAAAAAACGCGGAATTTAAAAACCAAATTGTGTTGCAATATCAGCACTTACATACACCGAGATGAAGAAGAAGGTGAACCCCGGTGGACCTCAATGGGGGAAGCGACTCATGCAGGATATTGGACGCAGCAGATCCAAATTCTCGTCGGACATTCCGGATCGGCAGTGTCAATGGGACGGGTACGTAAATGTACCCCATTGTACACAATCTACTCAGCCCCACCTGTTCTATAATATGCTGCCTGCAGATAGAACAGTGGGGCAGATTTACTTACCCGGTCCATTCGCGATCCAGCAGCACGTTCTCTGCGGTGGATTCGGGTCTTCCGGCGATTCACTAAGGCAGTTCCTCCGACGTCCACCAGGTGTCGCTGCTGCACTGAAGCCCGCCGAGGCCCGCCGGAGTGTCCATCGACAATTTTTTTTTAAAAAATTTGGTGGTTTTTCCGAATCCGTCGGGTTTTCGTTCAGCCATGCCCCCCGACTCCCGTTGCGTGCATGCCAGCGCCGATGCGCCACAATCCGATTGCGTGCGCCAAAAACCCCTGGCGCTATTCAGGGAAAATCGTCGCAAATCGGAAATATTCGGGTAACACATCGGGAAACCGCGAATCGGGCCCTTAGTAAATGACCCCCCACTATGTACAATGTATATAATGTATATAAATACCTATAGGCTTAAATACCACCTAGCCTTTGGTGTACACATTTATCAGCAAAATATGAGGCCATACAGATACATGGAAGTTTGATAATGTTTATAGCAATCTTCGATATAAAAGCGGCTTCCAGTCCTAATTTAATGACCAGTTTCCAGTGTCCCGAAATCACATCCTGACAGCGCGGTCTATATTAGTCCACCGAGACAGAAAAGAGGGAAAAGGTTACATTAATGTAGCCGCTCCGCGCTGTGCTAGTGAAGGGAAATAAATGGCGCACACACACCTACAGTAGTTTGGAGCTCACTTAATGTGCTGGAACAAAGGAGAGCAGTTAACCAAACACTGGTTTTATGACCATTGCTCACAAATAAAGGATTAGGATCCTGATTGCGTACAATGAGTGTAAGGCTTCTGTCTGGAACAAATCCATACACCTGTAATTTCATTTAACGGACTCAAATTATCTGTCGCTATTTAGAAGAGACACAGCCACAGCAGATGGAAGACAGATTGGCAGCGCTATGAGTCACTTCTTTGTCACCTTGTATTTTGTGTCTTTGTTTCTACATGAAGAAATAGCAAATGGCCATTTTATGCGAGTAAGTGGACTATTAGCCTACAAGAAAATAAGTTACTGAGAGACGGGTACTTTATTTTTCACTGAATACTGCCTGGCAATGCAGACGAGGATCATATCAATCAATTATCACCGGAACGCTTGTCCATTTAGCCGACTGCCAGCTGTGGCATCTAGCGATGATGTTCAATGATCCCTGGAAGATCACAGGTTAAGAAAATGTGCACAAAAATGCCAGCAAAGAGCTTTTTGGCTTTTAGAAATGTCTTGTCTGTGCATGAGTCCACATTGTGTTTCTATTTATCCCACTAGGTTTCTTTCATTTGATGTGGCACTAGATATTGCAATTTGGTACTCAGGGAAGTCACCCTTGGATAACTTTCTAGGCCACCTTTTGAAGTTCCAATTATCTCCATAAGAGCCTATTGAGACAACAGTTTTTGGGACGGGAAGCTTGGTCCTAGTGCCTGCTAAATCTACCAGACTGACCATGGCTGACCATAACTAATCTCTATAACATATGAGACAAAGGGACTGTGGCGCTCATAGGACTCACAGGGGGATATGTTCACTAGTTTTCTGGTGTACAAGCCCTGAAATAATCGCAATTCCTTCAGTAGCATCAGGAATTGTGATTATTTCCCCCTTCACGCCTCCTCCACACAGAGTGGGCATGGAAGGTTATGAAGGGGGAAAGAACTTGAACCCAGGATCCTAGTGCTACAAGGCTGTAGTGCTAACTACTGGGACACCTTTTGGATTAAGATGTGTTGCCTCTTTTCCTGGATATTGACATGGTTTGTAACCTGCATTGGGTAGCTGCCCCCATCCTTTTAGGGGTTTGGTAAGCACTGTGCTGCTGTGAACTTTATTCCACTAGTTAGATAGATTCTTGCTATTTCTATGCTGTTTAAAACCTACTTGTATTTCAAGTCCTATGCCATTCCTTTTAAAACTTAAAATTTTATTCAGATTTAATAACAACAATAAGAATACATATAAATATACATACAGCGGGGCACATTTACTGCGGGTCTTGCACCGCACTTTTCTCGGACTGTTCACATTCTTCCTGGCTAGAACGTATTTAAGAAGTGTGTGCGTTGAGATAGTGGTGCACGCGACCCTTTTTGTGGCGCAGCTACGCTGCCCTCCATGGGACATATATTAGGGGGTGTGACGTTGTTCGGACAGATTCGGACCGAGCAACGTATTTAACTTGCAAATTGTGTCACACGCACTATGTTAAAGGTAACATGTGCTATACCAAAGTACACAATCTTTATTAAGTTTAAACATCACATAAATAATATACACCAAACCAAAGACCAATAAAAACATTTAAAAAGGAAACAAGATCCTCTGTACAAAACCCAGAGGAGGGTGGGGCACATGATAAGGCCCACCAAAAAACAACACCTCCCCCTGAGGAAGCCACCGTGAGTGGCGATACACGTGGGGCTCTCCCAGCCCCTTCCCTATCTGTCCGGCCTGCCTGGTATTTATACTTATTACTTTTGCTTTATATATTGTACGCTGTGACATTGCACACTCTTTGGCTACTTTTCCATTTTTAATAATTTTGTAGCTGGACAGGCTTAGGGTTTGGGGCTGGCTAGGGAGGTGTTGTTTTTTGGTGGGCCTTATCATGTGCCCCACCCTCCCCTGGGTTTTGTACAGAGGATCTTGTTTCCTTTTTAAATGTTTTTATTGGTCTTTGGTTTGGTGTATATTATTTATGTGATGTTTAAACTTAATAAAGATTGTGTACTTTGGTATAGCACATGATTGTTTTGTATTTTTGCTCAGCTTGCTTTCTTCATGTGCCCAGTTTTCTACTATTATGTGTTGTTCCTCCTTCATGATTTTGACTATGTTAAAGGTGCGCCACAAAAAAGATGGTGAACTCTGTCGGACCTGAGCAGGGAAGCAACAGATTCTGGATCTCTGGCACATGATCTTAGTCAATAGCCGCACGCAGCATTATACATAGAAATAGTTTTTAGTGCATTTTCAGAATTTCCAAATAAATGTGCCCCAGTATATACATCAAAAATATGTGCCATAAGGAAATGTAATCAAGCAAAAACTTAACCGCAAAGAAAATAACTAAACTGTATATAAAAAGGAAAAATATAAGACCTAGTGAGAGGTAAAGTATTACTGAAGAGGAGTTGGAGGCATGAGCACAGCATGCAGAGATATATAGCGCACCTCATCAACTATATACATATAGGAGAGACCACAGAGCAGCTCCAGTCCTTCATGGCATAGCCGCAGAAACATATTTTCTACTTGGCTTACCACACTCCATTAGACCTCATCAAGGCTTAATAAATCTGATTGCTCTATGTGTTCATCTCCACTGGGAGCACTAGCCCAAAATGTAACTTATTTGTATTAATTAGTTTCTATTCATTAAAATAATAGTGTCTTTCCACATCTCTCAGATTCATGTGTAATGAGAGCTGGTACGTCTCCATAAAATAGACTTTGGAATGAAGACAGATTTACATTTTCAGAAATAAAAGAAAACCCGTGACAGTATAGCATTGTGTCTGACATACACGCTGGGGCAGATTTACTCGTGTAACATTTAGCGAGCATGAATGTTGACAAGGGAGTCTCATCGATAACAGTAGAAATTATTTTTCCAACAGAATTCTGCTTTACATCTGGTGTATTATTCTACTTGCCTTGTGAAAAGTGTTAAAAATAAAACGTAATGATAAATAATTTGCACCAAAATAAAACTTGCCGCAGCAAAAGTAAATCTTGCGCAATGATACCAGACATAAAAAACGGGACAGAAGACGCCTGTAGATCTTAGACCCCTTACACACTAGCGTGTATGATGCATCTGAGTTCCGGTTGCTCAGTGTTCGGGCCGGACGTTCCAGCCAATACATGTTGCAAGTGTCATGAGAGCTGGACGTGTCACATTCGCTAATGTATAAGTGGCCTTAGAGTGGAGTAATGAAACAACAGAGATATAGGAGACACAAATTCAATCAAAATTTGGAGTGACCACAATTTGTGGCAAATCCGATAAAAAGATGAGTCTTTATTGAAGTCCTTTTAAAAACATTACAAGTAGGTAAGAAAGAACAGCATACCGATTAAATCATAGCTAAATATTCTTGGAATAAAACATTTAAAAAACAAAGCCCCCAACTAATCCTAGCTGGGAGGTGTTCCCTAAGGCCCCTTCCACACTAGCGTTTTTCACGCGCGAGTTCTGCGCGTGCTTTTGACACGCAGAACTTGCATTGCACTCTGTCCCATTGTTTCCAATAGGCCTTTCCTCATTTGCGTTGTTTTTCACGCGCGTGCTTGCGTTTGTTTTGACGCGCGTCAAAACCGCTTTTCCCGCCCCATTCAAGTCTATGGAGATGCATCAAAAATGCATTGCACTCGCAAGCATTGCAAGTGCAATGCGAGTGCAATGCGTTTTAAATGGATGGGTTGCTAGGTGACATGAATAATTTCCCTGCTCGAGATCGAGCATTTAATTAAAAAAACACAGTGAAGAACAGTGAAAAATAGAATAATAACAGTGAACACAGGATCATTTAAGTGAAAAACACAGTGAAAAACACAGTGAAGAATAGATTACAGATGTTCGGCACATCTGCTTACTTGTCGGGAGATACGCGCGGAACTGTGAGAACAAAATAGCATGTGAAGAACAATATATATGTGTGTAAAGAACACATTGCAGATGTTTCCATACATCTGCAATGTCTTCTTCACCTATATATATTGTTCTTCACATGCTATTTTGTTCGCACCGTTCCCCGCGTATCTCCCGACAAGTAAGCAGATGTGCAGAACATCTGTAATCTATTCTGCACTGTGTTCTTTACTGTGTTTTTCACTTAAATGATCCTGTGTTCACTGTGTTCACTGTTTTTATTCTATTCTTCACTGTTCTTCACATCTGCTAACTTGTCGGGAGATAATATACGCGCGGAACAGTGAAGAATAGATTGCAGATGTTTGCATACATCTGCTAACTTATCAGAAGACATTCTTTTTCAATTAAATAAAACATTTTATTCCCGAACCATGGTCCCTTTAAAAAGTCCCATTGACTTAAAAACCGCGCATGAAAAACGCACCGAAAACACAAAAAACCGCGAACAACACGCGCGTGAAAAACGCAAAAACGTTAATGACTCCAAGGAAAAATGGAACAAAAACGCAGCCAAAAACGTCAGTTTTTCACGCATTGCACCCTGACGTGAAATGCAACGCTAGTGTGGAAGGGGCCTAAGTGGAGCATCATCAACAGATATTCCAGCACCACCAGGGACACTTCACAAATACATATGCAAGCAGTTTCCATATAAAAGAATGTGCAAAGTCAGACAAAAACTGGTGCAGGGGCCTTCATAAATCTGGGCCATTGCTCCAGGAATACAAAATATTTTTCCCCAAGTACCAAATCTGAATTTTGGGGGGGATTGGTCAATGTATGATTCATACCTCACCCTATAGCATCCACTGGATCTATCAGGAGGCTCCGGCCTCCTGCTTAGTATAAATAATATACGGAGGAATCATAATTCCTGGTGCCAGTATTCAGGCCTGCTGTGATACTTCCCCCTGTATTGCTACATTGTGCCACCAAATTATGAACTGGGCCGGCATGGGGCTTTCCTGCCCAGCACCTGCAAGCTACCTATAGGCTATGCCAAGAACTGCACCCACCACTGCCTGCTGACGCTACCCCCACCAGATATATCAGGAGGCCAGAGCCTCCCCATAGATTGGGCTAGTGTTGGGGGCGGAGGCAAATTCATAGGCTGGCCCCCCATGCTGTGCGTGCTTTGCCAGCCTCCAGTCAATTTTATATGAACCTCGAAAGTATATTCTCATATAATGTAGAATAGAAAGTGAATGTTCAGCACGGCAGCTAGAAGGCAGTAGCCTTCAGCAGACCAACGTTCCCTAGATTGGTGCTAGAGGTAGGAAAACCTCTTTCATGTATGAAGGGAGAAAACCCCTTTAATATGTACATGATGGCTACATAAAGAATAATTTTAATTGTACACCTATTACTGAGCCTATAGGAGCGAAATCTAATTTAGCGATAGATGCCGGTAATGCATCACGCCAACCCATCCCCTGATTAGTAAAGAACTCATAAATTCTCTCTTAGGCTGAAGTCAATCGGTTAAGAGTAATCAGCTCGCTATCATTTACACCACTTTCCCTTTTTTATTGAGTTAATGACCATTGTGTAGAAAATGAATAGAGAACCGGCAACCAGTTTTAATCAGGCAAGGGGCCACGAGGCTTCAATTGCCCTCCAAAAGTGTGTGTGAAAAAAAATGAGGATATTAACGGAGCCAAAGACTAATTACCCTAGATATAAGCGGCACGGTATCTGCTAAGTGAAATTTAATAGTTCGCCATTTAATTAGCAGTCTATTCCGCAGAAGAAGAACGAGGCCGGGTAATCTAACAGCTGCGTGTATCCAATACAATGCGAGGAAACCCGCTCCTGATTTTATATACTATATACCGGATCTGCTGGATGCTGTTTGTTTGCTGGATGCGTGTGAATAACATATCAGCTCCATTTGCATTTGTGTTGCCAATAGTTTGGAAATATAAAGGGAACAAATGTTGTGAAAAATAAATCAAAGCCCAAGGTTCGCGCCAGTGGAAACCTCTGTTCTCATGTCGCCCTCGATTATCTCTGATAAAGGACACACATTTACCTTCCGGCTCAGCTTCGCTTTGTTGCTTTACCTATAGTTACCATGAAAATACACTCATGTTATTTAAGAAATTCAACTGTGGATATCATTTACTGTGTATTTCCTAGAGAATAAGGTCTTTTGCCTTGGAATCCTTTTGATAAGACCAAGGGCTCATATTCGATACCACTTATGGCCGTGTTGTAGACAGAGCTATAATATGGCTGCATGTAGGTCCATAAATCTAATGTACTGTCAAAGTGCTCTAATTCCATAACGGACGGAAATTATGGTATGTGTAACTGTGTATGGGGGACATTCTTCTTTTTACAAAATTTGCTAAAAAGAAACGGTCTAATGCTACTTGCACGTGACCATTGTTTTTCACTGTGAGATGGTCATTGTTTCAACGGCTAACACATTTCCACAAATATTTCTAAAGACCAAGGACCCATCATTGAGCTGTCTGCCCAACATCCAAATTATGTAGGAGGTCTGATTTGAATTTATCTTTATTTTTCCCTTTTTTTCTGTCCTTTTTGCTACCTTCTTGGCGCATTTCGATTTTTGCGCCTTTTTGGGGACTTTTTATGCACTGAAGTCCGTCAGACATTTGTTTATTGTCAGTAAGACACATTTATATTCTATTCCAGATGGTGCTAAATGTCTTTTCAAATTGTCTAAAATTTGCAACATTTTTTGCCACATGAAACAATACTCAAGGAAAACTTATTGCCGATATACGTTCCCCATAGACAGCAATGGGTGCACGGTGCCCAACAGGAGCAATATGGTGCAGCACATGTCCTATCTTTCGACGAAATACAGCGCCGTGCGCCATATATTCCTATGGAGAGGGGCGGGGGTGAGCGGCGCTCTCCCCCTCTCCCCCTCCCCGGCACTGCCGTGTGCCCGCCATGCTACGGTACGGCGGGCAACGGCAGGTTCAATGAAGCTTAAAGGAAACCTACCACTAACTAAAATAAGCTCCGGCACCAGCTCACCCTGAGCTGGTGCCCGGTATTTCCATCGGAAACCTGCCACTACAAGTGGTAGGTTTCCTTTAAGGAAACTTAGAAAGAGAAAAAAATGACTTGAAACAATAGTGCAACATTTTATTCAGAAATGTGTAACAAATGTCACAAAAAAGAAATGAAAAAAAAAACATTTAACAGGAAAAAGTGAGATTGAAAAATCACCAAAGTAGCAGACAGAAAAAAGACAAAACAAAACAGAGATTAGATTTTTCGCCACGCCACAAAATTCTGTACCTAAAGGGGTGTTCCAGTGTACCACATTTCGGACCGTGCCCCAAATTTATTATTGCGACTCAACATAATTGTGTTGCACGCTCCATGTAACCTTCCCAAGCAGTGCAGGGGGCGCCAGATTAATGAAGACCATGCACCAGTGTTCAATAATCTGGCGCACTCTGCACATGAGAGAGGCAAACTGCAATTTGCACTACTTTTGATAAATGTGGGCCACTGTATGACGTCCAAAGAGCCTGTATGAGCAGTACGATGTTATCTAAAAAAAAAAAGTTGCCAATATATTCCAACCAACAGGCATAAAAGGACATAATAGGACAAAATATAATTCTCAAAATGATACTAATAAAAAAATGTCATCCCACAAAATAATAGAAAATTGAAAACATTACCCTTAAACTCATTTTGCGAAACAGTAAAGTTGGGGGAAAAATCATGAATTTAGTATTGCTGTAATCAAAGTTAGCATGCTACTGATACCAGACACTGCCTGTCGCAATAGTTAATCCCAAAAAAAAACTATGGCGGAACAGTTTTTTTAAATTTTCCCCTAAAAAATGATAAACAATGTTTAATACCTAATATAAATTTATGTAAGATACTAGTACAATATACCATTTACCGTTTAGAGCAAAATACTACACTCACCGGCCACTTTATTAGGTACACCTGTCCAACTGCTCGTTAACACTTAATTTCTAATCAGCCAATCACATGGCGGCAACCCGTTACTAGCATGGTGTACCTAATAAAGTAGCCGTTGAGTGTATAATACTAGTACATAACATACTATATATAGTATATCATACTGTACTAGTGCATTATACTTTATACAGTACATTCACATTAATACTAGTACATTATACTATATATAGACTATATTTGCAATATATGTAATGAAACATATATTATGTACTATATATAGTATTATGTACAAGTATTGCAGTAATTGCACTATATACAGTACATTCACTGTAATACATGTACATAATACTGTGTATGGAACATAATATATGTTTCAATAAATAAATATATATTCCAAATAATAATATGATACTATTGGAAAATAATATATAGTGAGTGTATAATATACATAATATACAACCTATATATCTATGCACAAGTACATAATACTAACTATAGTACAAAATGATATAATACCAGTGCATAATACTATGGTAAATATAATAAAATATGGTAATACTATCGCAACATATCATAGTGAATTATACTAAACTACAAGTACATAAGATATTAATACATATAGGTCCTAATACTATTACGGTATATTAGTATATAGTATAGTATATAGTATTAAAGTACTAGTACATAGCACTTTTTGCCCTGGGACTGCACAGACATAAATCCTCCGAGTCGGTCAATAGCCTCAGATTTTTTCCCTTTTGCAGTAAGTCTAGTTCCCAATTATGTCTGCATGGTGTGAAGGTAGCTATATACTGAGCGCTGCCTTATGCGCCGGTCCTGATGAGAGAGGATTTACTCGGTCTCTGATTCCTATTTTTTTATGGCGCTCTGCAGGAGAGTTAATCATTTTTCACATCCGTAATAAATATGCGCCGTAGCACACTGTTTATGTATTTCTGTAAGCATCTCCAAGAAGCCGGGGAAATGATAACTTGCTGGTTCTCTCCTTTTTTTTACTGACACATTGGAAATAAAATTATCCCCTCACACGGTAAAGAAAATAAACTTGCATAGTACATTTTATAAATCTCCCTCCTTACGGCTCGGAGCTTCCTGCTTTCGCAACATCAGCTTCTATTAACTTGATAATGTAAGATCATTTAAGTGGATGTGATTATTACTGGACGGAATACTTTGGAAATCAACATTTCCATATAGATAGCATTATTTAGGTGTTTATGGCGTCTTTTGACAGGTAAAAGCTTCTTTCAAAGTGGAACATCACTATAATTGTAACTTTTCATTACAAGGAAGAGGCTGCAGAGAGATTTTACAGCCTGATAGTTACATGGAGACAGTACAAACCTCTACAGCATCGATCTTCTCCCTCCTACCTTGGTGCATTCGGCCACACAGGACAATCTCGCCCTGATTTCTGTATTATTGTACGGCGTTATGGGGCTGTAATGAGGTTTCCATACATTATAGATGTTGCTGCATAGAAGGGTATTTTCAGGACGTTGCAGGGAGACTATCGCGTCCTCTAAAACCAGTATTAAGCTACTTTCACGCTGACATATGCCCATATATCAGCCACGATGAAGATCCACGGAGATCCATAGTGATCCACGGTGCACGGCCAGTAACACAGGGAAAGATAGGACATGTCCTATCTATTCGCTGTGTACGGAGTGGTACGATACTACATGTGTGCGGCACCGTATCGCTCCGTGCAGCCATTGCTAGTCGATAGAGGAAGTATGTACGGCCGCAAGCTTGCAGCCATACATACGTCCCCCTACGGTCATGTGAATGCGGCCTTACTGCTATACAGGGGAACATGGTTGGAGCCAGCACTGGGCTTACCCAGACAAATGCTGGGGCCCAGAACTCCTGGGGGCCCACACAAGGAATCCATGGCGATGAGGGGGGCTGTATCTATAAATCCAGTGGGGGGGGCTTTATATAAAATATCCACGAGGGGGGCTGTATACAAAATAACTATGAGGGGTCTGATAGGTATGATAAACTTGTGAATGATTTAGGGAACAGGAGACTGTTTTAATTTCAGAATTTTTAATGTGAGTTCACTGCAAAGGGGTCTACAGAGGCTCTGTCACCCAGGGGCCTACTGAAACCTGAAGCTGGCCCTGCAGGGAAATCTTCTAGAAGCAGGAACTTACTTTCGTGGTCGCATACTGTCAATCAACTTTCTATAAAAATTCAGGTTTTAAGTGCACTGGGGGTGGAGCTCACTTGACCATGAATCAATAAGGGACATCAAACAAGGGACATCAAAAGTACAGCAAGGAGACTGTGCAGTTTTGGCTCTCATGGCAGGTCCCCCAGCTTGCATTTTACAGCAGGATAATGTTTACCAGATTTTTCATGGCTGTCTGACAGATAAAATTAACCTGAGGATCCGATCTTTATCAACCACAATAAAACAGAACCTTGAAGCACTCAAACTGGATCAGAGGATGGGACAGTTTGACACTAATTCTAATATTTACTCATATATACAATTTTTTGCTGGGAGAAAAAATCATTAACACCTGGTTAACTAAGAGTAATCTGACCCAAAGCAGCAGGTATCAGTAGAATTTCATAATGGACATGTTGTATTTCAACATGAGTAATACTTTTGTTATGAAGGAAGAGGTTTTTAGGACCACTGTCATAGAACGGGAACAACAAATCACCAGACGAGAAAAAATACCATGGAGGAACCATTCATGCTCCATACAGAATATCAAGTTTACAAATCAAAGGGCACCTATCACCAGGTTTTGCCCCATAAACTACTAGTCCCTGCAGGTAGGATATGAAATGTCCTTTCTAGAATCCCCTCTTTTATGTGAAATGTCACCAGTTTACCTATAAAATAATCTCTCCCAAAGTCAGGCAACTATGACTCTTCTCACCTCATTTTCACATGAGATGAGTCAGGTTTAGTGGTTGCAGGGGAATTGTCAATTCAGAAGCCACTTTCCTGTTCTGTAGTACCTGGAAACATGATGCTAGTGTCATACTAAAGATCATGATTAGAGATGAGCGAACATGCTCGTCCGAGCTTGATGCTCGGTCGAGCATTAGGGTACTCGAAACTGCTCGTTGCTCGGACGAATACTTCGCCCGCTCGAGAAAATGGCAGCTCCCGCCGTTTTGCTTTTTGGCGGCCAGAAACAGAGCCAATCACAAGCCAGGAGACTCTGCACTCCACCCAGCATGACGTGGTACCCTTACACGTCGATAGCAGTGGTTGGCTGGCCAGATCAGGTGACCCTGGGATAGACTAGCCGCTGCCCGCGCTGCTCGGATCATTCTGTGTCTGGATGCCGCTAGGGAGAGAGCTGCTGCTGGTCAGGGAAAGTGTTAGGGTGTTCTATTAGCTTACTGTTAGGCAGGAGTGATTCTCCAAGAACCCAACAGCCCTTCTTAGGGCTACAATAACGTTATACTTTTTTTTTTTTATTTGCATCTAGTACCATTTTGTGAGGAATTAGCAGGGGGACTTGCTACCGTTGTGTTTAGCTCTTAGTGGCACACATATCCACCTCAAACACCAAAGTGGGAAAATTTCTTAGGGGTTTGATTTCAATTAGGCACAGTCTGCCATTTACTTTTTATTTTACGTTTATTTTTTTAATAACTCAGTGTCATCTCATCTTGCATAGTAGTGTGCTTTCATACTTGGCTAGAAAATAGCCATAGGAGAATCCAAACGGCTTACTTACGCCTACAGTAGCGTTATATATATTTGATTTCTGGTTGATCTGCTGGTGGCTGTACTTGCTGCAGTGCATCTACTATCAAATTGTGAGCAATTTGTAGTGAGACTTGCGACCGCTGTGTTTTGCGCTTAGTGACGCACATATCCATTGCAAAGACCGAAGTGGGAAAATTTATTAGGGGTTGGATTTCAATTAGGCACAGTCTGCCATTTCCTTTTTTATTTTACGTTTATTTTGTTTAAC
Organism: Engystomops pustulosus; assembly: GCF_040894005.1. Classification (NCBI taxonomy): domain Eukaryota; kingdom Metazoa; phylum Chordata; class Amphibia; order Anura; family Leptodactylidae; genus Engystomops; species Engystomops pustulosus. The sequence goes on from NC_092414.1 coordinate 182,990,096, forward strand.
AACTCAGCGTCATCTCATCTGGCATAGTAGTGTGCTTTCATACTTGGCTAGAAAATAGCCATAGGAGAATCCAAACGGCTTACTTACGCCTACAGTAGCGTTATATATATTTGATTTCTGGTTGATCTGCTGGTGGCTGTACTTGCTGCAGTGCATCTACTAGCAAATTGTGAGAAATTTGTAGTGAGACTTGCGACCGCTGTGTTTTGCGCTTAGTGACGCACATATCCATTGCAAAGACCGAAGTGGGAAAATTTATTAGGGGTTGGATTTCAATTAGGCACAGTCTGCCATTTCCTTTTTTATTTTACGTTTATTTTGTTTAACAACTCAGCGTCATCTCATCTTGCATAGTAGTGTGCTTTCATACTTGGCTAGAAAATAGCCATAGGAGAATCCAAACGGCTTACTTACGCCTACAGTAGCGTTATATATATTTGATTTCTGGTTGATCTGCTGGTGGCTGTACTTGCTGCAGTGCATCTACTAGCAAATTGTGAGCAATTTGTAGTGAGACTTGCGACCGCTGTGTTTTGCGCTTAGTGACGCACATATCCATTGCAAAGACCGAAGTGGGAAAATTTATTAGGGGTTGGATTTCAATTAGGCACAGTCTGCCATTTCCTTTTTTATTTTACGTTTATTTTGTTTAATAACTCAGCGTCATCTCATCTGGCATAGTAGTGTGCTTTCATACTTGGCTAGAAAATAGCCATAGGAGAATCCAAACGGCTTACTTACGCCTACAGTAGCGTTATATATATTTGATTTCTGGTTGATCTGCTGGTGGCTGTACTTGCTGCAGTGCATCTACTAGCAAATTGTGAGAAATTTGTAGTGAGACTTGCGACCGCTGTGTTTTGCGCTTAGTGACGCACATATCCATTGCAAAGACCGAAGTGGGAAAATTTATTAGGGGTTGGATTTCAATTAGGCACAGTCTGCCATTTACTTTTTATTTTACGTTTATTTTTTTAATAACTCAGTGTCATCTCATCTTGCATAGTAGTGTGCTTTCATACTTGGCTAGAAAATAGCCATAGGAGAATCCAAACGGCTTACTTACGCCTACAGTAGCGTTATATATATTTGATTTCTGGTTGATCTGCTGGTGGCTGTACTTGCTGCAGTGCATCTACTAGCAAATTGTGAGCAATTTGTAGTGAGACTTGCGACCGCTGTGTTTTGCGCTTAGTGACGCACATATCCATTGCAAAGACCGAAGTGGGAAAATTTATTAGGGGTTGGATTTCAATTAGGCACAGTCTGCCATTTCCTTTTTTATTTTACGTTTATTTTGTTTAATAACTCAGCGTCATCTCATCTGGCATAGTAGTGTGCTTTCATACTTGGCTAGAAAATAGCCATAGGAGAATCCAAACGGCTTACTTACGCCTACAGTAGCGTTATATATATTTGATTTCTGGTTGATCTGCTGGTGGCTGTACTTGCTGCAGTGCATCTACTAGCAAATTGTGAGCAATTTGTAGTGAGACTTGCGACCGCTGTGTTTTGCGCTTAGTGACGCACATATTCATTGCAAAGACCGAAGTGGGAAAATTTATTAGGGGTTGGATTTCAATTAGGCACAGTCTGCCATTTCCTTTTTTATTTTACGTTTATTTTGTTTAATAACTCAGCGTCATCTCATCTGGCATAGTAGTGTGCTTTCATACTTGGCTAGAAAATAGCCATAGCAATAGGATAGCATCGTTTGGTTTTAAAAACTAAAAAACACAAAAAAAAACAAAAAAACACAAAAAAAAGTTAAAAAAAAATTAAAGTTATAACTCTCATTTTCAAAATGTTTAACCCGAGGGCTAGGGGTAGAGGACGAGGGCGGGGACGTGGGCGTCCAACTACTGCAGGGGTCAGAGGCCGTGGTCCTGGGCGGGGTGAGACACCACCTGCTTATGAGGGAGCAGGGGAACGCCGCAGAGCTACACTCCCTAGGTTCATGTCTGAAGTTACTGGGACTCGTGGTAGAGCACTGTTGAGGCCAGAACAGTGCGAACAGGTGATGTCATGGATTGCCGACAATGCTTCGAGCAATTTGTCCACCAGTCAGTCTTCCACGCAGTCCACCCATGTCACCGAAATCAGCACTCCTCCAGCTCCTGCACCTCAGCCTCCTCCCCCCCAGTCTGCCCCCTCCCAGGAAAATTTGCCATTTGAACCGGCATACTCTGAGGAACTGTTTTCTGGACCCTTCCCACACTCACAAACCACTTGTCCGGTTGCTGCTGAGCAATTTTCCGATGCCCAGGTTTTCCACCAGTCGCAGTCTGTGGGTGATGATGACCTTCTTGACGTAGTGGAAGAAGTGTCTAAAGAGGTGTCCGACGATGAGGAGACACGGTTGTCAGACAGTGGGGAAGTTGTTGTCAGGGCAGGAAGTCCGAGGGGGGAGCAGACTGAGGGATCGGAGGATGATGAGGTGACAGACCCAAGCTGGGTTGATAGGCCGGGTGAACACAGTGCTTCTGAGACAGAGGAGAGTCCTCGACCAGAACAGGTTGGAAGAGGCAGTGGTGGGGCCAGACGGAGAGGCAGGGCCAGAGCTGGTGCATGAGCGCCAAATGTGTCAACTAGTGAAGCTCCCGTGGCGAGGGCTCTTGCGGCGAGGGCTAGATCTTCAGAAGTCTGGAGGTTCTTTAAGGAAACACCGGATGACCGACGGACTGTGGTGTGCAACATTTGCCAAACCAGGCTCAGCAGGGGTTCCACCACTACTAGCTTAACTACCACCAGTATGCGCAGGCATATGAATGCTAAACACCCCACTCAGTGGCAACAAGCCCGTTCACCTCCGGCCGTGCACACCACTGCTCCTTCCCCTGTGTCAGCTGATAGTCAGCCCAGCCGCCACTACTTTTCCCGATGTGCCGTCCCAGCCCTGCACCAGCACGTGTCAGACAACATCATCCGTGCCCTGACCAACGCCGTTTCTGACAAGGTCCACCTGACCACGGACACGTGGACGAGTGCTGCCGGGCAGGGCCACTATATATCGCTGACGGCACATTGGGTTAACTTGGTGGAGGCTGGGACCGAGTCTGACCCTGCGGCTGGTCATATACTGCCGACGCCAGGGCCTACCTCGGTCCAGGTGTTTCAGGCCTACTATGCCTCCTCCTTCTCCCACCCCTCCTCCACCTCCTCCTCCTCCGAATTACCATCCGTGGGCATGGCGCCATCAGTCGGTAGCTCTAGGCACAGCAGCATTGCCGTCGCTAAGCGACAGCAGGCGGTGCTCAAACTGCTGAGCCTAGGCGATAAAAGGCACACCGCCCAAGAGCTATTACATGGCATTCCACATCAAACTTGTTAACTTTGTCGCCACCCTGCTGTGTAATCCACAAAATATACTTGCAAACTTTTATCATTTACCGATATTATTTCAGCGCTTCTTGCGCATCTGTTTACATTCCCCTCACCCGCCATATCCTAAACTTATAAGAACGCTACTACACTTGATCTTATACAAAAGGTTCTTAGAAGTGCTGTTTGGGGAGTAGCCTAGAGACAGGGGCTTGGATTGGCGAAAGCTCACCTGGCAGCGGAGCGCCAGCTCCATGCGCATCATGCGCTTCTTGCGCATCTGTTTACATTCCCCTCACCCGCCATATCCCAAACTTATAAGAACGCTACTACACTTGATCTTATACAAAAGGTTCTTAGAAGTGCTGTTTGGGGAGTATCCTAGAGACAGGGGCTTGGATTGGCGAAAGCTCGCCTGGCAGCGGAGCGCCAGCTCCATGCCAAGATCCAACTAACATAGTTTTAACTGCAGCACCTTTAATCTACTACTAGTTCACTGCCTCCATACATGGTCCCCTTATCAAACGAGCTGTGTCAGGCAGAATTTTGGGTTGTTTTCATGGCTTCCATGTTAACTTTGTCGCCACCCTGCTGTGTAATCCACAAAATATACTGGCAAACTTTTATCATGTACCGATATTATTTGAGCGCTTCTTGCTCACCTCCTTTGGTTCTTCTCTGCCACCCATTGGTTTGAAGCCTGAGTCCATTTAGAGTATGTCGCCATGCCACTTTCTAGCCTGCCGCTGCTGCCGCTGCCTCTGTATGCCGTCCCCTATAGTGTCAGGGTCAATTATTGGATGTTTTACATGCTATCTAGCTTCATTCTGTCACTCTGTCATGGCCATGCTGTTGCCCATAGTTTTGGCATAATGGTGCGATTAAGCAGCCTCAGAGGCATCCATGCATGCTGCCCCTGCTGTTTCCTGTCCATTTCCATGGTGTTTCCATCCTTTTCTGAGGTTCCCAGGTGTTTGGCCAAGCTTCCCTGTGCAGAGCCTTGGTCCCCTTGAAAAATGCTCGAGTCTCCCATTGACTTCAATGGGGCTCGTTATTCGAGACGAGCGCTCGAGCATCGGGAAAAGTTCGTCTCGAATAACGAGTACCCGAGCATTTTAGTGCTCGCTCATCTCTAATCATGATCTCATATTTCCAATAGCATCAAGCTTTCAGTGAGCTGCAGAGCCAGAGATACAGGCATCTAAAGATATAGTCGGAAATGCAAGCTGCAGATAAAGATCCAATGCCCATCTTTTTTATAACTTCCTGTATGTTCTGTAGCTCAAAGAACCATAAGCTTGATGGGATATAAAACATAAGATTCTTATCTTTTATGTAACACAAAACACCAAGACCAAGTATTGGATCCAATCACCTTATATAGTTTGGGTCATGAAATCTGGTGATATATTTCAACCAATGATTACTCTTCTGATTTCTTCTAAAACCATCAGTCCGGAAAAGAGCCACATAGGAATGGAGGAGATGACTATTTAGTTTTTGATGATCTCCTTCGCTTCTCCATTGTCACGGGTGTTCCTGTGATCCACGTCTCGGATCACAGGCACACCCTTTCCTCTCTCCGTGGCGGTGCCTTCCCCTGCCCTAACTTACCTCTCGGTGCTCCTGCTTCCCCCTCGTCCGCTCTTGAAGATTTAAAGGGCCAGCACACCGCTGATTGCTGCTGGCCGCTTCCGGGTTTTCTTTATAAGCCGGCTGCTCCCATCAACCTCTTCCGGATCTTTGTGCTATATGCCTCTGAAAAAGCTTCCTCCCTGCGTTCCTTGTGTTCCTCTTCTGCTCTCCTGTTGTGACCCCGGACTTGACCCTGACCTTGCATCTCTGCCACCTGCATTGACAATCTGCTTGTTCCAGACTTCGAGACTGCCAGCTGAGTTGGTGCTTCGAACTTGGCTGTCCTGCGGAAAAGTCGCACCTATGGAACGACCTGGTAGTACCACACCACAGCAAGACCATCCCACTTTGCGCAGATTCTGGTGAAGACCGGGTGCCACTTAGATTCAGCTCCCAGGTGTCGGCTTGTGCAATCGTCCGCAGTGGTCCAGGGGGTTCACTGACCCTGAGTCCTGACATCCATATACTGGAGGTGAGAGAAGACTATTTATTCCTCCATCTAGACAGTGCCAACCAATCTGACACGTCAATTACCTTAAAGAATCCATAAAAGTGCCATAAAACAGAACAACATAAACTGCACAGCGAGACTATCTGACAAGATGACGAGTGCTACATCTGTAGCGGCACAGTGGGAGACACAAGAATCAAAGGTTAATTTAAAATTTGACATTACAATGAAAGATTTTATACTTTACTTTTATGAAGCAAGATTTTGCAGCTATTTTTCCTCCTTGGATAATAGTGTTGTTGTTTTCTCTCTGTGGCATGGGCCCAGCAGGCTGATTGTACGGCCTATTATTCACTAATATGGTTTATGTGAAAGAAATTATAGTTACATTTATTCAAATCGCATCTAACTACATCCTTTCTATCCAATTGTGCTATGTGCTCACTGCCGAAGATGGATGTTCCTTTATGAACGCTATTAAAATGCCCTATTAGGGTTGTAATAAAAATTGCTAATGAAATCATTTTAATTGCATCACCAATGTACGGGGTTTGCTTTTATGGTTTGGGCAATAATACGAAACTGCAACAGATCTGTGATATACGGTACAGCAAAAACTATCTGACAGTAGCTCAAGCCAGGGACCATATTATAAAACTTTATACAAGGGTTTTGTTGTGTTTACAAGGAGAACTACTTGGAGATTTACAATGTTCCGCATTTAGGAAAAAGAGCAGAATATTTAACAGTAAAATGCAAAACAAAAACAAAACTGAAGAAAATTGTTATGAATAAATGTTTGCAAATTCCATACATAGTTTTATAATGAGTGTTGTTCACTACACTCTGATAACGATTATTTTCTCACTTCCTGATGTCATCCATCGGTCATATTGGGGCAGATTTACTTACCCGGTCCATTCGCGATCCAGCGACACATTTTTTTCTTTTAAATGCAGCGGTTTTTCCGAATCCGTCGGGTTTTCGTTCGGCCACGCCCCCCGATTTCCGTTGCATGCATGCCAGCGCCGATGCGCCACAATCCGATCGCGTGCACCAAAATCCTGTGGCAATACAGGGAAAATCGGCGCAATTCGGAAATATTCGGGTAACACGTTGGGAAAACGCAAATCGGGCCCTTAGTAAATTACCCCCATTGTGTTTCCATCGCAACTCTCCTGCATCACAGCCCAGAAGAACCATTGCAATTCCTGGGATACTTTGCCACTATTTGACTTCGGCTCTGATCCTGTTTTCACTTGGAAACTTGCCTGAGCCTTTATCGTTTTCCATGCTTGTTTCCTTTAAAGGAGTGGTACCAAGGGATAGGCTAAATTCGCACTGCTGTATGGGGGACATGTCCTATCTTTCCCCGTAATATGGTGCCGTGTGCCATAAATCGCTATGGAGAGGGGCTGGGTGAGCAGCGCTCACCCCCTCCTCTTCTCCCGGGTACCGTCATGTGCCCGCCGTGCTTACAGTCTATGAGGATGAGGGATGACACAAGAGCTTACAGTCTATGAGGATGAGGGAGTGACACAAGAGCTTACAGTCTATGAGGATGAGGGAGTGACACAAGAGCTTACAGTCTATGAGGATGAGGGAGTGACACAAGAGCTTACTGTCTATGAGGATGAGGGGGGACACAAGAGCTTACAGTCTATGAGGATGAGGGGGGACACAAGAGCTTACAGTCTATGAGGATGAGTGGGTGACACAAGAGCTTACAGTCTATGAGGATGAGGGATGACACAAGAACTTACAGTCTGAGGATGAGAGGAGACACAAGAGCTTACTGTCTATGAGGATGAGGGGGGACACAAGAGCTTACAGTATATGAGGATGAGGCTATACGGATGAGCCCTCTCCATAGCCAGTAAGTCTTTGCTGCATATTGCAGCAAATAGCAGGAAAATGGCGCCCAATGTCGAAAATGGCACTTTTTTGCCATTTAAAAAGATATAAAAAATTCTATGAAAAGTGATTGAAAGGTCGTAGAGTCCTAAAAGTGATAGCATTGAAAATGGCATCAAAATTCGGAAAAAAATAACACCACCCACAGCTCTGTACACTGAAGTATGAAAAAGTTATTAGCGCCAGAATATCGCAAAATGAAAAAAAAAATTTTTGTACAGAGGTTTTCATTTTTGTGAATGTATGAAAACATTATAAAACCTATACAAATCTGTTACCCAATGATGGCACCAACCCAAAGAATAAAGTAGACATGTCATTTGGGGCGCACAGTGAAAGCCGTAAAATACAAGCCCACAAGAAAACAGAGCAAATGCGTTTTTTCACCATTTTCCCTGCATTTGGAATTTTTTTCCCGCTTCCCAGTACACAACTTTGAAAATTACATACCATCACTATGAAGTGCAATTTGTTACGCAGAAAGTGGGGAGATTCTTGAAAGTGGGGAGTGAAAAATGGAAATGAAAAAACAAAAATGGTCCAGGTTGTTAAGGGGTTAAAGAGCATGTTTGAAGCTTAAGAGGTTGGGTCTTAGTCTGATAAACCAAGGGAGGGAATTCCAGAGAGCTGGTGCAGCTCGAGAGAAGTCCTGGATACGTGAGTGGGAGGTTCAAATAAGGGAAGAGAATTATAATCATTCAATGTATATGAACACTTAATGGGGTAAAATATCAGAGCATCTCCTTATGACAGTTCTATGTGTGTCTTTGGAGCTCTTCTGCAGTCAGATTCATTAAAGTGGCTTTGGTCCTTGATAAATCTGCTGGTAGTTTTTTGGCTGGGTGGGTTGTTTGCAACAGTCGAAAGAAAAGTCCCCCAAAAAAGCATAAAAAGTCGCAATCTAAACCAGGGTGAGGACTGGTGTAAATTTGTGCCAAAACTTGCACTTAAACGGAAATGTGGATCAAATCTCAAATCATGAATTTAGTCTTATTGTGAAAACTAGTCTATGCAAATAATGAATTTGGCGCAAGCAGGGTCTATGCCAAAGTGACTTTACACTGTTCTATGTCCTTTTGGCGCAATGGAAAGTCGCAAATCAGCAATTGCACCACAATTGCGCCAAAACAGCATCAAACATAGACAAAAAACCCAATGATAAATTACCCCCATTGAGTATATGAATCATCTTTGACATGAAGGACCTTTAAACCCTTATAGTTTCATAGTTTCATAGTTTATACGGTTGAAAAAAGACACTTGTCCATCAAGTTCAACCAAGGAAGGGAAGGGATTGTGTAATCACATACTACCAAGACTGCAAAAGAATATCAATGATGTAATTAAGTTTTTTTGTCATGTCATTGTGACATGCTGATTATTAATCCATTTTTTTATCTTATAACTTGACTAGAGATGGGCGAATTTTTTAAAAATTCGATTCGCCGAGCCAAATTTTATGACAAAAATCAATTTGAAGTTCCCCAGGCAGGACTCAAAGAATCTTCCTAAAGAATCTTCCTACAGTGATAGATGAATTTGCACTCCTCCTTTCAACTGCGTTGGCGTCTTTAGGAGGCTGAACGATTTAAAGTTTGGGCACTCGGGCTCTAAAAGGTTCACCATCACTGCTTTATAACATCAGAGTGCACTCTTTTTACACTGACATCAGATGATTCCATAGATTACGACAGAACCTGTTCTGTTAAACGCGGATACATGTGGAAACCCCCCAAAATAGTGGAGAGGGTGTCGGCAATAATTCTGCATTGACGTCACTGATCATTTTGCCCTTCATTTCATTGGTCAGTGTTCGCTTTCAATCGGTCAATAATCCATCAGTATTGCTAAAGCCAAAAACAAACAGGAGTTGATCCAGGATATGATCCAGAGATGACCAGTAGATGGGATACTTGCATGTCCTCTGTGTTCTGTATCCACTCTTGCTTTTGGCCATCAATCCTGAAGCTTTTCATTCCTTCTGACAGATGAAATGAAGGGGAAAACCAAACATAGTGGCAATGTCATAGAGTGGTGGAGGGTGAAAACAGCATTATGGAAATCACAGGGTGTTCCAGGAAGACAAGAGTCAGTGAGTAGGCCACAGAGTGGCACAACTAAAAATTATGGTGGTGGCAGCAACATGGTAGGTCATAGTGTGGCACAATGACAGAGCGTGGAGGTGGCGGCAGCAGCATGAGGTCAGAGAGTGGCCCAATCACAAATACTGGAGGTGGCAGCAACATGGTAGGCCACAGTACAGGACGATGACAGAGTGTGGAGGTGGCAGCAGCAGCAGGAGGTCAGAGAGTGGCACAATGACAAATTCTGGAGGTGGCAACAACATGGTAGGCCACAGTACAGGACGATGACAGAGTGTGGAGGTGGCAGCAGCAGCAGGAGGTCAGAGAGTGGCACAATGACAAATTCTGGAGGTGGCAACAACATGGTAGGCCACAGTACAGGACGATGACAGAGTGTGGAGGTGGCAGCAGCAGCAGGAGGTCAGAGAGTGGCACAATGACAAATTCTGGAGGTGGCAACAACATGGTAGGCCACAGTACAGGACGATGACAGAGTGTGGAGGTGGCAGCAGCAGCAGGAGGTCAGAGAGTGGCACAATGACAAATTCTGGAGGTGGCAACAACATGGTAGGCCACAGTACAGGACGATGACAGAGTGTGGAGGTGGCAGCAGCAGCAGGAGGTCAGAGAGTGGCACGATGACAAATTCTGGAGGTGGCAACAACATGGTAGGCCACAGTACAGGACGATGACAGAGTGTGGAGGTGGCAGCAGCAGCAGGAGGTCAGAGAGTGGCACAATGACAAATTCTGGAGGTGGCAACAACATGGTAGGCCACAGTACAGGACGATGACAGAGTGTGGAGGTGGCAGCAGCAGCAGGAGGTCAGAGAGTGGCACAATGACAAATTCTGGAGGTGGCAACAACATGGTAGGCCACAGTACAGGACGATGACAGAGTGTGGAGGTGGCAGCAGCAGCAGGAGGTCAGAGAGTGGCACGATGACAAATTCTGGAGGTGGCAACAACATGGTAGGCCACAGTACAGGACGATGACAGAGTGTGGAGGTGGCAGCAGCAGCAGGAGGTCAGAGAGTGGCACGATGACAAATTCTGGAGGTGGCAGCAACATGGTAGGCCAGAGAGTGGCACAATGACAAAGTGTGGAGGTGGTGGCAGCAGGAGGTCAGAGAATGGCAGAATCACAGTGTGTATAGGTGGGAGGCAGTGGCATAATGTGCAGTAACTAAAGCAGCCAATAGTTGTGATGCTACCTAATGAGTATTGCTCTATCTTTGTTTGTGTAAAAATTAGGAACACATACAGTAAAAATTAACCTTTTCCCAGATTTCCTTTGACTCTGTGCTTCAAGCTCGAGCTTTACAAATTCAGCTATCCTCCAATATACTGGTTAACCCCCTTGAGGTTGGACCTATCAATTGGTAGCTAGTGCATTCACTGCCCTTTTTTAGCTTTTATTTTTATGAGGTAAAGTCAGACTTTTGCACATAAAAGGAGCTACATTTGGATTGTGTTTAATAGACTTTTCACACAACCATGAATTTTTATAAATTTTTACAAAGATCTAGGCTTTTAAACAAAATTACAGTGCCCATTAAAATAAAGTACTGGATGGAAATTTCATCGTGCACCAGGATTCAACTTTCACAAAAATATATTGTTAGAGGTATAGAAGTGTATCATTTAAAAAATTTACATAAGCTTTGACAAATATTTTTAAAAGATTAATTTCAGGTCGGAATTCAATTGGTCTGAATGGTTGTCATCCCAATTGATCTGGAAATTGGTCTGCTATGTCCGCTAAAACACAGATTTTTTTTTAATAAAAAACCTTGTTCCATTTATTTTCTTTGATTTTTTTAAATCAACCTTAATCATAACCATATTATGGATCAGAGGGGGTTTGATGCCAATTTCTAGGACAACTGGTGCTACATTTGTTCATCAGACAAAGCAACAAATCAATTCTAGTTAGGGGATAAAATAGATGTAATACAGGCTCTGGGAATGGACAGGTTACAAAGGCAGTTGGCCCTAATGCTAAAATCACTTCCCAGCTGCCCTGCCTATTGCTCAGCCCACCCTAGTTGGTGGTAGACAACTAGAAGATGTTCCCACCCTGCACCAAAGTGGAAAACACAGAGACAAAAAAACGATGAACAAACACAGAAGAATATTATCCATAATACAGGGTCACAACAAAGAGGGCAAGCACAATACAATATATATATGATATTTTGCTTTACTAAACTTATATGTGCTGATGTAGAGGCCAGCTGCTGGTGGAGACAGAAACCAGTAGTACTGTCTTAAAGCAGTGCACAATCACTACTCAAAATGCAAAACACAGGACTAGAAATATCACCTGCACCAGCATACACTGGAAAGTGATGAAAGAGTGCCCAGAAACCTCAACCAGGACAATAAAAACACTGCTATGGGTCACCTAATGATTCCAAGCATGTGCCTAAACTCCCAAGTAGTAACGCTTAACTTATTTACAGAACCACCAGTGCCTTTCTTTCTCCTTCAGCAAAAGGTACAAAAAAAATTTCTTTCAGTCCATGGTGTAGTTTAACGGGTGTGGAATGGTTTAAGTGATTGGGGAACTCTGACCAGAAGCATTCCACACCTGGTAAACTACAGTAGGTGCTAGATTAGTTGATTTTTTTCTAGTCAAGCACAATAAAAAAGCAGAAGGGTAATCTGGATACAGGCCGCAGATCAGGAAAGCAGAATACAGAATCAAAAAAACATGTAAAGATACCAGGTCCTTACTACAAACATACAATATACCAAGCACTGAACAAACTGTGAGTGGATTATTTATGTGCAATCATAGCCTCATCCCCAGGAGTTATTGGAGCAGAGATCTATCAGTCACAGTGGGTTAACTGTTGATGAGAGCCGCAGAGTGATGGGTGTGGTGCAATTCAATCAACACAACCAACAAACAAACAAAATCCACGGTTCACACAAAAAATGACAGATTCTTAATTGTAGGATTTTTAAACCTAGGTCTGTGACCAGGACAAGGGGACATCCTCTACACCTAGAGGAGAGGCGGTTCTACCGTCATCATAGACAGGGGGCATCCTGTACTCCTAGAGGAGAGGCGGTTCTGTCATCACTATAGACAGGGGGCATCCTATACACCTAGAGGAGAGACGGTTCTACCATCGCCATGGACAGGGGCATCCTCTACACCTAGAGGAGAGGCGGTTCTACTGTAACCATAGACAGGTGGCATCCTCTACGCCTAGAGGAGAGGAGGTTCTACCATCACCATAGACAGGGGGCATCCTCTACACCTATAGGAGAGGGGGTTATACCATCAGAGTAGATGGGGCATCCTCTACACCATTGCCACAGATAAGGGGCATTCTCTACACCTAGAGGAGGTGCTATTCTATCATCACGATAGACAGGGAGCATCCTCTACACCTAGAAGAGACACGGCTCTACTAGTGCAATAAACAGGGAGCATCCTCTACACCTAGAAGAGATACGGTTCTACTAGTGCAATAAACAGGGGGTATCCTCTACGCCTAGAGGAGAGGCAGTTCTACCATCGCCATAAGCAGGGGGCAACCTCTACACCTACAGGAGAGGCAGCTCTACCACTGCCATAGATAGGGAGCAAACTCTACACCTAGAGGAGAGGCAGTTCTACCATTACCATAAACAGGAGCATCTTCTACACCTAGAGCAGAGGTGGTTCTACCATCACCATAGACAGGGGGCATCCTGTACGCCGAGAGGAAAGGTGGTTCTACCATTTCCATATATGCGGGGCATTTTCTACACCTAGAGGAGAGGTGGTTCTACCATCACCATAGACAGGGAGCATCCTGTATGCCGAGAGAAGAGGTGGTTCTACCATCACCATAGACAGGGGGCATCCTCTACACCTAGAGGAGAGGAGGTTCTACCATCACTATAGACAGGGGCATCCTCTACACCTAGAGGAGAGGTGGTTCTACCATTTCCATATATGCGGGGCATCTTCTAAACCTAGAGGTGAGGTGGTTCTACCAGCACCATAGACAGTGGGCATCTTCTACACCTAGAGGAGATGCGGTTCTATCATTTACATAGACACGGGGCATCCTCTATACCTAGAGGAGAGATGGTTCTACCATCATCATAGACAGGGGGCATCCTCTACACCTAGAGGAGAGATGGTTCTACCATCACCATAGACAGTGGGCATCCTCTACACCTAGAGGAGAGGAGGTTCTACCATCACCATAGACAGGGGGCATCCTCTACACCTAGAGGAGAGGCGGTTCTACCATCACCATAGACAGGGGGCATCCTCTACACCTAGAGGAGAGGCAGTTCTACCATCACCATAGACAGGGGGCATCCTCTACAACTAGAGGAGAGGTGGCTCTACCATCACCATAGACAGGGGCATCCTCTACGCCTAGAGGAGAGGAGGTTCTACCATCGCCATAGACAGGGGCATCCTCTACACCTAGAGGAGAGGAGGATCTACCATCACCATAGACAGGGGCATCCTCTACACCTAGAGGAGAGGAGGTTCTACCCTCTCCATAGACACAGATTCATTACTGTAAGAGAAGTGAGACTATGGAACTCTCTGCCACAGGAGTTTGCTATAGCAGATTGTATGCCTTTTATGAGACCAAAAGTGTCATGAGTTATGGGGGTTTGTTCGAGTTTATACAAGTTTGTTTGATTTTTATAAGTTGCACTGGATGAACCTGTATCCTTTTCCAACCTTATATACTATGTTACTCTGATAAAACACAAAAACTAAATCTGAGCATCCTCTACACACAGAGAATGACGCCATCATGAATGTCACAATAGAATTTATTTTATAATTCAGAATATGTAAAAACTTTCTCCTACCACCTGGCAGAAAACGTGCTAAATAGAGATGAGCGAACATGCTCGTCCGAGCTTGATGCTCGGTCGAGCATTAGGGTACTCGAAACTGCTCGTTACTCGGACGAATACTTCGCCCGCTCGAGAAAATGGCAGCTCCCGCCGTTTTGCTTTTTGGCGGCCAGAAACAGAGCCAATCACAAGCCAGGAGACTCTGCACTCCACCCAGCATGACGTGGTACCCTTACACGTCGATAGCAGTGGTTGGCTGGCCAGATCAGGTGACCCTGGGATAGACTAGCCGCTGGCCGCGCTGCTCGGATCATTCTGTCTCTGGATGCCGCTAGGGAGAGAGCTGCTGCTGGTCAGGGAAAGCGTTAGGGTGTTCTATTAGCTTACTGTTAGGCAGGAGTGATTCTCAAAGAACCCAACAGCCCTTCTTAGGGCTACAATATCGTTCTACTTTTTTTATTTTAATTTGCATCTTTTACCATTTTGTGAGGAATTAGCAGGGGGACTTGCTACCGTTGTGTTTAGCTCTTAGTGGCACACATATCCATAGCAAAGACCGAAGTGGGAAAATTCAGTAGGGGTTGGATTTCTATTAGGCAATAACTCAGTGTCATCTCATCTGGCATAGTAGTGTGCTTCCTTTGATACTTGGCTAGAAAATAGCCATAGGAGAATACAAACAGCTTCTTGAAGCCTACAGTAGCGTTCTATATATTTGATTTCTGGTTGATCTGCTGGTGGCTGTAGTTTCTGCAGTGCATGTACTTGCCAATTCTGAGCAATTTGTAGTGAGACTTGCGACCGCTGTGTTCTGCGCTTAGTGGCGCACATATCCATAGCAAAGGCCGAAGTGGCAAAATTCAGTAGGGGTTGGATTTCTATTAGGCAATAACTCAGTGTCATCTCATCTGGCATAGTAGTGTGCTTCCTTTGATACTTGGCTAGAAAATAGCCATAGGAGAATACAAACAGCTTCTTGAAGCCTACAGTAGCGTTCTATATATTTGATTTCTGGTTGATCTGCTGGTGGCTGTAGTTTCTGCAGTGCATGTACTTGCCAATTCTGAGCAATTTGTAGTGAGACTTGCGACCGCTGTGTTCTGCGCTTAGTGGCGCACATATCCATAGCAAAGGCCGAAGTGGGAAAATTCAGTAGGGGTTGGATTTCTATTAGGCAATAACTCAGTGTCATCTCATCTGGCATAGTAGTGTGCTTCCTTTGATACTTGGCTAGAAAATAGCCATAGGAGAATACAAACAGCTTCTTGAAGCCTACAGTAGCGTTCTATATATTTGATTTCTGGTTGATCTGCTGGTGGCTGTAGTTTCTGCAGTGCATGTACTTGCCAATTCTGAGCAATTTGTAGTGAGACTTGCGACCGCTGTGTTCTGCGCTTAGTGGCGCACATATCCATAGCAAAGGCCGAAGTGGCAAAATTCAGTAGGGGTTGGATTTCTATTAGGCAATAACTCAGTGTCATCTCATCTGGCATAGTAGTGTGCTTCCTTTGATACTTGGCTAGAAAATAGCCATAGGAGAATACAAACAGCTTCTTGAAGCCTACAGTAGCGTTCTATATATTTGATTTCTGGTTGATCTGCTGGTGGCTGTAGTTTCTGCAGTGCATGTACTTGCCAATTCTGAGCAATTTGTAGTGAGACTTGCGACCGCTGTGTTCTGCGCTTAGTGGCGCACATATCCATAGCAAAGGCCGAAGTGGGAAAATTCAGTAGGGGTTGGATTTCTATTAGGCAATAACTCAGTGTCATCTCATCTGGCATAGTAGTGTGCTTCCTTTGATACTTGGCTAGAAAATAGCCATAGGAGAATACAAACAGCTTCTTGAAGCCTACAGTAGCGTTCTATATATTTGATTTCTGGTTGATCTGCTGGTGGCTGTAGTTTCTGCAGTGCATGTACTTGCCAATTCTGAGCAATTTGTAGTGAGACTTGCAACCGCTGTGTTCTGCGCTTAGTGGCGCACATATCCATAGCAAAGGCCGAAGTGGCAAAATTCAGTAGGGGTTGGATTTCTATTAGGCAATAACTCAGTGTCATCTCATCTGGCATAGTAGTGTGCTTCCTTTGATACTTGGCTAGAAAATAGCCATAGGAGAATACAAACAGCTTCTTGAAGCCTACAGTAGCGTTCTATATATTTGATTTCTGGTTGATCTGCTGGTGGCTGTAGTTTCTGCAGTGCATGTACTTGCCAATTCTGAGCAATTTGTAGTGAGACTTGCGACCGCTGTGTTCTGCGCTTAGTGGCGCACATATCCATAGCAAAGGCCGAAGTGGCAAAATTCAGTAGGGGTTGGATTTCTATTAGGCACTAACTCAGTGTCATCTCATCTGGCATAGTAGTGTGCTTCCTTTGATACTTGGCTAGAAAATAGCCATAGCAATAGGATAGGATTGTTTGGTTTTAAAAACTCAAAAAAAAAAAAAAACACAAAAAAAAAAAAACACAAAAAAACACAAAAAAAAACAAAAAGAAGTAAAAAAAAAAAAAAAGTTATAACTCTCATTTTAAAAATGTTTAACCCGAGGGCTAGGGGTAGAGGACGAGGGCGGGGACGTGGGCGTCCAACTACTGCAGGGGTCAGAGGCCGTGGTCCTGGGCGGGGTGAGACACCACCTGCTGATGAGGGAGCAGGGGAACGCCGCAGAGCTACACTCCCTAGGTTCATGTCTGAAGTTACTGGGACTCGTGGTAGAGCACTGTTGAGGCCAGAACAGTGCGAACAGGTGATGTCGTGGATTGCTGACAATGCTTCGAGCAATTTGTCCACCACCAGTCAGTCTTCCACGCAGTCCACCCATGTCACCGAAATCCCCACTCCTCCAGCTCCTGCACCTCAGCCTCCTCCCCCCCAGTCTGCCCCCTCCCAGGAAAATTTGGCATTTGAACCGGCATACTCTGAGGAACTGTTTTCTGGACCCTTCCCACAGTCACAAACCACTTGTCCGGTTGCTGCTGAGCAATTTTCCGATGCCCAGGTTTTCCACCAGTCACAGTCTGTGGGTGATGATGACCTTCTTGACGTAGTGGAAGTGTGTAAAGAGGTGTCCGACGATGAGGAGACACGGTTGTCAGACAGTGGGGAAGTTGTTGTCAGGGCAGGAAGTCCGAGGGGGGAGCAGACTGAGGGATCGGAGGATGATGAGGTGACAGACCCAAGCTGGGTTGAGAGGCCGGGTGAACACAGTGCTTCTGAGACGGAGGAGAGTCCTCGACCTGAACAGGTTGGAAGAGGCAGTGGTGGGGCCAGACGGAGAGGCAGGGCCAGAGCTGGTGCATCAGCGCCACTGTCAACTAGTGAAGCTCCCGTGGTGAGGGCTCTTGCGGCGAGGGCTAGATCTTCAGAAGTGTGGAGGTTCTTTAAGGAAACACCGGATGACCGACGGACTGTGGTGTGCAACATTTGCCAAACCAGGCTCAGCAGGGGTTCCACCACTACTAGCTTAACTACCACCAGTATGCGCAGGCATATGAATGCTAAGCACCCCACTCAGTGGCAACAAGCCCGTTCACCTCCGGCCGTGCACACCACTGCTCCTTCCCCTGTGTCAGCTGCTAGTCAGCCCCCTGCCCAGGACCCTGGCACAAAAACCCCATCGTCGCCAGGTGTTTCAGGCCTACTATGCCTCCTCCTCCTCCCACCCCTCCTCCACCTCCTCCTCCGAACTACCATCCGTGGGCACGGCGCCATCAGTCGGTAGCTCTAGGCACAGCAGCAGTGCCGTCGCTAAGCGACAGCAGGCGGTGCTCAAACTGCTGAGCCTAGGCGACAAAAGGCACACCGCCCAAGAGCTATTACAGGGCATCACGGCGCAGACTGATCTGTGGCTGGCACCGCTGAACCTCAAGCCGGGAATGGTTGTGTGTGACAACGGCCGTAACCTGTTGGCGGCTCTGCAACTCGGCAGACTGACACATGTGCCATGCCTGGCCCATGTGTTAAATCTGATAGTGCAGCGTTTCCTCAAGACATACCCCAATCTGTCTGATTTGCTCACGAAGGTGCGCCGCATCTGTGCGCATTTCAGGAAGTCCAGCCCAGATGCTGCCACTCTCAGGGCAGCGCAGCGCCGCCTCCAACTGCCCGCTCACCGACTGTTGTGCGACGTGCCCACGAGGTGGAATTCAACACTGACCATGTTATCCAGAGTTTACCAGCAGCGCAGAGCGATTGTAGACTGCCAGATGTCAACTTCCACCAGAACTGGTAGTCAGGTCAGTCAGCTTCCTCAAGTCTACAATGAGGAGTGGACGTGGATGTCTGATATCTGTCAGGTGCTGAGTAACTTTGAGGAGTCAACACAGATGGTCAGTGGCGATGCCGCCATCATCAGCCTCACCATCCCGCTGCTTGGCCTGTTGAAAAACTCTCTGGTCAGCATGAAGTCGGAAGCTTTGCGCTCGTCACAAGAGACGGGGGAAGAATATTCCCTTGTTGATAGCCAAAGCACCCTGAGGTCTGTTTCTCAGCGCATATCGGAGGAGGTGGAGGTGGAGGAGGATGAGGAGGAAGAGGAGGAGAATGTTGGCGAGACACAAGAGGGGACCATTGTTGAGTCCTTCACTGTTCAGCGTGTATGGGCAGAAGAAGAGGAGTTGGAGGAGTTGGAGGAGGAGGAAATGGACAGTCAGGCCAGTGAGGGGAGTGAATTCTTACGCGTTGGTACTCTGGCGCATATGGCAGATTTCATGCTAGGCTGCCTATCCCGTGACCCTCGCGTTCAAAGAATTTATTCCAGCACCGATTACTGGGTGTTCACTCTCCTGGACCCACGGTACAAGCAAAATCTTCCCACTCTCATCCCTGGAGAGGAAAGGAGTGTGAGAATGCATGAATACCAGCAGGCCCTGGTGCACAAGCTGAAACAGTATTTCCCTTCTGACAGCGCTAGCGGCAGAGTGCGTAGTTCTGCGGGACAAGTAGCGAGGGAGAGTAGGCGAGCAGGCAGCTTGTCCAGCACTGGCAAGGGTACGCTTTACAAGGCTTTTGCCAGCTTTATGTCACCCCAGCAAGACACTGTCACCTGTCCCCAGTCTCGGCAGAGTAGGGCTGATCTTTACAGAAAGATGGTGAGGGAGTACGTAGCTGACCATACCATCGTCCTAAATGATCACACAGCTCCCTACAACTACTGGGTTTCAAAGCTGGACATGTGGCACGAACTGGCGCTGTACGCCTTGGAGGTTCTTGCCTGCCCTGCCGCTAGCGTCTTGTCCGAGCGGGTTTTCAGTGCAGCTGGTGGCATCATCACCGATAAGCGTACACGCCTGTCGACTGACAGCGCTGACAGGCTGACGCTTATTAAAATGAATAAAGGCTGGATTTCTCAGAATTTCCAATCTCCACCAGGTGAAGGAAGCTCAACCTGAATAATTGATCCACTCCTCCTCCTCCTCCTCATTTTCCTCCTTCTCCTCCTCTTTGTACAGTAAAGCAGAGGAAAATGGCTATTTTTTGACAGGGCCCACTGGCTCTTGCTATAGTACTTCATGCATTTAATTTTTCTGGAGGGCCACCTACCCGGTCCTCTGTTTGAAACAATTTTTGTGAGTGCCACATACAGGCACTCAATCTATTCCATTTTTCTGGAGGGCCACCTACCCGGTCCTCTGTTTTAAAAAATTTTTGGGACTGCCACATACAGGCACTCAATCTATTCCATTTTACTGGAGGGCCACCTACCTGCTCCTCTGGTTTGAAACATTTTTGGGACTGCCACATACAGGCACTCAATCTATTCCATTTTACTGCAGGGCCACCTACCTGCTCCTCTGGTTTGAACAATTTTTGGGACTGCCACATACAGGCACTCAATCTATTCCATTTTACTGGAGGGCCACCTACCTGCTCCTCTGGTTTGAAACATTTTTGGGACTGCCACATACAGGCACTCAATCTATTCCATTTTACTGCAGGGCCACCTACCTGCTCCTCTGGTTTGAACAATTTTTGGGACTGCCACATACAGGCACTCAATCTATTCCATTTTACTGGAGGGCCACCTACCTGCTCCTCTGGTTTGAAACATTTTTGGGACTGCCACATACAGGCACTCAATCTATTCCATTTTACTGCAGGGCCACCTACCTGCTCCTCTGGTTTGAACAATTTTTGGGACTGCCACATACAGGCACTCAATCTATTCCATTTTACTGGAGGGCCACCTACCTGCTCCTCTGGTTTGAAACATTTTTGGGACTGCCACATACAGGCACTCAATCTATTCCATTTTACTGCAGGGCCACCTACCTGCTCCTCTGGTTTGAACAATTTTTGGGACTGCCACATACAGGCACTCAATCTATTCCATTTTACTGGAGGGCCACCTACCTGCTCCTCTGGTTTGAAACATTTTTGGGACTGCCACATACAGGCACTCAATCTATTCCATTTTACTGCAGGGCCACCTACCTGCTCCTCTGGTTTGAACAATTTTTGGGACTGCCACATACAGGCACTCAATCTATTCCATTTTACTGGAGGGCCACCTACCTGCTCCTCTGGTTTGAAACATTTTTGGGACTGCCACATACAGGCACTCAATCTATCCCATTTTACTGGAGGGCCACCTACCTGCTCCTCTGGTTTGAAAAATGTTTGGGACTGCCACATACAGGCACTATCCAAATTAATTGTCTCCATAGCAGCCTCCACACGTTGTCTCCATTGCTACCTCCAAAAGTCGTCCATATAGCTGCCTCCATACATCGTCCCTTTATCAAACGAGGTGTGTCAGGCAGAAATTTGGGTTGTTTTCATGGATTCCACATCAAAGTTGTTAACTTTGTCGCCACCCTGCTGTGTTATCCACAAAATATACTGGCAAACTTTTACCATTTAGGGATATTATTTCAGCGCTTCTTGCGCATCTGTTTACATTCCCCTCACCCGGCATATCCTAAACTTATAAGAACGCTACTACACTTGATCTTATACAAAAGGTTCTTAGAAGTGCTGTTTGGGGAGTAGCCTAGAGACAGAGGCTTGGATTGGCGAAAGCTCGCCTGGCAGCGGAACGCCAGCTCCATGCGCATCATGCGCTTCTTGCGCATCTGTTTACATTCCCCTCACCCGCCATATCCCAAACTTATAAGAACGCTACTACACTTAACTTGGTGCAGGCTGGGACCGAGTCTGACCCTGGGGCTGGTCATATACTGCCGACGCAGAGAATTGCGGGGCCTACCTCGGTCCAGGTCTCAAAGGCCTACTATACCTCCTCCCACCCCTCCTCCACCTCCTCCTCCTCCGAATTACCATCCGTGGGCATGGCGCCATCAGTCGGTAGCTCTAGGCACAGCAGCAGTGCCGTCGCTAAGCGACAGCAGGCGGTGCTGAAACTGCTGAGCCTAGGCGATAAAAGGCACACCGCCCAAGAGCTATTACAGGGCATTCCACATCAAAGTTGTTAACTTTGTCGCCACCCTGCTGTGTAATCCACAAAATATACTTGCAAACTTTTACCATTTAGGGATATTATTTCAGCGCTTCTTGCGCATCTGTTTACATTCCCCTCACCCGCCATATCCTAAACTTATAAGAACGCTACTACACTTGATCTTATACAAAAGGTTCTTAGAAGTGCTGTTTGGGGAGTAGCCTATAGACAGGGGCTTGGATTGGCGAAAGCTCGCCTGGCAGCGGAGCGCCAGCTCCATGCCAAGATCCAACTAACATAGTTTTAACTGCAGCACCTTTAATCTACTACTAGTTCACTGCCTCCATACATGGTCCCCTTATCAAACGAGCTGTGTCAGGCAGAATTTTGGGTTGTTTTCATGGCTTCCATGTTAACTTTGTCGCCACCCTGCTTTGTAATCCACAAAATATACTGGCAAACTTTTATCATGTACCGATATTATTTGAGCGCTTCTTGCTCACCTCCTTTGGTTCCTCTCTGCCACCCATTGGTTTGAAGCCTGAGTCCATTTAGGGTATGTCGCCATGACACTCTCTAGCCTGCTGCCGCTGCCTCTGCATGCCGTCCCCTATAGTGTCAGGGTCAATTATTGGATGTTTTAGATGCTATCTAGCTTCATTCTGTCACTCTGTCATGGCCATGCTGTTGCCCATAATTTTGGCATAATGGTGCGATTAGGCAGCCTCAGAGGCATCCATGCATGCTGCCCCTGCTGTTTCCTGTCCATTTCCGTGGTGTTTCCATCCTTTTCTGAGGTTCCCAGGTGTTTGGCCAAGCTTCCCTGTGCAGAGCCTTGGTCCCCTTGAAAAATGCTCGAGTCTCCCATTGACTTCAATGGGGTTCGTTATTCGAGACGAGCACTCGAGCATCGGGAAAAGTTCGTCTCGAATAACGAGTACCCGAGCATTTTAGTGTTCGCTCATCTCTAGTGCTAAACCATATTTAATGACCTCACCTAGTACCATGTTAAGAGACCTTTTCGATGAAGTCTGTTAACTAATTTATGAATTTCCAACAACTTTCTTTACGTGGCTTTAATTTCCTGTCTTCACCCCCCTTCCAAATTACCCGCAGCTGCTATTTCTTGCGGACCCAAAGCCGATCGTTTCAAACCTCATTAACATTTACGAAACTCCTTGTACTAATAATGCCGTAGGTGACGGGTGGGAGAGGGAGCTGCAGGGAGACATGTAACAGCCTATGGAAGCCTAAGCATGAAATTACAGGAGATACACATCTGGGCCGCCGTTCCAAGTTTCAAATGCAATTTTCTCCCCGTGGGACTCAGTACACCATGCTGCAATCTGATTACGGTGTATTCATGCTTCCAAACAGGCACTTAAACCAATTTTACCCATTATTGCTTCCTTTTTCATTTTTTAAGATAATTTGTATTTACTTTTCTTTTAATATTCTGAACATCCATTTTTTTTCGCCACTTATTTTGCTTCATCTGAAACTCTTGTTTGGAGGTAATTCGATCAAAGAGCCTCGATGCACTTTGGGATGTTTTATTGTGTGTCAGTCTTTTATATATGAGAAATGAATTCTTCAAATATGATGGTTTTATATAGATTGTGAAAGCGCCAGAAAAATATGGCCTACAATCTGCTGTCAATAATGCGTTTAATTCTTTATGAAATTGTGCGCCTCGCGCAGGAGGGTAGGATTCAGCCTCCGCTTTTCACCATTTCTGTAGTTAAGAGGTGCTCCTGCTAAAATATCCAGTGTAGGTTAACCCTAACCGCAAGGGACACTGCAGAAATCATCCGTATTCTTATATGTAGTTTTCATATTATGATATTTTTATACCATTTTTGCTTTTTTTTTTGCCATTTTCCCATTGGATTAAAAAAAATGTATTAAATATTTAAATAGTTCAGGCATTTTTGGAAAGGGCAATGCCTGATATGTTTGTTTATTTTTTTTTATTATTTTATAAATCAATTTGTGATTTTTTCATCTTTTTGTATATTTCTTTAAAGAACATCTACCATCAGTTTGCATGGCATTACATGCTTGCTTCATTATGCACTAATAGGAACTGTTTGTAGTGCATAAAGAAACAGCAGATTTGCTACAAAAATGTTATATATTATTTAATGTTTATAAATATTAACATTCATTAACTTTTTATTGAAAATAAGATCATTTTTGACAGTAAGACCTTTGGGTATATTATGCTCAATCACGAGTATACAGTAGCTTTTCCAATGTTCAAGAGCTCTTAATTTTTGTTTTACAATTTGTAAACTGTTTCATTGAATATTTGGTGCCATCTACTTTGGGAGTTAATTAGAGGTGGACCCTAACTTAAGGACACCAGAATTACAGACGACTCCTAGTTACAGACGGACCTCTCTGCCCACTGTGACCTCTGGTGAAGCTCTCTGGATGCTATACTATAGTCCCAGACTGCAATGATCAGCTGTAAGGTGTCTGTAATGAAGCTTTATTGATAACCCTTGGTCCCATGACAGAAAAATATTTTGAAAAATCTGATTGTCACTGGGACAAAAATTGGACCTTATTCTCAACTTACATACAAATTCAACTTAAGAACAAAACTGCCTGTAGTTAATCAGTATTGGAGCTGAATCATGCAGTGCTGGTCATGATTTTTTTTTGAAACACCAACTTCTTCTATGCTGTCCCTGGCCCCAGAAAACTGGACGGTGGCCCATACTAGACTCTCCCTATATCCCTGTCTCCTATACTGAGACAGCCACTATGTCCTGCCCCACTTTATATTATCATGTCCCTTTAATTCTCCTTTCTCGCTTGTGCTGCTAAGACCATTCTTCTTTGTGATTGGTTTAGCCAATCATGCATGTTTTCAATCAAGATAGTGGATCATGATGCTGAAAGGTATCTTTGAGAGGAGTGTATCTCTCATGAGAACAATAAATAGTTGTGGTTACATTCAACATGCTCAATTCTTTCTCCTTTTTTTCAACATAATCTAGTTTGGCATAGTTGGGATACCCCACCCCCACCACACAACC
Source organism: Engystomops pustulosus (assembly GCF_040894005.1). Lineage (NCBI taxonomy): Eukaryota > Metazoa > Chordata > Amphibia > Anura > Leptodactylidae > Engystomops > Engystomops pustulosus. The sequence goes on from NC_092414.1 coordinate 183,014,779, forward strand.
CTTTTATATTAATTAGTTTTGTTTTGTTGGAAATAAATAAAAAATATTTTATTCACGCCAATACTGACTCCCGTCTCGGTTATAGTGCATCACATAATAACCCTGTTTTTTCCCTTTTTCCATTTATACATAGCTCTACTGGAGCTCTACTCAAACTGGGGTCCGACGCTGCCACAACTTTTCTTCCACCCTCCCTCCACAGACATCTCCCCCCTTTTTTTATACGTTCAACACCTGTGCACAACCTCTGGTGCCTGGCTCCAACATATCTCTCTCAAAATCTCTTCACACACCACCACCACGCATCCCAAGGAACCAGTCCCAAGAAAATTCTTGTGATTGACCAACTTTATTCATACTGGAATGGATACAAACCTTTAAAAGAACCTGACTACGGAAAAGCCTATTTGTAGTCAGTACCTACGGTAGTAGTAAGTTGTATGGTTTACAATTTTCCAATTTTAATTTATTCTTTTAGAAAATTCCAATTAAGTAGCTATAGAGGAGGACTCAGCGTGTCTGTTCGTTACATGGACAGTCCATTCAATTTAAGAGCTTTTTTGTAATGCTTGACTTCTGCAGACAGGGAGCTGTTGGAAACCAGGAATCAGCTTATTACTACCGGACCCTTCAAACAAGAAGGCGCTACTTAGAGAAGACAACCCAGAATCCTAGAGACCAGTGGGAAACATATGGGGCTCATTTACTAAGGGTCTGTGGAACATATTTTTGTAGGGTTTCCCGTCGATTTCCATTTGCGCCGCATCGTTCGGGGTAATTGTGTCGCTCACGATCGGACTTTAGCACATTGCCGCCAGCTTGCACGCGACAGAAATCGGGGGGCGTGCCCTCGGGCAACCCGACGGATTCGGACAACGCACTAGATTTAACATTTACAATTGTGTTGCAAGACACGCACTTACAAGCACCGGCGGACCTCAGCGGGGAAGCGACACATGCAGGAACTCGGGCGCACGATCTTCATGAATCGCACCGGACTTGATCCTCGTCGGACCGTCCTAATCGAGGATCGCGACTGGACCAGGTAAGTAAATTTGCCCCAATGTGTCTGAAGGTGAACTTGCTTTTAAATATTACTCTTCATATTGAAATATTTTTTTTTTAAGGAAATGTATTCCATCTGCAATATATCTAGAGAAAACATCTGTACAGATATTACTTTGCATAGACCCGCATTTGATCTCAAATGTTCCAACACTTTGGACAGTTTCAAAGCTCCCGATGTCAATGTTGTCTTTTTTTAATAGCGGCCCATGTCCTTTTCTCTACCTTCCTGAAGGTGCTTGCTGACAGGAGAGATATTAAAATTACATGTTCGCTCTCACAAAATTAGTTTACCTAAAATTGTATGTGTGAGTGATTTTAATCAAAATCTAATTTACACTCTTTTGGAGCTGATATTTTCTCATTTAATTTTTTTTTCCGCTTTGAGGATTTTTTTAACCCACTCCTTTAAAAAGAAAAAAAAACCTGGGCTGATCCGTGAATTTAACACCCAAGCTTCCAAGCACAGATATACGTTCCTTTAACTTTCCATGAAACCTATTTAATATTCTTTATTAGAATAATCTTCTTGCACTTAGCTCGCTATGGGATCCCAGTAGAGACAACTATATATGCACAAGGTCTTTCAGATAAAATGCAGAGCATTGGTTTTAATAATCATATGCATCAGCAAAATGAAGGCGAGCGGGGGAAATAATATTGTCAAAGGTTTTTGCTACAGAATCACTCTTTAGAAATATTAAGCAGTTCTGCGGTGTTTTCTTCTTAAAACTGAATTTCTATGTGGTGGGAAGAAAGGGATGTGGGTAAATGAGAAATACAGGTTATTGATGAGCGATCCGAGAAGATGTATTGGCTAATCAAAATTGGTGGAAGTTATAATAAATTAGGTAAAGATAATTACATTTTACATACAATTTTAATTACATCCAGTCCGGTGATGTAATTGGAAGCAGTCGGAAGTATTTGTATTCTCTACAGTAGGGATGGTCATTCCAATATATAATGGAGAGTCTCTAATATGGACCTTAAGTTTATTAAAGGGTCACATCTGAGACAAGGCTATGTGAAGTCAAGTATATTCTACTTTTGCAGCTCATTGTTTAGTCTGTGCAGGAAAGCAGGTAGAGGAGCTACCAGGCCCTATACCCCAGTTGCTGAATGTCAGGGGGGTATGCCAACCAATTGCTTGGGTATCATGGTGGTTAGTGAGCAGCCACCACCATATTCACAAGCCACAGCCAGTATATAGTGAAGAGGGAGTAGAAACGGTCATCCTTTGGTTACATCCGGTTGGTTAATGGTCTCTTGGTTGAACGTGGAAAATTGAGGTGCCCTTAATGTTGGTTTAAATAACCAGGAGGCAAATTAAAACCTTAACCAGATGCAATTGGCATTGTCAGGTACTGCCTTAAGTCCATTTTGTAAGAGAAGGATTGACAAACATTATACTGGACCATTATTGTGCAATTTTTTTTGATCTACAAATGCAAAATTTGGGCTCTCATGAACAAACATTATGAGGATGATCACCACAATTTAACTGAAACAATTATACATGTAACTAAAGGTTCCCCCTCCAACAAGACAATGACCATAAGTTCACAACCAAGACAATACCAGAGTGGCTTGCGATAAACTCAGTGAGTGTCCTTGTGTGGCCAAAGCCCTGACTTGGACCAATTTGAATATGAGAGACCTGGAAATGACTGTCCACCAACAGTCCTTATCCAACCTGATAGAGTTTCTTATGATGTTTAGAAAATAATGCCAGAAACATGAGACATTAATGTGCCATCCTACCCTAGAAGAGTGGAAGCTACTAAAAGTTGTGTTGAGCAAAGGGTTTGGATTATTATGTCAATGCAATATTTAAAGCAAACCTGTCTTCAGGAATTTCATTTTAGCTGGTGACAGGTTCCTATAGCCTTTGCTATGCTGATTTTAAAAATGCCTTTGTAAGCATTCTGACCATTTCAGTACTTTAGAAAACTTTATTTCACATTACCTGGCTCCCTGCCAGCAGCTTGTGGTGAGTTCCAGGGGAGGGACGGCAGCAGTAGCCTGTATGTGGCTATGTCCCCTCATGCATTGATTTTTTAAATCTTAGCACAAGGCCGCAACATAGCAAAATATAAAAAAGTGGAAAGGTCTGCAGACTTTCTGAATACATTGGGGCACATTTGGGGCACCTTTACTTACCCGTCCTGACGCGTTCCCCCAAAAGTGCACTGTCCAACAGGAATGCACTCTGCCATGATTCACTACGATCGTGTGCCCGATATCCTGCATGTGTTGCTCCCTGCTCAGGTCTGCCGGAGTTCACATTGTTCTTCCTGGTGCATGTAAGTGCTTGATCTTGCGACACAACTTGAAAGTTAAATCCCGCGCTCAGTCAGAATTAGTCTGATCGTCTGACGGCACGCCCCCCAATTTCTGTTGCATGGAAACCAGTGTGCCACAGTCTGATCGCGTGCAACACAATCCCCAGTTAAATACCTGTCACAGCCACGCCAAACCCAAAAACATGAGAAAATCCATGAAAGTGCGGACGCGGACCCTTAGTAAAGCCCCATTGTCTTTGTGTATCCACGAGTTTAGCTCTGTCTTCTAGATGACCTCTCAAATGAAAAAAATTACACAGATTTCTCAACCAGTCATGTAGCACAGATCTACAATACACTGCAATCTTTGCACCTTTTTTTGTTAAACCATTTCTCCTGGAAGTGAATCTTTCAATAATTTTTATTCCTACAGTGTATTTTTTCCCAGTCTTTAGTATTAAATAAATATGCTTTATATGTTCTTTTACATGTAATGGCCTCTATATAGTTTCCACCAGCGTCCTGTGATTATGTTCCCCCATATAATGTCTCTGTTCTCCTCCGATAGACCTCCCTCCTCCATGCAAACAGCATAATTGGTTATGGTGAATCAATAATTTGTTTAATTTCCATGCTCCCCTAACTCATTTAATAGCAAGTGTGTAGGCAGCTCCTTTCAATTATTTATCTTTAAAATCATCTTTCCGCTCAATTACCTCTGTGTTGTAGTAGTTGGGATCTTCCTTATGCTCACAACTGTCCCGGGAATTGTGTTTTTTTCCTAGGTAGCTCAGTGACGCTGATGTGATATTGATGGAAATTGAAAGTTGTAGTGGAAATATCACGTACTCAGGTTTCAAAATGGTAAAATAATATAATTAAGATAAAAGAACAAGTAGATGGATGGATAGATATAACATACATGATACCTGGAGTTTTTCACCTGATTCGGGGTATTTTTGAGCTGCTGATTCCCAAAACACCTTCCATTTCTCTCTAGCGGCTCAAGTTTATGAGATGTTGATGCAATGAGTACCTTGTTCTTCTGTCCATAATTCAAACCTCTCATTCATGTCCCCAGCACTTCTCTCGAGCTGCACCATTTATCTGGAATGCCCTTTCCTGGACTTTCAGCCTACTACCAAAACTCTGAAGCTTGAACCGTGCTCTTAAAACCCATTTCTTTAGGTAAGCCTATCACATTCTCTAACTGCAGAAAACTTCGACTATCCTTACTGAACCATCCTGTGTCCTCTTTCCATCTTTTATCTGACAAACATCTTGGACTCTGTATTTGAACTAAATTTCACCCAAACCTTTAATTGGCATTTAGAGTGCTTCCTGCCTTTTTATATGTGCCTACATGCACTCTGGAATATAGTAAAGCAAAGGAAGAGTCATCTTTTATTCCTTGATGCAACATTTCAGTATATTAGCACAATTTTCCCAAAATCTGATTGGACAAGTATACAAACAATACAGTGTACAGTATAAAGAAACATTGGGCTATATATATCACGGTTCTGCGCTTAAGTGTAGTTGTTGGCGAATTGTTGCTTGTTTGACCATAAAACCTAAAACCATCTGCGATGAGTTGAATTACTTTAGATGCAAATTAGGCACTATGTCAGATTCAAGCTCTTACATGTGATCCTCCTACAAGCTTCTCTCTGCTTCTCTCCTGCACCCCAGCATGAGAATAACCCCCACAACAGAGCCCAGGAGTGTGACACCCTTCACCCAGTGATCCTCCTCAGCAGTGGTTTTCTGCCACCCCCCCTGTAATTCTGGGCTGTATCCTTCTCAGACACCATTTTTCTGCAGCTTCTACTCACTTTTCTTCTCTCCTGCTCTGAGCTGCTGCTTTTGCTGATTGTTTTGTAAATAGAAGGTCATAAACTGTAAACAGAGGCTGCACATATTGTCTGTAGTGTCTGTTGAGCTCCGCTGCTGGGGATAAGCTGCTCTGCACAAAAGATCAGTGTTGCTTCTCAGTTTAAGCCACCTTCAGGCTGGAGCGTTTTTGTGCTTAAGTTGCTTATGATAAATGATTATTCTGCACAAATAAACATCTGAATTGGTAAGATAAACGAGGAAAACATGGTTATTTTTGCTGCACGGCTAGCTTGGTGTTTAGTCACAAAACTGGCACAAAAACAGTGCGACACTATGAAAAGGCGGAGAAATAACAAGTGATACATCTGGCCCATGATATACCAAAAATATAATTCATATGTGGATCAATTGACTGTAATACAAAAATTCATATAGTGTAATATAAAGTGCAAATATACATACGGTAAGTGTCTATAATAATTATGGACATCAACTAAAACCTCAATCAATACAAGACAGAAATACTGTAAAAACTCAATACACAAAGTGTCCATATTGATAAATAATTCATACTTGATCTATAAATAAAGATTCCCACTTAAAAGTTCATGATTATAGAAATAAATATAACGCCATGCATTATACATATAGATTAATGATCATAAAGACATTTATAATGTGCCACAACAAATACAGCACAAAGAAACAGGTTCTGTGAGCTTGCAGTTTGATAGGGGTGCAATTTTCCGATTTCAATTTCTTTAGTGGCACTGCAATAGAATAAAAGCTGGGTGCACGCTGCAACCGGACAGCCACGTCCTTACAAGTATAGAAAAACAAAAGCGAACGGCACTCCAAAATGGTGGAATAATTCAAGTGGTGTTTATTCCCAAGCTGCTAGGTTTCAGCTTCATCCGAAGGCTTTCTCAAGCAAATGCCTAAGTGAATATAGGAAGTGGTCAATACATAGAACAACACCCCTGGTAAATTTATCCAATCCTGACAAAGCTGCATCGAGCGATACCGCCCCTAAAAAGACTTTTATAGGGACTTTTTTAGGGGCGGTATCGCTCTATGCAGCTTTGTCAGGATTGGATACATTTACCAGGGGTGTTGTTCGAGCATGCGCAGACCGATTTGGAAGACGCCGCTATACATATGACTTGAACAGGATCGCGATGTGAGATGTATGTTATTGTTTTACACATGCACATTGGATTTTATGGCTTCACTGTAAAAATATTAACTTGATTGCACTTTATAGATACATCCTTTGTATTTTGATGCATCCTGTTATTTAAATACTATGGATCGTTTTATTCAACATTATGTATAACATGTCACTTAGCTCCACCTTCTATGTATTGACCACTTCCTATATAAACTTGTTGTATGCACTTAGACATTTGCTTAAGAAACGCTTCGGATGAAGCTGAAACGTAGCAGCTTGGGAATAAACACCACTTGAATTATTCCACCATTTTGGAGTGCCGTTCGCTTTTTTTTTCTAGATAGATAGATCACAGATAGATAGATAGATAGATAGATGGATAATCCAATAAAGAGGCAGCACTTTGATATTTGAAGAAAAAGAGGTGTAGAAATTAACGCAGCCGGCAAATTTTCAGATATAAAAATTTGCCGGCTGCAAAAGGAACGCCCCATGCCGGCCCACTCTCCACTGGCCACGCCCTCTTCCGGCCACACCCCCCTTCACATGCCCCTGGCGTAGAGGTGTCGGAAAAGGGAAAATAATCACAAGTGCTAGCAATAAGGTAGCATTAACGATAATTTCAGGGCTTCTAAATACTGCCCAGAAGAAGCCCTAATAAATACCCAATGACTATGGGGCACATTTACTTACCCGGCCCATTCGCGATCCAGCGGCGCGTTCTCTGCACAGGATTCGGGTCCGGCTGGGATTTAAGATGGTAGTTCCTCTGCCGTCCACCAGGTGGCGCTGCAGCGCCGAAAATAATCTTAACGCCCCGGAATGCACCATCCCATAGAAGGTGAAGGTGAGCGCTCCCCAAGCGACACATTTTCGGTTTTTAAATGCGGCGGTTTTTCCGAATACGTCGGGTTTTCGTTCGGCCACGCCCCCCCGATTTCTGTTGCGCGCATGCCGGCCCCGATGCGCCACAATCCGATCGCGTGCGCCAAAAACCCGGGGCAATTCATGTACAAGCGGCGCAAATCGGAAATATTCGGGTAACACGTCGGGAAAACGCGAATCGGGCCCTTAGTAAATGACCCCCTATATGTTTGGAAATTTTCAATAAAAAATGTTATACCAGAAAAAAATAACAAGTAATGAGGATTAAGATTCAATATAAGTGGAGTGGAAGTCACTTTCCTGATTATAACAAAGTTTCTCATAGTCATCTGTCCTAATTATGTAGTGATTTATGTCAAATTTTGTAAGAGGTAACTGATCATTTTATATCTAAAAAAATACAATCCTGGCGGAATAAAACGTATATTATTAAAACGACTTAAACAATGGAGTATAAGACGCATGATTATTAATAACACATGTAGACAAATGGCTAATGTATTGTTAATGACTGTCAGTATGACGATATATTACACGCTATTGTCCAATGACCGCCGATCGACTCTCTAAGTTAAGCGTCGCTTATTGTCGCCCAATTGATGGCTACATGGGGACTGCTTCCTCTATACATCTTGGAGCCATTGAAGCTACAATATATACAGTTCAATCAATAGGTAAGAGAATTGGCCCCATATAATGACTGTATTCCTGTAGGAAGACAATGCGGTTACCACTCATGTAATTACCATTATTATTATTATGGGAAAAACACAAGCAGCCATATTGATTGCCTGCCATTCACCTGCCTGGAGATTTCACCGGGAGGCTTTTTATATGTATTGATGAAGTCCTGTTTCTCCAGACGGAAGACATTGACGCGTGACCATGATAGGATCTGTCATCTTGGTAGCTTTACACCAGGCTTTCTATTGCCAATAAAGAAATCTGTGCAGTGAGCAAGCATACAGTATCAGGCAGATTAACCTCCGTACACACATGACTGCACTAAAGGTCAAGGGGCTTAAGGGATAAAATCAATAGGGATTGGCAATGGTCAGCTCATAAAAGCAAATGCCACCGACCGTTACCATGGAAACCTCGTCATCTGCCAGATGTGACAATATATCGACCTCTGGTTTATTAGTTGTATAATTTCCATAAAACACATATATATATATATATATATATATATATATATATATATATATATACAGTCTCTCCATTATGTACACCTGCGCTCAGTACTGAAACGTATTCAGAGCCGAGACGGACTAATATACAATGAATTGTACAGACTTGTAGTGAACAAATCACGTTATAGTACAACGGGTGAGAATGAGGTTTTGTACATCACATCCACAAGTAATTCGCATGTGGAATGTTTTCAGATTTTGTCATCTCATTAATATAGATAAGGGTGAAAAAAAGACGTCAGTCCATCAGGTCCAACCTATAATCCTAAGGTGTTGATTCAGAGGAAGGCAACAAAAAAAAAACCCTGATGACAATTGGCCCAAAAATTGGAAATAGTCTCCCCTGCTCCAAATATGGAAGAATAATTAACTGGATCAAAAATTATATTTCACCTGCAATGTTTTACTTTTTAGAAAGACATCTAGGTTCCTCATAAACTTGCATAATGTTCTACCATCACGACCTCCTGCTAAAGAGACGCCATAGTCTCACTGCCCTTAAAGTATCCCAGTCTGTAGCGATGGTAGGACTATATTTCTAGATTGATATATTACACCTGATCCTTGCCTGGTTGGCACTCATGCTTGAGCCCTAAAGGGGTTTTCCCACAAACTAAAGTTAGGCCCTATCCCGTGGATAACTTGCTGATCAGTGCTGAGACCCCCACAGATCACGAAAACAAGGGGTCCTCCCTCTGACCCCTCGCCACTCCTCAGACTAATGGAGCAGATGGACGCGCATGATCGTTCTGCTTCAATAATCTATATGGAGCTGATGGAGATCGGTGAGTGCGGCGATTTCTGTCAGCTCCATAGAGATTAATGGAGCAGGACGGTCATGCGCAGCCATCTGCTCTATTAATCTGACGGAGCGATGAGGGGTCCGACAGACCCCTTGTTTTTGCGATCTGCAAGATTGGCGATCTGCAAATGATCAGCAAGTTAGGCCCTATCTCATGGATACGGCCTAACTTTGCTTTGTGGGAAAACCTCTTTAAAGGACATATACCACCAGGATGAAGGATTGGAAACCAAGTATCCTGACATACTGGTGTGTGCCACCTCTGGCAGTATGCCCTTGTTTTTAAGAAAAAAAGTCTTCAGAAATTATGCAAATGAGTCTGAGGAGCTTCAGGCTCCATTAACACCTATGTAGGCAAGAGCACAATTGCTGGCCGCTCATTATTTGCATACAATACCTGTAACACCCAGGTATCATCCACTGTGATGTCCTTGGTCCAATTCTAATTGACTGCCTGATACTTGCCATAAATGTGTCAAGAACTTGTCAGAACCTAAACAGCAAACAGTGCAACCACAACCAAATGTGGTGCAAACTGTCAGACTAGGTAATAGTTGGAGAATTGACTGGCTGAAGTACCCCGGTATAGGGAAAACCCACTATAAGGATCCTACAAGGTGAGAGGAAAATTTACTTTGGCAGCTACTTGATGGTGGAGCAGACAGGTAAGAGATACCCGGAGACAAACCGGTGTTCACACCAGGATTCAGACATGCATCAAGGAAATAACAGAATACATGTCTGAGTAAAAGAAAGTTGCGTGGCATTAGGAGAGACAAGACACATAGGGGCAAACAACAGGTAATAGATAGAAAAGCAATGTCTACCAGAACTGAGTCAAATTGAAAATGTCCATGAGGCTCACAATCCAATAGCAAGAACATGGTCAAATAAACATAGCAGAGGAAGGATAGCAATAGATACAAACAGAAGGGGACATATATCTGGCTTGTATACCAGAAAACCGGTGTAGAAGCCCTGAAAAAATAGAAAATAGGGAACCGCAAGCAATTGCGATTATTTACCCCTTAACACCATCAAGAGGCCAGAGCGTCTAGTGCTTGTAGAGGGGTAGGAACTTTGTCATACACCCATGCAGAATAAATGTCCCTCAAGTATTGAAGGACTGCAATAACCAGCAACCTGTAATCAGAACTGGGCAGATATATAAGGAGTACCTGGACGCTGCCCCCAGCAGCTAACTGGTTCAGCTGTCCAAGTCACAGCTGATACTGACACACAGGTTAAGATAAGACCACCCAACTTTCCCAAGGAAAAAACCCCCAACTCAGCCAAGGGAATAGTCTCTGTAAGGCAGCTGTCAATCCAAGTACAAGCACACAACCTGAAACCTAATCCCTTTCAGAACACTGCAGGAACAAAGTATAAAGGCAACACTCCAAAATCAAGGGAATAAAGGAGGATTTATTTCTGTTGTGCACTGAATTCTCCTTTATTTCACTTAATTTTTCGATGCTGTGTGTCTTTATATTTTGATCAGTATATGCCTAAACTTTGATTGGTTGGCACACACAATCTATGATAGAGCCTTTTAGTTGTAAGATAGATAGATAAATAGATATATAGAAATCATACCTGCTAAGTTTCATAGCAGTGAAAGAGGGAAAAAAAATATGGAAATTAGTTTTATTAACCTAATATTATTATAATAATATTATTATTTAAATTCATATTAAAACCCTTCATATCCCCCCCAGCAGCTACTCCTCTGTTTGCCCCTCAGCAGCTATGCCTCTTATTCTGCCCTTGGAGCAGTTCCACCTCTTTTTGCCTGCCTCTTATTGGCCCACCCAGCAGCACCCCTCTTAGTGCGCCCCCACAGCAGCACCCCTCTTATTTTACCCTTCAGCAGCTCCCCCTTTTATTTTATCCCTCCTAGCATATCCCCCTCTTATTTTACCCCCCCAGCAGCTCTGCATCTTATTTTACCACCCCCCTGCAGTTCCCCCCTGTTATTTTACACCCAGCAGCAGCTCCACCTCAGCTCCTCTATGCTCTACTTCTGTTGTTTGTAGTTCTGAAGCCTTCAGAGCTACAACTGAGGACAGTTGAGAGGTACAACAAGCAGAAAACATCTAATCTTTGCCTAGTTTGTTTACAGATTCATGCTTGAGCCTTTTTTCGTGAATTTTCCATTTATAATCATAATTTTGATGATGCCTAGAATACGTCTCATTATATCGTCCTTCGTAGAGTAGACACCAGACACCAGTAGTGAAAGACATTGTGATTTGCTTCTCTTTGACAAATCCAGGCAGCAGTTTGTTTCATGTGATTATCAGTGATGTGCCACTATCTTCATGTCTCGCGTTTTCCCCACACACAGGGCGTTTTGTACAGCAAGCAGCGATGAATAATTAACACGGTGATGGGTTTTGAAGCCAACATGCATCTGTTTGTAGAGGAGACGCTGCACTTATATGCAGATCTAATAACAAAGCAGGGATCTAGAAAGGGCCATGAAGACAAAGGACTCTTCTAGGGGACCTGTCAGATGTCACTTTTATGGTGTCTCTTATGTTGTTTTATGATGTACCCAATCTAATAGCAATAGACATATTCATCCTTTCCGTATTGCAGACTGCAGTCAAAGTTCTGTGTGGTTTTCTTCATCCTTGATAAATAACGGCGTAGTGACACGTTCAGCAATTTCCTCGTAGGAATGCCATGGTTGTAATGCCTGGATGATGGTTTCATACCCGTGTGACAGAAGCTGTATTCAATGCTGTTCAGAAACTTTTGTACAATATGTAGTTAGTCAGTCTCCTCCACTACCTCCTTTAAATTTGGAATATAAAAATGATTTGAGAATTCAGTAGGGAAGATAAACCATCCATGCAGGGCGCCACTTGGAATTTCAAAGTCATTGACAAATTTAGTGAGGCACATCTGCAACATCCCCCACCAGGGCCTAGCCTTTTTCTCGGGGCCTGGAGACAGCCGGGGCCCGCAGTACCTGAGTGGCTGGCGGTTGCGGCCTAAGCACGCTTGTGTCACGGTGCTTGGTATGGGGAACCGGAGGGCTGTCCTACAGCCTGGCAGGTCTCCAGCAGGGTGGTGTTGGCAAGAAATGATGAGGGAGAGGCTGCTATAGCGGATCTCCCTGGGGCAACCCTTTGGTGTCTAGAGTATGAGTCTCTGTGTGATGGACAGGGTGCCCGTGATGGTGACAGCCGGAGTAGCAGGGACCAGACGGAGGCAGCGGTTGAACAGAAACACTTACAGTTCTTTATTGGAACCGACAGGAACATCAGCAACGTGCCTTTAACAAGATGGTGGAGTACTGGAGAGGTACTTGGAGGGAGCCACAGGATGTAGATCACCAGCCTGGATGCAATGGCAGGCTGGGAGGTAGCTGTGTCCTAGTAGGAAGCTTCAGCTTGATCCTGGATATCTTCAGGTATCACCCTTGAAGGTAGGATGATACCCCTTTCCTCACTACCTAGCTATTAGTTCCACTTCAGGCAGGGGCTAGGCTCTTCCTGCTCTGGTCTGGTGTGCTAGCTGTACAGACTCCGAAGAGTCTGTACTGGAGAGACTCCAGTCTGCTTCTGAGCTACTGCTCAGCTAACTGCTCCCTAGAATATTCTTGGCCAGGGGTTTTATTATCTCCCCTTGGTTAGGTGGTGGCTGCTCCTCCAATTACCTCTCAGCTCACAGAGACAGAGTGTAACACAGATCATTGGATAATAGACTCTTACATCATACACAGATTAACTTCTGCCTTGCCAGGCAGGATTAACCACTGCAATGTCCCCTGTGTGATGTGGTGACATGCTGTGGGGCTTATTCGCAAGCACTCCTTCGCCATTGCATCGGCGAGGGTGTTGCACATCATTTCCCCGTCTTATACTGCCATACCACAACATGGAAAAACAAAATAGACTTTAAAAATTATGCAAATGTGCTGAAAGAGGTCCGGTCTCCATAGCCGTTAAATGAGCACAGCCTTATTTGCATAATTTTTTACGCCCATTTTTCGTAAATCAAGGACATAACAAGCTAAAAGAAGAGCGGATCCTGCAAGATGCAGCACACACCAGTATGTCAGTGTGCTTGGTTTCATTCATATGAAATGATGTAAAAACATTTTCCCTTCACCCTAGTAAGACCTTGTCATAAAGGTGGCCTTCCTACTTGGGAACTCCCTGTTTGTGGCATATTGGAGGCCCCCTCTGTCATAAAAAAAACCCTTCCTCTTTCCAGTCAGACCAATTGCTGTTGGGACTTCTGTATGACATCAGAAGGGGCTATAAGGGATAAAGAAGGGGATGCAACAATCCAAATAGATAGACAATCTCTCATGGGTGTTCCTGTGACCTATTTCCCGGGTCACAGGCACATCGTGTGCTCCACCAGGCTGGCGGTAGGCTCTCTCACCTCTCCTCACTCCAGCACTCCTCACTTCCATGGTCCGGCGCACCTCCTAGGGTGTGACCTAAGGCTGTATGAAACTTAAAGGGCCAGTGTGCCGCTGATTGGCGCTGGCCGGCCGCTGCCCTTATAAATAGCCTACCTCTTACGTTGCCCCTTGCCGGACCTTTATGTCCTCATAGTCTAAGAGAATGCTGTATACTGTGATTTTCCATTGTGATCTCTGTTTCCATTCCTGACCCCGATTCTCTGCCGCCTGTCTTGACCTTCTGCTATGTGCCCAACTCTGATCCGGTGCAGCCTTTCCTGACCTTCTGCCTGACCACGACTCTGATTCTGTGCCTTGCCTTGGCCACCACCGTGGGCAAAGGCGTGCCTGTGGAGCAACCTGTTGTTACCCCACTGCAGCATCTCCAACCCGCTTTGCGGTGGGGTCTGGTGAATACGGGTGCCTCTTAGACTCCACTCCCAAGTGTCGGCATCATTGCTCACGGTAGTTCAGTGGGTCCACCATCAACCCTGACACAATCAATGTATACACCCCAATTTATCCTGTTCTGCTTAGTTGCTTTAGGCACAAAGACCAGACTGCTATACTACACAGTTTTTATATAGTAAGTAAGACCAAGAGTGTTAGTTTATGTGCTAGTGATAAATGGGTTTATGCTGTAATGTCATTCTCAGGAAAATCAAGAACATACTTATCAGTGAAACCCCAAGGATCAAGAGAATAGAGGTCCCATCCCCACTTTTGAATAGAGTGGCAGGCCGAATATGCATCCTGATGCTCTAATCACTGTTAATGGGATCACACCTTAAGGATCAGGAATTGACTTTTATTGTTACTATGGGCCCCAGTGGGCTCTGAACAGAACCATGTATACTTACCTCCGTCTGCTGCGCAACTGCACCACAGCTCTGCTCATCACAACTGCCTCTGTTTGTATACAAAGGTTTAGTGATGACATCACGTTGACAGCCACACATCCTCTAGTGCAATGAGTGCAAACCTTTTTGAGATGGAGACTTTAAACTGCGACCCACAACACAATTATTTATTGCAAAGTACCAACACAGCAACAGATTTCAATGATATTAGAGTCCTGAGAAAATCAGCACAATAGAAAGAAGGAATGGAAATCCAGATTATCTTTGTAGCTTTCTTAAAGGACCCCTTAACAGGAATAATAACGGGGGCCCATAGCAGGAGATCCAATAGCTTTTATGATAATCCAACCCTATCCACACCTTCTCACTTTTCCTGAGGCCCAGGATATGCCACACTATAATAACGCTGAACACATTGGGGGTCATTTACTAAGGGCCCGATTCGCGTTTTCCCGACGCGTTACCCGAATATTTCCGATTTGCGCCGATTTTCCCTGTATTGCCCCGGGATTTTGGCGCACGCGATCGGATTTTGGCGCATCGGCGCCGGCATGAACGCGTCAGAAATCGGGGGGGGGTGTCCGAACGAAAACCCGACAGATTCGGAAAAACCGCTGCATTTTTTAAAAAAAATGTGTCGCGAAAATTGCACTTACCTTCACCAGGAATAAGATCGTGAATTTCAGGGCATTCTAGCAGACCTCGGGGGAACTTCTGCGCAGAGGAACTGCCTTAATGAATCCCGGCCAGACCCGAATCCACCGCAGAGAACGCGCCGCTGGATCGCGAATGGGCCGGGTAAGTAAATCTGCCCCTTTATGTGCTGTGCTGCCTTAGAGCAGGGTCATCACCAGGTTACAGTAGGCCCCTGGGTGACAGAGCCTCAGTGGGCCCCTTTGCAGTGAACTCACATGGCAGCATTAAAAATTCAGTAATTAGACTAGTCTCCTGTTCCCTAAAATGTTCCCTAGTTTATCATTCCAAACAGCCCCCCCATGGTTATTTTATTTAAAGCGCTCTCCCCTTATGGATTCATTAGATATAGCCTCCTTTACCTCCATGGATTCCTTATGTACAGTCTTATGTGGGCCCCTCAGCAGCTCTGAGCTCAGGCACTTATCCAAGTATACCCAGTGCCGGCACCGGCTCTGCCTGTGAGTGCAGGGCCACCATAAGTCCTATTTTGCAAACTCGATACTGGGACAATAGCCTGAGTGCCCACAAAGAGGGCTCCAAGTGCCATCTCTGACACCACATAGCACTCTGCCTCTGGCTGCGTCTGATAAGCTATAGCACATACACAAAATTCTGCCAAAATACATATACTTACAGTATATATAAAAATAGGCCAGCATTAAAGGTTTCTGTCTCATTGCACTGAAGCACCTCTAAAAGAGGTAGGTATATACAGTGAATCCCGGACAACCCATTTAACTATCTCCGACATTACACATCTGCTGCTGTCACTCCATTCAGATAGGGGCTCAGGTTCCCTGTTCTCATGATTGATATTGAAATGAGAAATTGAAAGAAATTACCTAAAAACATGATTAAAGGGGATAAAAAAAAAACATGGAGCATGGGGGGAAAAAAAGGTCATAGCTACCCTGTTCTGGTTTCCTATCCTTATTTGTTGACACCCCCCCTTATGGGTTGTCCGGGATTCACTGTATATACCTACCTCTTTTAGAGGTGCTTCAGTGCAATGAGACAGAAACCTTTAATGCTGGCCTATTTTTATATATACTGTAAGAATATGTATTTTGGCAGCATTTTGTGTATGTGCTATAGCTTATCAGACGCAGCCAGAGGCAAAGTGCTATGGCAGTGGTGTCAGAGATGGCACTTGAAGCCATCCTTGTGGGCACTCAGGCTATTGTCCCAGTAACGAGTTTGCAAGATAGGACTTATGGTGGCCCTGCACTCACAGGCAGAGCCGGTATCCGGTCTTCATGTGATCTGAACTAAATACATTAAGTAATAATTTTCTACCAATCCATTCCTTTTAATTTCAAATCTAATAAACGGTAAGTCAGTTATATAATGTTTATTGAGACCCTTCCATTCTCAGTCTCCCCCACTGTGCCTGAGCTGCCACCAAGGGTCTCATAGAGAAGGGTCCCCAGCTGTGCCAGATATCGAGTCCTCCTAAATGTCAGCGCTACTTATTTCTGTCTGTATATCCTCTCACAATCACAATTTTCCCTCCTCGCACTGAACACTCCTTTCTTCCAGAGCAATTCTACATTTTACGCCTCTTTTAATGAATTATACGACATAACACGAAAATAACAGCAATTTCTTTTTAATTACTAGAAGCCGCACATAAAAATGAAAGCAATAAATTAATGTGACTCTTCATTGTTGTATCGGAGACCATTTTTTAAAAGTTGTTTTTTTGCTATTATTTTTCTTCTGTTTTGTCAAAGTAAACACTTTAAAATCTGGGCATCAGTTCAGAGCCGAACCATCCTAATTTATTTGGCAAAACAAATCCGCTGGGAACGCGCTCATTTAAATGTTTCCTTTTGTTCGTGTTTATGATCTTTTCGATGATTTTGTTCTTCTGAGCTTTGGCAATGGATCTAAACAGTGATACTATTTACAGGTACTTATTGGTGACTCGTTTCTTTCTTTAAGGTCTTTAGATTTGGGGAATTATTGTTTATAGTCCCAGGGTCATTGCAACCATGTTAGAAGTTTGGTGAGAACCAATGAATAGCATTTTGGGAGATCAAATGTTACGTTTATGGTGCAAATAGGGCGCAATAATATCCGTTTTTGAGCTATTTTCTTTTATGGTCCATCTGCCATATTTCTTCCTCATCAATGAAGGAAGTCACAAAGGCGCTTTGAAAACATCTGAAAGAATAATTAAGCAGAGTTGAAGGAGATGTTTTTTTAAAGAAAAATGTAATTAATATTTTAATTTACTCTTATTATTATTATCAACCCCTTATTGACCACCATATCGACAGATCTTAAAGGGGTATTCTAGGAATCAGCATAATTCATATACAAATGAGTCAGTAAAATATAAGCTAATGTGTATTTAGTTGTCATTTAAAATTTTGCTCCCCTTAGCAGAAAATGCTGTTGACATAGACTGTGATGAAGAATTAAGATGCTACTGGCCCTTTAATCAGTCCATTAATTTCCTCTTCGCGGAGAAGACACAGAAGATGGCCGATGGTCACATGTCCACATCACATGTCCTGCACCTGCCTGGGCAGGTCATGTGATCTTCTCTATGTTTGGCTGTAGTGGGTTGGTTGCAGTGCATCCAGTAAGGCTGGTGTTTTGGTGATGTGTCATGATGGCAGTTGCACATCATTACTATGGTAACAAAGCAGGACAGTCTGTTACATAATCACTGGGGGCAGAAAATAAGATGGAGGAAGAGTTACTGAGAACCAAAGGATCATGGGACTTGTAGTTTCCAGTGGCGGCCATCTTGGTTATAACTTCACCTGCTTTATAAAGGCCATAAAATTTTGTGAATCATAAAATCAAACCATTTAAGCTGCATTTTGTAACTAATGACATTAAGTTTTGTTTATAGCATCAACGGTTTTTGTATCAGAAGTTCATATTCCCAGAATACCCCTTTAAGGGTTCCTCTTATGATGCATCACATTTCTAGAAGACTTTACTTCCCATCAGATCACTACTAGCACTAATACCCGGGATTGGAAAAGCTCAGATGCTGGGTGTTTAACCTTTTTGACATTGCAGTCAAACATGAACCACAATGTCTGAATTTCTGGCATCATCACACAAATTTAAACTTGGTATCATTGTACTCTATCAACCCAGAGAAAGAAGGTTCATGTTACATATGTTGTATGATATAGACAGAAAATCTTTATGGAAAAAAAAAATTTGGGTCAGATTTGTGTTCTATTTCAAATATACTGCATAGAAATGGTTAATAAAAGTTGATCAATAGCATATATAAAACCCAAAATTATACACTAAAAATTTGGAATTTTTCCAGCAAAAGACCGCATAAATCTAAAAAGATAGTATAATCTAATAAAAATATGTCCACCAAATGGGAACAATCTAAATTGACAGAAAAACATATTCCCCAATTGAAACATTCTTATTATAGCTAATTATGTATTAGAATCTCTGACTCTATTGGACCAAGCCAATACAAGTTATATAAGATGTCTCCTGAAGCAGCACTCCTGTACCTTTGTGTAATCATACCTTTATGTAGGTTGTCGGTAGCAGCAAGACTGTTAAAATATATTTAAATTCCAGGATTGTAGCTGAACTTGGAGCTTTGTCATGCATTTCCACATGTGGGATTATTAAAGTTTTATCCTATCCTATCTCCTCATTGTAATGCTGCGAAGTCCCTTCCCCAATTAACTGTTGCAGTTTTTATACAGAATTTTCCTACAGCAGTGACTCATAGCAGACGGGATGGACTTTTCTGTGTTTAGTGAATAGATCTCATACACCAGTGCACTGGTGAATCCATATCCTAGAATATGAAAGGTACTTTTGAAAGTCCTGCTGCTACTATCAACACAAACAAATGGATGGTCACCCAGCTCTCCAGGACCAATATCTAACACTCCCTGCAGCTTTGTATAGTCAAAGTGCCTCCATAAGTATTATAAATACCCCATAGTAGTTGAGGGCCCCCTTACATATCCTGCATTGGGAACATGCATCTTTAAGATATGCCTTTCAAGATGTATAGGAAAAACCATGTATATGTCAACAGAGAAAGAATTGTATATAACAGAAGAGGGTATAAAGACGTAGCGTTGCGGAGTAGGGAGGTAATAAAGTCGTACTGTTGCCATGCCTTCGTAAAGTGGGTGGAGCAATGTGACTTAAAAAATTAGGAACCCTTTAAGATGACACTTCCCTGTAAATTCAGATACATTTCCTGTATGTTTTAACTCCAGGTCAAACACATTTTATGCAATGTGAATACCAACATGTTCTTTTTATGCAAGCGATGCTGCACCAAACATGTTCTCGGATGAAAAGGAAAGGTATCTGAGGGAAGGCTTCCCCTTGATGTTCACTAGGTGCAAAGTTCTTTGATGTACCATATTTGTTGTTGAGAGTCTCCCTTCCTAACCTCGGGACAAACATTGGGTCATTTATATTTTTCGGCTTCGTATACAGATATACAATGATATAGAATGGGAGCCAATGTTAGAAGAACTTTACTTCCTTTATTGCTGTAGGGTTTGTATTTAATTTTTTTGCTTTTATGTTTTATTTGCTGGCTGACCCTGGGAAAATACAATATTTGACCTCAGAATGAAGAGAATGCTCTGTCGTTCACTTGAATGCGCTCTTACATTAGTCTTGTTGTTGTAACTCATAAACCAAAGAAAGGCTCGAGTAAATCTGGCCTCTAAAAGCGGGGCTGGCCCCAGTGAGGAAGGAGTTAATGCTATCGATGTGCGTTAGGAGTCTGATTCAGCCTGTTCGTGCCTCAACGTTAAATGTTACGAAGAGTTGTTTATTATTGCAGTACCTGAATGACACATACCAAATAAAAGAAATGCAAATGTTGAGGCCTACAACTTAGGTGTTTAGAGAATATATATGCGGCGTGGGCGGCTCGATGAGATAGAAACAACACTACAGATGTTTTTGCAGCTCTTAGCAGGGGGCATTATATTGTATAAGCAGGATGGCAATATTTATGTGACAAGTACATGGTCAAACAGAATCAGCATCTACTACAATAAAAGGCTACCCATATACCCATATGGCCCCCCTTCCCCCCCATGACAGTTGTGTGTATGAGGCCTTAGTTAGCTAATTTCCCCTAAAAACATTTTGGGCATATTGAAATCCAAGCACAAAATCCTTATGTCTCTTGACAACTGCCGTTGGGAAGAGTAGACAGCCTTCATAAAAGTTAGGAAACCAGTGGGAAACCGATATCAGTCCAGTGTTTACAGCCAGTAAAGATGTCAAATATTAAAATACTTTGGTTAAAGGGACCCTGTTAGTTCAGCTAACACTAACTAAACATATATTTTAATACTGCTATTATACAGCAACACAACTATCCCTATATTGTTATTCCCCATACCTGTAAAGTTGCACAGTCTGTTCATAAAGTTGACTAACCATCTATGCAGATGATACTATATGACTCTGATCTTCATCTGTCCTTTAAGTTGAGTCTGGCATACTCATGTCTTTCCTTCTCACCTGCGCCTCCAGCTCATTCCCGACTCCTTTATGAATGAGCGAAAAGCAACATGCTGTAGAGAATTCCTGAGTGAGAGATGAATAAGAGAGTTGATTTCTCTTCAGCAGGAAGGGGAGAGTGATGTAGCAGAGCCAACTTGGCAGAAGAGAAAGCATGCCCCTTGTCAATCAGGAAGCTAGGTGCGTGGGTGAGCTATATGAATATGTATAGATGGTGAGTCCATTTTATAAATGCACTGTGGCATGTTACAGACATGGGAAAGAACAATATAGGGATAGTTGTACTGCTGTATAATAGCAGTTTTCAAAGATATGTCTAGGCACTAACAGGTTCCCTTATAGGTCTGACACAAATAGATCCAAAACAGTGTTGCTACAGTTGTACTGGAAACTGGTATTAAACCTCTTCTAGTCCACTGAAAAAATGATTTTTTTAAATAAATAAATTACAATTTTTATTTTTTATTCATTTTTTTCAATTGGATTTGGTGCCTGAAAAACCTGTGTAATGCATTAGGGGATAAGCAGCTAAACAGGCAATAGTTATGCTTACTCACTGAAGGGGAAAGAACATGAAAACCGGTACACCGCCCATATTATTACGCTCATTGATTTTCCATATTTAGTGATAAAAAAATCTTTAAAAATGCTATTCTTCATTGATTTTCCAATATGTAAATCATTTGGATTCACTGTAAATCTCAAACCTGATGATGTGACTCTCCCAGCTCTATCCATATTCCAGTCCTAAGGCTTTCATCTTTGACATTTTACTACATTCATGCTTAGTATGGCTTTATAAAGGAGAACTCCTTGAAGGTAAAATTACTCAGAAAAAAAATTTCCAAGAGTAAATTATGTCTTTTGGACTTAGTCATGGTTTTGGTCATGCTGCTCAATAATCAATGGGTTTTGTATTGTGCCCATCAGCAGCAATTTTAGTTGCTGATGTCTTGCCACAAGATGTATATATTTATTTATTTCCAATAAATCCACTCATTTAAAATAAAATTATTTAAGAATATATTATTAGAATTATTGCATTAAAACCTTTAAATAAAAACTTTACTTTTTCACATAGCAAATCTACATACAACATATGTAAGAAGCTTGGCTCAATTATCATAGAAACTTGTGTATAAGCTGAGTTTTTCAGCACAAAGACTGTGCTGAAAAACCCAATCTCGGCTTATACACAAATGTATAAAAAAAATAAACTTCCATACTCACCTTCTGACGTTCCCCGATGTTGTCAGCGGCTCCTCCTCTTCCCTTACCTCGTAGCAGAGTGGACACAGACATGCGATCTGCCCGCCAGAGCACACTGTGATGTCATTAGGGATGGCACTGCCGCATCATAGTAAGAGCCAGCGGGCAGAGCGCAGGAAACACGTCTCTGCCCATTCTGCTACAAGAAAGAGAAGAAGGAAGAGGAGTCTCGGGGTCACAGGGAATTTCATTAGGGGGGCTGCAGAAAATGTAATTGATGAGGGCTGTAGGGTATTTCATTAGAGGGACTGCTGAGCATTACATTATTTGGGGGACTGCAGAGCATTACATTATTTGGGGGACTGCAGGGCATTTCATTAGAGACTGCTGAGCATTACATTATTTGGGGGACTGCAGGGTATTTCATTATTTGATGGACTGCTGAGCATTACATTATTTGGGGGACTGTAGAGCATTTCATTCCTGGGGGCTGCAGGGCATTTCAATATGGGGGCTGCAGGGCATTTCATTAGGAAGGCTGCAGTGCATTTCATTATTTGGGGAGATGCTGCAGGGCATTTAAATATGGGGGGTGCATGAGGCATTTCATTACTGTGGGAGGCTGCTGGGCATTACATTACTCGGGGAGGCTATGACCAATGCATTTTCCACCCTAGGCTTGTACTCAAGTCAATACATTTTCCCAGTTATTTGGGGTAAAATTAAGGGCCACGAGTTTGGTAAAATTATACTCGAGTTTATCCAGCATTACCAATAGAATGAGCTTAAATTGGAATACATAGAGCTTGTCCAATTTTGTGCAATAAAACGTAAAGACATTTTCCAATATACTTTCTGTATCAATTGATTACGATTTTCTAGATCTCTGCTTGCTGTCATTCAACAGGAAGCTTCATTGTTTACTTCCAGTCTTCAGTTTCGGACTGGTGTGCTTAGAGCACACTAGTGAAATCTTTTCTTGGGGTCTTCCACTGTACAGCTACGTGCAAATATCACCTGATATCTGTTTGACAATTCCTAAAACATAGCTGACTGATACCTTACATCAGGGGTCTCAAACTCAATTTACCTGGGGGCCGTTGGAGGTAGATTCTGGGTAAGGCTGGGCCGCATCAAGTTTTCCACACAAAATGCGCTTACAAAATATCATTATTCAGATTCAAATGTCACGGCGTCTCCCAGTGCAAGGAAAGCCCCAAGCTGGGAGACGTGTTTTCTCTATGAACGCGTCCTGTGTACCGAGGGGTCCCAAGCTCCTACCGCACTGAGCCCAGTCAGGGACACTCCATTCCCCCCCCCCACACCCGGTACTTGTCTCCCCGTGTCCCTCCCATCGAAGAAGATGAAGTCGCCGCTCTGACCTGCACCAAGTGCGTTCAGAGCGGCGACTTCATCTTCTTCAAGTACCGGAGGGAAGGGGATTAACCGGTTACGGGCCCTTTCCTGTTTTTTCATGTCCATTTTTCACTCCCCACCTTCAAAAAACTATAACTTTTTTATTTTTACACGTAAAGAGCTGTGTGATGGATTGTTTTCTGCGTAACAAATTGCACTTCATAGTGATGGTATTAAAGGAAACCTACCACCACAAATCTACCTATAAAGGTAGATTGGGTGGTAGGTGCATCAATGGGACGTGAGGATAGCCCTTTTAAGGGCTAATCCTCACGTCCCCTCACTTTTTTGGTAACTTTTATTCCACATTTATTTAAATTTACTTATGCGGCTACCGGGGCGTGGAGTAGCCGCATATGAGATTACATGAGGCGGCTACTCCACGCCCCGGTACCCACTTTACCCCTCCTACTCACCCATCTTCGGCGCGCAGCTCCGCATAGCTGCGCGCCCTCGTCCGGCGACCCTGCCGTCTGCGCATGCGCAGAAGAGCAGGCCCGCGCCTGTTTCGGAGTTGTGACCGCGCAGGCGCGGGCCTGCTCTTCTGCGCATGCGCAGACGGCAGGGTCGCCGGACGAGGGCGCGCAGCTATGCGGAGCTGCGCGCCGAAGATGGGTGAGTAGGAGGGGTAAAGTGGGTACCGGGGCGTGGAGTAGCCGCCTCATGTAATCTCATATGCGGCTACTCCACGCCCCGGTAGCCGCATAAGTAAATTTAAATAAATGTGGAATAAAAGTTACCAAAAAAGTGAGGGGACGTGAGGATTAGCCCTTAAAAGGGCTATCCTCACGTCCCATTGATGCACCTACCACCCAATCTACCTTTATAGGTAGATTTGTGGTGGTAGGTGCCCTTTAAATATTCCATGCCATGTACTCGGAAGCGGGAAAAAAATTCCAAATGCAATGAAAATGCATTTGCGCCATTTTCTTGTGGGCTTGGATATTACGTCTTTCACTGAGCGCCCCAAATGACATGTCTACTTTATTTTTTGGGTCGGTACGATTAAGGGGATACCAAATTTGTATAGGTTTTATAATGTTTTCATACATTTACAAAAATTAAAACCTCCTGTACAAAAATATTTTTTTTTATTTTGCCAAATTCTGGCGCTAATAACTTTTTCATACTTTGGTGTACGGAGCTGTGGGTGCTGTCATTTTTTGCGAAATTTGATAATATGTTCAATGATATCATTTTTAGGACTGTACAACCTTTTGATCACTTTTTATAGATTTTTTTATATTTTTCAAAATGGCAAAAAAGTGCCATTTTCGAATTTGGGCGCTATTTTCCGTAACGGGGTTAAACGCACTGAAAAACCGTCATCATATTTTGATAGATCGGGCATTTTCGGACGCGTCGATACCTGATATGTTTATGATTTTTACTGTTTATTTATATTTATGTCAGTTCTAGGGAAAGGGGGGTGATTTGAAATTTTAGGTTTTTTTATTATTATTTTTTTTTTTTAAACTTTTTTTTATTTTTATTTATACTATTTTTCAGACTCCCTAGGGTACTTTAACCCTAGGTTGTCTGATCGATCCTATCATATACTGCCATACTACAGTATGGCAGTATATGGAGATTTTCCTCCTCATTCATTACAATGTGCTATCAGCACATTGTAATGAAGGGGTTAAAACGAAATAGCCTCGGGTCTTCGGAAGACCTGAGGCTACCATGGAGACGGATCTCCGCCCCCCGATGACGTCACGGGGAGCGGTGATCCCAGGTAAGATGGCGGCGCCCATGCGCCGCTATCTTTTTGAGGCTGCCGGCAGCTTTGTCGGCAGCCATCGCTGTGAAAGCACCCGCGATCGGTGCTAGCACCGATCGCGGGTGTTACCGGTAAGCCTTTGCTGCAATATGCAGCAAAGACTTACCGGCTATGGAGAGGGCTCAGCCCGTGAGCCCTCTCCATGCAGCGCGACCAGGTGGGGGCCGCAAAATATTGTCCCGCGGGCCGCAGTTGGCCCGCGGGCCGCGAGTTTGAGACCCCTGCCTTACATTGTTGTCTATGCCTTGGACTGTTAAAGTTCTGGAGATCCTGTCAGAAACCTGATGACTGGCATTTCACCCTCTGAGCCCTGTCAGGCGGGATGAATGGCCATAGAGTAGCAGACCCCAGGCAGTGGAAAGATGTTGCAATATGATTGAGGAAGGATATTACATTATGGAATATATTTATCAAGGCTTGAAATGACTGCAATCACTTGCACATGATCAGGAATTGCGATAATTTTCCCTCCCAAAGCCTGCGTGAAAGGTTGTGAAGGGAGTTGTGCCGCGCGGTGATGTTGGCCGGTGCAGGGCATTCTTGTCCCGCACCTGCACAATAGCTATACCCTGTTCCCATTTCTGGCACAGGTCATAGTGCAATTCTACGTCAGAATCGTCCGGCAGAATCATATGGCAACAGAGCAACTGTTGGATTTATAAGGAGAATTTTTACCGTTTTGGTTTTTGGCGCACACGATCAGATTGTGAAGCATTGTTGCCGGCTTGCATGCGATACAAATCAGGAGGCGTGGACGTCGGACAACCCGACTGATTCGGACAAACCGCAGAATTTAAAAACCAACTTGTGTCACAAGATCAGCACTCACATGCACCGGGAAGAAGGTGAACTCTGGAGGACCTCATCGGGGAAAGCGACACATGCAGGAAATTGGACGCACGATCTTAGTGAATCGCGGCAGACCCGAATCCTCGTCGGACATTCCGGATCGCGGCATCAACGGGATGGGTAAGTAAACGTGCCCCTCTATGTCCGTGAACAATCACCCTGTCAGGACCTTTTGATAGTCATGAATATAAGGTCAAGGTCCTGGCAGGGCGATAGTTCATGGACAAACAAAGATCACTTGACCCTCCATCAGCGGCCATTTTATGGTCAGGAATGTTTGGATGATGAGGTAAAAGACAAGAGGCTTCACTTTATACATCAAGAGAGAGGAGCAGAGCTATTCATAGATGTATATTAGTAAATTACCTTATATCCTGCCCCCCACACCTAAATACACATTACAAAAAACATAAGGTAAAGTGGCCAACCCCTTTAAGGAGTTTTGTTTCTACCCAATCCTGTGTCAGGGAAAGTATATAGTCGAAATATTGATGTATTGTGAAATCTGTTCTCCATATAGTGTGTAGCTACAACTCCCAGCATGTCCAGATGACCAAAAAGTAATAGTATCACAACAGAACAGAACCATTGCTCCATGTGTCTATAATACAATCCCAGGCAGACACAGAAACAGAGACTAATGTAGAATTGAGAAACAAGCAACTCCCCATCTCAGCTTCCCAACACGGTTCACTTCAGGTACATCTGCTTAAGTTACCAACATGCTTTTCTAAAAATTTGTCACAGTACACATTTGCATAACTGATGAAGAACCCCGGTGAGTACCGTATACACCTACTACTTGCCATGGAGGAGAATTTTTCAGGTATTGTGATTATTATTCCCGTATTATTCCCGTGAATTGACAGCCGGGCCACAAAAAAGGAATGTTTTCAATCAAGTTGTTATTTGGATGATCTTCTTGCAATCTGCAAAATCTACTTCGTTAAGACACAGTCCTTGAAGATAATTATTGAAGAGTTTTCAAGAGCATTGGGAGCAGACATGATATTTCCACAAGTGCAAATCCTGCCGTAAATTAAAAACCTGATTCTGGGCAGTATAACATAAAAACACTTATGAAATTTTTAGAAAAAGAGGACACATGGGATGATAAATATACATGTCATAATGATTGTTGCTCCCACCCGCAGTGCGCCGCAGCACACTTGATATCTTAGATTTATGATGATAGGGATAGTGTGAAGTGAATTACATGGCTTGTCTCCAGACAATGGCCATAGCAAGTAGTGGGAAGAGTGTTATGGGGTTTTCCCAATACTGTATCAAAGACAACCCAAAAAAGGGTCAACTGGTAAACCATGGATGCCTAGGGTCCATTCATGGTCTTTGGGACTAGCTCCTCTGGTCAGATCCTACAGAAGAGCTACTCTTAGGGTACATTCACACAACGTATGTTCACCAAGGCCGTAGCCCGGCTGAACATTTGGGCAGTCGCTGGACAGGACATAAAGCAGCACAGGCCTGGCACCTTAAAACAGCAAAATTTCGGACATGTCCTATATCTCGTTGTGCACGGTCACGGTGCGGTGAGACAACATGTGCTCACAGCACAGTGACCGGGCGTCATAGACGTCAATGGAGACCGAAAGCCGTCCGCAAACGATGCAACCACATATCAGTTCCCATTATATTAATTAGTTACCACTGGCTATGATAGAAGGAATCAGAAAACACAGCTGGCTGCATAAATGGTTCACAAGCTGACCCACGTCCATTGCCAAGTGCACTAACTAAGGGCATGTGAAAATCAGAACTGGACCATAGAGTAATGGAATTTGTAATGCAATGGCCCTGAAATATCAAGTTTTCTGCACCTTTATAAAGTCCTTTGGGGTTGTAGTTTCCACAATGGGGCCACTTGTAGGATGTTTCTTGAATCCAAAAACACAGCAGAGTCATTTTTCTTATACCGAGGCCATTTTTGTGATACACCTGCAAGGTCACAGTGCTTACTATAACACTTGGTAAATACATTGCGGGGTGTAGTTTTGGTGTCACTAGTTGGGGGTTCCTATTCTATTAAGACTTCATGTGCTCCCCAAATTCATTCTGGCACCTGCTATATATCAAAGCTACAAATCCTTGGCTGCCTGGGACTGCCTGGGTGGAGCAAGGAGTGGAAAGAGCTGGATAATCATTGGATCTGGAGCTCCTGCTCTGGGCCCCACATTTTTTCCTGATCAGGGCACCTTGGAGGGAAATTATAATTTCTCCTCCTACTGTATTGGTGCTCTCTGGATGCCAATACGATTGAAACCTGTTACAAGGCAGGGAGGAATAAGTTACCACTTAAAGTAAATCTACCATTTAAAAAAAGTAAAAAAAATCTACATATACTCACATATGCTCCTCTTCATCCTGATCCTGGTCCTTGTCTTCACTAAGCTTGACATGCTGGGATCAACTAGAATGGGGAGTTATAAAAAGCAGCGCAGAGCACGGGGACAAGATGTCTGGTGCTCCAGGCTGCTAATTATGCACATCCCCTTTGTGACATCACCTCCCTCTCCCAGCATGTAAGCGGTAGGTGTGTAGCGTGCATTGTTAGCAGAACAGAGCCCCGCACATCTTATCCCTGCGTTCAGTGCTGGTCTTTATAACTCTCTATTCTAGGCACACAATCTAAAAACTCATACTCCGTCTGCAACAAGTGCAGACAAAGAAAATGGCAGCTCACCCTACCACGGGACCTCCTTCAGGCACAACGATGTCCGGATGCCTCCTGGTGCACGGGAAGTGACCACAGTCGTCTTGGTAATACAAAGAAACAAAATCCAAACCAGCACTTCAACGGAGCAAATCCAAGAGAGTAGTTGCCAAAATACGTTCCTTTATTCGTATAAAATATCCATTACAACACGAGGGAAAACAGGCTGGGTGTCTTACTCATAACCTAAACGAGTCAAGCTTAGAGAAGACAATGGGGGTCATTTACTAAGGGCCCGATTCGCGTTTTCCCGACGTGTTACCTGAATATTTCCGTTTTGCGCCGATTTTCCCTGTATTGCCCTGGGATTTTGGCACACGCGATCGGATTGTGGCGCATCGGCGCTGGCATGCACGCGGCAGAAATCGGGGGGCGTGGCCAAACGAAAACCCGACGGATTCGGAAAAACCGCCGCATTTAAAAAAAAAAAAAATGTCACAAGACTTGCACTTACCTTCACTAGGAATATGCAGCAGCACCACCTGGTGGAAGTTGGAGGAACTGCCTTAATGAATCCCGCCCGGACCCGGGTAAATGTGCACCAATATCCAGTATCAAGATGAAGAGGAGTGTAAATTTAGATGTTTTTTTTTAAATGGAAGATTTCCTTTAAATTGCCATGTTGGCACTTTGTAAAAAAAAAGTGGGTGTTTTTTGTAGTTTGGGCATTCGGTCTGTGAAAGGTTCACCATCGCTGCCATAGAACAATGAACCAATCCTTGCCCCAGGAAGATACCATCTACCTACATTTGCCAATGCTTATATCAATATACCATTGTGCACATTTTGCTTCTCGTATATTATCTTTTAGCGTTCCAGCGTGCTTGTAATTTATCCTTTGGCATCATCCTCCCCAACACTGTAACACGCCTAAACTATAAGTAGCAAAGTTTTCCAGGATGGGATGGGCTGACAGAGAGGAATCGCATGCAAGGGAGCTGCCTTACAAGGTAGCTAAAAGATGTACAACATACCCCACCGGGGGCTAGCCTTATCTTAGGGCCAGGAGGCAGCCAGTGCCCAGAATACCGGCGTGGCTGGCGATTGTGGCCTAGGGCATGCTGATGTCATGGTGCTTGGTATAGGGACGAGAGGTCTGTCCTACAGTATGGCAGGTCGTCAGCAGGTGGTGTGTGGAAGAAATATGGAGGGAGAGGCTGATGTACTGGCTCTCCCTGGGGCAACCCCTGAGTGTTTGTAAGATAGGTCCCTGGGTTATGGATGGGGAGCCCATGGTGGTAGACAGCCGTATCCAGGGATCAGATGGAGGCATCGTTGTGCAAATTAACTCATAGTTCTTTATTGAACAGGTGGCAGGCAACGGGCCTAAACAGCAGATTCTGGTATTGGAGTGGTCATGGAGAGGGTCCCTAGGAATAGTGCACCATCCTGGTAGTAGATGTAGGCTGTAGGGGTGGAGTTGTGTCCAAACTCTGGAAGCTGCAGCTCTGGATTGGAGTCTCCTGACTCTGGTCCTAGGATTGGGTTAAGTGTCAGTACTGAAGGCGTACTGAACAATGTCTCTCTCCTCACTCAGTCCATGGGCTGGGACCAGCTAGGACTGGAATCAGACCTGTGGTAAGAGCATGTGCTCAAAGACCCTGTGCTCTCAAAAAGCTGGTGGTAAAGAGACCTCGTGGTAAGACCTTGTGCTCTTCCCTGACCAGGGTTTTTTTATGTTCCTGGTCAGGTTGTAGCACCTCTCCAATCAAACTCCAGTTTACAATACAGCCCACTCATTGTTCAATAACTTACACCCACTTAACCATTGCCTGTTCAGGCAGGATCTACAGCTGCTGATTACCTGAGTTCTCCCTGCATTATCCCTTGGATAAGTTGATCAGACTCAATAGATGAATCCTGACAGGTAGAGGGCCTTATTCGCAACTACTCCCTTGCCTATTTGTTGGCAGGGGTGTTGCAGAGGCATGGTTTTCCTAATGGAGCATCCATGGCTATAAGACTCCACACGCCTACATGTTGGCCTTAATTGGTAGTCTCCAAAGGAGAACTCTTACTTCCCGACCCTAAATTATAAGTTAGCATTTTCCCCCTGAACATCACCTTGTCGACTTCAATGGAGAGAAAGGGTGGTGGAGCGGCACCGTGTAGGTATGATAGGGTGCAGGTCTTCGCCAGGGGTCCGACAAACCCCTTTAGTAGTAGCAGAGAACAATGGATGAAGCAGCACTCCATAGAGGTAAAGCGAAAACTTTTATTCCACCGTGGAAGCGACGTATCGCATGCTTGAAAATGTCTTTATAGAAAACACCAAACGTCCCATCCATGTTGGAATAAAAGTTTTCACTTTATCTTTACGGAGTGCTGCTTCATCCATTGTTCTCTGCTACCTTGTCGTCTTCTACACTAAAGTCCTCTCCTTTAAAGGTATTTTTCTAGAAAAGAAAAAAAGAATCCTTTCTAAAATGCTGAGCGAGCTGCATATGGGGAGTCGTATCTGCTGACTGACTTCTGCACACACAAGGGTTTATATTGTTTAAGTTGAAGCAGAACGCAGCATTACTCTTCTGGGTGTCAGCCCATCACTCATCCAGTCATTGCCTGTCCGCTGCAGAAGCTCCAGGGGTGGAAGGCACAGACTGCTGCGCACCCCTCTATCCGGGAGACTCGTTCTTTGTCTGAGAAACACTTTATCGCCTGCGATTCCTCTCTGTCAGCCATTTAATACATTGCGGGGCTGGAGCGCGGTGTGAAAGATGATTTCCCTTGGAGCATTTTTCAGCTCGTTCTTGCCTTTGACATCGTCAACCATCCAGCTGTATTAACCACTTAGAAACGAAATTCGGAATCATATCTGTCCACTGAGGTCAATAGTAAACAATGTACTATCTCACTGACTATACGTTAGCCTCTTAGACTTGTAAACTATTTAATATGTGTGATTTTGAGCTTTTTTTTTACTTAGATGTGATATACAATCAGATCGTTCTATAGATCATACCATAATGCAACAACCGAAGACTGCTATGAGCCCATCCTCATGTACATACAGATGTATGTTGTATTGATGTATCCATTACATTGCATTAGATTGGGCCCATAACTTACCTATGGGTAACCAATTAAAGAAATTCCTTATTTTTGTGGTCTTGGTGAAATACAATATGGAGTCACAAGTCAGGGGCCTCAACTGTCATAAAACAATCTCAACTTATAATAAGTATAAACTTTTAGATAGTCTATGCAGCAGATGTACCATACAACCACCGTGCTAAATAGTGTCTATCATGCCTGTACTATGACATCACAGTGTGTATTATCCCTGTACTATGACATCACTGTGTGTATTATCCCTGTACTGTGACATCACTGTGTGTATTATCCCTGTACTGTGACATCACTGTATGAATTATCTCTATAATATGATATCACTGAGTGAATTATCTCTGAACTGTTTTCTAACTGTGTTTATTATCCCTGTACTCTGACATCACTGTGTGTATTATCCCTGTACTGTGACATCACTGTGTTTATTATCCCTGTACTGTGACATAACTGTGTGTATATTCCCTGTACTCTGACATCACTGTGTTTTTTATCCCTGTACTCTGACATCACTGTGTGTATTATTCATGTACTGTGACATCACTGTGTGTATTATCTCTGTACTGTGACATAACTGTGTGTATATTCCCTGTACTCTGACATCACTGTGTGCATTATCCTCATACTGTGACATCACTGTGTGTATTATCTCTGTACTGTGACATCACTGTGTGTATTATCCCTGTACTGTGACATCACTGTGTGTATAATCCCTGTACTCTGACATCACTGTGTGTATTATCCCTGTACTGTGATATCACTGTGTGTATTATCCCTGTACTGTGACATCAATGTGTGTATTATCCCTGTACTGTGACATCACTGTGTGTATTATCCCTGTACTGTGACATCACTGTGTGTATAATCCCTGTACTGTGACATCACTGTGTGTATTATCCCTGTACTGTGACATCACTGTGTGTATTATCCCTGTACTGTGACATCACTGTGTGTATAATCCCTGTACTCTGACATCACTGTGTGTATTATCCCTGTACTGTGACATCACTGTGTGTATTATCCCTGTACTGTGACATCACTGTGTATTATCCCTGTACTGTGACATCACTGTGCATTATCCCTGTACTGTGACATCACTGTGCATTATCCCTGTACTGTGACATCACTGTGTGTATTGTCCCTGCACTGTGAGATCACTGTGTATATTATCCATGTACTGTGACATCACTGTGTGTATATTCCCTGTACTGTGACATCACTGTGTGTATTATCCTCATACTGTGACATCACTGTGTGTATTATCTCTGTACTGTGACATCACTGTGTGTATTATCCTCATACTGTGACATCACTGTATGTATTATCTCTATAATATATCACTGAGTGAATTATCTCTGAACTGTTTTCTAACTGTGTTTATTATCCCTGTACTCTGACATCACTGTGTTTATTATCCCTGTACTGTGACATCACTGTGTTTATTATCCCTGTACTGTGACATAACTGTGTGTATTATCCCTGTACTGTGACATCACTGTGCATTATCCCTGTACTGTGACATCACTGTGCATTATCCCTGTACTGTGACATCACTGTGTGTATTGTCCCTGCACTGTGACATCACTGTGTATATTATCCATGTACTGTGACATCACTGTGTGTATATTCCCTGTACTGTGACATCACTGTGTGTATTATCCTCATACTGTGACATCACTGTGTGTATTATCTCTGTACTGTGACATCACTGTGTGTATTATCCCTGTACTGTGACATCACTGTGTGTTTTCCCTGTACTGTGACATCGTTGTGTGTATTATCCCTGTACTGTGACATCACTGTATGTATTACCCCTGTACTGTGACATCACTGTGTGTATTGTCCCTGTACTGTGACATCACTGTATGTATTATCTCTATAATATATCACTGAGTGAATTATCTCTGAACTGTTTTCTAACTGTGTTTATTATCCCTGTACTGTGACATCACTGTGTGTATTATCCCTGTACTGTGACATCACTGTGTTTATTATCCCTGTACTGTGACATCACTGTGTTTATTATCCCTGTACTGTGACATAACTGTGTGTATTATCCCTGTACTGTGACATCACTGTGTGTATAATCCCTGTACTCTGACATCACTGTGTGTATTATCCCTGTACTGTGACATCACTGTGTGTATTATCCCTGTACTGTGACATCACTGTGTATTATCCCTGTACTGTGACATCACTGTGCATTATCCCTGTACTGTGACATCACTGTGTGTATTGTCCCTGCACTGTGACATCACTGTGTATATTATCCATGTACTGTGACATCACTGTGTGTATATTCCCAGTACTGAGACATCACTGTGTGTATTATCCTCATACTGTGACATCACTGTGTGTATTATCTCTGTACTGTGACATCACTGTGTGTATTATCCCTGTACTGTGACATCACTGTGTGTTTCCCTGTACTGTGACATCGCTGTGTGTATTATCCCTGTACTGTGACATCACTGTATGTATTACCCCTGTACTGTGACATCACCGTGTGTATTATCCCTGTACTGTGACATCACTGTATGTATTATCTCTATAATATATCACTGAGTGAATTATCTCTGAACTGTTTTCTAACTGTGTTTATTATCCCTGTACTCTGACATCACTGTGTTTATTATCCCTGTACTGTGACATCACTGTGTTTATTATCCCTGTACTGTGACATAACTGTGTGTATATTCCCTGTACTCTGACATCACTGTGTGTATCATCCCTGTACTCTGACATCACTGTGTGTATTATCCCTGTACTGTGACATCACTGTGTGTATTATCCTGTACTGGGACATCACTGTGTGTATTATCCCTGTACTCTGACATCACTATGTGTATTATCCCTGTACTGTGACATCACTGTGTGTATTATCCTTGTACTGTGACATCACTGTGTGTATTATCCCTGTACTGTGACATCACTGTGTGTATTATCCCTGTACTGTGACATCACTGTGTGTATTATCCTGTACTGGGACTTCACTGTGTGTATTATCCCTGTACTCTGACATCACTATGTGTATTATCCCTGTACTGTGACATCACTGTGTGTATTATCCTTGTACTGTGACATCACTGTGTGTATTATCCCTGTACTCTGACATCACTGTTTGTATATTCCCTGTACTGTGACATCACTGTGTGTATTATCCATGTACTGTGACATCACTGTGTGTAGTATTCCTGTACTGTGACATCACTGTGTGTATTATCCCTGTACTGTGACATCACTGTGTGTATATTCCCTGTACTCTGACATCACTGTGTGTATATTCCCTGTACTCTGACATCACTGTGTGTATATTCCCTGTACTCTGACATCACTGTGTGTATTATCCCTGTAATGTGACATCACTGTGTGTATTTTCCCTGTACTGTGACATCACTGTGTGTATATTCCCTGTACTCTGACATCACTGTGTGTATTATCCCTGTACTGTGACATCACTGTGTATATTATCCCTGTACTGTGACATCACTGTGTGTATTATCCCTGTACTGTGACATCACTGTGTGTATTATCCTGTACTGTGACATCACTGTGTGTAGTATCCCTGTACTGTGACATCACTGTGTGTATTATTCCTGTACTGTGACATCACTGTGTGTATTATTCCTGTACTGTGACATCACTGTGTGTATATTCCCTGTACTCTGACATCACTGTGTGTATTATCCCTGTACTGTGACATCACTGTGTGTATTATCCCTGTACTGTGACATCACTGTGTGTATTATCCTGTACTGTGACATCACTGTGTGTAGTATCCCTGTACTGTGACATCACTGTGTGTATTATTCCTGTACTGTGACATCACTGTGTGTATTATTCCTGTACTGTGACATCACTGAGTGTATATTCCCTGTACTCTGACATCACTGTGTGTATTATCCCTGTACTGTGACATCACTGTGTGTATATTCCCTGTACTCTGACATCACTTTGTGTATATTCCCTGTACTCTGACATCACTGTGTGTATATTCCCTGTACTCTGACATCACTGTCCGTGGGAGCCGGTGTAAATATGGAGACCGGACACAATTTTATGTATAGGGATATATTACAGCTGTTCTCCTCCAATCACTGTCCAAGGACTCATCGGGATAACTTGCCATAATGACGGGACAATTACTAATACATTAACACTGTGAAGGACAGGCTGGTGTCACAATTAGCAGGCGGTGACTTACCTGCTTAGTGTCATATTATGTTGTCTGGCAGATACTTGGATGCTGAGAAATGAGAGGAGAGTGAAACCGAGAAATGAGGATCCGACAAGGAAGAATATATTCAATAGATAATACTGAGAAGAAGGTCCATTGTGGAAAGTCCATTGTGCTGCACCTGTATCCAAAAGTTAGATCCTATATTCTGAGCTAAGTGTCCATATACATACAGGTAAGTTTCAACCAGTTTGTATATGAAAGAAACTAATACTCCCCCAATGATCCCTCTGTCCAAGGCCGGCCGTGGACCTATGTGCTGGTTACATCTGCACTGCATCTTGGTCTGCAAACAGGGTGTCCTTGCATCATATTTCTCTATGACACAAAGGCTCCACTGTACTGTGTTCAGTCTGCGAGACCTGACCTGCACCAGAAAGCAAATCTACAGGTTATATCAACAGGGTCCATTTCTGCCATAATTTCTCTTAATTACTAGTGCAAATTATGGTAAATCTCACCCACTTTATTATTACTTTCCAAAACTAATTAGAAAAGCACAAAACAGCACAAAAAAGCTGCAAATATTTTCAAATATTTAATCTCAATGAGATGAAAACGAGAGAAGCATGGAGCAAAGATAAAACTCTTTGTGTCTCTTTGTGCTTCTGTTCAGGAAAATTCAGAGGGGTTGTGCCACAAAACACTTATCCCCTATCCGAAGGTGTCAGATTTATTGGGTGTTGAAATCAGGGAAGAAAGTCTGATAGGGGTGAATCAGCCATAGCAAGAGAAGTTGTTCCAAGTCTCTGATTTCCAAGACTATGGGAAGTTGTTCCACATTCCAAGTCTGTGATTTCTCGAATATTGCATCTTTATATCACAAACTCATTCAAGTTCCCCAAGAAGTTTGGTCGCCCTCAAAACACAAATACAATAGAGAGGACAGGATAACGCAGAGAATCTCCATCAACAATTTCATTTCAACTCTGCAGCTGGAGTTGATCGCCAGTTCAGCACTGACCTGGGTAAGGATGTGTCTCCTCATACTGGGGGTCATTTACTAAGGGCCGATTCGCGTTTTCCCGACGTGTTACCCGAATATTTCCGATTTGCGCCGATTTTCCCTGTATTGCCCCGGGTTTTTGGCGCACACGATCGGATTGTGGCGCATTGGCGCTGGCACGCGCGCGACGGAAATCGGGGGCGTGGCCGAACGAAAACCCGAAGTATTCGGAAAAAACGCCGCATTTAAAAAAGGGAATTGTGTCGCGGAGCTTGCGCTTACCCTCACTCAGCAGGCCTCGGTGTATTGAAGTGCGTTCCGATGCTTTTCAGCGCAGCAGCGCCACCTGGTGGACGGCGGAGGAACTACCTTAATAAATCCCGGCCGGACCCAAATCCAGCGCAGAGAACACGCCGCTGGATCGCGAATGGACCGGGTAAGTAAATCTGCCCCACTGTGTCTCGACCTTTAAGAGCATTTGGACTCAAAACCCACTCTACAGTGACCAAACCTCTAGTTACCATAAGGAATCAAAAGGCTAGACTCCCCCTTGCTGAGGGGCTTGTTGTGTGGACAGAGGAAAAGTGGTCCACAGTTCATTCTAGTGATGAAAGGAAGTTTAACGTATTTGGATTCAATGGGAAACATTGGGGCTCATCTACTAGGGGTCTGTGGACCGCATTTTCATCACTTTTCCCGTCAATTTCCGTGTTGTGCCACATTTAACAGGGGTTTTTGGTGCACGCGATTGGATTTTGGTGCAATCGCGCCGACTTTCATGCGACACAAATTGGGGGGCGTGGCCGTTGCACAACCGAACGGATTCGGACTGCACGTGAGATTTTAAATTCAAATTGTGTTGTAAGACAATGCACTTACATGCACCGGGAAGAAGAAGGTGAACTCCGGCGGACCTCAGCGGGGAAGCGACACATGCAGGATCTCGGCCACACGAGCTACGTGAATCGAGCCACACTTCATCTTTGTCGAATCGTCCGGATTGGGGATCGCGCCAGGATCGGGTAAGTAAATGTGCCCCATTATGTTTGTTGACAATTTGAGGTAAATCTGATGCAGTGTGTAAAGAAGACAGTGAAAGGTGATGGAGGAAGTGTCATGGTTCGGAAAATGTTTTCTGTGGTAGGAGTTGGACTTTTCATACAGAGTGAATGCAAGTGTGTATCAGAACCTTCTTCAACAACACATGGTTCATTCCTTACATTCTTCACAGAGCCGTGTGAGAGACTAATGATGTCCAGTGCCTGAAGATGTGCTGAAGTCATTTACACTTCCTACTAATCAGTGACCTTCAGAAAATGTAGATTCTTTCTCCGCTACAGTTATTGCTATTCTATAATTATGATCATTACCTTTTTTGCTACATAAAACTTCTGTTGACACTTAAGTATAGATAACAAATATAAGAAGATTGTCACCGTGCCCGGATCTATGAGTAAGTGTCCCTGGCTTATCCATGCTTGGTTGTGATAGTAAATTTCCTATATTAGTAAGGGCCATATCACTGGGGGGAGTTTATCAATGTGTTGAATGATCCGACAGTACAGAGTTCAACAACAATAGTCTAGTGCTGCACCAGATTTATTATTGTGATGATGAATTCTGGTGTATTTTAACACGATTTTAGACCTGCTTTTAGCTGTGCGTCACAGTATGGCTCACCTTCCTAATTTTTTGGTGCACACACTATTTTAAACCCGAGCAGAACCTCTTTTCCCAAGGAGACGCCCCTTTCCCACAAGGTCATGCCCCCTCGTCAGACAAGTCAAAAAAATGGTCTAAAAGCATTGATAAAGTTTTCTGAAAGAATTTTTATACCATTTTTTTGGCGAAAATTAGATAGAAATCTGGCACAGGTGAATTAATAGAGTTGTATCCAGAGTCATTTCTATTGCTGGACCATCATAAATCATATCTTTTACCTCTTGTGTCACCCCTTCATCCTCATAGACTGTAAGCTCTTGTGTCACCTCCTCATCCTCATAGACTGTAAGCTCTTGTGTCACCCCTCATCCTCATAGACTGTAAGCTCTTGTGTCACCCCCTCATCCTCATAGACAAAAATCTCTTGCGTCACCCCATCATCCTCATAGACTGTAAGCTCTTGTGTCACCCCTCTCATCCTCATTCACTGTAAGCTCGTGTCACCCCCTCATCCTCATAGACTGTAAGCTCTAATGTCCCCTCCTCATCCTCATAGACTGTAAGCTCTTGTGTCACCCCCTCATCCTCATAGACTGTAAGCTCTTGTTTCCCCCTTCATCCTCATTCACTGTAAGCTCTTGTGTCACCCCCTCATCCTCATAGACTGTAAACTCTTATGTCACCTCCTCATCCTCATAGACTGTAAGCTCTTGTGTCACTCCCTCATCCTCATAGACTGTAAGCTCTTGTGTCACCCCCTCATCCTCATAGACTGTAAGCTCTTGTGTCACCTCCTCATCCTCATAGACTGTAAGCTCTTGTGTCACCCCCTCATCCTCATAGACTGTAAGCTCTTGTGTCACCTCCTCATCCTCATAGACTGTAAGCTCTAGTGTCACTCCCTCATCCTCATAGACTATAAGCTCTTGTGTCACCCCTCCTCCTCATAGACTGTATTTCTTGTGTCACCCCCTCATCCTCATAGACTGTAAGCTCTTGTGTCACCCCTCATCCTCATAGACTGTAAGCTCTTGTGTCACCCCCTCATCCTCATAGACTGTAAGCTCTTGTGTCACCCCTCATCCTCATAGACTGTAAGCTCTTGTGTCACCCCCTCATCCTCATAGACTGTAAGCTCTTGTGTCACCCACTCATCCTCATAGACTGTAAACTCTTGTGTCACTCCCTCATCCTCATAGACTATAAGCTCTTGTGTCACCCCTCCTCCTCATAGACTGTAAGCTCTTGTGTCACCCCCTCATCCTCATAGACTGTAAGCTCTTGTGTCACCCCCTCATCCTCATAGACTGTAAGCTCTTGTGTCACCTCCTCATCCTCATAGACTGTAAGCTCTTGTGTCACCCCCTCATCCTCATAGACTGTAAGCTCTTGTGTCACCTCCTCATCCTCATAGACTGTAAGCTCTAGTGTCCCCCCCTCATCCTCATTCACTGTAAGCTCTTGTGTCACCCCCTCATCCTCATAGACTGTAAGCTCTTGTGTTACCCCCCCATGCTCATAGACTGTAAGCTCTTGTGTCATCCCCTCATCCTCATAGACTGTAAGCTCTTATGTCACCTCCTCATCCTCATAGACTGTAAGCTCTTGTGTCATCCCCTCATCCTCATAGACTGTAAGCTCTTGTGTCCCCCCTCATCCTCATAGACTGTAAGCTCTTGTGTCACCCCCTCATCCTCATAGACTGTAAGTTTTTGTGTCACCTCATCATCCTCATAGACTGTAAGCTCTTGTGTCCCCCTTCATCCTCATAGACTGTAAGCTCTTGTGTCACCCCTCACCCTCATAGACTGTAAGCTCTTGTGTCACCCCCTCATCCTCATAGACTGTAAGCTCTTGTGTCACCCCTCATCCTCATAGACTGTAAGCTCTTGTGTCACCCCCTCATCCTCATAGACTGTAAGCTCTTGTGTCATCCCCTCATCCTCATAGACTGTAAGCTCTTGTGCCCCCCCCCCTCATCCTCATAGACTGTAAGCTCTTGTGTCACCCCCTCATCCTCATATACTGTGAGCTCTTGTGTCACCCCCTCATCCTCATAGACTGTAAGCTCTTGTGATCAGGGCCCTCACTCCTATTGTTCCATATGACTGTTTGTACTATGTAATGTAATATTATATTTGTATATGTCCCTTATAATTTGCAAAGCGCTACGGAATATGATAGCGCTATATAAAGATTATTATTTACTTCCTGGCGCTGCATTAGTAATAATCTCATTCTGTAAACTAGACTGTATAGTGACGGTGCAAGAAAATTGGGAAGTGTCGAGCTCTTTAAATCTCCCCTAAACTCTCCAATGTTGTCAGCGAGAATCGGCCGCGATTGTAGAACGAGTAAACAATGGCTATTCATTGCCAGCAAACGGAATTGTTTATCATCCGCTCCATCTATAACACTCAGCCAGCATCAACACACAATTACGGGTTCCTGTAGGCTCCATTGTTTAAAGTCTGCTAACTATACCATATTTTGTTTGCTTCATAAACACAGCTCTCTTCTTTTCAGTTTATCATGCTAATTGGGTAGAGGCTCAGCAGAACTTTTCAGCTGGGTAATGGCCTCATGAAAAGGCTTTAAATAGCAGCCTGCGAGTGTTCATGCCAGTCAGTAAACGGGCAAAGTGTTTGCTAGTTTCGACGCCCAGGTGATAATATGTGCTCCTACGCTGGAGTGTTTTTGGAATAGAAATGTACGTTTATGGCGGCTAAACAGCGTCTAGCGGAGAATTTTCGAAAGCTGGTGTGCTGCTGCCATCTAGTGTCCTCCTTAGGGTATAACAACCGTGGAAAATGTCAAAGGTCAAAAACGCAGAAAAAAAAAGGAGCTTTCTTTGCAATGAAGCCAACCAATGACTGACAGTCCAACAGGATAAAGCGTGTACAAATAATAATAGCTGCACTTTACAACTTGGCAGATTTCTTCCATCTTCAAGAGAAAGCAGGCAAATAAATGGATGGTAATATTGCCAAAGATGTGTTAAGTTAATGCCACGTCAGGCTCAGCCGCCAGAGGAGAGCGACATGAGGAGAACACAGCGGGGCTTGTTAAATGTTATCATCTCAGGTGCGGCATGCAATCCTCGCTTTATCTCATTTGAGCATGGCTCGTCTTTTAGAATAGGGGGCAAAGGAAAAAGCGCGCTGTTTAATGAAATGATGTGATTCTCAATAAGATAAGCTGGATAAACAGAATGCCTCATCTCCACCAATCTCCCAAAAATTACCGGATATAGATCAGGGCTATACACACTGAATGGATTAGGATACGCGCGCAGGCTGAACCTTAGGAAGGGATTAGTTCATTCCTGAGATCATTGTCACCGATCTATGTAATGAGATCCATCAGTGCTACCTACACGATACGTTACTTCTGATACACATGAAGGGGGTAACGTCGGGACTTGGAAAACAAACTATCTTGCCTTAAGAAAAGTTGAAGAAAAAGTGAAGATTTTTGAGCATCACTGCCTCCAGCCCTTCTCCATCCATTCCATTAGCATAACAGGATTTACATCATACCGGTGTAACAGGCCAGAGTATACCCCCAACCCAGACTATACCCAGGATTAAAGTGGCCAAGCTCAGATTATACCCCAGATTATAAACTGGCCTAGGCCACAATATACAGTAAACACCCCATGCTAGAATACACCCCCATCAGTAGCAGTGTGATACACGCAAGAATTACTCAAATTTTATACATTTTTTCGGGGATTCAGCTCTGATAAGTTAAATGAGAAACTTAGGCCGGCGCCACACAGGGCGCTTTGTCTGCGCTTGCAAACGCAAACGCAGACAAAGTCGCGCCCACCGGGGCGGGCCTCGGCCCGATCGCATCGGCGTTTCTATGGAAACGCCTGCGATCGTGAACGAGCCGCCGGTGTTTTGCGTGAATTTAACGCGAAACACCGGCGGCTCGTTCACGATCGCAGGCGTTTCCATAGAAACGCCGATG
Organism: Engystomops pustulosus; assembly: GCF_040894005.1. Classification (NCBI taxonomy): domain Eukaryota; kingdom Metazoa; phylum Chordata; class Amphibia; order Anura; family Leptodactylidae; genus Engystomops; species Engystomops pustulosus. Next base: position 183,057,374 of record NC_092414.1, read on the forward strand.
CGATCGGGCCGAGGCCCGCCCCGGTGGGCGCGACTTTGTCTGCGTTTGCGTTTGCAAGCGCAGACAAAGCGCCCTGTGTGGCGCCGGCCTTAAGTGTCAGGCTTCATTCCCACATTGAGGTTTTCTGATGCAGATGTGTAGCAGGTGTGGATCCTAATGGTGAGAACATATAGGGGCTTATTTACTAACGGTCCGCGGATCACACTTTTGTTGGATTTGCTCCGCTGTGACAGGTATTTAACTGGGGATTGTGTTGCATGTGATCGGATTGTGGAGCAGCTGTGCTGGCTTTCATGGACAGAAATGGGGGTTTGGGCCGTCAGACGACCTGACTGATTTGGACTGAGCGCGGGATTTAACTTTCAAATTGTGTCGCAAAACAATGCACTTACATGCACCAGCAAGAAGAAGGGGAACTCCATTAGACCTGAGACCAGGATATTGGGCACACAATCTTAGTAAATCGCGGTAGATGTGCATTCCAGTCGGACAATGCACTTTCGGGGAATGCTTCAGGACGGGTAAGTAAATGTGCCCCATAATGGAGATGCTGTTCATCCTCTTATTTTTTCTATGCTCCTGGTTTGGACATCAAAAATGCTTTCTTTCAAAAAACCTCATTCTTACCTCAGCATTCACATTGCCTAAAATAGACATTATTGGGGCTCATTTAGTAAGGGTCCGAATCGCGCATTTTCGTAGGGTTTCCCAAATATTTCCGATTTGCGCCAAATTGCCCCGGGATTTTGGCGCACGCAATCGGATTGTGGCGCATCGGCGCCGGCTTTCACACAACAGAAATCGGGGGCGTGGAGGTTGGAAAACCCGACGGATTTGGAAAAAAAACGGAATTTTAAAAAATTTGTGTCGCAAGTATAGCACTCACATGCACCAGGAAGAAGAAGGTGAACTCCGGCGGAGTCAGGAGGTCAAGATGAGCGGCAAAGGTTCAGGGTCGGAGGCAGGGCAGAAGGTCAGAGCTGGCAGTGGAGGAGCGTAAATGGGAACAGGTTCGGAGTCACAATGGGTAGTCGATACGTTGATACAATGATGCAAAGCAAGGAAACAAACTTTCTTAATGGCATAGAGCACGAAGATCTGGCAGGGTGTACAGGGAGAGGCAGGCCTAAATGGTCTTCTAGGAAATGGCCAACACCAAATAATGGTGTTCTGGCCCTTCAAATCTTCTGAAGCCGGCACGTGCACACCTTACAAGTCGGGGACGCGCGCCCTAGGGGTCGGGGAAGAACGCGCATGGCCGAGGGAGCGTAGACAGGTGCCGAGACAGGTAAGGAGCCATATTGACAGTAACACAATATAAACATGATGTAAATGAAAAGTATGGAAATGCAGGCTAATATTGTGTTTACATAGCGTTTATGTAAATTTTGGTATATACATTGTATTCAAGTTGCTTTTACATAAAGCAATAAATAAACGGGATGTTAATGCAATGTAAATGAAATGTCTAATACTGCGTTTACGTAGAGCTAAATCTAGTATAAATATTGCACTCACATTGCTTTTACAGAAATGTGGTTTAAATCAACGCAATGCAATGTAAACGCGATGTGTGAACGCAACCTAACAATGAATTCACATTGCTTTTATATAAACACGCTTTAAATATCTTGTTCCCACAACCAAGGGATGTTTCTGGCATGGTGGAAATGGGATGGGGTCAGTGCTCCTCGTCCCTCTTACCTTCATAACAAGATGATGAGACGTGGTGTGGGCAGCACGGTGGCTTAGTGGTTAGCATTACAGTTTTGCAGCGCTGGGATCCTGGGTTCAAGTCCCAGGGTCAACATCTGCAAAGAGTTCTATGTTCTCTCTGTGTTTGCATGGGTTTCCTCCCACACACCAAATCATACAGCTAGATTGTGAGCCCCATTGGAGACAGGGACTGATTTGTCGAGTTCTGTGCAGCACTGCGTAATCTGTGTGTGCTATATAAAAAAAGGAATTATTATTATTATTATGGTGTGCTCAACGCACCGTGGCCATGCATAATGCTAGTAATTGCCGGCCATAAGCAGTTTGTGAGGCCAGTTCACTGCCGCCCAAAATGGTTGTGTGCATGAGTTGAGAAAACCAGTGAAGTGATAATATAGGGGGTCATTTATTGGCCTTTCAAACGGAAAACTGGTGTCATTTTTTCTTTCCTCTCTGCGCCTCTTGCACCTAGGGCACAATGGAGCTTATTTACTTAGGGTCCCGCGGCTGCATTTTCATCGGGTTTCCCGACTTTTCGGGGATCACGTCGGGAATTGTGTCACACGTGATCAGATTTTGCCACATCGGTGCCGGCTTTCAGCGACACAAATCCGGGGCGGGCCGCCGGACAATCCGACGGATTTGGACTAAGCGCGGGATTTAACATTTAAATTTGTGTTGCATCCAATGCACTTACATGCATCGGGAGGAAGATGGTGAACTCCGGGGGACCTGATCGGGGAAGCACGATCTACTTGAACCGCGGCAGATGTGCATTCCGGTGGACATTCCAGATCGGGGAACGCGCAGGACCGGGTGAGTAAATGTGCCCCAATATTGGAGTTTTCCGACACTTTGGCATCGTTTGGTAATCCACCAGTTTTCTGGTTCTTCTATTTTTCTGACACGTTTTTTTCGCGCATTGCGTGGCGCAAAAAGAGAGCAGCTAAAAGTTGGTCTAGGGAGTTCTAAACCTTTTAGTCATGTGTGCCATTTAATAAATCCCTTGCGCCAGAACCTTGTATCTCACTCAAACACATAGTGATTTGGTGCCACACCGCTTTGTACTTGGGGAAAAGATAGGACATGTCCTATCTTTCCCTGTGTTATGGCACCGTGTACCATGCATCGCTATGGAGAGGGAAGGGGTCACCACTATTCCTCTCCATCCAAGTGAATGTATGCCCACTCAGCTACAGCCCGCCGGGCATCCGTTCATGTGAATGAAGCCCTAGAGCTACAAAACTCTGGTCTATGGAGTTTTATTTTGCCTTCATATAGGTTACACCATTTCGGTTGTGCGCCAATTCAATAACCCCATGCACCATCCTAGTGAAAATTAAAGCATGTGCGCCAGAAACAAGGACCCTGTGCCACAATTGAAAACGCCTACACTATGAAGAGGTATCAGATCTAAATGTGTTCCTGCCACATCTGTATTTCTTCTAAGAAAACTATGTTGGTGAGCTCCAGGTTTCACTAGGCCCTAGGGCGACAGAGCCTCAGTGGGCCTCTTTGCAATGAACTTAACTGACAGCATTCAAAATTCAGAAACTAAAACAATCTCCTGTCTAAACCAAACAACCCCCCCCCATGATTATTTTATATAACACCCCCTCACACTCCATTGGATTCCTTATGTACAACCTTATATGGGCCCCCCAGCAGCTCTGGGCCCCGGCACTTGCCCAGTGCTGGTGCCGATCATGCCTCCCAGCAGCCCAGTAATAGATTTGCATACTTGTGTCATGCTGCCTGTACTCACTAGGCTATTCTTTCTGGGTTTCATTCCTAGTGATTGTTGCAAAAGTTTTAGCTCAACTTATTATAGTTCTGCTTCATATTTCATTGTGACGAACAATAAATTATATAGAAACGCACACTGAGGTGTAATTTCAGCGCACTGCCTCATTCATTACACAGGAATATTCCTAGGGGTAGTCAATGCACGGAGACCAGAGCCGTGCTGCCAGTGCTGCCGTGCTGCCTTAAGTCACATACTTAAGAAGCCATGAGACTTATTCCAAAATACAAGCAAGGTTTTAAAAACCCAGCTAAAGAATGTGTGCACTTTACTGGGATGTGCCTTAAATCTTTAAAGGACATCTACCACCACATTAAGGGATAGTAGACTGTCACCAAATGCATGCTTGTTAACTTAGGGATTAAGTGGGAGTCCTCCTTCCATGTTCGGGCACGTCTGCTACCCCAAAATAAAGGGGAATCATAAACATGTTGGTTGTCCCCTTGTGCCAATGCCCGATTTATTAAAATATTTTAATAATTATTCCACTGGAAGTCTTCTGCATTTGGAATAATAATACAAGGTGCTATGGCACAATCGTTGGAGCTGAAGCCTAGTCGAACTGGCCACCACCACGAGTTTGCCTTTACCCTTCAGCTCTCTGGCTCTACCCCGACAACTGACCCTGGTGGCCACAGGATATATCCTTCCATGCTTAGTCTTGTGAACATGGTTCTGTCTAAGGCTGTGAAGGTTATAGAGGTGGTCAGTGGTGAGATGGTTTGGCATAAACCAAGAGCCCATTTGTGTAAATTTCCTTGGGCGGCGCTCCCTACTGGATTTCAGGGTCGGCACCTTGGGGGCTAATTCTGAACCCACTGCCCTCCCCCCAGTCCAGTTTCATTGTGTGTTTTCTGCAATTTGGAGAAACACAAATTGAGAAACACCCACTGCATTTCCCTGTAAGACCTGTGATGATGCCATCATCACATGACCTGCAGGGAAATGCATTGTACAGGGGCATCCTGAAATAAGAGAACTGCACTGTGGGGTGAGGGGAGAGGGAGACACAGTGAGGGGAACTGAAGGAAAGGGGAAATAGACATAAGGGGGCTCACTGAGGGGAAACATTGGGGCTATGTGAGGAGGGGACATGGGAGCTGTTTGAGGAGGAAACATGGGGGCTGTGTGATGGGGACATGGTGGCTGTGTGAGTAAAGGGGGAAACATGGGGGGCTGTGTGAGGTCTGTTTAAGGAGAGGGGAAAACATGGGGGCTGTGATAGAAGAGGGGGAAAGATGGGGGGCTGTGTGAGAAGAGGGGGAAACATGGGGGGTTATTTGAGAAAAGGGAGAAACATGGGGGGTTGTGTTGCAGAGAGGGGGAAACATAGGGGGTTGTGTGAAGAGAGGGGAAACATGGTGGGGTGTGTGAGGAGAGGGGGAAACATAGGGGGTTGTGTGAAGAGAGGGGAAAATATAGGTGGCTTTTTGTCTAGGGGGGCACATGGGGGCTTTGTGAGAAGGGGAAACGTGGGGGGCTGTGCGAGGAGAGAGGCAAACATGGAGGAGCTGTATGAAAGGAGGGGGAATCATAAGCATGTTAATATTATTAATATTTTAACAATTATTCCATAAGAATTCTTCTGCATTTGGAGTTTTTCCCCCTCCCAGTGCATGGCATTGAATACTACATGCTGCCATTAGAAAGCACAACCTGCCCTGCAGATAACAAGCCTCATACAGCTCTGGAAAAGGAGAAAGAAGAAAGTGAGCAGTCAAAAACAGAAAAGGGCTGTAATATTATAGGGGCTCAAGAACTTGGGTCCGTTGTATACCAAATGAATGTAGCACAAGGAAAGACATGAGCACTGCCGCTCCATTCACTGTCTATGGCACTGATGGAGATATCAGAGAACGGTGCAGAACTATCTCCCTCAGCGCAATAGAGATGAATAGAGCAGCATGGAGCGAGTTGTACTTTGCAGTACAACATACCCCCATCAAGTATTGTGTGGGTATCCGAAATTGATTATTTTCAGCATAGTATATGACTATTTGACCGGTGAAGGTAGGGGGAGTCTTTCTATAGTTCACCCTAAGGAGCAAAGAGCCTAGGTCAGTGATGGCAAACGTTTTAGAGGCCGAGTGCCCAAACTACAACAAAGACCCACTTATTTATCGCAAAGTGCCAACACAGAAATTTAATTAGTGATTTATACTCCCTTCTCTGTCACAGTTCTCATTGATACCAGCACCTGAGGACACCAATAAGCAGAAAATAGTCCCAGGCAGCGCTGTCACTTTAAAATAGCTCTGTGCACAGCAAGTCCTGGGATGTCTGGGACTGCAGGAAGATACCTGGAGTCCTCTCTGGTGATGGCCTGAGTGCCCACAGAAAGGGCTCTGAGTGCCACCTCTGGCACCAGTGCCATAGGTTAGCCATCACTGGCCTAGGTCTACCCTAGCATTGACCCTCATACCTATCTATGTGTCTAGAATTTTAAAAAAACACAATTAGGTGCAGCAGTCAATAGTGGGTGCACGTCCAGGAACTGATTCATCCTCAATATGCAATTTTAAAAATTGGCGGCACTCCAAAAATTCTAAAAACGAAATTTGGGTTCCTTTATTCCCATAGTGCAGCGTTTCAGCTCCATTAGCAGAAGCCTTTATCACAAAGGATAGAGAAAGACTTCTGATAAAGGAGCTGAATTCTATGTAGTGCCGTCATTTTTTTCGTCTATCTATTTGTAATGTATACCATATCTATTTCTATAAATCTCATATGTATGTATTTAGAATCTATTCATATGTTGCTATCTATATCATATCTATTTCTGTAAATCTCATACAGTATGTATGTATTTCTCTCTAACTTATTTCTACACATATGTTGATATCTATATCATATGTATTTGACTAGCTATCTATCTTTATTTATCTATCTAGCTCAATTCGGTCTATCTATCATCTATCTATCCCATATAATGAGAAGAGAATCATAGATAAGTCCTTGATACTTTCTAATCTAGTGATACAGCTATATTTAGCACACCCTCTGTTCTACAGAATATCACAGAAGACAATTCCCATATGGTATTCTCTACTGTCTCTCAATTTTACATTTAATACAGGCCCAACGTGAGAAATATCATTATGTGTAATTGTTGCCTTGTAGGCATTTTTCATCTGGGTTAAGTAAAAGTGCAAAATAAAACTGCCTTAACAATTACAATGGAAGTGAAGTTTGATGTTGGAAAGGAGGTGTGGGGGGAAACTACAGCTTCCTGTCTACCATTCCTATGTGCTACATGTGACTCTGGGAATCTGTGTGATTGCTGGGAGTCTGACTGCTGGGCCCTTCACTGATCACTGCAAATCCCATGAGGTGATATAATAATTAATAGTTCCTTTATTTATTTATATAGTGCACACAGATTACGTAGTACTGCACAGAGCCCCAATGGGGCTCACAATCTAATCAACCTACCAGTATGTTTGGAGTGTGGGAGGAAACCGGAGGACCCGGAGGAAACCCACGCAAACACAGAGAAAACATACAAACTCTTTGCATACGTTGACCCTGGGTCTTCCCTGATCACTGTAAATCCCATGAGGTGCCTAATAATAATAATAATAATAAATCTTAATTTATATGGCACCATTATATTTTGCATCCCTTTATACTTCATGGGGGACATATACAAATAATATAAGACATTACAGAGAAAAACATAGTCATTTGAGTCATAGGAGTAAGGACCCTGCTACTTAAAGCTACAGTCTATGAGGATGAGGGGGTGAGACAAGAGCTTACAGTCTATGAGGATGAGGGAGTGACACAAGAGCTTACAGTCTATGAGGATGAGGGGGTTACACAAGAGCTTACAGTCTATGAGGATGAGGGGGTGACACAAGAGCTTACAGTCTATGAGGATGAGGGGGTGACACAAGAGCTTACAGACTATGAGGATGAAGGGGTGACACAAGAGCTTACAGTCTATGAGGATGAGGGGGTGACACAAGAGCTTACAGTCTATGAGGATGAGGGGGTGACACAAGAGCTTACAGTCTATGAGGATGAGGGGGTGACACAAGAGCTTACAGTCTATGAGGATGAGGGGGTGACACAGGAGCTTACAGTCTATGAGGATGATGGGGTGACACAAGAGCTTACAGTCTATGAGGATGAGGGAGTGACACAAGAGCTTACAGTCTATGAGGATGAGGGGGTGACACAAGAGCTTACAGTCTATGAGGATGAGGGGGTGACACAAGAGCTTACAGTCTATGAGGATGAGGGGGTGACACAAGAGCTTACAGTCTATGAGGATGAGGGGGTGACACAGGAGCTTACAGTCTATGAGGATGAGGGGGTGACACAAGAGCTTACAGTCTATGAGGATGAGGGGATCACCCAAGAGCTTATAGTCTATGAGGATGAGGGGGTGACACAAGAGCTTACAGTCTATGAGGATGAGGGGGTGACACAGGAGCTTACAGTCTATGAGGATGAGGGGGGACACAAGAGCTTACAGTCGATGAGGATGAGGAAGGGCACAAGAGCTTACAGTCTATGAGAATGAGGGGGAGACACAAGAGCTTACAGTCTATGAGAATGAGGGGGGACACAAGAGCTTACAGTCTATGAGGATGAGGGGGGACACAAGAACTTACAGTCGATGAGGATGAGGGGGGACACAAGAGCTTACAGTCGATGAGGATGAGGAAGGGCACAAGACATCAACAACAAACAAAAGCGATGCAATTATAAGGCAACAGTTAAATTAAAATTTTATCAAGCCAAAAATGAAAGAGATACAAGATCAGATAAAAACACTTAAAATAGTGCTACCAGGAGCCGTTGGTGCACAATATTGAATGCTGCTGATAGATCCAGAAGAATGAGGAGAGAATATCCACTTTTGGATTTAGCAGTGAGGAGATCATTGGATGGTGAGGTGATAGATGGGGATATGTATAGATTTTTTGGTTGTTTTTATGTTGGTTTTTTGCCCTTTATAGCAAAATATGTAATCATTTTCAAAGGATATTAAACTTTTTATTTTTACTTATCTTACATTTTATTCCAGGAAGGGACTAAATCCAGCAATTTTCTGACCCCTGTTATAATATATTACAATTCTCTACAAAGTAGTTGCTGACAACCATACCATTGGTAGGATTTCATAGATTAATCCATAATGGCTAAAGTCCCTGGGCTGGTTTGGTAACACACTGACACCCCAGAATCCCCTTGCTAGTGTGTCCATATATATGGGGAACATTCATCCAGCCCATTAAATGCCATGGTTTCCATTGAACCGAGCATCTTACAAAAGCTACGGCCTTGCTACAAGGGCACTGGCATAGCTCATTAACTACCCATTGGTTAAACAACCGGTTCCAGAGGTGTAACTAGGAGAGGCCGGGCCCCATAGCAGATTTTTGCATGGGGCCCCCTTTCTCCTTAAAAATATACATATTTGTAAAATTACACGCATTTATACACTCGGATATACACACATTTATATGCATTTCTATACTCATACACACATTAATACACTCTTACACATGTATAAACTCATACACACACATTTTTGTACTGATACATATATTATATGAAAACATATAAAGTATATACACACACAGTATGTACACATCCAATGTATATAAATCATATAAATATATATTCCTCTCGTCCTACAGGCAGCACTGATGGGTAAGAGTCTGGAGTCCTAATTATGACAGAAGAACACAATAACAATGTTAATTAACAATAAATCAATTAACCGACTGCCCTATAAGTATCCTAGGAGTCAAGGAAGAGGCGTGTTTTTTTCTTCTGTCCTAATTAGGTTTACTGCCAGTATCCTCTTGCTCCCCTGAGGCCTGGGCTGTGGTGCACGTCCAGCAGGGTAGAAGCAAATGTCTTACCAGTGGCAATCTTGGTGAAACTACATTCTGAGGCTGTCCTTCCCCCCGTGGTGGCGGAAGTCCAGTATTTTCGGAGTTTCTGGATAAACTCCCCTCCTACTGCGTCTCCCATTGGAAGCGGGAACCGCTGTATTCTCAGGTACGGCTTTTGAATAAGCAGAGAAGTGGAGGTCAGATTTGTGTTGCACTCAATACTTTGGGGTATAGCTGCTGTTTTGCCGCATCTCCCCCTTCCTGAAGCCACCATCTACAATGTACCGTAAGGTGGTTTCTATATTGTTGTGAATAAAGCTCTTGCTAACCTTAGAGCTCAGCGCGTCCCCTGCATCCTTTTCTTATGTTAGAAGGATTTGGTTGTTAGCCCGGGTGTCGCCTCTGACCAGGTGCATTGCATTTCCTGTTGGGAATGTTTTAAGGCTGTACTGTTCAGGTATGCTCTCTGCACCTGCCAGGCAGCAGAGTCAGTCTGAGCTTAAGGTTTGTTCCTTTCATGAGTGCCCTTGTTCCTTCATTTGGCATGTCCTAACACTTGTTGTTTGTGTTACAGATGTCCAGCCTTGGTAAAAGGAAGAGAAAGTCTCATCATAGAGACTGTATTAGCTGTGAGCAACCTATACCGGATGATTGCCCTGGTGATGTTTGTGCCCCTTGTGCAGCTCCTGCTCAGACTTCAGGAGGAGACGTATTTTTTCAGTGGATGAAGGAAAAAATGTCTGCTGTGTTTGATGAGATGAGTTCAAAGAAAAAGAAGTCTAAAAAACGTAGAAAACATCATAGGCAATCATCTTCTATATCTTTACCTTCTAGTAGCTGCTCAGAAGCCCAGATAATTTCTGGGGATAGCCCTGAATCGGAAGGTTCTGGGCCAGATGTATCTGAGGATTTTTTTCTGTTTCACAAAGATAAAACCTCTAAATTGATCAAGATGGTTAAAAGTGTAATGGAGACAGATGAGTCTCATAATGACTCTGTTAACCAAGATGCACTTTTTTATTTTCCCAGAAAAAAAAAGCCAAAGTATTGCCTAGTCATCCTGATCTTAAAGTCCTCTTTGAACAGGGTTGGTCTAAGCCTGAAAAAAGATTTGATTTGGGGTCTCGTTTTCGAGCAGTATACAAAATCGACCCTAAAGAATCTGAAGAATGGGAATTGCCTCCCAAGATTGATATCCCAGTGGCTAAACTATCTAAAAAAATCTATTTTTCCTGCAGATGAATCTTCTTTACTTAAAGACCCTCTTGACAGGAAAGCTGACGCTATGCTCCGCAGAAGCTATCAACTCTCAGCAGCCATGGCTAAGGCATCTCTTGCTACTGTGCCTGTTGCACGAGCCTTAAGATTATGGCTAAGCCAGATTGGTCGGGACATTTTGGATGGAGTCCCTAGAGAAGAAATTTATGAGAATTTGTCTTCTGTTAAACTTGCAGGCGATTTTCTGTGTGATTTTTCTCTTGACTCTTTAAAACTTGCATCTAAGAACATGCTAACGGCTAACTCTGCACGTCGTGCCCTGTGGATAAAACCCTGGACAGGGGATGTAGCCTCCAAACATCACTTCTGTTCACTTCCCTTCCACCCATCTTCCTTGTTTGGGAAAGACCTGAAGGAGGTGTTGAAGAATCTTAGTGTAGATAAGGGGAACTCTTTTCCACAAGTAGCCAGTACCTCCAAAAAACCGAGCTTTCCACCTAGAAAAGCAAGACCGGAAAGACCTTTTCGTGCATTTCGTTACCGACGTAGAGGAGTTCAGAAGTCTAAAGACAGAACTGTCTTCCACAGTAAAAAAAACGAGAAGCCTGACTTCTGACGCCATGCCAGGTCTGTCTCCAGTAGGTGCAAGGGTGGCAGACTTCGCTCACTTATGGACAGACATCACATCCGATGCTTGGGTACTGTCCACAGTAAAAAACGGATACGCTTTGGAATTCGACAAGATTCCGCCAGAAAGATTTTTGAGTACAAAAATCGAGAAATCTCAGATCCTTCCCTTGTTGCACGAATTTATCCAAAAAAGAGCTCTAGAAGAAGTCCCTTTGTCAGAAAGAGGAAAAGGAGTGTACTCCGCCATATTTGCTGTACCAAAGCCAAACAACAGGTGGAGATTAATTATAGACCTCCGCTATCTAAACAAATTCTTGACCAAAATTGCATTCAAGATGGACTCCATAAAATCAGCCACCGCCATTCTACAGCAAAGCAACTACATGGCCAAAATAGACCTGGCCGATGCTTATCTCCACATTCCCATCAGGAGAGGTCACAGAAAATATCTGAGAATAGCAATTGTGACCAATTCAAGAACTCTTCACTACCAGTTCACCTGTCTGCCATTCGGCATTACATCAGCCCCTCGCGTCTTCACCAAGACCACCATAGTTCTGGCGGCTGCACTGAGACTTCGGGGGATACAGATCGTGCCCTATTTGGACGACTGGCTGATCATAGCAGAGAATCAATCTCTCTTGAAACTTCATCTTCAGATGACAATCGATCTTCTACAACAACTGGGTTTCCTAATCAATTGGGAAAAATCCCTTCTTATTCCAACAACCAGAATTCAGTTCCTGGGGTATATTCTCGACTCGTGCAGTATGACTATTCATCTTCCTCAGGAGAGAATCTTGAAAATCAAGCAGTCCGTGCACTACCTTATCAAGACAAGATGCACAATGGTCAGAACAGCCATGAGGGTCCTGGGTCTGATGACTTCAATAATAGAAGCAGTTCCTTGGGCAAAGGCACATTTCAGACAGCTACAACTCAACATTCTGGCTGTTTGGAACAAATCTCCAGCAGGATTCGACAAACCGATTGTACTAACTCCTCAGACCAGAGTCAGCATTGGTTGGTGGTTGAGGAAGAATTTGGCGTCCGGCAGATCTTTACGTTTTGTTCAACCCCAGATCCTGACAACCGATGCCTCATCCTCAGGTTGGGGGGCCCACCTCGGCAATCTCTGGGTTCAGGACAAATGGAATTACACAGACAGGACTCTGTCCTCAAATCAAAGAGAATTGAAAGCCATTTATTTAGCCCTGAAATTCTTTCAGACCCAGCTGAAAAAACAGCATGTGAAGGTACAGACCGACAATCTGTCATGTGTTTATTACATAAACAAGCAAGGGGGTACCAGGAGCACACCCCTCATCAAACTGTGTCAAAAGATTATCTCCTGGGCCGAGGAAAACCTTCAGTCTGTCAGCAGTCCACATTCGAGGGTCTCTGAACACTCAGGCAGACATTTTAAGCCGCTCTCAACTAAGACCAGGGGAATGGTCCCTGAACAGTGTTATCTTCCAACAGATTGTCAGTCGGTTCGGTTGTCCACAAATGGACATGATGGCGACCAAACAGAACTCGAAGTTGCCAATGTTTTGCTCTCTTTACAGGTCAGACCAACCCTATGCAGTGGATGCCCTGTCTCTTCCCTGGACCAACCTGTTCATTTACATATTTCCTCCGATACCGCTCATTCAGAGGATACTTTACAAAATCAAAGAAGAGAAACCGAATGCAATTCTGATCCTACCATTTTGGCCATGCAGAGTATGGTTTCCTCTTGTAATGAGGTTGTCCAAGGGCGAATATTGGAAACTTCCTGCAGTTCCACATCTCTTGAAACAGATGGGGTTTTTCCATCCATCACCACAGAAGCTACAGCTTACGGCCTGGAGATTGAGAAGAAGACCCTAACAGGTCTAGGTCTTTCATCCAGAGTTATAAAGACATTGTTGTCAGCTAGAAGACCAGCGACCATTAAGTCCTATGGTAGAGTTTGGAAAGTCTTCACATCCTGGTGTTCAGATAATTCTGTATCTGAACCTTCAGTCTCAGATATTCTTACTTTTCTACAGGATGGCCTTGATAAAGGTTTAAAACCTGCTACCTTGAAGCTTCAGTTTGCTGCAATCAATGCTTTAAATAACAATAGATTCTCATCTAATCATTTAGTACGGAGATTCTTCAAGGCTTTAAGGAACATCAAACCTCCTATTAGGCCACCATGTCCACAGTGGGATCTTGCCTTGGTCCTACATCATCTCACAGAACCTCCCTTTGAGCCTATACAGGAAGCTTCTCTCAAATGTTTATCGTGGAAGACCTTTTTAGTTGCCGTTTCCACTGCTAGAAGAATTTCAGAGCTGCAAGCCTTATCCTGCAAAGAGCCATACTTACAGATAAGACCAGACTGCATCATACTAAGAACCGTTCCATCGTTTCTTCCTAAAGTGGCCTCAGTTTCTAATTTAAATCAGGAATATTATCTTCCAGCTTTGTGTCCAACTCCTGCTAATGCTCATCAGCAAGTTCTGCATCTTCTGGATGTTAGAAGATCCGTCTTGACTTATCTAGAGAAGACAAAATCTTTTAGAAAATCTGAATCTCTGTTTCTCCAATTTCAAGGTCCAAGAAAAGGGATGAAGGCCTCTGCAGCCTCTCTCTCTCGATGGATAAAGCAGAGTATTTCTATGGCTTACAGAGCCTTGGGACAACGTTCACCTTTACAGATTAGGGCTCATTCTACAAGATCTACTGCTACTTCCTGGGCAGAGTATGCAATGCTCTCTATAGATCAGATCTGTCAAGCAGCTTCTTGGACTTCTTCTAATACCTTTGCTAAACATTACAGGCTGGATGTCTCCTCAGCTGGCTCAGCCTTTGGCGTATCGGTGCTATCTACAGTGGCTTCGAAAATTTGTCCCCCCCTTTGATTTGCTACCTAAATCCCATCAGTGCTGCCTGTAGGACGAGAGGAAGATCTAAATTTTGCTTACCTGAAAATTTCTTTTCCTCGAAGTCCAAAGGCAGCACTATTATATTCCCTCCCAATAAAATAATTTTTTTGCTGCATAAAACACGCCTCTTCCTTGACTCCTAGGATACTTATAGGGCAGTCGGTTAATTGATTTATTGTTAATTAACATTGTTATTGTGTTCTTCTGTCATAATTAGGACTCCAGACTCTTACCCATCAGTGCTGCCTTTGGACTTCGAGGAAAAGAAATTTTCAGGTAAGCAAAATTTAGATCTTATATACACATCATATACACACATTATGTTTAGTCCATATACATTATAAACACACACTTTGTGTTATATATACACAAAGTATAAACCCATACATATAGCATATACACACCTACATACAGTATGTAGACATCATCCGTACATACATACATAGAGTATATACATACCATACATCATATGCACACATACAGAACTTACACACATACCTAAAGTATATAGACATAAACATATAGTATACACTCTGTATATATAGCATATACATAAACACACACATACAACATACACAGACAGATAGATGGATAGATAGATAGATATGTGATAGATAGATAGATAGATAGATAGATAGATAGCCGGGCACGAGGCTACACAGCGCGGCTACTCCACGCCCCAGTAGCCACGTTACTCCTCCTACCCTGTGTGTTCAGCGCGCGGCATCCGACAAGCCGGAGTTCTGCGCATGCGCAGTAGCTCCGGCCTCGGAGCTGTGGCTGCTCAGCTGCGTTCTGCGCATGCGCAGAACGCCAGCATGTCGGGCGAGGGCGCGCAGCTACGAGGAGCTGCGCGCCGAACACACAGGGTAGGAGGAGTAACGTGGCTACTGGGGCGTGGAGTAGCCGCGCTGTGTAGCCTCGTGCCCGGCTACTCCACGCCCCAGTAGCCGCATAACTAAATTTACATGTTAGGGGAATAAAGTTTATTAAAAGTTAGCGGGGACGTGAGGATTAGCTCTAAAAAGAGCTCTCCTCACGTCCCTTACATCCACCTACCACCCGATCTACCTTTATAGGTAGAATCGTGGTGGTAGGTTCCCTTTAAGGCAGCTTTGGGCTAAGTTCTAGAGCACCTGCAGTGCTACCTGTTGCTGGACCTGCACCTCCTCCACCACTCCCTGCAGGGCTATGTATCCGGCCTGGAGGGGACTTTCATCTGCGTGTGCCGCGCGGAAATGTGATATTAGAGTCTGACTACGGGAGAACAAGTTTGCGCCATCTGGGGGGAGCATAAAATAATTAAGCCACACTCCCATCTCCTGTCTGCCTGACGGGACAATGTAATGAAGTAGCGCCACAGTCCACCCGAGAGCACGGCCATGATTTGTTTTAAATCGCCCGTGCGCCACGGGCCCCTGGCCCTTGTGGGCCCCGTAGCAACCGCTACGGCTGCTATGGCGGTAGTTACGCCACTGCCCGGTTCACATCACCACCGGTAGCACCTACAATTGTGGCCGGCACCGATCGCAGGTGTTATTCTTTACACGCCATGGTCAAAGCCGACCCGCGTGGCATGTAGTTGTGCAGAATGCAAGCGGGCCATAACTTTCCCAAAGATCGTGGTTCCCAGTGACGTCATACTGATGCCGAATACAGGGCAAAGGTCCGCATATCACCAAATATGACAGGAAGCCACAACACACATGTGAATACTAGAGCAATGATGCAAGCAAATAATTCGACAATGAAGGTAAACAATTGCAAGAGGATAAAATACTCTTCTTTAGTATATATGTTGTATTTTGAACGTATTAGTAGATGTGATTCAATTAAATCATATTATTCACGTTTTTTGCTTGTACAGCAGACCTATTGCACATCTGTAAAACCGAGAAAGAGTTAAAGGACAGACACAACGATAGCGATCGAAGGATTAAAACTTCTATTTTAATGTTCAGATACAATCTTGCCTCTATTTAGCCGACTTCTTTAATGCCTGGCAGCTGTGTCTTTTGGTTGGCACCACGTGACTTGAAAGGAGATATTAATTCAATGGTGGCCATAGGGGCCAGGTATGTGACTGGCACTTCCTAATTCTTACCTACCTCATCAGAGATAAGAGGAGTCTGAGTTGCAGATAAGACCCTCAGCCATGCAGTGATAAGATTGTATTAAGGGCTGAGGGAAGAAAGCTTAATACCCCTCCGAAGACAACCAGCCGTGCATGCGTGCGGCCATACTGGCAGTAAAGCTTTGAAGATTTGCCATGGCTGCTGTGTATAGAATGAAGACTGCCACCTGGAGACTTTGCCTTTAGGTTTAGGGGGCTTACATAGCAAATGCTATTGTACATAAAGTATAACTTTCAAAGTTTTCTGAGAATAAAGTGCAAGTCAAAAAAAGAACGGTCAGACTATTAGAAAAATCATCTTCTAAGGCTGAAATGAGGGTTGGGTTTTGCCTGGTTTTGCCTACAGTAGGGTCAGAGTTATTTACTAGTTGACCAATGTCTGATGTCAGATGAGAAATTAGGTGCCTATATAGTGGATTTCAAAAGTATTTATTTAGTAACAGCCACAAACTTTTATGTATTTTATTGATGTTTTATAAGACAGAGCAGCACAATATCAAGTATTTCTAAAGTGTAAAACATTGGGGCAGATTTACTTACCCGGTCCATTCGCGATCCAGCGGCACGTTCTCTGCAGTGGATTCTGGTCCGGCCAGGATTCATTAAGGCAGTTCCTCTGACGCTGCTGTGCTGAAGAGCATCGGAACGCACTCAAGTTCACCGGCCTATTCCTAGTGAAGGTACATGCAAGCTCCGCAACACTTTTTTTTTTAAATGCGGCGTTTTTTTCCCAATCCGTCGGATGTTCATTCGACCACGCCCCCGATTTTCGTTGCGTGCATGCCAGCGCCAATGCGCCACAATCCGATTGCGTGCGCCAAAATCCCAGGGCAATTCAGGGGAAATCGGCGCAAATTGGAAATATTTGGGTAACACGTCGGAAAAACGCGAATCGGGCCCTTAGTAAATGACCCCCATTATACATTCAGCCCCCTGAGTCAATAATTTGCTGGACCACCTTTTGCTACAATGACGAGGTCTTCCTGGGTCATGTCTTTACCAGTTTTGCACATCCAGGAGCTGGTAAGTCAGTTTCTTTGGGGAAACAAAGCCAAAATTGTCTATGATGGGTAATGGAAGAAGGTGATGTCCATTTTTTGGAACACTGTATATATGGGTAGTGTAGATCAGGGGTAGTAGAAGTGTAGATCAGGGGTACATCTTGTCTCCTCAAATATCTGGAATAAACTTCTGGTTCATTTAGTGTGTGATAAATCTTTAAACTCTTCTCCCCCTGTTGTACTGATAAATTTTAACATGTGGACACTGCTGAATGGTTTTCTGAACTTCTTCAATAGTTCTCCTGGATGAGCATCGCACTCCGGTGTAATGTCCTCCGGTAGGCTGTTTGATTGATAGGGCAGCAGCCTCTATGAGCAGGGCATGTGTGCGGAAAGGCTGCTCCCATTGGCTTCTGTGGCAATTAATTACTGAGTGAGATATTTTGATACTCTGCTGTGATTTTGCTGTCATTCTGACCGGAAACCTGACCCTTAACTACTCTTCTGTCTTACAATTTTGTACCTTGTCAGCACCTTGTTTTTTGGTCTGGTTTGTTTGATTTTACCTTGTAGTCTGTCCTGTGTCCCTTTGTTTGTTGTCTTTTTTATTGTACTGAGCAGTTGTTCAGGGTATGGACCGCCACCCAGTTGTCGTCTGTGATTTAGTACAGGGCTGGCAGATAAGGAGAGAAAGGTAGCTCAGAGCTCAAACTTCTTCCCTTTCTTGGCAATGGTAATACAAAGTGTGGGGTAATGCAGGCGCCTAGAATGATGATTATGTCTCTAGCATGACCAAGAAAAACATGTTTAAATCTCTTTAGAGCTGTGATGGCCCCAGCGCATAGCCAAGAGACATCTTAGCCATCTCTGACAAGAAGAACCCTTCAACAATTAACTGGTTTCTGGTTATCAGGACAAAGGAGGGAACTTTCAATTATAACTTACTGGAGGTCCAAACCATGTGTACCACTAAGACACCTGTGGCTTTTATTATAAACCACCATTGGATCTTCATGTTCCCTAACATGCCATTAAAAATGAACGTACCTTGATGTCAGTAATTAGTTTCAACTCTAAACAATAACGGATGGTCAGTGACGTCAATTTCTGCTTGGTGCCTGAAAACTATAATGTTTACACCACTAGAGGAATTTACTTGTCCTCTGCAATACTTGAGTGGCACTTTCTATCTCCCACATGATGGTCCCAAGACAAAGCAGCTTTGCTAATGCAATTAAAATTCTAATTATTCTCAGTCCATCGCATTTCATTTCCTTGTGGAGCATCTAAAACTGATTATAGAGGCCCTCTGACCCCAGGATACTTAACTAACTCAACCCATAGAGAACCTCTGAGAGTAAACTTTTTACTATTATACATGAACAAGGGTTAAAATTCCATCTCGGAAGTCTAAAGAAGATTGTCTTGTCCCGATCTTCCCGCCTCGGAATCCTGTGGATTTCATATTAATCTTTTAACACAGAAACAGTTTAGTTGCTATTAGATAATTTTTTCAAATTAAGGCTCCCCATGCGGTATTCTAAATCCTCCTCCAATCCTATTATGCCTATCTGGACGTCATACACTATTAAAAGCAAATAAATACATAGATGAATGATTTGCCTCTTATGTAATTCTGTTCCTTCAAGGATCCATCTGGAAAAAGTGTCAGGGAATGACATTATAATGGAATAATTCTCACTAGAATGAATAAGAATTACACTAAATCTGTCTTTTACTGTGTCTGCCAGTTGCAAATGCAGAAATAATGTCTAAGCAACTATTAATACTAAATGGGCATCACTGCCACAGAATGATATGTAGAATTCTACATTTCTTGTCTAAACACTCCCATTCACTTCAGGTTGTGTTGTGGACCAGCTCCTTATATTAAAACTTCTTATGCCACTTATTAACTATTGCTGGCAAGGTCTATATCTGGGAATATACAGTATATGGAGGGCTAGATTGACTTTGTACCTATGGCACAATGCATAACCGATGGTGGGTGCTCCCTTGCCGACACCCTTTTTTACCTTTGGATTAACTGGATGAGAAATCATTAGTTTAGCCTTTCCTCCCACAATCTTGAAGCCATTCAAAAACATTGTTATACACCCAAGTAGGGATTTCCAAAATAATAGAATTTTCTGAGATTCACTCATTTAAACCAATCAGGTTTGGATTGCCGCAAGAGTACCAGATGATCCACCGGACATCCTTCCTTTGTACCCATGTTCTACAATATTTAAAAAAAGCATTCCAAAAGTTCATGAAAGAGTAAACCCATTGGAACCCAATCAGCCAATCAATTATCAGTGCATTCTTTTTCTTATTGGTTCACTACAAATATTATATTAGATCATATGTATGATGTGTCCTTTGGATGCAGTTATAAAGACATGATGTGATCTGTAGGTAAAGGTATGGGTCTTTTCCAAACCCACCACACATTATTCAGTCCCATGCCACTGTGATGGTTCCTTAGGGACATTCAATGCTTCCTATCAGTAAACCAACATCTGACAGTCTCCATTATACTGTAGCTCACTGGGGCTGTTGGACACTGGCTGATTACATTGCCTACGACATATCATTATGAATGGAACATGATGTGAATATAATGCCTCTACCTTTATACAGATCACACAGATCACCCCCTCAGATTCTACTAAAAGGGAATCCATCTCTACGATTTACCCAAACTCTCTGCTATGTTATGTAGGGATATACCCGCACAATTTTATAGAAATATAAAAATTAGGCTGAAGTGCTTTATCAGAGCATCTCGAGGCTCCTGCTCCATACCTCACTGGACTCAGGAGTGGTGTAGCTGAAGGGCGAAGGCTTAGAGAATGCTTTGAGTGACATCAGTGCCACCCGATTAGAAACTCAAAATCCTCATGAGGTTCTTATGCTTGCTAAATGCAACTTTATAGCTGGTAGCTTCACATATAAAGCATGGGTACCAGAGGCACTAAAAATTATGGTCTTGGGATCGAAACTATATAACTAATTGAAACCAAAATACTTTACTGGGTTTATTGCATGACAGAAACCAATGGTGCCCGTCACACCATGTTACTTGTAATAAGTGTTTGTGTTTGGATTAACTAAGCCACACCCTACTCCTTGCATTTCATTCCTGCCCAGCAAGGATTACTAGCCTGATGGACATATCCCCAGTGTGCTGCTGGAGGCGTGTCCGGCAACTGCCTTATATACCTGCCTATTCCCATCATACCTTGCTGGTTATTTCAAGTCTTACCTGTGTATCTAGTGTTCTTGCTATTTTGTTTGGTATTCTGTGTTTTGTTTCCCATTCTGTAGCTGTATCTGTTGTTTGTCCCTTGGTATCGTTTACCTCCTAGTGTTATCCCGCTTTCCCTGTCTCAGTCCTGTGTTAGTGTTCTGTGCGCCAGTGTGAACACTGGTCTATTCCTGTATTCCGGTTACCTGTCCGCTCCACCATCCAGCAGCCGCCAGACGAAGTAAGTTTTCCCTGTCATCTTGTAGGGTCGCTTAGGGACCGTCAGTTAAGTTCCTGATAGTGGGCTCGCCTTTATCAGGGCAGTTTATCTGCTTTAGGCAGGGCCTTAGCCAGCAGGGACGTCGCAGGGTGAGTTCGCCACCACCTACCTAGTCTGACAGCTAGCGCCAAGCCTGGTTGTGGTTGCGCAGTTGCTGGATAGGTACTGACAAAACTAGGTGTAAAAAAAAATATCACAGCCGATGATAAGTTTGGTACATGTTGGACTGTTTTTTAACTTTATACCAGCTTAGGGTGATGCGCCATATTTTTTAAGAGAAATATGGCACATCATAAGCCATGGCTCTTTCCAGTGAGTCCCACTTAGTTTAAGCTTAGTTTCGTTGTGTACATCTTGTACAATGCAAGTCTCTGTGAATCAGGAGCATCATTATGCCTTGCTGTGAAATTTTTGCCATCTATTCCTAAATGTACAAGGCAAAAAAAGATCACTCAACAAATGGGAATAAATAATATAAAAGTTTTAGCTTCATTGTCTATTAAACTCGAATTCTTAGAGTTTGTAGTGAGAACACCTACAATGGACAATGGGTTGGCTTCTCTCCAATCTCATTTCCCACAGTTCTCTGAGAAATTTCTCAGCTGAGCGCAACTTTTTTTCCCCTCATTACCAACCGTTGCTTATGACCTGAGGCTGTTCCCTGTTTCATCCGAATTACAAGAATTCTTCCAAAACCTCTGAACTGTATCCCGTTGTGCAGAACAGACGATAACAGCGGCGGCTGATGTGAAAATACTAAACAAATAGCTTTATGACTTGAATGAAATGATTCCACATTGATCACAGTATTTTCATAATCATTTTACAATATGTTTATATTTTTATCCCATTCATTGTGAGATTAAAGTATAAGCAGCTCTGAGAGATTTCCTTGCAGTAAGATGTGTACATACACATAAAAGAGACCAGGCTGCTGCCATGACCCCAAAAACAGCTTGTAAATGCAATAAAGATCAGCAGTGATGATATAAAACAAATCATTCCAAACTTACAGTCTGTGTTGGTCTTATGGAAAAGAGAAAAAACGTGTTATTCACTGCTGTAGACTTGTCTGAGTGGATACAGAAAGATCAGCATTGATAGTGATGGGTAATTGGCACATTAACATCACAGAATGCAGCTATTCATACACATACTTACCGTCTCATAGTATTATTTAGTATTATAGCATATGGAGGCATAATAAAAAAAAAAAAGCTTATTGGTATTGATGACCAGACCCAAAACCGGACCATTAGCCAAACATTTGTTGTCCGGGCTCACCTCCTGTGATCAGTCTTTGAAAGTTATTTAAAGAGTAACACCCAAGATCGGTGGCAGCACCCCACCCATCACAGGTGTTACCATTGGAGGTGACCACACCTTCACATTTGGGTTTGAACCTTAACGTGCCCGTTAATTCTTATTTATTGCTAAATAGTGAGGAGTGGACCCAAACCACAGGTTCAGCAAACATTTCGGGTTCGGGTCTACAGAACATGGATCGGGACTTCAGTCAAAAGTCCTGGTTTGTTTCACCCTACACTGGGAACAACCATGATTAGTACTGCCACTGATCGTGGGTGTTATCCTTTACACGGCAAATCCACCCATGGCATGTACTTGTTGCCACTGTTTTGGCAGTGATGTTGTCGCTCCTTGCGGTGTCGCTCCTCATGGGGAGAAACAAGGTTTCTATCAAAATCCCAGCGTGCGTGCGGACAGCTTTGCCCCTCGATCACTTACCCACAGAAAGGGTGTTACCATGTGATTTCAAGAATGGGGTCCGCTTATCACGATTGGTAAAATTTTTCTGTGAAATCTCTGTGGAAGGGTCCACAATCTCAGCAAAATTTATCAGTGGCGGTAAGCAATTGCATGCGGTATCCAAACCTTTGGGTTTGCCCAAACTACAATGGTTTGCTGCTCTACAATGTTTTGGAGCCATGGCGCCACAACTTATGATAGGGTTTCTCAGGGAAGATGGAAGGACTAAGACAGATGAGGTGATATCACAGTAATGGTAAGAGAGTCATGAGTAGACAATGGGGGTCATTTACTAAGGGCCCGATTCGCGTTTTCCCGATTTGTTACCCGAATATTTCCGATTTGCGCTGATTTTCCCTGAATTGCCCCGAGATTTTGGCACACGCGATCGGATTGTGGCACATCGGCGCTGGCATGTACGCGACGGAAATCGGGGGCGTGGCCGAACGAAAACCCGCCGGATTCGGAAAAACCGCCGCATTTAAAAAAAGGGGAAAGTGTCGCGGAGCTTGCACTTACCTTCACTAGGAATAGGCTGTTGTACTTGAGTGCTTTCCGATGCTCTTCAGCGCAGCAGCGCCACCTGGTGGACGTCGGAGGAACTGCCTTAATGAATCCCGGCCGGACCCGAATCCACCGCAGAGAATGCGCCGCTGGGTCGCGAATGGACCGGGTAAGTAAATCTGCCCCAATCTATCAAGCCTTGTGCACCAGCTTTTTGGTGCATAAGACATGAAGAAGTCAGTGAAAAAGGCAGTGAAGTGACCGGCCCATGTCCTGCATTCCATCAATATTTGATTGCCTTAGAAGACCAAAGACTAATTATCCTTATCCAATCCTGCTCAAGCCCCTTTTGCTTGCCTGTTGAACTCTGTAAAGAGTATTAATTTGACTTTGGTCAAGTCTTTTATGATCTGGCTGCACAACTCTATTGGTTTTTAAAGTGATATAGCAGTCACATGTCCGTCGTATATCAGTCAGTCACATGCTCCAATACAGAACCTGTAGTGCATGACATGGCAAAACATGACAATAGCAATTAGGAGGCCTCCATTGCTACAGGGCTAGTGGTAATTCATAGGAGCAGTTGGGAGCAAATCAGTTTAATACTAAATAGTGAGATCTGTTTGAGTTGAAGTTAATGGGGGTCATTTACTAAGGGCCCGATTCGCGTTTTCCCGACGTGTTACCCGAATATTTCCGATTTGCGCCGATTTTCCCTGTATTGCCCCGGGATTTTGGCGCACGCGATCGGATTGTGGCGCATCGGCACCGGCGTGCACGCAACGGAAATCGGGGGGTGTGGCCGAGCGAAAACCCGACGGATTCGGAAAAACCGCCACATGTAAAACAATAAAAGTGTCGCTTGGGACGCGCTTACCTTCACTTGGTCCACCTCGGTGAATTTCAGGGCATTCGAATGCTTTTCAGCGCAGCAGCGCCGCCTGGTGGATGGCGGAGGAACTACCTTGATGAATCCCGGCCAGACCCGAATCCAGCGCAGAAAACGCGCCGCTGGATCGCGAACGGACCGGGTAAGTAAATCTGCCCCAATGTCCTGAGGTTGGTGGACCATTAGTGAACCTTTCCTGGGTGCAGTTTATAAATATGGATGTGAAGACTTTGTTGTCTTTTAAACATCATAAAATAACATTATTAAGGAAAAAGAGTCTATAAATTGTATTTTTTAATTTTTTCTGTGTCTCTGGAAAGAATACATGAGAAATGAGCAAGACAAACAAAGGAACCACTAATGTCCATTGAATGTAATAGGTGCAATCAATTTCCACTTGCTTATGACCCACTTCCAGCATAATGCAGCATTCAGATCCTGATAACATATACCTACGAGGACTGCAGCGTGGCACATAGCTCTCCTCCCCCACCACAAGTGCTTCATTGTGGTAATTGTCTCTCTTCCTCCTCAGGAAATCTGCTCATTTTTTTATATTTGTAAAAAAGAAAAATACGATATCTAAAGGTACTTGAAATGTACTCTGTGTCCCTCTAAAATTGGGACTGCACTATATTACTTTTATCATTCCCCAAATTGCATATGATACTTGCTCCATAGAGAGAGATGTATTATCAGATAAACAAGAGAAAATGGAATGAGCAATTCCTGTTTTTTTATTTTATGATTTTTTTTTTCCCCGACAACAAAAAGTAAATGAGGAGGTTGCGCTCGTTTTAAGGATGACTCTCCATCTACTAATGCAGCCAGCATGGACTATTTTGGCTTATGCGTATTCAGTTAATTACATTTGGGATGTTCAGATGATTTTTTGCGTGGATATGAGAGCTTTCAGAACACAACATGTTCCAGGACATGAATGGGAGTAAAATTAACGGAGAGCACTAGACACCGTTCTCTGTGATTGTCTGCTAATGCTTTATAACTCAGCAAACAAAGGAATACTACAAAAATAAAGCAGATTTATGCATTTATTATGTGTTAACAGCCTGCTATAAAGGACAGCTGGAGACCTCTGATTCATGGAAGCCGGTGCAACGTTCATGCAAATGGTCAATGATGTTCTTATTATTGTATGGCCGATTCATGATGATCTATTAGCCATGTTCCTTCATTTCTCTCTTTTTGCATAGACTACGTTGCTCATTGTTACTGAAAAGGGTGTCATTGGTCCTAGTGGCCTTCGCTGTCTTCTGCTAGGACCTGCAAGTGTTTGGTGACCTTTAAGGACCTGCAAATGTTATATAACCTTTGTATGGTGATGAAATAGCTTAAAGACCTGCATTTTTTTGTATAAAGGAGAAAAGAGGTGAATCATTATCTTCTTTTGCTACAGGGTAAGAACTAGTAGCCAGCGATATGTAGATAGGTGTAGTTCTCTCTTGTTCCTTCTTACCTAAAGTATCTTCTGAGACCCCATAATAATAACTTGCTCATATACAACCCTTTTCTGAAAGATCATCTTAGACTATGTTCTCATTGGCAGCACTTTACTAATCAGATGATCAGAAGGAGCATTTTTATGAAAACAAGCCAATGTGTGGGTAGATGGCTTGGGGCCAGTTGTAGCAAGAGAAACAAAGAATATTGGGGGCCAACATGGGGGATCAAACATGTGAGTGGCATTCTCTATAAAAGAATAGAAAGAAAATGAATGTTTGGGTAACCAAGGGTTTTTCCAGTATTAGGATATTTGCGGCCAATCTTTAGGACCAGGGTTCCCTACTATCCAAGCCCTGACTTATATAAACTTTTATGCCTCAGTCTGCCTGCATGAGCACCCTACATGAAGTAAAGCAAAGTATTGCAGTGAATGTTCCAAAGATGAAACATCATCTAGACCCTGGTACTGTACAGTTATACTGGCACTGCAGTCCCATCAACCAGATGTGTATGGGGGTACCATAAGACAGATTTCGATAAAGATGAGCCATAAATATCATTACCGTGGCAAAACCTTTTCATTTCTTAAATAGCCTTTTCTTCAAAAAGCCAATGAGAGCTCAGAATGATACATTCCTCTGCGAAGTCTAAAGGCCAATATCTGACCATCTAAAGTTTGGGGGACTTCTGGAATTCAAAAGCCCGATCCATTAGTTTTTGAGAAACAAAATAATTCCAAACAAAAGAAGTGTCATGCATGTGTATAAGAGGTCAGAACTGTGGTTTGTCGCCCAAACAAATGTTTGGCCAACAGTTATCTTAGGAGTGGAAGCACAGCCCAACAGAAAGATAACAATGCAGACAGTTTCCATGTTGACATTAAGGTAGTAGGAAGATCATATCTCCATCTCGGGCTCTTAACAGAGACTCCGTCCATCAAAATTCACTGATGAAAAAGGCTGGTGCGCAGGACATTACAGTCTGTTTTAATCAGTCGGATTTTGATCTTTAATTTACTCTACAGGGACTTCTGTAATGGAGCAGAACAATAGAAGCCCCAACAAAGGTGTGAACACGAACACAATGAAACACATAGATTTAGTTTATATTCCGAGCATAGCAGGCATTGAGTACTTGGATAAAGCTTTTTTTTTTCCATGACATTGTTTTTATAGGTAGGTCTTTTCAATAATTTAATATCTGAAAGAATCAAGTTAGTGGCTTCCTGTCTGGAACATGAGTAAATACTTTAATGTATTTTCCAACATGAAGTAAGAGCCATGATAAACAATGTTCTTCAAAGTGTAGCTCATCTGAGCAGGTCGGTAGAGT
This sequence comes from Engystomops pustulosus, assembly GCF_040894005.1. Taxonomy (NCBI): domain Eukaryota; kingdom Metazoa; phylum Chordata; class Amphibia; order Anura; family Leptodactylidae; genus Engystomops; species Engystomops pustulosus. The sequence goes on from NC_092414.1 coordinate 183,084,130, forward strand.
AATGGATTAAATGCCTATGGATCTGAAAAGTGTATGTTCCAATGTAATCCATCTGTAGTAACTTCGCTCTAGACTTGGGCAATCCCTTGGCTTCAGAGATACAAGACCATTATAGTAGATATTGATGGATGATGACGACAACCTCAATAAGGGAATGTAATTACTGTTCTGTCCAAAGACTAAATCATTGGTAATAACTGTTGGGATATGTGATTTTCATTCTAACATTCTTTATTTCCATGGTCTCAATTACATTAAACCCTATACTGTAATTTATGAAGGTCCAAAGTTCATGTTATTTATCATGGTGGACATGTGATTAGCATTGCTGCTTTTAATGTGTTTGTGACTTTAGTATTATATAGTTTCATGTTTCCAAATAAGCCTTTTTTTATACTCATTGCAGAGTGGAGCTGATATAAAGAGTGGTTTTAGGGTTGCTGAATGTTTATGGTCTGCATGATAGATCCGAAAGAAACTGCGGTTGGGGTACCTTGTTATTAAGCCTGGACTTCTACATCAAGTAATGCAAGACAGCTGGAGGACAAAGTGTCATGCTCAATGCAAAAGAGAGATGGCTGGAGGAGTAACAATAGATCTATGGAGAAGTCACATAGTGGGTCAACTGCCATAGTCTTAAGAGACCATAAACATGATCAGTAGCATCATGGCCAATGGCCATGTTGCCCAGTTAGAGTACATAACTTGATGGTTTAGTTGTGGTAAAAAGACACATTGCAGGCCACTGTGTGGTCTTATTGAAGGTGCACAGGGACTGCATAAGTTTTCAGTCTGAGAGCTAGTGAAGGTGAGTTGGCTGCTCTGAGGTTAGAGGTGAATAGAGACTGAAAGAGTAGTAGCACCAGTGCATGTGAACTGTAACCATTTACATTTTTGACAAAAGGTTGGCATGGAGTAAAATCCTTCAAAAATTAAGGATCCCTTTCTGCTCCAATTTGGATGCCTCCTGGTTCTCCATTTGTCTCTACTTCTTTATCTTTCCCAAAATTCAGGAAACAACTAGTCAACCAGTCACCGTCCACAGGAAATACCTATCTCTGCCAGTGTATGGAATAAATAGTACAGACCATCTAAAAACTCAGGAGAAGTGTATCATGCAATTAGTAAGGTGGGTATGACCTATTTTATTTTGTTACATCTTTCTCAACCTTCCACGTAAAGAGTAAAAGTTTTTTGGTAAACCACTTTGGTGTCACGGGTGACCCCGCGATCCATGTTGCGGATCGCGGGTGCACCCGTGCTCCGCTGTACTGCCCTGCTCTCCCTGACCTTTACTCACCTCTCCAGGCTCCTTGCTCCCTTGTTCCGCGCGCCTACTTCCTTCCGGCCGCACGCTCTCTTCAAGAATTTAAAGGGCCAGCGTCCTCCTTATTGGCGCTGGCATTCCCAGCTCGGCTATTTAGCCTGGCGACTCCCAGGATCCTCTGCCGGATCTTCAGCTCATTCTAAGGAGAAAGCCTTCATGAGCGTTTCCAGACACCTCTAAGTTCCTGTGTTCCGTGGTGTTCCCGGTTTCCTGTGTTTCGTGGTGTTCCCTTGTTCCGTGTTGTCCTGTGGCGGTCCTGGTATCCTGTGGCGGTCCTGGTATCCTGTGGTGGTCCAAGGCCCTGCCAGCCTTCCGAGGTCCTGCCAGCCATCCGAGGTCCTGCCAGCCATCCGAGGTACTGCCAGCCATCCGAGGTCCTGCCAGCCTTCCGAGATCCTGCCAGCCTTCTGAGGTCCTGCCAGCCTTCCGTGGTCCTGCCAGCCCTGTGTCCCTACCTTGGCTGCCACTGCGGGCCTAGTCGCACCCGCGGAGCGACCTGGTGACTCCCCGCCACAGCAAGACCATCCCCCTTTGCGGCGGGCTCTGGCGAAGACCAGGAGTTCACTTAGACTCCGCTCCCGGGTTGCGGCTAAGGTTGTTATTCCCTGCGGTGGTCCAAGGAGTCCACTTTCTATTCCCCTGAGAATGTGACATATGACTTGCAATACTTTCTTTAAAGGCCTGCCCCTTAAATAAATCTGCCTCCCAAACCAAAAATACCTTCTGGTAAGGCCTATTGTCTCTAAACCAGACATACTTTTATCATCCCGGCCCCCATTGTTTGTACCAATGCAATTTTTTGAAAAAAATTATGCTTATCAGTCTGCAGTAGTTTGGGGGCGCATGAAAATAGACCCTCCAGACTTTAGGGTTTAATCAATGTCCCACCACTGTATATACCCAACTCTCCATCTGGACTACGTGCTGATGCCAACATTACTCTTATCCACTCCTACTCCAGCGCAGTCCACCCTGCAGCTATATCAATCCAATGTACTCCTGGAGGCTCCGGCATTCTGAACCGGTTGACTGAACAAGTGTCCACCAGGTGTTGCTGCTGTGCTGAAGTCCGTCGGAGTTCACCAAGCTATGCTGGGTGCATGTAGGTGCGTGTCGAGCGACACATTTTTTTATTTTTTTTAAATACGGCGGTTTTTCCGACGACCACGCCCCGACATTTTTCTGTCACATGCATGCCGGCACCAAAGCGGCACAATCCGATTGCGTGCGCCAAAAATCCGGGGCAATTTGGCGCAAATCCGTAATTTTCGGGAAACCTAACAAAAAAACTTGATTCAGGCCCTTATTAAATGACCCCCTATATCTCTCTCAGTGAATACATAAGGTATTTTTGTGGGGCTGATTTCCCATTTGCAGGGTTGATTTCCCATCATAGATTTCCTTTAACCTCCTTTCGACTTCATAACTATTAGTTTTGCCTGTTATTTCTTAAAGTAAATATCTTTAGTACACCATTTTGGGAATATATTGGGAAGTAAAAAGATAAGAGTGAGACGGCTTTGACATGGGACAGAAGCCTTAAACATGTTTCTAAGCTCTTCTCCAGACGGTATGGCGTGGCAGCTGTGCAGAGCATATTCCTTTTATTACAGAAGCATTGACGGTCTGCATGGCCAAACATCCAGATTAATGCCTGAATTGAGTAATTAATGATGGTGACTCTCTATGCATGGTGCATTTACATCAAGTTGAGAGTGTATTAAATCATGAAAATAATGGCATCTGGACTGTGGCATAACAGCGAGAGAACATAATCCATTTGTCTTTCCTTTCATTTTGTCTTTGTGTGCCAGAGGAACTTTGTAATTCTGAAATAATAATTCTCGGAGATTTCATCTTCACCATAACCAATTAAATATTTCAGATCAAATATCTTTTGTAACCTTGCGGTCGTCAGCCATCCCCGTTATAATTACAGATCATGTGCAAATAATATGAATAATTTGTTGTGGGTATTCTTTTGCTTGACCTTTTGCCTGGCAGCACATTGCGTGTCCTTGAATGATCATAAATTAACTAAAGTAATGGATCAAGGTTAAAATGTATTTTTAGGCTAAAAAGAAAAAGTTTGTAATTAAAACTTATCAGAGTTTTCCCCTGTGGAAAAAAAAATCTGAAATTCAGATAACATATATTAAGAGTGTAGTATTAGGATAGAAGCAGGGTCAGCTCCAGGTTTCAGCAGGCCCCTGGGTGACAGAGCCTCGGTAGGCCCCTTTGTAGTGAGCTCATGTAGCGGCATCAAAAATCCAGAAACTAACACAGTCTGCTGTACCCTATTTATGATACCAAACTACCCTTTCATCGTTATTTTATGTAAGCCCCTCACCACCAATGGATTCCATATGAACAGCCTTATGTGGGCCCCCCAGCAGATCTGGGCCCTGGCACTGGCCCAGGTATGCCCAGCGCTGGCGCCAGCCCTGGATAGAAGGGATGACCACAGAACGTTCCTATGTTGAGTATTACATCAATATCTCAAGTAAAATAATTTAAAGGTGTTTCCTTTAGAAATAGCACAACTGTTTTCCATAGCTTTTGACTGGAATTGCGGCTCAGCTCCATACACTTAAACCAGAATTTCTGGAAGAAAGTAACTATTCCTAACTCGGATATGCAATTTCTATATGATCTATGGGATCCAAAGCCTTTGGATATGTCTATGCATTTTCACCCTTTCCCCAGCCACCCAGAAGAGGTAAGTTCCTTTTATCCCCAAGTCCATGGTGGTTGAAAAGATCAGATCTTCATCAATGATAGACTTTGGGGCAGATTTATCAAGCTGTCTGAAAGTCAGAATTTTTCTAGTTGCACATGGCAACCAATCACAGCTCCCCTTTAAAATATTCATGAGCACTGGTAAAATGAAAGCTGAGCTGTGATTGGTTGCCATGGGCAACTAGAAATATTCTGACTTTCAGACAGCTTGATAAATCTGCCCCTTTATCCCACAACTTTATGACATGAAAAAATCCTTTTAAATGGGAAAATACACAAAATTGTTTAGTACAATTTTGTGTATTCACAAAAAAAGCCCCTTGAATGACATTCAGAAAAAAGTCCCTTGAATGGCATTTCTCAATGGATTACATGAATCTCGATAAACTCATATTCTAGACGGTACTGGATGGATAGCCATAGAAGTATGCGCACAATGCACATGATAGTAAAAAATTAACCAAGTGCCGTACGTTAAAAAAAAAATAGTTTATTATCCACAAAGGAAAATTTGATTTACAAATGCTTTACATAAAAATAACAACTATTGGAATGAAACGCTATAAAAATACATAAGGTAAAAAACATATAAACAAAAACATCTGTAGTGTCCCAGCGATCTCATCCAATATTCAATGTTGGGTTGTTTTCTGTACAGTCTAAGATAATTTTATTACAACTTTATCACAAAAGTATTTAGAAGCGTGTGGTGCTCACACTTGGGCACCAGCGTCTTCGAGAACCATAAAATGTTTCTTCCCATGTACTAAGAAACCAGTTGTCAAGACTTGCGGAATTAGCTCCATCAGTGTTCTGAAAGGGATCAGGTTTCAGGCTTGTAGCCACACGGTGGGAGCGTTGTTTGACAGCTGCCATTCAGAGTCAGTTCCCTTGGCTGAGCTGGGTGTGTGTTTCTCTGGAAAGCTGGGTGATGTCATAATAACCTGTGTGTGAGTATTAGTTATGACCTGAGTGATGGATGGCTGAACCAGTTAGCTGCAGGGGGCGGCATCCAGGTACATCTTCTATATCTGCGAAGTTCTGAGAGTTCTGCTTGTTATTTCTTTCTTTAATCTTTGTCTATTGCTATTGCTTTGCTACTCTTTGTGTTTGACCTCTGCTACATTTATTCAACTCTCGCTATACGATTCTGTGTCTCATAGCCATCTTGTATTTGACCAAGTTCTGTCTGACATTAATGTATGTCTATTATCTGCTATTTGTCCATCAGTGTCTTGTCTATCCTGGTGTGAACATTGGTATATTTCTGACTTTGGTGTCTGCCTGTTCCACCAGCAGCCAAGTAAGTTTTCCTTCTCGCCTAGCAGGGTCTTTTATCAAGTTCCTGATGGAACTTGCACCATGAGGAACTTGCACCATTAGCAAGTTCCTGATGGTGAGTTTGCCCTTATCAGGGCTTATTATCTGCTGTAGGGGCACCCTAGTCTTCAGGGACATCTAAGGGTCAGTTCACCACCACTTACCCAGTCTGATAGCTTACGCCAAATATAGTTCTGTTAAAAGACAGGTTCTTTACACCAGTATTAAAACTCCTTGCTCAGATTCTTTCATTCTGCAAGTTCTGCCTCTGGGCACCAAAAAATATCAACATCTTTAAACCCCTTAATCCTTTCCTATTCCTTGAACCTTACAAAGGGTATTTTCATCAAATTCAGTCATAATTGAGGGGGGAAGTAAACCATAATTATATTGAATTGACTGTACAAACAAAATGTATAGGCCTCTATTTTTAGTATTGGATGTCCACCTTGGTCCTTAGGCAAGAATTTGGCAATGTAGACTGGCAGATGAGCTACCCCGGTCATATGAGGCTCGCACAAGTGTAGGACTTGACACTGTTTTGTCACCTTGTAGGATCAATGATGTCACGGGTCTTAGTCAAAAGGGTCAAAAGGGTATTCCACAATATGTGGCAACGTGGAATGGCAGGGTTCTGACAGTAGGCACCGCCACCAGTCAATAAGTGTTGCCTCCCAAGTCTGTGATGTCAAATCACCTATCCATACTTCAGTCCTATTCAAGTCAATGGGGCACATTTACTTACCTGGTCCCAGCGCGATCCCCGATACGGACTGTCTGACGAAGATGAACTCTGCCGCAATTCATGAAGATCGTGCGCATGTGTCTCTTCCCCCGATCAGGTCCCCCGGAGTTCACCTTCTTCCCGGTGCATGTAAGTGCTTGGCTTGCGGCACAATTTTGGAGTTAAATCCCGCGTTTTGTCTGAATCCGTTGGATCGTCTGACGGCCTGCCCCTCGATTGGTGTTGCATGAAAGTCGGCACGATTGCGGCAAAAACCAATTGCATGTGACACAATCCCTTTTTAAATCTCTGCCCCAGTGGTGCAAAAAATAAATCGTCGGGATGTCCGATAAAAGTGCGATCTGCGGGGCCCTTAGTAAATGAGCCTCAATGGATCTGAACTACGATACCAAACACGGTCACTTTCTAATGGAAGGTTCTGTGCATGGTAGTCTATAAAAAAAGCCACACCTCTTATTAAAATTATACAGCTGCTTAGAGAGGGTGCTGCCGATGCCTTTAATGCTCCCATCTGATCGTATCTGTATTTGAAAATTGAGTCCTGCAAAAAATCTTCACGAGTCATCCCTTTAATGGGAAACATCTTTATCCACGCTTCTATCAGAATGAACCTAGTGACACACAAGGGTTCATTCTATTTATTGAGTTAGACCCCACATTCATATTTCATTCATTAGCATATTTCCAGATGAATAATCCTGCATTAATATGTTAATATCATATGCAGAAATATAATCACACCACTCGTTACAGTAACACTCCGCGGGCAGAAAAACCTACGAGAGGGGTTAATCTGTGAACTGTACAGCGAGGCGGGTCATGCCATGTCACGGCTGTTTGTGCATCTCGCTGAAAGGTGTAATTTCCCTGACATTGATTTTCTGAGAGAAAACAGCATGTTTGCATGTGGTGGGAGCTAATTTCGGGGAAGGAATGAGAGCCCCGTTCATCGCACCTTGATTGGCAATTGTGATAAATTTGCGTAATTATCTTTTGACTCAAAGCAGAGTCTGAATGTGTTAAGGAGACGCAGAAGGTGACAGATAAACTACTCGCTTTATCTGTGTTACTTCTAACATGGCCGCCTTCTTATTAAAGACGTGTCTTGAAGGGCATTGGTACAAGTGAAAATATTTCACTGCTGTCTAGACACTGACAAAATCTCTTTTATGTAGTTAAATTACTTTTTGCTGTGTGATTGTAAGATGTGAATGTACGAGCAGTGCAAGAATCGCATATCATATTGAGAATAGTTAAAGGAACACTGAGCTAGACATGTAGGCAGCCTTCCTTATGTCATGTCTCAGTCATTTATCCTGGGAAGGAAAATTCCAAAATCCCAACATAAATTGTTTGTTTCAGTATGTACTGCTAAAATTGTATTGTATTTGCTAGTAGTTTTCACTTATATTACTCTAAAGATGTTCTACAGTTTGGGGCACATTTACTTACCCGGTCCTGTCGCGATTCCGCGGTGTGTTGTCCGACGAGGATTCGGGTCTGCCGCGATTGACCAACCTCGTGCGCCCGATCCTGCATCCGTCGCTTCTGCCCCGAGGTCCGCCAGAGTTCACCTTCTTCTTCCTTGTGCATGTGAGTGCTTGATCTTGTGACACAATTCCTTTTTTAAATTCCGCGGTTTGTCCGAATCTGTTCGGTTGCCCGACGGCCACGCCCCCCCATTTTTGCTGCATGTAAGCCGACGCCGATGCTCCACAATCCGATCGCGTGCGCCAAAAACCCGGGGTAATTCGCCGCAAAACGGAAATAACTGCAAAACCAGACGAAAGTGCGGCGTTCGGACCCTTAGTAAATGTGCCCCATTGTGTATACATTGTACTAGGCAAGAATGAAAATAACAGGCACTGTTCACACACTTAGCATTAGGGAAACCACCTACTCCTGATCCAATAGGACAGAGAAGGTGAAGTTCTTCCAAAAGACTCTTGTTATAAATATACATTTTTTGTTCTAATAAACTTTAGTCATTCTATGAGAACACCTGTACCAGTGTATGGTCCTCTGGCTGTAATGACACATTCCAGTACAATCCAACTAAAATGGGGAGGGCCTTGCCCTTATCACATATACATTTTACATGCAAGTAATGCATTCAACAACAAGCACAAAGCAGCCTCCAAGTTTGTGATGTTATTCATCCAACCCGAAATTTGGAGATGTATGGAAATCTATAATGGTCACCTGGGACCGGAACCTAAGTGGCACCTGGTCTTCACCAGATGGTCTTGCTGTGGCGTGGTACCACCAGGTCGTTCCACAGGTGCGACTAGCCCACGGTGGCAGCCAAGGTCGAGGTGACTTTGCATGAGACGGTCTCGTGGTCAAGTTCAGTCACAGGGTCAGGGCAGGCGGCAGAGAACCCAGGAAAACACAGGAGCACGGGAACAGGAACACAGGAAAACACAGGAGCATGGGAACAGAAACACAGGAAAACACAGGAGCACGGGAACAGGAACACAGGAACAGGAACATAGAAACACACAGGAACGCAGGAATACACAGGGATATCGCAGGGGAATGGCCGGCGCCAATCTGGGGAATGGCCAGTGCCAATTAACAGTGCACTGGCCCTTTAAATTTCCTGAAGCCAGGACGTGCGCGACCTAGGAGACAGGGACACACACACACGGACCGTGGGTGGGAATCAGGAGCGGGGAGAGGTGAGCAGTGAGAGTGCCACACTTGCGAACACAGAGAGGCACAGGTGAGCACGCAATGTGGGTCACGGGAGCACCCGTGACCCCCATGACACCTGCGCTTCAATGCGTCTAATACCCAGTGCACAGCCCTTCCTAGGTGTCTCCAACACAAGAATAATCAGTGAACAAATTATTGGTGGTGGTAGTAGTTAAATCTGGGGAGTTATGTAGGGTAGCACTGAGCACTGTAGAGAATTACCCATGACCAGGAGGTTCCCAACAACAACAACAACAAGTGGTGGGCTATAAATTAACCAAACCAGTTGTTAAAATGACTTGCTTCCGAGAACCAAGGTGGAGCATGTTGAAGACCTGCATGCTCCTTGTTCATCCTTTGACAGTACCACTATCCACCTCCTACCATTATCAGTCTAGTATCCTCCAGATCTGGTTAAGCCAGTGGGGATGATACTTGGCCAAAGGAAGAAGGGCGGTACCTGGCAGAACTAGGGTGGAGTTTAACACTAGAGCAGCCCCAAGACATAACTTTGAGACCACGAAAATACCAAATCGACCCCAAAAATTATTTAGGTCTGTAATCTTTGTGCAAGTTGAAAAGTCAATAAATAAAGAGGTAGATTGGACCCCCACTATAGGAGGGCACTTTTAGGTATCTATATCTTACTGATATTCCAACATTACATAATTAAGTATGCAAGTTCATAAAATCCCTTATGGCTAACCACTGCTCCCTTATATAATTAATTCAGAAGAACTGCATCTATATTTACCCAAATCAGAAGTCATTTGTTTAGGAGAAGACATCTGTAGGGGCCCGTAAGTGAATGGTTGGTTTGATTTTATTTGGTTACCAATCGAGAAACCAGTGAACACATGTATAAAATAGATGTAGCCACCAACCGGTAGCCATTTTTATAAAAGAAAGTTCATAAAAAAGTTACATAGTACAGTTGCAAACAGATATAAGTCCAACAAGTTCAACCATGGAAGAAGAGGGAAGGGATTGGATGATCAAAGGATGTAATGTTATTTTGATGTAAGAGGCTCTCTGCTGTCCCTGCTGTGACCAGCGCCAGAGGGACACGTGTAATATGCATTTGTAAAATGCATCAAGGAAACACAACTACTTTTCTTTTATTGTTTGTTCTTTTTTAATTAATGGTTCACTTTTACTTATAAGTTAGAATTTTGATCCAAGAAAGGGCTATGATCTGTGTGATTAGGCCCCTGTTAAATAGCCATGGTAGTGATATTTTTAATCTATATTTCCATTTTCGCCGACATAAATCTTAATGGTTTCTTCTAGTATTGCCTCTCCCTTATGACTACTACCCTCATGCATCAAACTGTGACCTATGGTTAAGGTGCTTCATCAGCTGTGATAACATTATGCAGATACTCTTAATGGTACACATGCATTACTTATGTAAATTGGGTATATTAAGTTACCTTACTAGGTATTACATGAGATTCACAGTTCCAGGCACTACACATGCTCAACTAAATAAAAGTATCAGAAAAAAATTGCAGTATGCCCTCACCTAAATCAAAGGGAAAAAAATGCATAAAGTGTATATTGTCGACATAACCAAGGCTAATGCTTGGCGCTCTAATAGCAGAAGCATCATCAACTGAAGGCTTTGTGTCAATGTCCAGCTCTTTAACAAGCCTTTGAACACGACCTTTTAGTCATTATACAACTCTTAAACAAGCCTTGAAACAGGACATGACATTGAGAGGTTTCCTGTTTCAGGGTGAATCTTTGTAGAGTATTTAGAGAGCGCTTTGAGTGACTACTTTAGTAGTTAATATGAGGCAGTATCAAATTATGAGAGGCAAAATATCACAGGAATCGTTGTAGGGTAGAATTTTAGATACCATTGTATAATATTACACATAACATTTACAAGGTGAACAAACGTATTACAGAATTTTAAAGTTATGTGCGCAAAAATACACAAGGGAACTATTACTTTATGAGGGCACAGTGGGGCCATTTACTCATTGCAAGCTAAGAGGGGGCACTATTAATTAGTGGGAACACAGAGAGAACACTATGATTCAGTGGGAGAGCAGAATTGACAATATTACTAAATAGGAGCTCAAAGGGGGCACTATTACTCAGTGGGAGCACAGAGGGGATACTTTTACTCAGTGGGAGCACAGAGGGGATACTATTACTCAGTGGGAGCACAGAGGGGATACTATTACTCAGTTCGATCACAGAGGGGACGCTTTAACTCAATGAGAGCACAGAGGGGACACTATTACTAAATGGGAGCACTATCCCTCAGTAGAAACACATAGAAGAAACTGTTACTCAGTGGGAGCACAATAGGGGTAACTATTACTCTGTGGGCACACATAGAGGACACTGTTACGTAGTAGGGGCACAGGCAGGGCACTATTGCCCAGTGGGTGTGCAGAGTGGTACTGTTGATTAGTGGGAGATCAGAGGGGACACTGTTACCAAGCGGAAGCACAGAGGGGACATTAATACTCATTGGGGGTAAAGAGAGACACTAGTACTGAATGGAAGTACTGATTGGACACTACCAGTCAGTGGGAGCACAGAGGGGAAACTGTTACTGAGTGGGAGCTAAAAGGGATTACTATTATTCTGTGGGGGCAAAGAGAACACAGAGGGAACACTATTAATCAGAGGTGGAGCACAGAAGAGACACTATTATTAATTCGGAGCAAAGAGGTGACACTTATTAGTGGGAGAATAGTGGGGACACTGTATCTCAATGGGAGCTGAGAACAGACACTATTACTCAGTGAAAGCACAGAGGGGGCACTGTTATAAAGTGGGAACTGGGGGGGTCAGTTCAGAAGGAACTTTCCTGGGGTCTGTACTTGGGTTCAGTGATGGTCCTAGTAATAGGACCTCAAATAATGAGATTGTTATCCTCTCTACTGACGATAGGGAACAAGAATCAAACGGTGTACAGCCACTTAAAGACCGTAGCCTCTGGGCATTTCACAAGGATATACCATCAGTTTGTGACTAGCTAAACAGTACAACCTTCATGTAGTCCAGAGGAGAAATAATAAAGGAATATAAATTCCGGATTGCTGTGTGAGCTAGAAGTTGGACCCTAACCAATTGCATAGATATGACTTATTTTAGTGGTACATTGTAAAATCACCCCATAAAAGGGATAATATCCCAAAAATTTGTGTAATTGTCTGTTCTACAAATTTAAGAATGACTAAAAATTAGATTGAGAAATCCTTCACCTCATTCCTGAGTCACCATCGTAAAACCAGAAAAGATACAATTTTATGTAATTGGAATATAGGTTGAATTCTTATAGATATAGAGGGCACCTCTTGATTTGTCATCTCGGGCAGCAATGATTGAGTTAAGTAGACTTCGCTTTGACACATAAACAAATGTGTGCACAACGACCGCGGTTCTGTTAGGAAATTATGGCAAACGCACAATAAGTGAGTGAACACAGGGGTGTTTGTAAGGCCCCGAACAACAGAATAAAATATCCATGGCACAATCCCAAGGTCTCTCTTTATAAATTGCCCCTGTCACATTTTTATGAAGCATATTAAGAAACACTGGGAGCATAAAGTCTGTTCTCCATTTACTGAATTCCTGGAGGGAACATGCAGAACAGCAGACTGGAAAGAAAGGTCCGAGAACATGAAATACAAGAATAAGAGGCAGGGACACAAAATGAGGTCAAGGTAGGAGCCTGGTGCAGATCGCTGGGGGGATACAGTCAGGCCTCTGTCTATGGTAATCTCTGCGGATCAAACCTCTATATAAATAGGACAGGATCAGAGCTGTATTACCTTGCAATAAAGTGGTCATGTCACCTCCATCCCACATTTATTCACTTTTACTACTCCATTAAAGCAGACCTCACCTTTTAATTGTAATAGAACTCAAGAGTCCCCTTTACGTGGATATAAGGAAGAACATGATAGTGGACCCTCTGTACCACCGAGGAGGATGACGTAAGCGACACCTGGGACCGGAGTCTAAGTGGTACCCGGTTTTCACCAGAGCCCACCACAAAGCTGGTTGGACCTGTTGCAGCGTGGTACCACCAGGTCACTCCACGGGCGCAACTCTGTCCGCGGTGGAGGCCAAGGCGAAGGAGAGAGTCGTAGAGCAGAATCGTAGTTGGGGAAAGGGCAGAGATCAGGACAGGATCAGAATCGGGGAAGTAGTGTAGGGTCAGGCCAAGCAGCACAAGAGGGAAGTCGGGAACAGAACCGGGGTCACAACGGAAATTCAACAGTCAATCACAAGGCATAGGGTCAAAGCTTATTCTCAGGCATGAGGCACAAAGATCCTGCAGGGCACAAGGGAAGAGGCCAGCCATGTATAGACAGCCAGGTGGCCAATGGCAATTAGCAGTGCGACATGGGTAGCAGGAGCCCCCTTGACAGAACACAGTTTGGATTTTTTGAAATGTAATCTTCAATTTCTAGCAGCTCTTCTCTCTGCAGTGAATTAACTGGAAAGAGACCAACAATGGAGAGCGAAATTAGAGAACAACACACAACTTCCTAAATGTCAAGGTCATTGTGTGGTGCTATATAAATATATCCTAAAAATAGATGTATGTTATGCTTATTATATAAATTGCATATATTCTAAAGCACAGAATGAAAATGTATATGAGATAATTGTGAAATAACACTGATCAAAATTAGAGAACACTTTCAGATACCTGCACGTTATTGGTGCTAATTTGGCCCCAAACCCTATTTAGGGCAGCCCAACTTTCCAGTTTCTGTCCTTCTGTAGAAAGCTCCTATTCTTAATTCCAATGGATAGAAATATGTCCATGATCATGTGATGTCATGAGCTGTGTGATATGATGAGCCTGTGTCACCTGTGTGACATCACATGACCAGGGATCGCTGCTTATCCACAGGTAGGAAACAATGAAGCATGCGGAGATCTAGAAAACGGTGAGAAATTGATACAAAAAGTATATTGAAAAATTGTATAACTTTTTATTCCACAAACAATATCAATAATTTGCTGAAAGTGGACAAATCGTTTAACTCTTTCTATACCCAGAGACTATAACCCTAAATGCTTTATATCTCTCATCTGATTAGACTATCCATGGACTGTCTGTAAAGAGTTAAGACATTAGACACTTTATCAGGTTCCTTTATCTCTGCGCTGTCAGTGGATAAAGGGCAGAAAGTTGATTTATGTCAACTGCTTAAATAAGCAAGAAAGGCAGGGGAAAAAGAAGGACAAAGAAACAGATTCCTTTAATAGAGTATATTACAAAGTTTAGTATTATAATCTGCAATTTACGCAATTTTGTTAGAAGTTTACTGTCAAGTTAAACTTTGCTTGATGGGTATATGACCCGATGGGGCTCATTTACTTACCCGGTCCATTCGCGATCCCGCGGCACGTTGTCCGACGTTGATTCGGAGCCTGCGGGGATTCACTAAGGCCGTGCGCCCAATATCCACTAGGTGTCGCTGCCGGGGCAAAATGGCGAAAACCGGTAATTTTCTGGAAACCAGGCAACAATGAGCGATTCAAGCCCTTAGTAAATGAGCCCCTATGTGTTGTTTAAGGTAAAATGTTACTGTGGATTTAGATTTTTTTTCCTATAAAATGTTTCTTCTATACATTTCCAAATCCATCTAGATGGAGAAGGTAACAGAATCAGGCCGATCTGTGATTCATTAGTTAATGGTGTCCTCTCTTTTTGGTGGTAAAGACTCTGCAGCAATGGAGTGAAATCGTCGTGGATGTATTGTATCCATCGATGGTTTAAATGAGCACAGGAGACTTCATTTCTGCACTTTTGCCCTTTTAAAAGGCCTTTATTTGGTGCTAACCTTCCTGCCCTCATTTTGCATGGCTGTTGACAAAAGATAGACGGAGATAGGAACAGAACCCGGGTATTGAATTGAAGTGCGAAGGAGTTGGCAGAAAGGTCAGCGCTTTCAAATCGCGATGCCATTTGTCCCCTCGCTGCCCTCTGCAGACTCATACTATCTTTCTGCAACAAAGGATGGCATTTCTCTTGTGAGAATGGGATGAAGGTATTTATAGAGATGATATGCGCCAGTAGAGGATTAACCCTCCTACTCCTGGTACGCTCATTGTTTTCCTATGTGTGTAGGGTAGAGATAGGTGTAACAAAATAAAGCCTGCTGCTACTACATCAAAACATATGTTCACATGATGCAAAAATATTTAACCCTTACATTACAAGCTCACCTTGTCCTTTGTGCACATTGCCTCCCTCTGATATGGCTTGTCATAGTCCGGTGCATCTTTTTCAGCATTAGCCTAATGTCACCAATAATCTCAGAGATATAAAGAATCTCATTGTTCTCCTGCCCTGTACTGGAAAGTTGAACCTTTCTGGCAAAACCTTGGTCAGTTTAGGTTTTTGACATTAAAGAATGAATGTATAGCTAGTAAAATAATGTACAACTGAATGACTTCTTCCCTGTATCAATGTGAACAGAGGAATACATAATTGCTATGTAGGACCACCATTGGAGTTTGAAGGGATTTAAAGAAAACCTACCACCACGGATCTACCTATTAAGGTAAATCGGGTGGTAGGTGCCTCTAGTGTACCCTGTATCTTTTTAAAACTTTTATTGGGCCAATATGCAAATTTTCAGAATAGGCTACTTGGGTGTGGAGTAGCCAGAGCTGAGGCTACATGGTGTGGCTACTCCACGCCCCAGTAGTCTTTTGCGTTCCGCCTTCCCTGACCTCTTCGGAGCCCAGCTCCTGGTAGCTGCACACACTCGTCAGCGAAGCTGGGTTCTGCGCATGCGCAGTAGCTGCAGGTTCGCAGATGGATCACCAGGATCTGCACGCTGAAGAGGTTAGTGTAGGCAGAATGCAGGAGGCTACTGGGGCGTGGAGCAGCCACGCCATGTAGCCTCAGCTCCAGCTACTCCACGCCCTAGTAGTCTCTTTTAAAAATGTGCATATTAGACCAATAAAAGTTTTTTTTAAAATACAGGGGACGTGAGGATTACCACTTAAAATGGCTATACTCACGTACAATAGAGACACCTACCACCCGATCTACCTTAATAGGTAGATCCGTGGTGGTAGGTTTCCTTTAAAGTACATCTAACATCTGTATAAATAGATAGATTGTTCTGTATGTATACATTTATATTACAATATTTCCATTATCTGACCTGTATTTAGTGATGAACAAAGTGACTCTTTTGTGGCGGAGCTGCACTACGCACCATGCAACACAAATTAGGGGGCATTCCAGTGCTCAATCGGACCGTGCACCAGATTTAACATGCAAAGTCTGACAGAAGTGTGTCGCACGCCCTATGTTAAAGGTGCACCCAAAAAAAAAGTTACTGCACTCGGTGGGGGCAGTGCAGGGGGCGTAACATTCATGCAGAACATGTGCCAGAAATCCTGGATCTGGCGCCCCCTGCACCATACACAGGCATACTGCATTTAGTGCAGTTTGTACTAAATACACCTAAAGAAGAAAGGCCCTGGCTGTGAGATACATAAGAAGGCACTAACAATAAATAATAGGAGGCAGCTACAGTAAGATCCCTATAAGATGCATAGAAGCCCATTAAGCTGATGGCTTTGTATTGACTACAGATAGGTCTGCAAAAAAGTTACCACTGTTACAGATCTTATTTGCTTTTATGTTCTCTTTATTTGCTTGCAATGAAAACAAGAAGCTAAATATATAAAATAATGGATGATGTTTTTTACTGGAATGCACAAGGCTTTATCTGTACTGCTCTCTGGAGAACACCTACCCCCGTCAAGCTGATGCCAAAATAAGCATTGTCACTCTTGGGGCGTTTATATTAATGTGGGAAAATGTCTACATCACTTCAGCTTTATGTAACCCCAGATCAGAGCTGCCGGGAGACTCTGATATCAGATTATTTCCCTATAGCAATGTCCCATCTGTGTACATAGGATAGAAATCTATAGGAAAGTCAATACATTCATATCACATACTGCTCCTCGTACAGTTCGGATGTGCACTTACCTTCATAGCTCACACCAAAAGCTGCTCTGATGTTTTGTGCTATTATATACTTATGAATCAAGATAAGCAAATTATTCCTTTTGATTCAACAAATTTTTCAACTGATTCGATTTAGATCCAAATCAAACCAGTCCAAACCCATTTGTCTCTGGAAAAACAATGATTTTTTTTTTTAATAAAAAGGTCATATCATATTTGGTTCATCTTCTCTAAAAATATTTTCATTAGGATTAGGCCACCTCCTGCAGCACCCAACACCCAACACTACTGGTCTAGACCATTCTATGCCCAGCCAATTCCCACACAGGCACATCCCCAGACAGCCCTTACTACCCCTAGAGCCTATAATGGATAAACTGTGATGTCACGGGAAGGGAAGACTCCTCTCAGTGCTGGAAGTAGAGGAGTTTGACAAACTACACGTGCAGAAGAGAGAACTTACAGGTAAGTGGCTGTATACATGTGACTGCATGGCTGGTGGGGACTGAAGTGTATGTTACATGGGACTGTATGGCTGGAGGGGACTGAGGTGTATGTTACATGGGTCTGTGTGGCTGGTGCGGGCTGAGGTGTATGTTACATGGGTCTGTGTGGCTGTTGTGGCTGAGGTGTATGTAACATGGGATTGAGTGTCTGGTGCGGGCTGAGGTGTATGTTACACGGGACTGCTTGTCTCGTTGGAGCTGAGGTGTATGTTACATGGGACTGCATGTCTAGTGCGGGCTGAGGTATATGTTACATGGGTCTGTGTGGCTGTTGATGCTGAGGTGTATGTTACATGGGGCTGCGTGTCTGGTGCATGCTGAGGGCACGTTCACACATTGCGTTTTGACCTGCGTTTTCATTGCGTTTGGAGGAGAGGTGATTTGCCTAATTACATCACTGTTAGCATTTCTGTTTACAAAACGCATCGTAAAACACATGTGTTAACATTGCATTAACAAACGTAAACGGTAATGTAATTAGGCAAATTACCTCTCATCAGCTGTTGTAGTGCGTTTCAAACGTAATGAAAACGCAACCAAAACGCAACGTGTGAATGCGCCCTCAGGTGTATGTTACATGGGACTGCATGTCTAGTGCGGGTTGAGGTATATGTTACATGGGTCTGTGTGGCTGTTGTGGCTGAGGTGTATGTTACATGGGGCTGCGTGTCTGGTGCATGCTGAGGTGTATGTTACATGGGACTGTGTGTCTGGTGCATGCTGAGGTGTATGTTACATGGGACTGTGTGTCTGGTGCGGGCTGAGGTGTTTGTTACATGGGACTGTGTGTCTGGTGCAGGCTGAGGTGTATGTTACATGGGACTGCGTGTCTGGTGTGGGCTGAGGTGTTTGTTACATGGGTCTGTGTGGCTGTTGTGGCTGAGATGTATGTAACATGGGATTGAGTGTCTGGTGCGGGCTGAGGTGTATGTTACATGGGACTGCATGTCTGGTAGGAGTAAAGGTAGGTATATAGATGTGTTACTGGGGGCGAGGTGGCTGTATATAGCTCCCACCAGATTTTGCACCCAGACAAACGCAGACAAAGCCGGGGCCCACCAGGGCGGGCCGCGGCCCGATTGCATCTGCGTTTCTATGGAAGCGCCTGCGATCGGGAATGAGCTGCCGGTGTTTTGTAGTGTTTTGAGCCCCCGGTGGGCGCGGCTTTGTTTGCGTTTGCAAGCGCAGACAAAGCGCCACGTCTGTTATCACCCTTAGTCAGACCATGCGCCACAATTCTGCAGCATAAACAAAGGGCACCAAAAAAAACTGGTGCAGGGGCGCCAGATTCATATAGAACGTGCGCCACCATTCATGAATCTGGCGCCCCCTGTACACTACATAGACAAACGGCAAGTAGTCCAGTTTGCACTGTATTTGCATAGCGTCTATGCACGCATAATGCACGTCTAAAGAAGCCATGAGCTCGCTGCTGTTTTTTGTGGCTAGCTCACAGCCATTATATACTGACGTGTGAATGGAGTTCTATACGGCACATTTCCCTCAAAGGAAGGTGTCTGAGCAAAATAGTGTGCAAGTTCCTTCAAAGGTTTCTGCAGTCCTGTATACTGACTGTCTCACATGTACCTGACTTGATTATTTTCTAGTGTTAATCTCTTATGTTCAACCTGGTCCAAATTTAGGGTTTAATTTCTATCACTATTACTTTGCCGGTACCTGTACCTAACTACTGTGAGAGGTGTCTTTTGGGAGAACCGCTATCTGCCCTACAGGCAGATAAAAGGTACATGGTAAAAGCCTTGGATTTGTCTGCAGTAACCCAAGGGTTAATGCAGACATATACTAAGCAGGAGAAGTCTGTGTGGTCTATGTTGGCCTAGTTAGCATAGACACCTTTGTAATGTCCGTACTGGGCCTGCTTATTATGGAGTAGGGGTAGGCTGGTAGTGGGACTCCTACTCCATCCGGGCTTCGGTCCTGGGTTTCTGTATAGCCCACAGGTGCAGGTCACAGACCTCCTTAGAGCTTAGTCTGCAGGTCAGAAACACTAGGAGAGGCACTACCTGGATAGCTGAAGGCTGGACCGTGGTCACACAGCAAAGGTAACTGAGTGCCTCCTGAGATTCTGCTGGCAAATAATTTCATGGGCAAACCCCTTTAAGGACCGGGCCGCATAAACTGTTGTCTTTTGGGTCAGTATTGCCTGTACCTGTAACATCCACAGACTGTAGTAGACTAATAATGTACCTATGGAGGATTTTTAACATGGACCCTATAAAAATCTGTGAGAACAAAAGTGATCCATGTACCTTTTGACTTCATACTTTAGATAGGGTACACCTTGCTCTCATAAGTCCTGTGCATAATAAAATCATATTGCTAATAATATTTATGATTAATATTAATAATTTCACACATTGAGTAAAATCGCACATTTATAGTTTAAGACTAACAGTAAAACAAGCAAACTGGAATCCTTTGTGATGGATATGTATGAACCACCACAGTGACATCTAGTGAGCGATTGTGTGTACTGCAAAAGCACAAAATCTATGGCCGTGTCACATTTTGATTGCTGAGAAATCCAGTATGTTCCATTAATCCATTATACTAATGAAAGCGAAGAAATAATATCTGCATGAGCTCAGGCCAGTTTTAGACAAAGTGAGACACTGGGTAAATTTTTAAAGTTGAGCCCCAAAATACAACTTAAAATTTTCAGTTATCCCTGCACATTAATAATACTTTGTAGGTTACAAGCAGTAGTATGGAGAGGCAATCTGTAATATGGGACTGTATGAGAATGTTATAGGAGATAGACAGAGGATAGAAGATAAATATGAAAGATTTTATTGACGTAGAACTATGCAGTAGATAATATATAGATAGCTAGATGATAGAAGACAGAAGATTGATTGACAAATGGGTAGATAATAGAAAGATATACAGCCAAAAGTATTGGCACCCCTGTAGTTCTGTCAGCTAATACTCGTTTTCTTCCAGAAAATGTTTGCAATCACAAATTCTTTGATACAAATATCTTCATTTATTTTGCTTGCAAGGAAAAGACACAAAAGGGAATGAAACATAAGGGAAATCTTTGATCATTTTACACACAACTCCAAAAATGGGCCGGACAAAAGTATTGGCAACCTCAGCCTAATACTTGGTAGCACAACCTTTAGACAAAATAACTGTAAACAACCGCTTCTGGTAACCATCAATGAGTATTTTACAATGCTCTGCTGGAATTTTACACCATTGTCACGGATGCCGCTGCGACCCTTGTCCCTCCGTGCGGGCCGCTGCGCTCGACGCTTGACTCATTTCGCCGGGATACAGCGGCTCCCTGCACGCGACCCTGCCGCATAGGGCACGTGCGCTCTGGCTCTGTCAGATTTAAAGGGCCAGCGCTGGCCAGATGCCCTTCTTTATGAATTCCCAGCCCCTCCCTGTTCTCCCTGGTTCTATGTGTCTATGACTTAGAGAAAGCTCCCCAGCGATATTCCTGTGTGTTCCCGTGTCCAGTGTTCCTGTGAGTTCCCATTCCCATCTGCCTGGATCTCCTGTTGCTGACCCCAGATTAGACTTGACCCTGTTCCTGGACCTGACCATGAAACTGTCTTCCGCTAAGGTACCTCGACCTCCGCTGCCACTGTGGGCTAGTCGCACCTGTGGAACAATTGGTGGTACCCTGCCACAGCAAGACCATCCCGCTTTGCGGCGGATTCTGGTGAAGACCGGCTGCCACTTCCGGTCCGAGGTGTTGACTAGTACCACCACCCGCGGTGGTCCTGAGGATCCACTGATCCCGAATCCTGACAGTAGATCTTCCAGAACTGGCTGATCTTACAACCTTCATGGTCCAGCAGTCTCAACAGATTGCCGCCCAAGGACAGCAACTCGGACAAGTCACCACCCTGCAGCAACTGTTGGCTACTCAGCAACAGCATCCAGTACCTGCGGTACCTCCCATTACTACGACTGGATTGTCTCCTGCTGAACCCAGGCTGCGTTTATCCATGCCCTCCAAATATGACGGTGAGGCCAAGTTATGCAAGGGCTTCATTACTGCTCTCTATATATCGAACTCATGCCTATACAGTTCACCACAGAGCGGGCTAAGGTAACCCTGGCATGGGCTACTCCCCTCTGGGATAGGAACGATCCAGTCATGGCTCCTATCTCCACGTTCCTCGTTGAATTCCAGTCTGTCTTCGAGGAACCTGCCCTGGCGTCTTCAGCTACAGAGTCCACACTACTGAACCTCCATCAAGGGGATTTATCCGTTGGTGACTATGCGGTTTGGTTCCATATTCTGGCCTCTGATTGCAACCTTTAAAAAGGGACTTTTGGAACAAGTTAAAGACTCCCTGTCCGCACCTGACTTGCTGTCTACGCTGAGTGGTCTCGTCTCTATGGCCACTTGGATTGATATCAGCTTTGCTGAGCATTATGAGGAGCAACGTCTGGAACAGCTGCAGACCTTGAGCAGTCCAGCCGAAGACAGGACAATCTCTGTCTTTATTGTACAAGTCCGGAGCACTTGAAGCTTGTTCAGTCCATCTACGGCGTCTTGGGAGACGCACCCCTAGGTGAGAGCAAGGCTTCCCCTCGTCTGAATGTCCATGTCCTTCTCAGTTTTGGAACTAGCAACCCAGTTCAAGTCACAAGGACTCTAGTCTCCCAGCATCACTTTCCTGTGGTTCGCCTAGAGAAGCTGTTGGTTGTTTCTCCTGTCAGTGGACAGATTCTCCATGACCCAGTCCACTACCATACGGAGCCTTTGTCTCTGCAAATTGGGGCTTGCACAAGGAGAGACTGTCATTTTATGTGCATCTCGGTCTACGTCTTCAGTGCTTTTGGGTCTCCTGTGGTAGCAGTAACATGCTCAAGTGCTTGACTGGCAGACTGGGGAAATCCTTCATTGGGGAGCAGAGTCTCATGGCTCTCCATCCGGTTCGCACCATGTCGTCACCAGACTCCTCCAAGAAGCTGACAGGTCTACCCGCTTCTTATAAGGACTTTGCGGATGTTTTCTCTGACAAGCAAGCAGAGATTCTGCCACCACACCGTCCCTATGGCTGCCCCATTGATCTGCTGCCGGGTATATCTCCTCCACGAGGTCAGGTGTACCCGTTATTTGTGCCTGAAACTGCGGCTATGTCGGCCTATATTAAAGAGAATTTGCAGAAGGGATTCATCGGCAAGTCGTCTTCCCCTGCCGGTGCTGAACTCTTCTTTGTGGCCAAGAAGGATGGTTCCCTCCGTCCATGCATCAATAAAGTCACAGTGAAAAACCTTTACCCATTGCCTCTCATCGCTGAACTTTTCGATTGAATTTGGGGTGCTAAGGTTTTCACTAAACTGGATCTGCGGGGGGGCATATAACCCCATCTGCATCCATGAAGGCGATGAGTGAAAGACGGCCTTCAATACTCGCGACGGACATTTTGAGTGTCTTGTAATGCCCTTTGCAATGCACCAGCAGTGTTCCAGGAATTTGTCAACGATATCTTGCAGGACTCTCTACGCTTGTTTCGTTGTCTACTTGGCCGATTTATTCTGGTGTTTTCTCCTGACCTGCAGTCTCGTCAGGTCCACGTCCGGCAAGGTCTTCGTCACTTAAGGGACAATCGCTTGTAGCTCGAGAAATGCCAGTTTCATCAAAGTAGCCTTCCATTCCAGGGATACATTATTTCTGACAGGGCTACAGATGGATCCTGCCGTGCTTCAGTGACCTCACCCAGTGGGTCTACGTGCAATACAGAGATTTCTGGGCTCCGCCAATTATCACCGGCAATTTATTTCACATTTTTCCTCTTGTATCTCCTATTGTGTCGCTAACCAAGAAGAACGCCAATCCGAGACTCTGTCCTCCGACGGCTGAAGCAGCTTTCTCTAAGCTGAAGTCTGCTTTTGCCTCTGCTCCAGTTCTCACCCGGCCCGATACTGAGAGACCGTTCCTGCTAGAGGTCGATGCCTCATCCGTTGGTGCTGGAGCAGTTCTCACCCAGAAAGGGCCCAAAGGTCAAACCCTTACCTGCAGCTTCTTCTCTAAAACCTTCTCCGCCGCAGAGACAAATTATTCAATTGGTGATCAGGAATTTCTGGCCATAAAGCTAGCTTTGGAGCTTCTGGAAGGAGCTCATCATTTGGCCTATATCTACACTGACCACAAGAATCTCCTGTACCTCCAGACCGCCCAGAGTCTCAATCCTCAACAGGCTTGTGGGTCCCTCTTGCTGGTCCCCAGGAGCAGGTCTACTCCTGCTGTTGCCTTTACCCATTTGCCCGTGGACTCGCATAACCATGGACCTCCCATTATGGATCTCCCATCTTCCTCCGGTAATAGTCATCTGGGTGGTAATGATTAGGTTCTCCAAGATGTCGGCTCCACATCTTGCCAGCTTGTTCTTTCTTCCCATCTTTAGGCTTCATGGGCTTCCTCAAAACATTGAAACAAACTGGACCCCTCAGTCTGAGATGAAGTTCTGTGGTTCGTTGTGCAGACAACTGCAAGTTAAGCTGGACTTCTCTTCTGCCTATCATCCGCAGTCTAACGGACAAGTGGAGAGGGTCAACCAGACTCTGGGCTGCTATCTACAGCACTTTGTCTCTGCTTGTCAGGACGATTGGGCTACCCTCTTACCTTTGGCAGAATTTTCATATAATTCTCTGGACTCTGAAACTGCCGATGCCGCTCCCATCTTTGTTGTCTTCGGAAGACATCCACACCCACCTCTTCCTATGTCAGTTCCTTCTGAAGTTCCTGCCGTGGATGAATTGATTCAGGACCTCAGATCCATCTGGTAGCAAACACGGCAATCTCTACTTCGAGCCTCCACCCGCACCAAGACCCAGGCCTACAAGAGACGCAGGTCTCCTCCAGTCTTCACCCCGGGTGATAAAGTGTGGCTGTCTTCAAGATATTTCCGGCTCAAGATATGCTTCAAGATACGCCCAGCTACAAGCTTGATCCTCGCTATCTGGGCCTATTAGCTGCGCCTTCCTCCCACCAAGCGCATCCCCAACTCCTCCTTACATGTCTCCCTTTTGAAGCGTGTCATCCTGAACTGCTTCTCTAAGCAAGTACCACCACCAGCTCCTGAGGTGGACTCCTCTGATGTCTATGAGGTGAAAGAGGTCCTGGACATGAAGTCAGTCAGCAGGAAGCCATTCTTTCTTGTTGACTTGAAGGTGTTTGGGCCAGAGGAGAGGTCTTGGGAGCCAGAAGACAACATTCTAGACCATTCTGTTCTTCAGAGATTCCTTCACGCCAAGAAGAGGGGGAGGCCGAATAGGGGTCAAGGGTCATACAGTCATGGGTGCCCCTACGACCCTTGTCTCTGGGTGCAGGCACACTCGTGTACCTCCGTGCAGGCTGCCGCAAGACTCGCCTCACTGGGATCCAGCGGCTGCTCCCTGCGCGCATCCCCGCCAGCTCTGTCAGATTTAAAGGGCCAGCACACCGATAATTGGGGCTGGCCAGATGCCCTTCTTTATAAATTCACAGCCCCTTCCTGTCTTCCCTGCCAGTTCTATGTGCCTACGCCTTAGAGAAAGCTCCCCAGTGATGT
The DNA here is from genome assembly GCF_040894005.1 of Engystomops pustulosus. Taxonomy (NCBI): domain Eukaryota; kingdom Metazoa; phylum Chordata; class Amphibia; order Anura; family Leptodactylidae; genus Engystomops; species Engystomops pustulosus. The sequence continues at coordinate 183,108,986 of NC_092414.1, forward strand.
TCCTTTGAGGTCCTGTGTGCCTGTGTTCCCGTTCCCATCTGCCTGGACCTCCTGTTGCTGACCCAGGATTGGACTTGACCTTGCATCTCTGCCGCCTGCCCTGACCATGTGCCTGGAGCTGACGACGATACTGTCTGCCATGGTACCTTGACCTTAACTGCCACCATGGGTTACTCACACCTGTGGAACGACCTGGAGGTACCCTGCCGTAGCAAGACCATCCCGCTTTGCGGCGGGCTTTGGTGGAGACAAGGTGCCACTTAGATTCCTGTCCCAGGTGTCGGCTAGTACCACCTCCCGTGGTGGTCCAGAGGAATCCTGAAAACCATTGTTTGGCAAACTGCTCAAGGTCCCTGAGATTTGAAGGCGCTTCCCCAAACTGCAATTGTGAGATCTCTCCACAGGTGTTCTATAGGATTCAGTTCTGGACTCATTGCTGGCCACTTTACAAGTCTCCAGTGCTTTCTTTCAAACCGTTTTGAAGGGTGTTTTGGGTCATTGTCCTGCTGGAAGTCCCATGACCTCTGAGGGAGACCCAGCTTTCTCATGCTGAGCCCTACATCATGCTGCAAAATATGTTGGTAGTCTTTGGACTTCATAATGCCATGCACACGGTCAAGTAGTCCAGTTCCAGAGGCAGCAACGCAACCCCAAAACATCAGGGAACCTCCGCCATGTTTGACTGTAGGGACCATGTTCTTTTCTTTGAAGGCTGATATTTATTTATTTTTTTCCTGTAAACTCTGTTGATGCCTCTTACCAAAAAGCTCTACTTTTGTGTAATCTGACCAGAGAACATTCTCCCAAAAGTTTTAGGCTTTCTCAGGTAAGTTCTGGAAAACTCCAGCCTGGCTTTTTTACGTTTCTGTGTAAGAAGTGGGGTCTTCCTGGGTATCTTATTATACAGTCCCTTTTTATTAGGACACAGACGGATAGCATGGGTTGACACTGTTGTACCCTCGGACTTCTTGAACTTGTTTGGATAATAGTCGAGGTTCTTTAACCACCATCCGCACAAACTTGCGTTGAAATATCTCGTCAATGTTTCTTTTCCGTCCACATCTAGGGAGGTGTCACAGTGGCATGGGCTTTACACTTCTTGATAACACTGTGCACGGTAGACACAGAAACATTCAGGTCTTTGGAGATTGCTCATTCTTCCACACAATTTTGATTCTCAAGTCCTCAGACAGTTCTTTGAGCATGGAGATAAGAAAGAAGACCAATGTGGTGGACACAGGACAGAGGTTGAGTCAACTATAATCCATTTCAACTGGCTGCAAGTGTGATTTAGTTATTGCCACCACCTGTTCGGTGCCACAGGTAAGTTACAGGTGCTGCTAATTACACAAATTAGTGAAGCATCACATGATTTTTCAAACAGTGCCAATACTTTTGGCCACCCCCTTTTTATGTTTGGTGTGGAATTATATCCAATTTGTGGTTTTCCATAGAAGACAAATTAAATGAAGATATTAATACCAAACAATTTCTGATTGCAATCATTTTTTGGAAAAAACTGAGTATTATCGGACAGAATTGCAGGAGTGACAATACTTTCGTCCACCACTGTATAGATAGTAAATAGACAGATTATAGGAGATAGATGATAAGCATCTTCACCCAGGCATGCAAACAAAGGATTTTAAAGGGTCAATGCACAAAACTCCACATGCAGGTATGGTATGAATGTTCAGGCCATCTAGCGTTAATGTACCCTAGAGGGTCTAAAAAGTAGTAAGAAAAAAAGTTTTTAAAATTTTAAAAAAGTTAATATCGCCCCCATATTCCTAAAATCTAAAACGTAATAAACATAAAAAATCAGACACAATAGGTATCACTGCGTCTCAAAATATAAAGAAGGTGATTGAAAAAGTTATGGATTTTTGAAGGTGGAGAGTGAGAAATGAGCGAAAAAACCCTGTGTCGCTCCTGACGGGGTTAATGGCGTAAAGTTTGACAATTTCCATTTAAATAATGTAGGTTGTGCCGTGATTGGCTGGTATGGGTAACAAAGGCATTTTTTCCTTTATACACTGTTCATCAATCCGCCTGAATGTGCATGAACCTCACTTGTTGCTACGTGCACCATTAGACACATTTTCATAAATGTTCATTTTATTTTATTTTTTTTTTTCGTTCCTCCAAATTAAGCCCATTTCCTCCCCCGTGTTATTATCTGGCAGACAGCTAAGATGATGGCTCCCATTTATTTATCTCGCTTTTCTAATACCAGGCTGCGGATTAGACAGGTGGACATTTTCTTTTCATTCGAAAAACTAAACTGGCGCCCACGAGAAAAAGAGTAAAGGAAAAAAAAACATAAAATAAAGCCACAAATGACTAAATATTCTCCGTCCATCCGCACACAACAAAAAGACCTCATTTACACATAATTTGCACATTGCTAATAAAATAGAGCCGCATCGATGAGAGTGAGCGCGGGAGAAGGCGAGCGTGGAAATGATGTAAACATTCTTATATATCATTATATAGTCATGTCTGACTGTCTCCCTCCCTTCTCTCTCCCTTCCCTGCTCCGCACTTGTCAGGGCTTAAAATAGATGTTTACCGAGCGGTTTCTAAGTGCAGCTGAGCGGGGTGGCAGGAGAGGGATTATAATTAAGTCACAGAAAAAAACAGGCTACATGTTAACCCCGCACACCAGGACACACTGCTAGCCTCCATCACGAGCAGGTAAGTGCTCATTGTCCACCCCGTACTATCCACATGCAGGTCTCCTAGGACATATGTGGACACGCTGCGTCCTCCTAGTCACATGTAGATGGAGCAGCTCTTATAAATAGCAAAGACTGAGCTTGTTCTATGAAGTTATGTCATGTCTGCGCTCAGGGGTGAAGCCAAACTCTGCTGCCTCCTCTAACCCCATTCAGTAGTAATACATCAGGTTATTTTTTAGTAAGTGGGTTCTCCATGCTGACATTGGGTGTGAAAACACATTGGGGCACATTTATCATACGTTGGCGATAATTGATGCTGGTCCAGCCCCTTGGCACTCGCCAGGTCTATCAGAAAGCTTTGACGAGATCTGATCTGGCATAGAATAGCGGCATATTCTGCCCCTCATGACGAGCAGGCTATAGGCAGTGTACAGTCACAATTCCTGAGCTGGGAATTGCGCAAAAATCACAACTTGTTTGCCAATTTTTAGGAATAAGAGATGTGATAAAAATGCCCCATTATTTTTAAAGGGCACCTGTCATCAGGAGTTCGTTTTATAGCTCCCCCCATGTCCCCATAAAGAATAGTGTACACATTGCCAAAGAGTTTTTTTTTTATTTTAAATAAAAGTTAGATGAAAGTTAACCTTTCTGTATGCAGAGCTGTGTCCCTAGTCCCATGGGATTGGCCAGTGGGAAGTGGGGCAGACAAATATGACGTCCTGAGGGGGGAAGCAATGGGGGGAAATAAAGGGGACATGGGAGTTTTTTTGTTTTAAATTAAATGCATGAAATCAATGCATGACAGAGCTGTTTCCTGAAGGTGGGGATTCCACACCTCACTGGCCATTCCCTTGGGACTAGGGACACAGCCCTGCATACAGAATAATAAAGTTTCATCTAACTTATCTTTTTTTTTTTTTTCAGAAAAAGCCACTTTTGTTTTGGCAATGTGTACACTATTCTCTATGGGGACATGGGGGTAGGAAACAAAAAAAGGACTCCTGGTGACAGGTTCCCTTTAAGTGTCAGGTGCTGCTATGCAGCAGGTGACTGCGCCCCTAATAATAATTCTTGCAGGTGGGTGGTGCCTGACTCAAGAGGCTCAACTCTCCTCATGACTGGTGCACCCATATCTGTGCTTTGCATAGGACTTGTATACACAGGAGTTTCTTGTCCCTTTTTTTATATCAAACTGGATGCTGCCCCATACAAGTCATTGGGTATTTTTTTTAATCATTGGGCGGCTCCTTGCAATATTTGACTGCCTTTGGAGCTCCGTCTTTAATAAATTTCTCTGCAGTGTCAGATTTTTTTTTCAAAAAATAATCATAAGCAAATACACCAGGGGTGGGTGACTTTGCAATTTATTTATTTATTTTTTTTATTAATTTAAAAAAGTTATAAATCTGGCTTCACACTGTGATGCACTAGCAGTGGTTCTATGTTAAAGCCACTGTTTCTGAGTGGAAGGAAAAGCCCTTGTGAGTATTGGCACTAAAAAATCACCCAAAAAAACACATTACCTTTTTTTTTTTTTTGCCCTTTTTTACGCCAAAAAGACACTAATTTCTGAGTGGTGGGAAAAAGCTCTTGGGGTTTTTTTGGGCACTAAAACAAATTGCATAATAAGCCATTGGGGCGTGCATTAATAGTGTCAAAGGGTTTGTATGGTGCACCAATTGTGTGGTTTATTAGACTGGGAGTTTAGATTGTGGCACAAGGGCTTAGTAAATTGTTGTACGACCGAAAATTGTCTGAAATGACTCCACATTCATGAAGGGGAAATAGAACTTGGTGGACTCGCTTTATGTTGGTCTAATTATGGGCCAAAAAAGTGTTAGGAACCTAGAAGCACAGGAAAAGTAAGTGTAGTTGTGAGACAAAACAAGGATTTGTGTATAGGAAAAGATGCAAAATTGTGGCGCAGATACATCATCCTGACACCTTAGGCTCCTTATCAGCTACTACAATGATAGTTACACCTATGAGTTATAGATTTTTTTTTTTTTCTGTATTTTTTTAAAAAATTTTGGTGCATTGTAATTTTTGTGCCTTTTTTGTGGACATTTTGAAATGTCCGCCGGACATATGTTTTTTTGTCAGTAAGACAAATTTATCTTCTACTCCAGAGGTGCTAAATGTCACAAATGACTTTTATCATTTCAAACTGTCTGTTTGGTGCAAAAATCTCCAGACTAAACTATACTTAAGTTAAACTTAGAAAATCGAAAGAATTGACTTGAGACATTTTGGGCAACATTTTTTGAGACATTTGTGACATATCTCAAAAAGAGATCTTGGGGGGGGGGGGGGGGGGGAATAACCTTTAAAGAACATTTACCACCAGGATGAAGGATTGTTAACCAAGTACACTTACATATTCATGTTTGTCCCCTCTGGCAGGATCTGCTCTTCTTGAGCTCTTGTTTGTATGAAATAAAGGTCTTAAAAATTATGCAAATGAGCATGAGGGGCTCTCAGCTCCATAGATGTCAATGGAGCCTGGAGCCCATCAGGATCATTTACATAATATTTACAATTTTGTAAAAACAGGAGCTTAATAAGCTTAAAGAACAGAGGATCCTGCCAGAGGGAACTCATACCAGTATGCCAGTGAGCTTGGATTACAATCCTGCATCCTGCTGGTAGATGTCCTTTAACACAAGGAAAAAGTGAGGGTGATAACCAAAGAATAAATAACTTTAAGTTCCCTTTGGGATAATAATAAAGTGTCACATACGCAATATACAAACAAAACACAACATTGACAGGAATAAAAACAAGCGGACGGAAAAAAAGACCAAAAACTATCCAAAACAAAGAGATTTACAATAAATGACCCCCAATTGTCATCCTTCCTGAGACAAAAGAGATAAAGTAGTTTTTTCCTATTCTGGACCCCCAGCAGATTTCTAAAAAAAAAAAAACCCTTTTGATACTTTCTTCAAGGTATATTGTGCATATTGGGTGATACTCTATTTCACAGGAAGTGTAAAAATACGTCCATGCTCAGAAGTGTGTCCTATTGAAGTTCAAATTATAGTTTGGGCAGATGTATCAAAATTGACCAATTGTCTTCCTGCCCCATACCTGCGCGCTGCCTATAACCTGTGCCTATTAATGCGCAGGCTATGGTACAATTCTATGCCAGGTCAAACCAGGCCGGAGCCTGACTCTAATCACATCTCGTTATTGCCCTTACTTAAATGAGATATACTAAAACGGTTGGCCACTTTTATCTAATGTTTTTTGTAACGTAAGTGTAAGGCAGCAGGATATCAGGTAATTACCCAATATACATCTATTAATAGTTCTGCTCCGCTTTCCTGATATGTAAAGTAAATCCTCCGGTCTTTTACCTCATCAGCCAGAGATTCCTGCACATAAAATGGCCACAGATGGAAGGTCATGTGATCTCTATCTGTCCTGGTAGGGTGATTGTTCATGGACAGATAGAAATCACATGACCATTTTATGGGCAGGAATCTCTGGCTGATGAAGTAAAAGACCGGAGGCTTCACTTTACATATCAAGAGAGAGGAGCAGAACTATTAATATACGTATATTGGTAAATTACCTAATATCCTGCGCACACACACTAACACACACACTAACACACACACTAACACACACACTAACAACAAAAAAACATGAGGTAAAGTATCCAACCCTTCTACTACAACTCATTTAGTGAAAACCTAAAATGCTATTAAAACCTTCTCTTCATAGAAAACAATAGCGTAGCATCTAGGCATACAGCATCCCAATGACTCAAAATCCCTTGGCTTTTGGGTGCCAGTATGCCAATCCAGAAGAGGGTGACGTTACATTTAACCCCTTAAGGACGGAGGGTTTTTCGGCTCATTTCTCGCTCTCCAACTTCAAAAATCCATAACTTTTTCATTTTTCCGTGTACAGACTTGTGTGAGGGCTTATTTTGTGCGTTACAAATTTTACTTTCCCGTAATGTTATTTATTTTAACATGCCGTGTACTGCGAAGCTGAAAAAAAATTCCAAATGTGGAAAAATTGAAAAAAAACCGTCACGTTCTTGTGGGCTCAGTTTTTACGACTTTCACTCTTCGCTCCAAATAACACACCTACTTTATTCTTTGGTTCGGTGCGATCGCGGTGATACCAAATTTATATAGGTTTTATTGTGTTTTAATACATTTTCAAAAATTAAACGAATGTGTACAAAAAAGAAAAAAAATTTTTTGCCATCTTCTGACGCTAATAACTTTTTCATACTTTGGCGCACGGAAATGTGTGAGGGGTCATTTTTTGCGAAATGAAGCGACGTTTTCATTGCTACCATTTTGAGGTCTGTGTGACATTTTGATCATTTTTTATTTTATTTTTTATGTTATGTAAAAAGGTGTAAAAGTCGCATTTCGGACATCTGGGCGCCATTTCCCGCCTCGGAGGTCACCGCCGGCCGTAACCGTTTTTATATTTTGATAGATCGGGCATTTTGGGACGCGGCGATACCTAATATGTTTGTGATTTGTACTGTTTATTATGTTTTATATCAGTTCTAGGGAAAGGGGGGTGATTTGAATTTTTAATATTTTATTAATTTTTTTTATTTTTTAAACTTTTTTTTTTCTTTTTTTTTTCACTATCTTTTAGACCATCTAGGGTACATTAACCCTAGATGGTCAGATCGCTGCTACCATATACTGCAATACTTCTGTATTGCAATATATGGCATTTTTGCAGCACATTCATTACAATGAGCCACTGGCTCATTGTAACGAATCTGCAGCTGCAAGATAGCCTCGTGTCAAAAGAAGACACGAGGCTACCATGCCAACCGATCGCCGCCCCCCGATGACGTTCGGGGGCGTGGCGATCGAAAAAAAGATGGCGGCGCCCACGCGCCGCCGTCTTTTTAATGCCGCCGGCGACTTTGCCGGCGGCAACGGGGGGGTTAATAGCCGCGATCGGTGCTAGCACCGACCGTGGTTATTAGCGGTGGGGGTTTTATGCATTATGCAAAAACCCCCACCTCTGTATGAAGAGGACTCAGCCCGTGAGCCCTCTTCATACATCCCTTATACCTCTGCGCCGTAGAGCTACGGCGCAGAGCGTTAAGGGGTTAAGCTTCTATCTCGTTTATTTTTGTGGAGCGCTGGTGGCCAGGTGGATAAAGCAAATCCGGCCTTAAGTCACAATGCAAAATACGGAGATAAGAAATACATATTCTGGGATATAAGGTGTTTTAATGAGCAGAACCCTTAGGACGTTCAGTGCACAATAACAGTGCGACTCCACCATCCTAATACAGAGATACGACGTGATGAGGAATAGCAGTTGGATGGAAGATTGTCCTGCAGTTGTGCTCCATCTGGGATCGCTTTAGCTATAATTAAACCCAATCGGTGGCTGGTTGCCATCACTGTGTGTCCCTCCCTTTTATTATTTGGGAGCGCACCTGTTACCGGGAAGATTAGCGCGGCTGTGTGATACAGATAAGTCAGCTTTTAAGGATCCTTCTTTTCAGTGAAACGCATTGTCATCAAGATCACGTAGAACATAATCAGGAAAACAAACAGAAAATTAGCAGCTTAAAAATAACTATTGAGACTTTCTCCGGGACTGTTGCATGGAAACCAGTATATATCAGAGAGGAGACATTCCCCTGACCTGGAATTGTATTTTAAGGGATGAGGACAAAGCTTCGGCTTAATTCTGTATTCATATGGTCATTATAAAATTACCAAAATGTTTTATAAAACTTATTACATCACTTTGTTGGGTTTATTGTTTGTTTCTGTCACTGGATTCGGAAAGGAGGACAACTAATATAGCGGCCCTGTGGGAACAAGGGTCCCCCTCCACCTTATACTATTGTTCCCAAGTGCCACTATCACACCAGCTTAGCCCAAAATAGTCCAAAGAACTTGTGAAATTCTGGCAGCCGAGAAAGACAAGGTATATTAACCCCCTGCAGTCCTAAATGCCTATTCAAGGCAGGAACTTGAGTGGTCACAAGCGGGCTCAGAGGCCTTAGGCGACCCCTTTTCAACATGCTATAAAAATCTTTACACTTTTTCAAGCCTTCGTGCTGTCTGACATCTCCTTGTAAAGGTGAGTATATCCTCTCTGAAACATTCAGCTTTCATCTCCATATGAGAATTCTGTAGAATTGCAAAACGTTTACCACAATTCATTGGCAAACAATGGACCGTATCATAAAACATAACCTTTCTAGCTTTTCTCTTTTAATTTTTTTTTTTTTACTTCGTTTTATTTTGGGATATTTTGTGGGCTTTCTATTTGCTGATAAAAAAAACCTTTGCCCTGTGATAGATCACCTCTAAATTATTAAGATGCATATGAGTCAACTGGTAAATATAGGGCGGATTTATCTTTTCGTGGCTTTTACAGATTGTCTCACCCCTCCTGCTCCCTCAGTACTGAGATTGCAGCAGGAAGTTCTCACTGCAAAAGTGCTGATGTTGCATGGGGGAGGGTGAGACAGTATAACAGTCTGTAAAGCCAAATTACAGAGGCACTAGGGTAGCCCCTCAGGGCTCATCAGCAGAATTGTAAAAGTTAATTTTAGAAAGGAGGCGGCCATGGATAACAAATATTAGAAAAATTCACATAATCACATTGCCTGGATCTATGAGTTGGTAAGTAAAGTTTATCAGGCTTGATTATGATGGTAGATTTCCTTTAAGGACTTACTCATATTTGCCAAAAGCAATCATCCTGACTTTAAAATGTGAAAATAATTTTGGTCCAAAAATGAAAAACAGACCTCAAACTGGACTATGTGGGTAATGAGACTAATTTCTATTGCCCACCCTCCAACTGGTATTGCTCCTATTTTCTATAACCACTTTCTCATTTTCTTTCTTTATGCAGTCAAATAAATAGATGAGCTACTTACCTCTCCTGGTCTCCCCACAGCAGTCGTGATAATGACATCATAGCGCGCCATCTAGGCTCTTCGCTTGCAGTAGTGGCAGAGGCTTCAGCATCGGCTTAGAAGATTAGGCCAAGTTCACTAATAAAGTGGTTATTCAGTGTATATTATTCTATATTAAAATTCAATATCCCATATACTATATTGGGTTTTTTGCTGAATAAGACAAATGAAGACAAAGAAATTCAGTGTTGTACAGCAGTCTCTGTAGACTCGCGCAGTCACACGGGCCCCTGGGCCCCTGGCTGTGAGGCTCGCACCGTACAATTAAGCGGAACACAACAGAAGGCCAAGAGAAAAACAGATGTCATTTTTCACTATATGAACAACCTTTCTTCTCGGGGTTTTGCTGAGAAATGTATAGAGAGATTTTATTACATAAACAAACCGAATTGTTCCCTTGGTTATAGAAAGTAATGCAGCATTTTCAGCACAAAACAGAACAATTTGCTGAGCTGGCTTCCAGATATGACAAGTTTATTGTATTTTGGAATTGTATGAATTAACAGGCAAGCATAATTGTCTGCTAGGGTTTAACAAGGTAAAACATGAAAAATACACCATCATTTTCATATCTCTGAACATCATGTGTTAAACTAACCATTAAATGTGTATTAATCTCCCCCAGGTAACTTTTTTGCCATCCCTATAAATACATCTTTATTCTAAAAAGAAACAGTTATCTAAAAGAAACCACCATATGAGTCTATTTCCAAGCCATTGTTAAGTATAATATGTATATTAGAACAGTCCTGTCAAGCTTAGGACTTTTGGGAACAAAAACATTAAGAAAAGTAAACAAGAAGTCATTGCAATATCAACAATTTTGTGAGGTGACCAAGTTTTTCTTCCATATTACGACAAGAGGTTTGGACCTATCCAAAGATCTTTTTATACCTAGGCCTGTGAACATGATATAGACAGAGGGCATCCTCTACGCCTGAAGGAGAGTTGGTGCTACCATCGCCAAAGATGGGGGCATCCTCTACATCTCGATGAGAGGTGGTTCTACCATCACCATAGACAGGGGGGCATCCTCTTGAAGACACCAAGAGGCGGTTCTACCATTGCCATAGTTGGGGGGAGGGGGGCATACTCTTGAGGACATCTAGAGTAGAGGCAGTTCTAATATCTCCATAGACAGGGGGCATCCTCTACACCTAGAGGAGAAGTGGCTCTACCATCACCATAGATAGGAGCATTCTCTAAACCTAGAGAAGAATCGGCTCTACCATTGCCATAGACAGGGAGCATCCTCTATACCTAGAGGAGAAGCGGCTCTACCATTGCCATAGACCATAGATTGCCATCCTCTACGCCTAGAGGAGAGGAGGTTCTTCCATCACCATAGACAGGGGGGATCCTCTACTCCTGAGGAGAGGCGGCTCTTACACCACCATAGACAGAGGGCATCCTCTAAACCTAGGAGAGACCTGCAGAGCTTTATAGAGTGACCTACTGACACGGCCGCCACTAGTATTTTTGGGACCTCTAATAAACATTAGTTTCCATGACGGCCCACTCGGAGGATGCCCTCTAACCTCTGTAGGGACAGGAAGAAGAGGGGTTAAAGGCCTCCTGCCAGTATTCTTCCTGGCCCTCTCTCCTCCTAAGTGGGGGAAGGACGTTGCATGCTTACATGGGTTTCTGCCAGCTTTGGTCAAAATTACCCTCCAGATCGATTCTTGGTGGGCGTGCCTTCTCCCCGCACGCCTTCCCTGGGTCTTCTTGGTCCAGCGTCCGCGGCAGTGACTTGGATTTTGCTCGGAACGTGGAAGGGAATTCAGGAATGCTGATGGTGGCCACCTGCATGGGGGATGGGCTCTCTGATAAGGTATTTAAACCTCTATTTGTGTATGGTGTGCATGTTGTGGTCCCTTTCCGTCCCAGACGTTATGGCTGATGAGGCCTACTCCACCTGCCTATTCATGTGGTGCTGTATGGCATGAAAGAGGGATCAAGGGTCTAAAGGGAAAGGTAGACAAGATGGATCGGAAAGATCCAAGAAATCTAGCAAGTCTCAGAAGAGCAAGACCACTGCTAGAAGATGCAATATGTGTCTCCATTCCATACCAGACTCGTATAAGAAGCCTATCTGCAGGTCTTGTATTGAGAACTTCATGCAGGAGGAGAAGACATCCTTTATGGATGAGCTAAAGTCCTTTATTGAGGAAAAGGTGGTTTCTTCTGTCGCCTCTGCTACACAAAGAGATCCAGACTAGTGATTGATTCCTCCTTTGATGATGAGGATTGTGACTCAGAGGCACCATCCTGTTTGCTAACCTGGGCCTTCTCACAGCCTGCCTCCCTTTGGTAGCTTGGAGCCAGAGCCACTTGCTGAGCTGGATTCTCCAGGCCTGGAACAGGAGTTCTTTGGGCCTGGACAGGAAGGTCATCATCCTGTCCTCCAAAATGGTGGCTAAACACAGAAAATCTGGAAAAGGAAGTTCCTTGGCACTGCCTTCTGTGAGTCACCATCATGACCGACGCAGGCAGTACAGGTTGGGGAGCAGTCTTTCCTTCTCACTTCACCCAAGGTTCCTGGACTCCATCCCAATCCAAGAAACCTTTAAATTACCTGGAGCTAAGGGCTTTCTGGGAAGCCCTGAGGTTAAATGCTGTTCAACTGGCAAATCGCCACGTCCACATCCTATCTGGGAAGGCAGGGGGGTACAAGATCCCCTGTCCTCTCCAATTTAGCCCGCACCATATTCTCCTAAGCAGAGGTAAACATCCTCTCCATCTCAGCCACCCATCTGGGGGGAGTCCCAAACAGGGAGGCAGACTACCTCATCAGGAGAGATGTATTACCAAATGAATGCTGCCTCAATCAGGAGATCTGCCTTCAGCTAACCAGCATCTGGGGCAAGCCTCGAGTCAACCTCTTCGCCACAAAAAAAAAAAAATCCAAGTGCCATCTATACTAAATTCTAGCAGTATGCCAACATTAATAAAATATAACTTTTAATATAAATGAATAAAAAGGACCACCTGTTACACTGCGGTCCAGATAATCACACGGTTACAATTACAGACAAGACCTAGTGAGACATAAACACCAGACGAGACGGGTACTGACCCCGTACTACACAAAATAAAGTATTTACAATTGCAGCATTAGATAGGGCTATTTGGAAAGTGCAGAGGTACCAGTGCTAGGGTAGAAAAAAGGTTGGATCTCACCCATCTTCATCCGGGTTCTGCCGTGGTAGGGACCGTTTTGTGCAGTGATAACCTATTGCGCCCTATTCACACTATTGTCCTGATCCCCTTTTTGTTTGCTCCCAGCCCTTACAAGGGCGGTCCCACACTTTCCCTGAACAAGCTGTTATGCCCTTACTCTATGCTGTTCTTCTGCATTGGTTCCCGCGGGGGGTCGCGTAACTATTTAGCATGCATCTATACTACAATAACCCAAAAAGAGAGCCAAAAAATATTGTCAAGAATAAAATTAATAATGTATTTTATTATGAGAATAATGCACAATATACAAGAAAAAATTCTATCACATAATAGGGAAAGAAAATGAGGGGAAACAAGTGGCCCCTGATGGAAAATGGGGCAACCACGAAAACCATAAGCCCCTGCAGACACCCCAAAACCTATAAGTAAATAGTAATATAGAGACAAAATGTCTAATAAGTGGTAGTAAATGAAGCAAACGGGAATATGGATAGAAAAATGTATCCTTATTTGGGTCCTATGTAAGATGGGGGCCGGAGGTACCTTCCGGCTCTCTTTTTGGGTTATTGATTGTATTTCTGTTGAGAGTTATAGTGATATTCTATGAGGCTCCCTTTTCTTCTATTGGTTCTTGCCATCTATACTACACCCTAGTACTTGTACTAATCTCCCTAAGCGAGACCAGAGAACACCTGGATGCCTTCAGCCATCCACAGAACGAGCCTCTCTCTTATGCCTTTCCTCCTATTCCCTTGATTGCAAGGGTCCTCAAGAAGGTCCTTCTCAATCAGGCGAGGGTGATTCTAATCTGCCCAAATTGGCCAAAGAAGATCTGGTATCCCCTGCTAACGTCCTTGTCACTGCAGCAGCCGATAATTCTCCCCGTACTGAAGGATCTCCTGTACCAGGGTCCCATCCTTCATCCAGACCTGCGGAAACGTCAACTTTCAGCCTGCATCCCAAGTCCAAAATTCCTGAGATCTCTGGGCCTCTACAGGGCTCTCGTCTCTACTCTTAAGGCAAGTAGAAAAAAGGTTACCTTTGCCATATACCATAAGATGTGGAAAAGGTTTGACTTTTTTGGGGGTTAATTCCCCGTCTCGGGCTAACCCCAATATTTTCCAGATTTTGGGACTTCCTACAGAAAGGCCTGGAACTCTGATTATCTACCAGCAACCTGAAGGTCCAGGTTTCTGCTCTCAGCGCCTTTTTCGACCATCCTCCTGCGGATCACAGGTGGGTCAAGAGATTAAGCGTGGTCGCATCCAGGATCAGACCTCAGATCCTCAAGCGGGTTCCAACCTGAGACCTCGCCTTAGTACTAGACACCCTCTCCAAGTCTCCCTTTTGAACTCTAAAGAATCTCCTTTACAGAACCCTACATGCGAATACTTTCTGACCGGATCATTCTCACCTAAGATCCAAGTTTCACACCCAAAGTGGTGTCCAAATTCCACAAGGACCAGGAGATTACTCTTCCATCCTTCTGCAAGAACCCCTCTTCAAGCAGAGAATCCTTGTGGCATTCTCTAGATGTAAGGCGTTCTGTCTTAGGCTTTCTACAGGCCACAGACTCTTGGTGCATGGACCATAAGCTATCTCCACTTGCTATGTGGAGCAAGGGAAAGAGGTTCCTGCAAATCTGAAGGCCCACTCTACTTCAGCCACGTCAGCTTCTTGGGCGGAAAAAAGAGGCGCCTCCTTGGAACAGATCTGCAAGGCAGCTACATGGGCTTCTCCTTCTACATTTAATCAAACATTATAGTGTGAGTGTGTTGAGTGTGCAAGGTCTGCCAGATTATTGAATACTGGCCAAGTTCTTTAATAATCTGGTGCACCATGCACTGTTTGAAAAGTGTGCACCATCTTTTTTAGGTGTACCTTTAACATATAGTATTGAAGCCGCGACACAAAACTTAAATACATGTGCAAGCTCCAAAGATGTTCTTTTACAAGCAAAGTCAAACAGAAATCCAGCACAGTTAGAATAATGGATTTGAGACCATGTGTGGTTCCCAAGGAATAATAGTAGAACAGCACAATGCAGAATTCTAAGAATAGTAGAAGAAAGAATAAATACTGGAAAGAGTGAGGTGAATGACATAACTTGGAATACTTTTAAAATGCTTTTTTGGCACAGAATAATATCCTCCTGATTAGTCCTCCTGAGAAATAATAACTATTTAATGACTTTCCAAATATTATAATATGCAAATACAATTTAAAAAGTCATTAAAAGAATGGGATGAAATCATTTTAATATGTAAATTAGTATTACAATATGCAATATTACAGAAAGAGTAATTTTATTAGAGACGCTCAGCGCCCAAATCTTCGTCTACCTGTTCAAAGTTTAACATTAATAAAAACTTATTATAGAGTTAAGTCAGGATACAGATATCTGTCATGCTTATTACCTGACCCAGAGAAAGCACTTAGCATAGATATGTGAATCACCAGGCTTCGTTAGGGAAGAATATGGAGGAAACTTGTAGCCTCATAGGACTCGATAGAAGACCTGTCCTTAAGAATACATCACCGTGTTAGATAGCAGCCTAGCAGATCCTTGCATTTATATTTAAAGGGGAACCCCAACAAATCACGAGAACAGGGTTCTCGGGTCCATGAGATGACTAGAGCAGCCGGTCACGAATGGCGGGCTGCCCCGTTAATTTCTATTGAGCTGACAGAGATTGGCGAGTTCCATACTCTCGGTATATCAGACCACTGTTCTCGTAATCCATGGAGGTCTCATCACTAAAACCCCCACCGATCAGCAACTTAGGCCCTATCCACATGACAAGGCCTAACTTGCTTTGTGGGAAAACCCCTTTAAGGATTGGTGCTGTCTTAGAGCTCTTTGGTGCACTGGCGTGAGAGATCTCTTCATGAAGTATAAATGCATTTTCACAGCCCTGCTGCTAGTAAAAGCAAATGCAAGGGTATGGTTACACAGCTCTCCAAAGCTGCTTCCTACGTTTTTAAGGTTTTTTATTTAATTTTTCACAAAATCCCCTTTTACATTATTTTATTTTCCTGGCAATATTATTAGTTAAGGGGTTGTCTTTTAGGGATGCCCTACTTTGGGATGGTAGGAACATGCAGAACATTTTGTCCTAGTAGGTTCGTCTAATAAATTCACTGCAGTACTTATATATTATATTATATTATGATATAACATGCTTATAAGGTCCAGATTCCTAAAAAGTTGATCCAATCTAGTGTGTGTTATATTTTGGGTTGAGCGGAATTTGTTCATGTTAAGGTTTGGACATGCAGTATAACACATGTTGGCTCTCTCCTGGCATTCGGATGTCTTTGCCAGTAGCATTTTTAAAGAGTTAACACCAGCGATCAGTGCAAGCACCGATTGCAGGTATCACTAGTGGGGGGAGGTGAGCTGAACCAGGGCTCGAACTTCTAGCTTGAAGCCCAGATTTGGGGACCTGAGACCACAATATTTGGCTCTGACTGGTTCGTGTCCGCTCTTCACTATTTTATATGGCTTATTAGTTCTGATCCTCATCTACAATGTTACATTATTACTAGAGATGAGCGAACATGCTCGTCCGAGCTTGATGCTCGGTCGAGCATTAGGGTACTCGAAACTGCTCGTTACTCGGACGAATACTTCGCCCGCTCGAGAAAATGGCAGCTCCCGCCGTTTTGCTTTTTGGCGGCCAGAAACAGAGCCAATCACAAGCCAGGAGACTCTGCACTCCACCCAGCATGACGTGGTACCCTTACACGTCGATAGCAGTGGTTGGCTGGCCAGATCAGGTGACCCTGGGATAGACTAGCCGCTGGCCGCGCTGCTCGGATCATTCTGTCTCTGGATGCCGCTAGGGAGAGAGCTGCTGCTGGTCAGGGAAAGCGTTAGGGTGTTCTATTAGCTTACTGTTAGGCAGGAGTGATTCTCAAAGAACCCAACAGCCCTTCTTAGGGCTACAATAACGTTCTACTTTTTTTATTTTAATTTGCATCTTTTACCATTTTGTGAGGAATTAGCAGGGGGACTTGCTACCGTTGTGTTTAGCTCTTAGTGGCACACATATCCATAGCAAAGACCGAAGTGGGAAAATTCAGTAGGGGTTGGATTTCTATTAGGCAATAACTCAGTGTCATCTCATCTGGCATAGTACTGTGCTTCCTTTGATACTTGGCTAGAAAATAGCCATAGGAGAATACAAACAGCTTCTTGAAGCCTACAGTAGCGTTCTATATATTTGATTTCTGGTTGATCTGCTGGTGGCTGTAGTTTCTGCAGTGCATGTACTTGCCAATTCTGAGCAATTTGTAGTGAGACTTGCGACCGCTGTGTTCTGCGCTTAGTGGCGCACATATCCATAGCAAAGGCCGAAGTGGCAAAATTCAGTAGGGGTTGGATTTCTATTAGGCAATAACTCAGTGTCATCTCATCTGGCATAGTACTGTGCTTCCTTTGATACTTGGCTAGAAAATAGCCATAGGAGAATACAAACAGCTTCTTGAAGCCTACAGTAGCGTTCTATATATTTGATTTCTGGTTGATCTGCTGGTGGCTGTAGTTTCTGCAGTGCATGTACTTGCCAATTCTGAGCAATTTGTAGTGAGACTTGCGACCGCTGTGTTCTGCGCTTAGTGGCGCACATATCCATAGCAAAGGCCGAAGTGGCAAAATTCAGTAGGGGTTGGATTTCTATTAGCCAATAACTCAGTGTCATCTCATCTGGCATAGTACTGTGCTTCCTTTGATACTTGGCTAGAAAATAGCCATAGGAGAATACAAACAGCTTCTTGAAGCCTACAGTAGCGTTCTATATATTTGATTTCTGGTTGATCTGCTGGTGGCTGTAGTTTCTGCAGTGCATGTACTTGCCAATTCTGAGCAATTTGTAGTGAGACTTGCGACCGCTGTGTTCTGCGCTTAGTGGCGCACATATCCATAGCAAAGGCCGAAGTGGCAAAATTCAGTAGGGGTTGGATTTCTATTAGCCAATAACTCAGTGTCATCTCATCTGGCATAGTAGTGTGCTTTGATACTTGGCTAGAAAATAGCCATAGCAATAGGATAGCATTGTTTGGTTTTAAAAACTCAAAAAAAAACAAAAAACACAAAAAAAAAAAAAAAACACAAAAAAAAACAAAAAAAAGTAAAAAAAAAAAAATAAAGTTATAACTCTCATTTTAAAAATGTTTAACCCGAGGGCTAGGGGTAGAGGACGAGGGCGGGGACGTGGGCGTCCAACTACTGCAGGGGTCAGAGGCCGTGGTCCTGGGCGGGGTGAGACACCACCTGCTGATGAGGGAGCAGGGGAACGCCGCAGAGCTACACTCCCTAGGTTCATGTCTGAAGTTACTGGGACTCGTGGTAGAGCACTGTTGAGGCCAGAACAGTGCGAACAGGTGATGTCGTGGATTGCTGACAATGCTTCGAGCAATTTGTCCACCACCAGTCAGTCTTCCACGCAGTCCACCCATGTCACCGAAATCGCCACTCCTCCAGCTCCTGCACCTCAGCCTCCTCCCCCCAGTCTGCCCCCTCCCAGGAAAATTTGGCATTTGAACCGGCATACTCTGAGGAACTGTTTTCTGGACCCTTCCCACAGTCACAAACCACTTGTCCGGTTGCTGCTGAGCAATTTTCCGATGCCCAGGTTTTCCACCAGTCACAGTCTGTGGGTGATGATGACCTTCTTGACGTAGTGGAAGTGTGTAAAGAGGTGTCCGACGATGAGGAGACACGGTTGTCAGACAGTGGGGAAGTTGTTGTCATGGCAGGAAGTCCGAGGGGGGAGCAGACTGAGGGATCGGAGGATGATGAGGTGACAGACCCAAGCTGGGTTGAGAGGCCGGGTGAACACAGTGCTTCTGAGACGGAGGAGAGTCCTCGACCTGAACAGGTTGGAAGAGGCAGTGGTGGGGCCAGACGGAGAGGCAGGGCCAGAGCTGGTGCATCAGCGCCACTGTCAACTAGTGAAGCTCCCGTGGTGAGGGCTCTTGCGGCGAGGGCTAGATCTTCAGAAGTGTGGAGGTTCTTTAAGGAAACACCGGATGACCGACGGACTGTGGTGTGCAACATTTGCCAAACCAGGCTCAGCAGGGGTTCCACCACTACTAGCTTAACTACCACCAGTATGCGCAGGCATATGAATGCTAAGCACCCCACTCAGTGGCAACAAGCCCGTTCACCTCCGGCCGTGCACACCACTGCTCCTTCCCCTGTGTCAGCTGCTAGTCAGCCCCCTGCCCAGGACCCTGGCACAAAAACCCCATCGTCGCCTCCACGATCCTCCACAGCATCCACCAGCGTTCAGCTCTCCATACCCCAGACGCTGGAGCGGAAACGCAAATATAGTGCAACCCACCCGCACGCCCAAGCCCTTAATGTGCACATCTCCAGATTGCTTAGCCTGGAGATGCTGCCCTATAGGCTAGTAGAGACCGAGGCCTTTCGCAACCTCATGGCGGCGGCCGCCCCTCGGTATTCGGTCCCCAGCCGCCACTACTTTTCCCGATGTGCCGTCCCAGCCCTGCACCAGCACGTGTCAGACAACATCATCCGTGCCCTGACCAACGCCGTTTCTGACAAGGTCCACCTGACCACGGACACGTGGACGAGTGCTGCCGGGCAGGGCCACTATATATCGCTGACGGCACATTGGGTTAACTTGGTGGAGGCTGGGACCGAGTCTGACCCTGGGGCTGCTCATATACTGCCGACGCCGAGGATTGCGGGGCCTACCTCGGTCCAGGTGTTTCAGGCCTACTATGCCTCCTCCTCCTCCCACCCCTCCTCCACCTCCTCCTCCGAACTACCATCCGTGGGCACGGCGCCATCAGTCGGTAGCTCTAGGCACAGCAGCAGTGCCGTCGCTAAGCGACAGCAGGCGGTGCTCAAACTGCTGAGCCTAGGCGACAAAAGGCACACCGCCCAAGAGCTATTACAGGGCATCACGGCGCAGACTGATCTGTGGCTGGCACCGCTGAACCTCAAGCCGGGAATGGTTGTGTGTGACAACGGCCGTAACCTGGTGGCGGCTCTGCAACTCGGCAGACTGACACATGTGCCATGCCTGGCCCATGTGTTAAATCTGATAGTGCAGCGTTTCCTCAAGACATACCCCAATCTGTCTGATTTGCTCACGAAGGTGCGCCGCATCTGTGCGCATTTCAGGAAGTCCAGCCCAGATGCTGCCACTCTCAGGGCAGCGCAGCGCCGCCTCCAACTGCCCGCTCACCGACTGTTGTGCGACGTGCCCACGAGGTGGAATTCAACACTGACCATGTTATCCAGAGTTTACCAGCAGCGCAGAGCGATTGTAGACTGCCAGATGTCAACTTCCACCAGAACTGGTAGTCAGGTCAGTCAGCTTCCTCAAGTCTACAATGAGGAGTGGACGTGGATGTCTGATATCTGTCAGGTGCTGAGTAACTTTGAGGAGTCAACACAGATGGTCAGTGGCGATGCCGCCATCATCAGCCTCACCATCCCGCTGCTTGGCCTGTTGAAAAACTCTCTGGTCAGCATGAAGTCGGAAGCTTTGCGCTCGTCACAAGAGACGGGGGAAGAATATTCCCTTGTTGATAGCCAAAGCACCCTGAGGTCTGTTTCTCAGCGCATATCGGAGGAGGTGGAGGTGGAGGAGGATGAGGAGGAAGAGGAGGAGAATGTTGGCGAGACACAAGAGGGGACCATTGTTGAGTCCTTCACTGTTCAGCGTGTATGGGCAGAAGAAGAGGAGTTGGAGGAGTTGGAGGAGGAGGAAATGGACAGTCAGGCCAGTGAGGGGAGTGAATTCTTACGCGTTGGTACTCTGGCGCATATGGCAGATTTCATGCTAGGCTGCCTATCCCGTGACCCTCGCGTTCAAAGAATTTATTCCAGCACCGATTACTGGGTGTTCACTCTCCTGGACCCACGGTACAAGCAAAATCTTCCCACTCTCATCCCTGGAGAGGAAAGGAGTGTGAGAATGCATGAATACCAGCAGGCCCTGGTGCACAAGCTGAAACAGTATTTCCCTTCTGACAGCGCTAGCGGCAGAGTGCGTAGTTCTGCGGGACAAGTAGCGAGGGAGAGTAGGCGAGCAGGCAGCTTGTCCAGCACTGGCAAGGGTACGCTTTACAAGGCTTTTGCCAGCTTTATGTCACCCCAGCAAGACACTGTCACCTGTCCCCAGTCTCGGCAGAGTAGGGCTGATCTTTACAGAAAGATGGTGAGGGAGTACGTAGCTGACCATACCATCGTCCTAAATGATCACACAGCTCCCTACAACTACTGGGTTTCAAAGCTGGACATGTGGCACGAACTGGCGCTCTACGCCTTGGAGGTTCTTGCCTGCCCTGCCGCTAGCGTCTTGTCCGAGCGGGTTTTCAGTGCAGCTGGTGGCATCATCACCGATAAGCGTACACGCCTGTCGACTGACAGCGCTGACAGGCTGACGCTTATTAAAATGAATAAAGGCTGGATTTCTCAGAATTTCCAATCTCCACCAGGTGAAGGAAGCTCAACCTGAATAATTGATCCACTCCTCCTCCTCCTCCTCATTTTCCTCCTTCTCCTCCTCTTTGTACAGTAAAGCAGAGGAAACTGGCTATTTTTTGACAGGGCCCACTGGCTCTTGCTATAGTACTTCATGCATTTAATTTTTCTGGAGGGCCACCTACCCGGTCCTCTGTTTGAAACAATTTTTGTGAGTGCCACATACAGGCACTCAATCTATTCCATTTTACTGCAGGGCCACCTACCTGCTCCTCTGGTTTGAAACATTTTTGGGACTGCCACATACAGGCACTCAATCTATTCCATTTTACTGCAGGGCCACCTACCTGCTCCTCTGGTTTGAACAATTTTTGGGACTGCCACATACAGGCACTCAATCTATTCCATTTTACTGCAGGGCCACCTACCTGCTCCTCTGGTTTGAACAATTTTTGGGACTGCCACATACAGGCACTCAATCTATTCCATTTTACTGCAGGGCCACCTACCTGCTCCTCTGGTTTGAACAATTTTTGGGACTGCCACATACAGGCACTCAATCTATTCCATTTTACTGCAGGGCCACCTACCTGCTCCTCTGGTTTGAACAATTTTTGGGACTGCCACATACAGGCACTCAATCTATTCCATTTTACTGCAGGGCCACCTACCTGCTCCTCTGGTTTGAACAATTTTTGGGACTGCCACATACAGGCACTCAATCTATTCCATTTTACTGGAGGGCCACCTACCTGCTCCTCTGGTTTGAAACATTTTTGGGACTGCCACATACAGGCACTCAATCTATTCCATTTTACTGCAGGGCCACCTACCTGCTCCTCTGGTTTGAACAATTTTTGGGACTGCCACATACAGGCACTCAATCTATTCCATTTTACTGCAGGGCCACCTACCTGCTCCTCTGGTTTGAAACATTTTTGGGACTGCCACATACAGGCACTCAATCTATTCCATTTTACTGCAGGGCCACCTACCTGCTCCTCTGGTTTGAACAATTTTTGGGACTGCCACATACAGGCACTCAATCTATTCCATTTTACTGCAGGGCCACCTACCTGCTCCTCTGGTTTGAACAATTTTTGGGACTGCCACATACAGGCACTCAATCTATTCCATTTTACTGCAGGGCCACCTACCTGCTCCTCTGGTTTGAAACATTTTTGGGACTGCCACATACAGGCACTCAATCTATCCCATTTTACTGGAGGTCCACCTACCTGCTCCTCTGGTTTGAAACATTTTTGGGACTGCCACATACAGGCACTCAATCTATTCCATTTTACTGCAGGGCCACCTACCTGCTCCTCTGGTTTGAACAATTTTTGGGACTGCCACATACAGGCACTCAATCTATTCCATTTTACTGCAGGGCCACCTACCTGCTCCTCTGGTTTGAACAATTTTTGGGACTGCCACATACAGGCACTCAATCTTTTCCATTTTACTGCAGGGCCACCTACCTGCTCCTCTGGTTTGAACAATTTTTGGGACTGCCACATACAGGCACTCAATCTATTCCATTTTACTGGAGGGCCACCTACCTGCTCCTCTGGTTTGAAACATTTTTGGGACTGCCACATACAGGCACTATCCAAATTAAATTGTCTCCATAGCAGCCTCCACACGTTGTCTCCATTGCTACCTCCAAAAGTCGTCCATATAGCTGCCTCCATACATCGTCCCTTTATCAAACGAGGTGTGTCAGGCAGAAATTTGGGTTGTTTTCATGGATTCCACATCAAAGTTGTTAACTTTGTCGCCACCCTGCTGTGTTATCCACAAAATATACTGGCAAACTTTTACCATTTAGGGATATTATTTCAGCGCTTCTTGCGCATCTGTTTACATTCCCCTCACCCGGCATATCCTAAACTTATAAGAACGCTACTACACTTGATCTTATACAAAAGGTTCTTAGAAGTGCTGTTTGGGGAGTAGCCTAGAGACAGGGGCATGGATTGGCGAAAGCTCGCCTGGCAGCGGAACGCCAGCTCCATGCGCATCATGCGCTTCTTGCGCATCTGTTTACATTCCCCTCACCCGCCATATCCCAAACTTATGAGAACGCTACTACACTTAACTTGGTGCAGGCTGGGACCGAGTCTGACCCTGGGGCTGGTCATATACTGCCGACGCAGAGAATTGCAGGGCCTACCTCGGTCCAGGTCTCAAAGGCCTACTATACCTCCTCCCACCCCTCCTCCACCTCCTCCTCCTCCGAATTACCATCCGTGGGCATGGCGCCATCAGTCGGTAGCTCTAGGCACAGCAGCAGTGCCGTCGCTAAGCGACAGCAGGCGGTGCTGAAACTGCTGAGCCTAGGCGATAAAAGGCACACCGCCCAAGAGCTATTACAGGGCATTCCACATCAAAGTTGTTAACTTTGTCGCCACCCTGCTGTGTAATCCCCAAAATATACTTGCAAACTTTTACCATTTAGGGATATTATTTCAGCGCTTCTTGCGCATCTGTTTACATTCCCCTCACCCGCCATATCCTAAACTTATAAGAACGCTACTACACTTGATCTTATACAAAAGGTTCTTAGAAGTGCTGTTTGGGGAGTAGCCTATAGACAGGGGCTTGGATTGGCGAAAGCTCGCCTGGCAGCGGAGCGCCAGCTCCATGCCAAGATCCAACTAACATAGTTTTAACTGCAGCACCTTTAATCTACTACTAGTTCACTGCCTCCATACATCGTCCCCTTATCAAACGAGCTGTGTCAGGCAGAATTTTGGGTTGTTTTCATGGCTTCCATGTTAACTTTGTCGCCACCCTGCTGTGTAATCCACAAAATATACTGGCAAACTTTTATCATGTACCGATATTATTTGAGCGCTTCTTGCTCACCTCCTTTGGTTCCTCTCTGCCACCCATTGGTTTGAAGCCTGAGTCCATTTAGGGTATGTCGCCATGACACTCTCTAGCCTGCTGCCGCTGCCTCTGCATGCCGTCCCCTATAGTGTCAGGGTCAATTATTGGATGTTTTAGATGCTATCTAGCTTCATTCTGTCACTCTGTCATGGCCATGCTGTTGCCCATAATTTTGGCATAATGGTGCGATTATGCAGCCTCAGAGGCATCCATGCATGCTGCCCCTGCTGTTTCCTGTCCATTTCCGTGGTGTTTCCATCCTTTTCTGAGGTTCCCAGGTGTTTGGCCAAGCTTCCCTGTGCAGAGCCTTGGTCCCCTTGAAAAATGCTCGAGTCTCCCATTGACTTCAATGGGGTTCGTTATTCGAGACGAGCACTCGAGCATCGGGAAAAGTTCGTCTCGAATAACGAGTACCCGAGCATTTTAGTGTTCGCTCATCTCTAATTATTACCTTGTTATAGGGCTCTTGTTCTTGTATATAGATCACTGCTGCACATGTTCAGCCATAAGGGAAGCAGACAAGTTTTTCTGGACCCTCTGTGTATAGTCTGTCTCTATGGAACATATAGCTTTGCCTCTGTAACACGGTGACCAAGGATTTGCTCTGGCTGCCATGCAAGGAAGACTGTTAAATATCTTGAGCCGTCACTATTTCTCTAGCTAAATGGCCATTTTATCTAAACTTTTACATTAACCGTCTTCATCCATGTTACAGAGACCATCATGAATTCCAGATATTCCTATCGCAGTTCATTGCTCAGAGGACCATTACAGCGGGGCAGCCACCCACTAAGTGTGTTTGAACTGGAAAAGATCCTTTATACTGGAAAATATATACGGAATAATGCGGATGAGGTGTGGCCAGGGCTCTACTTGGGAAATCAGTAAGTGATATTAACAGATATTATTTTAAGCTGCCCATCTATTTACACACAAAATAGTCTTGCATGGGGGCGTTCCTTTTTAAAGAAAACAAAATTCTATAAAATACAGCTTAAAGAGTAAAATATAACCAGAACATTTGTACAGCATCTAAGAACACAAATAATGATGACATTTATACAACATAGACCCAAATCTATTTGTTCTCCATACATCTGAATCCAACGTGTGGTGTTTTCAAAGGGGCTCTTACTTACCCCAAAAAAAGGGTAAGAATGCATATGGTCCACTTTCATTGAGTGTAATGTGCTGTAGGACTAGCCAAAAAATTAGGAGCTGTTTTTCTACTGTGTCACTTAACGCATTTGACTCAAGGCTACCTTTTAAGGGAGTAGTCCAGATGAGTCCCACACTCCCATTTGAGGAGCAGGATTCAATTACTGGGCTGAGAGACATCAGAATTTAGGAAGAAGGCAGGAGTAAAGTCCATGCATGGTCAAAGGTCGTGACGGGAATTTTCTGTAATATCTGGGTCAGAGCAAACAAGTCATGGTCAGAACCCAGGAATCGGAAAACATTATAGAAGATGTACGTGTTCAAAGGATCTTGCGAGGCAATAATCTCCCTATTACTAAAATAAGGAAAGAAATTATGATTATTCTTAGAAGGTTCCTGTAGGGTAAGAATAATTTTAGGGCCAGGGCCGGAGCTCCATTAATCCCAATGATAATGTGACCCTGTCCGCACCTTCTCATTCTTTCTGCAGTCCAAGGAAGCTCAAGCGTGGCCCATCCTTCATCCTTTCTGTTGAAATCTCTGCTAGGACAACAGTCTACATGCCCATAGAGAGGGCTCTGCATGCTGTCTCTGTAACTCGTGCCAAAGCTTCACTATCACTGGACTAGAGAATAGAATATATCCACAGCTCACCAATATTGCTAAGTCGTACTATTTTCTGGTTTCATTCCCAGTGTGAACGGCATCCGGAACAGCGACGATAAGATCTGGTGCCAACTAATGCATAGTAGATATATCGGAGAGCCAGCGCACGTATTGTTTTCTTAAAAATTCATATCCTTTATTGCATCCTGTTACAAAGGAGAAAAATGCAAAAAAATAAAGCATGTGGAGCATGGAGAATCGAATATATTTCTCTGTCGCGAAGCTGAAATGTTTTATTCCCGCCTCTTTTATGGGCGGTAACTTTCTCGATAGCTGTAATTTGCAACATTGGAATATCTCCTTGGAGAGTATTCAAAGAATGTCTAGCTAGACAGGACATGCTCATATTTGTTAATATATCTGTTTTGCATGAATACTGGACATGTTCCGATATTCTTATTTAGAGTGGTCTAATAGTACTACCGACGGCCTGCTTACTATATTTTTTTGTATTTTTCCTATTTTTTTTTTATTGGGATACAATAAAGGATATGAATTTTTAAGAAAACAATATAAGGGCTGGTAATCCGATATATCTACTATTTATTACTAGAGCATAGCGCCCATGACCAAAAATAACCGTGCAGTAGACAGGGAAAGGATGCCAAAAAGCATGGCCGGACATCACAACAATCATTCTGGAATCTGAAGGTATTCTCTCACAGGGGTTGTCTACATATAGCTAAAAATAGTAAATTGTTACATTTTATTAGCTTTGGTCGGGAAGTGAAAGTTCTCCTTACATTCTCTGTGTAGGCGTGTGGAAAATTATAGCCATTGATGCTCCACTAAGCAAAGTACAAGGTATCTAAAAGAGGCGTGGTTTTCCTTATCCAATTCTGGAAAACTTTGCATATTTTCCAATTATTAACTTTCCAATAACTTTTTCCGGCTCATAAGGTGACAGGTGACCATGGCGGACAATCTATGGCCCGGTATCTGGCAAAGCGTCCAAACTATCACCACCACCTCAGACAGTGATAATAGCCATAATTACTAATATTGTACACAGTGATCTGCCTATTTCCAGGAGGTAATAAATAATATTCTATAAGAAATATATTATTGAGACGCTTTTCTTATTCCGAGTCCAGGGAGATAGCAGCCAACAAAGGAGAATTAAGTCGGATGCGAATCACCCACATCCTGAACGCTACACACAGTCGCTTCAGAGGAGGAGAGGAATACTACAGAGGAATGCACATCTTGTACATGGGGATAGATGCCCAAGACTGTCCTACATTTGATATGAGCGTGCACTTCTATCCGGCAGCGGATTTCATTCACAAAGCCTTAAGAGGAAGAGGTAAGAGACTGAGTGGCTTCATACTAGCAGGGATAAATATAATTGACGGATCACTGGGAGTACTGGTTGGAGGCCAGTAGCGGAATATTCATATTCAATAATGTGCTGGAGTACAATGTGCCAGATGTGTGTAGCCGGAATTCAGAAGATTTGCTGAAACTTTAGAAGGTCTAGTGTACCTGCAAAGTATATTCCTGACCCACACATTATGTCTTCCTTAATGGAGCCCGCTTGGTATAATGCCCCCTTTCTGTGCCCCCCAACAATGTATGATGCCCACTTTCTGCGGTGCTCCCTGTACCTCCTGTTCCCTTTTCTGCTGTCACCCATTTAAATGGCCCCCTCTTATATGGCCTCCTTCTTCGTGGATGCTATCTTTCTTATAGCAACCCCATTTAAAATTCCTAATAATGCTTCACCTAATCTATAGTTCACCTAATAGGCTTCAGAGCCTATACGTGGCTCTGAAGCAAAGCAGCGGGAGAGGCCCAATGGTGGAGCAGAGAGACATCAGCTCCCCACTTCCCCATTGTATCCTGCTCCATTTGCGTCGAGAGGACACAAAGTAACAGCCCAGAACATCCCTTCTGCTGCCCCGGTTATTGGGACAGACCTGAAAGTCTTGTCTCGTTCAAACTGAGATGGATGGGGGGGGGTTCTTTTTTGGGGATCCTCTCTTACTTCAGGTGAGAGCTGTCAAGTATTCCATAAATGTTCTATAAAATTACATTTTTTGTGTGTAAAAAAGACATAAATATTGAATATTAGTCATTCACAAATGAGCACAGGAGTCAGCTTTCGTCTGAGAGCCAACAGCTCACTTAACCACGCCCCTATCTAATGGCCCCACCCCTTATACAATAACCATACCCTTTTAACCTCAAAAAAATGGCTTCAAATTGGAGGATGGGTGTCTGGTTGCCTGAAAACAATTCTCCATGTAATTACATAGGGAGCCATTCAGGAGCCAGAAGATGAGTCTCTTTTAGTGAGCTGAACCGAATGATCCAGCTCAATAGACGGAATTGGACTTCCCATCACTACTGAATATTATACAGAGTTTGTAAATCTATTATGAAAAATATACATTTATTGGGGGTTCTGTATATGCTGGTGTTGATGCCACGAGGCCTAATACATGTAACTTTGAAACCCTGAATTGGGATATATATGGAAAACCGGAGCTTCCTCCAAAGTAAAGACATTGCAGATTGTTGGGTTTTTTTTTCTTGTCCCTAATTTTCTTCCATCTGGAGAATTTATTTGTGAAAAAGCTGTTTGAAGCTATGTAATATTATACACTATTATCACTGTTTGCTCCGAATATTGGATTTCTTCACTGAAATATTTTGTTTCCATTTTTAGGTAAAATTTTGGTCCATTGTGCTGTGGGGGTGAGCAGATCGGCAACGCTGGTACTTGCCTATCTCATGATTTACCATCACATGACTTTGGTTGAAGCCATTAATACAGTAAAGGACAAAAGAGGAATCATCCCTAACCGTGGATTTCTTCGCCAGTTACTGGAGCTGGACAGCGACTTAAAGGGAAAGCACTAACAAACTGCTATTCATGTAAAACAACTAATTTTTATTTGTGCCTATAGAAAACCTATACATTTATTCTAGGACTATCCAGCCACTTGTGATGAGTTCATTCCTACTGAATGATAGATTTTTATAATGACAGCATAAGGATTCAAATGTTTTTTCCATTATATGTAAGGTTTGTAACTGGGATAAACTTTGGAAATAGTTGTAGATGCTGATGTCATATCATGAGACAATCCCTAAGAAAAAAACAAAGCTGACATTTCAATCAATAGGTTAGAAATCATAGGGACGTGCCTGGTGACCGAAATATATATATACACCTGTAGGAAGAGCTGATTACAGTCTTACTAAACCTGTAATGCAGAATCAGTGATTTAATAAAATTATTTGCAATTCTTTCATAAATGATATACAATTTTACATTGAATGTGCTACTTTATCTTTAGGCCTGTGATTTTGATGATTGTGATCTTTGTTGCACAACACAACATATTTGCTGTACTGTAAATTATTATTGTTTATATGTAGAGCAGCATCCATTCCTTGGTGTGGTAAATTCAGTAATACATTACATTGAGACAAGAACAAGTACTGTATAAGCCAACCCGAGTATAAGCCAAAGTATCTAATTTTAACACAAATAACTGGGAAAACCTATTGACTCGAGTATATGCGGAGGGTGGGAAATGCATTGGTCACATACCCCCAGTATATAGCCAGCAGCCCCCTAGTATATAGCCTGTGCTTGCTCCCTAGTATATAGCTAGTGCCTGTACCCCCCATATAGTCAATGCCTACCCCCCGACCCCATATATGGATGGGGCTTTCCTCCCCACCTGTATATAGCCAGCAGCTCCCTGCTCAGCCTTAAAAAGAAAACAAAAAAAACCTCTGTACTTACCTTTATGACGCCCCCCCACAGGTCCTTTTCTGTCTTCAGCTCCGACTCCATTTTCGGCTCCCTGCACAGTCCTGTCACATACACCATGATGTCAGCCGCTTGCTGACATCATGGTGTATTCCTACGGGGACTGCGCAGGGAGCCAAAGACCAAGGCAGAACCGGAGCTGAAGATAAAAGAGCACCTGCAGGGGGGTCGTCAAAAAGGAAAGTACAGAGGTTTTTTTTTAATTGACTCGAGTATAAGCCAAGTTACGGTTTTTCAGCACATATTTGGTGCTGTAAAACTCAGCTTATTCTAGAGTATATACAGTAAGTACCAAAGATGCAGAACTGAACTGGAGAAGGGGGGAAGGAGAACCCAACGTGTTCAAAAATTATGGGAAAGTCTAAAAATAAGGATTTTCAAATTACGTTTGAAGGTTTAGAGCATGAAGGACAGTCTTATTTGTTTGTTTTTGAGTATGGGGGATATATACTGGAGAAATTCTGGAGACGTTTGTAACTAGAGCAGATAGTAAAAGCGGGAAGGGACAAAAGATGAAAAAAAAATTCAAAGCACAAAATGGTTATCCGGGAATTAAACACACAAATACATAGATATATTTCCTTTATCCACTTCTGACTGATCTAACAGGAGGCCTGCAGCAACCCCTAGCGGACCCTCAATACACGGGAAACTAAAATAAATGCATATAAATAAACATAATTATTAGTTTGCCTCAAATAACACTGGAAAGCAGAGGAATATCCGCACTGGGTTCCTACCAGCCCCATAGCAACCGGATGCTCTGCCTATATCAGGAGTCTCCAAATAATTTTCACCAAGGGCCAGCTCAGTTACAGAGTTTCTTTCAGTCTTGCAGGGGTGATTGTAATTGTAAGACTGTACTCCTGAATAGTTGTACAAGCTGTTAAAGAATTGGCACATTTATACAGTATTACCACTACAACCAGCCCTTTGATGGCAACCAAAAGGTTCACTACTGATCATTGTAGTTTTGTACTTGAATTTGTTTTTTCTTGATGTAATTTATGTGTCACGGCCACGGGTGCCCCTGCAACCCATATCCGGGGTCGCAGGCCCAACCATATGCCTTATTGTGCCCCTAGAGTCTGCTTGCCCGTTAACCTCTCCCGGCTCCAGGCATCCTCGCTCTCCACAGTCCGGTGCGCGTGTTTCCGTCTCCTATCCGTCTCCAATAATTGGCGCTGGCTGGCCACCTGCCAAGATAAATTCCTGCCCCTTCCTGTGTCCCCTGCTGGATCTTTGTTCTTCCATGCCTAAGAGAAAGCTTTGTTCTATGCCCTTTGCGATTATCCTGATTTCCTGTTGTGACCTCGATTCCGTTCCTGACTCTGATTCCATGCTGCCTGCCCTGACCTACAGCTAAGTCTCCCACTCTGATCTCGACCTCCTGTCTGTCCCCGACCACGAGTTTGCCTGACAATTCTGTACTACGCCTTGGCTGCCACCGCGGACAAGGTCTTGCCTGTAGAACCACCTGCTGGTAGCCCACCGCAGCACGTCCAACCCACTTTTCGGCGGGTTCTGTTGAAAACTGGGTACCACTTAGACTCCGGTCCCAGGTGTCGGCTTGCATCATTGTCCGCGGTGGTCCAGAGGACCCACTACCTCTGATCCTGACAGTATGTGAATCCCTTTTTCGCTTGTACGGCAGAATGGAATTAATGGCGCTCTATAAATAAATGATAATAATAAGAGTTGAATGCTGGCGACAAACAATCCAGCTCCACAATGATCAGTTGTTTGGTGCAACATTAACAAAGCACATGTCCATGTTTCCCCTTTCACTGTAGATCTGGAGGAAGAGCTGTGAGATCTGTGAGGAGATAATGATGTTGACGCAGGGTCTTGGACTCTCCCATGACTTATTACAGTTCAATTGCAGGGAGCCTGGTAAATTTTCATATACTTTTAACACTTAGTGGAACCAGTAATGTTAATAATAAAAGCAGATTGGGAATAAGTATCAAAAAGCCTATGGGTACCTGTCATTAGGTAAAAATTTGAAATCCTGATGACAGGTTCACTTTAAGGGAGTTAAGCATGTTTATTACTTTCTGTGACTGTAAACTTCCATAAAATCCTTTTACTCCTCCACAATTTCCACAATCTGTCTCCTATGACATTTAGCTTCGGGTAAAAGTCTGCATTTCTTAAAGCTGAGCAAAACAAGAAGATATTTTTTTTGAACCTTTGATGAATAAATAATTAAAACCTTTGACAAAAGACCATGGCCATGTACAGTTATATTCAGAGTTCTAAGAACAGTTGCACTAGAAATTGTATTTTGTCAGCAAATAAATAGTTCCCATAATACAGTGTATAGTGTCAGACTTGATAAAAACGAATAGCAACCAACACATCCAATAAGCATCCTATACTTGTCATATTTCAAGTTAGGATAGTCATGATAAGACATGGTAACTCATAGGGATATAAGAAAACAATATGGAAATAATACTTTCATAACAGATAACTTTCAATTTTTTTAAGTTTTCGAAGTTCAAAAAGGGAATCCACAAGTGCTTCTCTTAGGCACTTACTTTAATATTACCAAAAATGAAATTGTGTCTCCAATGAAGGGAACCAAACACATAGGGCCAGATTAAATCTGGCATACAAGCCCTGAGGAGGGAACCGTGGAGGGAAATTAAGGGGGCAAGGACAGTAGAAAGCGGTCTGGTGTACAGAAACTACTTGGGATGCACAATTAATCAATACAATCTCTCTGCTAACGGATCAATACTGGGATTTTCTGAGCTGCCATATTACCATATTTTTCGGATTATAAGGCGCACCATCAATAAATGCCTGCTAAAACGTCTAGGTTCATATATAAGGCGCACCTGATTATAAGGATGAATGACCAGCAGGTGGCAGACCTGTGCACTGTTCAAGGCAGCTGTTGTCTGTAAGTACGGTTCATATATAAGGCGCACTGGACTATAAGGCGCACCTTTGATTTCTGAGAAAATCTAAGGAATTTTTGTGCGCCTTATAGTCTGAAAAATAAGATAAGTGGAAATAATGGGGGGGGAGGTGTTCTCTGCAAGCGTCTGGGACTGCAGGACCTTACCCGCTCTGTGCCCGGCTCACTCCCTCACTGACCCTCCCCACACAGGGTAGAAAGCAGAGTGTCCATGCACAGAGATATCTGCTGGCTGTCATTCTATAAAATATTCTATAAAAAGCTTTTATACTTCTGGTGGATAGAAATCTGTCCATGCTCATGTGAT
Organism: Engystomops pustulosus; assembly: GCF_040894005.1. NCBI lineage: Eukaryota > Metazoa > Chordata > Amphibia > Anura > Leptodactylidae > Engystomops > Engystomops pustulosus. The sequence goes on from NC_092414.1 coordinate 183,141,996, forward strand.
GTCACACAGGTGCATGAGCTGTTGGTAGCACAGAGAGTAATCAGAGCCGTGTGACAATGATGGCTTGTGCACCTGTGTGACATCACATGATTATGGACAGATTTCTATCCACTGGAAGTATAGAATCTTTTTTTATTTCGAATGACATCAAACAGAGATCTAAAAAACCGTCGTAAAATTAAACAGAGTATATTGGAAAATTGTATAACTTTTCTTTACAACTGTCCCCGGCGTAACTGTCCCCATGCCTGCACACTCGCTGCAATCGGCGATTTTTCAAGCGGCTTAGAAATAAACGCTGCGCAGGATCCCTCCGGATACATCAAGAGGCTGAAGCCTCACACAAAGTATGATGTTCACACAAAGAATAAACATAAGAATAGGTCAAAAAGCTGAACATATTTAAAAAAAAGCTGAACATATTTAAAAGGATTTTTAATTCAGTGGAATTTCAGGGCCACTGGATGTCACTTGAGTAATGTTCCATGGTCTGAGGAGGCCAAAGCAGTTTCTGTATCCTCACAGAGAACTGTGTCTCATGAGCTAACTCTTTAGACTAGATTACAGTAGATGAAATGGAAAATAGATTAAGACAACTTGATTATCCCTGCTCTGATGTATCCCAAACTTCTGCTAGGACTATCTCTGAAACAAGGGTGTTTTTTTCCCTCACCAATTTCACCCTTTTAATTATAAAGTCGATAATAAAGTAAGAAATCGCTGGAAATTACTTCAGCAGTATTCCCTGGGATAGAATAATTCCAAAATCTGCCCTTAATCTGTAACAAGAAAGCCCCGAGTTTGTGGGATCAATTGGTAAAGGCAGGTTTTGGAATTTCACAACAGACTTTTCTAGCAAGCAGAAAAAATGGTACATTGCTTCCAATGTACAAATATTAACCAGGGAGACACTTTCTATCACCCCCATTCTGGACACTCCTTTAAAGTAAATGGCTTTTTTACTTGTGAATCAACCAATTTTATTTAATTGATCAAATGCATTTGTTGCTTGCAAGGTGCCGGTGGTGTGACGGCAATATAGGAGACACAATGGGGATCATTTACTAAGGGCCCGATTCGCGTTTTCCCGACGTGTTACCCGAATATTTCCAATTTGCGCCAATTTTCCCTGTATTGCCCCGGGATTTTGGCGCACGCGATCGGATTGTGGCGCATCGGCGCTGGCATGCACATGATGGAAATCGGAGGGCATGGCCGAACAAAACCCGACGGATTCGGTAAAACCGCCGTATTTAAAAAACAAAAAGTGTCGTGGGACTTGCACTTACCTTCACCAGGTAGAGGCCGGTGAACTTGAGTGCATTCCAGCGGACCTCAGGGAACTTCAGCACAGCAGCGCCACCTGGTGGACGGCGGAGGAATTACCTTAGTGAATCCCGGCCGGACCCGAATCCACCACAGAGAACGCCCCGCTGGATCGCTAATGGACCTGGTAAGTAAATCTGCCCCAATGTTTTTTCTATTTCAGTTTGGTGTTTGAGTAGTTTGCTATTTAGTTGACAAAGGCTTAGATACATGCCAAAACGTGTTCTGATGTATCACATGCAGCTATTTACTAATAAACTTTCAGTCCACGCAAGAAGACCTTTTTTAGGCTAGGACGTCTTTATATGTGATCTGTATAGCGTTTACTTGCTTGTCCACGTACACCATGCTTTGAAGTGTTGCCCGTGTATCTACACTGAGGAGGCCAAAGCCCCCACTGATACTTCCAGCCGGGCCGGAGGTTCATAGAACAAGCAAAATGCAGGAAGGTCTCAGAATTAGAGGTCATTCTAAAGGAATGAATGAAAGTAGATGTGTATTTTTCCTATTTATCATGAATAGACATGGCCACTTATGTGTGATGAGATCAGGAGATGACCAGTCTATCGAGACTGATTATATAGTGTTCTGGCTGAGAGTCATAACATTGTAACCCAAGAGATATGATATGAGGCCGGAGTAATACACAGAGTGATGTCACCGTATAGAGGTAATGCACACATTGATGTCACAGTACATGGATGTGTCCTACTACATGTATGCACCCCCTTATTTCTTGAGACGTACAGTACCCTGCTGTGCAATGATTCATCATCTTAAAAGTCAAATCTCAGAGCCACGGATGTATTTCTGCCACCTTCACATTTTGTATTCTGCTAACAGACACAAATGTGGACCCCTGGTGTGATTGGTTTGTTCTGAGAAATTATACAATTCAACTTTTTCTCCATTGTAATCAGAGTATCTGTGTACGGCCTATTATGAGTGCTAATATCCCATAATGTAATCCTCTCCATATTACCGCAGCTACTAAGCATGACAATGATAGTCATAATGCTGATGATTATAATCTTCATCATCATAATCAGAATCACAATTTTCATTATCATAATCAGGGTCATAGTCATATTCTTCATCGTCAAATAGTAAACACTTGCTAACAATATGAATACATGTATTTGGAATCATTAGATGCTATTTTTGGTCTTCTCTTTTCCAATGTATCATTCATGTAGAATGACAATAACTGTAAGTACTTTCCCCTTTGTTGCTAAAGCTCCTCTGTCCAAAACAGGTTTTCCTAACTCCAGAATGATGTCCATCACTAGTAAACATCCACCATGGAAGACTGTACTCAAGAAAAATGTTATATGTATTTAAGATAAGATAAAATAATCCTTTATTAGTCCCACAGCGGAGAATTGCACAGTGTTACAGCAGCAGAAAGAATACACAGAGTACAGTACAAACAATGACAGAACAATATTAAATGAACAAAAAGAAAAAGAATGATAAAAAGGACAAAAAAAGAAGCCTGCTCTGACCCTTCCTGTTAAGTACATTTATGTTTTTTGCCCCAACCAGTTAATTGTTTAGGAGGACACCGAAATACAGGCGGTCCCCTACTTAAGAACACTCGACTTACATACGACCCCTAGTTACAAACAGACCTCTGGATGTTGGTAATTAATTGTACTTTAGTCCTATGCTACAATAAACAGCTGTAACAGTTATCACAGGCGTCTGTAATGAAGCTTTAGTGTTAATATTGATTCTTATGGCAATCCAACATTTTTAAAATCCAATTGTCACAGAGACCAAAAAAGTTCTGTCTGGGATTACAGTGATAAAATATACAGTTCCGACTTACATACAAATTCAACTTAAGCACAAACCTACAGACCCTATCTTGTATGTAACCCGGGGACTGCCTCTACTTATAGGGCTTCACTACTGGATGACCACTGGTTGAGAAGGAGGGCTGCGCTTTTACAATTTCATCACCATCTTGTTGGTCTTTCCATCATTTATCTTAAAAGTTGCCCATACATATAAAAGTAATATCGGTATTACCCGCTGATAATCAAATGTGTATTGGGGTGTCCCAACATCCTCCCATGGCAGATACTGGCAAAATAAAGGATTGGGCACGTTGGATTAGGACATGCCTGATCCTCCATACTACATAGGTTTCTTTTAGTAGCTTGTTCTTCTTAATTATGAAAAAGAAACCAGTGTCAGACTGGGGATCGTTGGACACACTAGGTAAAATTATCCTGGTTGACCTCTGTCCATCAACCCCTTAGAAATAGAATGTCGGTGTCTTCAAATTTTGTCGTCATGTGATGTACCTGGTTTAGATCCTGGGCCCACCGGTGGATCCAGGGGTGCTCTAGCGGGACAGTCCAAAAACGGACACACCCCTGCCCCTAAGAGGTTTACCGTAGGGCATGTTCTCTGCTAAGAGGCGCAAGGAGATAGTATTGCAAATTATGTATCTGAACCGTTTGTATGTCTCCACACTAAGGCCACAACCACTATGCAGCTGTTAAGGCTGACTGCCCTAAACCCCTCATGACGCCAGTTTCGGCGAAACGTGTCGGGAGGGTCTGGTTGAGCAATACATTTTAAATTTGCAAAGTGGGAAATAGCAGAGGGAAAATGCTAGGTTCGGAGGTTACATACAGGCCAATCTATAAGCCTTTGAGATTGGTGAAGTGTTGAATATAGCAGGAAGTTCAGGGATGACTTTGAGATGCCTTTAGATGCCCATTGTAGCGTCGGCTGCTTTAAGAGAGAGAACTGATCAATCCCTCTAGCATCAGTTCTTTATGAACATTAACTGAGCATACCAATCCTGCTGCATCCGACTTCCCAGTCACTGCCCATTGTGTATTTTAACATTTTTCAGTTCAGTTGTTCTTAAATGAAATCCTAATAAAAGCTAAATTTTATTATTATATGCCCGGTTGGCCTAAGGGCTATTTTTGGTCACATGCTGAGTGACTATGAGTCTTTTCTAATTATTTATATAGTGCACACAGATTATACAGTGCTGCACAGAACTTGCCGAATCGGTCCCTGTCCCCAATGGGGCTCACAATCTAATCAACCTACCAGTATGTTTTGGAGTGTGGGAGGAAACCGGAGGACCCGGAGGAAACCCACACAAACACGGAGAGAACATACAAACTCTTTACACATATTGACCCTGGGACTTGAACCCAGGTCTCCAGTGCTGCAACCACTAAGCCACCGTGCTGCCCTACAACATCTATACAAAAATAAAACAGTAAATACATTTCTTATAAATAGTACTCAGTAGAATGTGTAACAATCAATGAAGTAAAGATATATAAAAGGAATCAAGCACTTACCAATGGATCGGACCGTAAATGATCAAATCAGTGTACTGCCTTTTTTATATGGATACTGGTTTCCTTTATTTAATTTTGGGATAGTGACCAATGTTCCCTTACTTCATATGGCGGCCGTAGGTCACATGGTCTCCCATCATGCATAGGCTGGCTGTAGTAGAATGTGTCCCGGGTAAGGATAAGCAGGGAGATGTGTGTTTCTGGTTACAGATCTCAGCATGGATGGTGAAGGGGAGGCCCGTGGTGCTAGCATCAGGCCAGGGATCAGAAATCTTGAAGTAACTCACGGTCTCTTTAATGGCAGAAACTATCCACACAGCAGCAGGTATCAAGCTGAATCGGTATTGGTCCTTCCTGTAGGCACTCACAAAGCAGTGGATTGGTTGGCTGTGGTAAAAATTCCATTCTGAAATAAGAATTAAGTAGTAGACAGGTCAGGACAGCCAGGCCGAGGAAGAGTTGCGTTTAAGGGTCTGTGCTCCATTGAGAGCTTCAGAAATTCTTCTGTAACCTTGGCAAGATCTGTGCCTTGCCGTAATTATGTTTCTGAGCTCCTTGGGCAGTTCCTTAGATCTCATGATTCTCATATGTTCTGACATGCACTGTAAGTAGTGAGGTCTTATATAAACAGGTGCCTTTCATAATCAAGTCCAATGGGTTTAATTAAACACAGCTGGACTCCAATGAAGGAGTAGAATCACCTCAAGGAGGATCAGAAGGAAATGAAAGCATGAGAGTTAAATATAAGTGTCACATCAAAGAGTGTGAAAACTTATGACAATGTAAAATTTACGTTTTTCTTGTTTAATAAATTAGCAAAAATATCTGGATTTCTGTTTTTCTTTCTGTCAAGATGAGGGCAGAGTAGACATTAATGATAAAAAATGAACTTATCAGTTGGCTGCAATGAAACAAAGAGTGAAAAATTTAAAGGGGTCTAAATACTTTCTGTTCCTACTGTATGTTTGCATATAGCATCTAAAACTTTTTATGTGTGGATCTTGTATTCGCTGTGCTGGAGAGAAACTTGATGGCAAAAAGGAGCCCTACTACTCCCATCATATAGGCTATGAAATTCTAGACTTCGCTCATTTATGTGAAATCTAATCTGTTTACCTATAAAAAGTCAAGCAAATATGACTGACTTTTCTCATGCCATTTTCACATGAGATGAGTCAAGTTTAGTGGTTGCAGGAGTAGTCTCTCATCGGTTTGATATCACTTAGATACATACTGCAGGTGTCATATTAGAGAAGAGAATCTCATCCCATCAAGCTTACAGTTCTACAATCTACAAACTTGGACATACAAGCAGTTAAAAAATAAGCGGGAACTGCAGCTTGGATATTTAGCTTTCTGTATCTCTCGTTCAGTAGCTCACAAAACCACCTGATGCTATCTTAAAAATGAAATCCTAATCTTTAATTTGACACTAGCAGTATGTTTCTTGGTACTATAGAACGGAAGATAGGGGCTTCTTAAGAGACAATCTCCCTACAGCCTCTAAACTTGACTCATCTCATATGAAAATGGTATGAGGAGAGTCATATTTGGCTGACTTGGGGATGATTATTTTTATGAAAACGTATGAGATTTCAAGTAAAGTGGGAATTCTAGAAAGGACATTTCTCTTAGAGGTCTTCCGTTTAGTATGGAAGTCGTCTGTGTGTTATGGGAAAGTTGACGAGTATGCATTATACCCAAAACTGAGCATAATTACCAAACATTGAATATCAATTTAAGTAAAATGTGTATGACTCTACCTTTTTGGATTGATCTAAAATGGCTGCCATGCTAATGCATATAAATAGGCACCTTGGATTTTTGGGTCAAACCCCCCCCCCCCCTCTCCTCCCCATTTCATTTTTTTCTTCTAAATGGTCCACAGTGGGTGAAGACAAGCTAATTGTAGAAGAATCTTGCAGCTTGAGATGACGAAGGTTTCCTTGAATTGGTCAGGTTGGGTTTAAAGTGGCTGGAGCTAGGAGGGGCTCTGATAACACCCCGCAAAGCACTTCTGCCACTTTTACATAAATATAAAATGCATTTTTAAAACGAACAATCTGTTTAATGTGAATAATAAAGGTATGGTTGCAGTAATGATCCCAACCTCTACAAAGCACTTTAGAGGTTAAATTAAGTTGTAGATTTCCTTTAAGAGCTTGTAGTGTATCAGCTTTGTAGATCTTTACACCCAGGTGACATCATGTGATGTGGAATAAGTCACATGACACTGAGACGCCAAGCAACTGCCGCCCTCCTAGGGCTTAGCGGTTGTCTAGACACCGGCAGACATGTCACCTCCGCTGGTTCTGGCTGTGACACTGATATATCTTACTGTATGTACAGTGTAGAATATCATATAGTATATTTTAGGTGTTATACTAAATTTAACATGACATCTTTTAAGTATTTACTACAGGAGCCTCCTACACTTTAATGGCCTATAGAAAGCAATGTTTTAGGATACATCGGGGCACATTTACTTACCCGTCCCGATCCCCGAGGTGCGTTGTCCGACGAGGATTCGGGTCTGCCGCGATTCACTAAGATTGTGCGTCCAATTCCCTGCATCTGTCGCTTCCGCGCTGAGGTCCGCCGGAGTTCACCTTCTTCTTCCCGGTGCATGTAAGTGCTGATCTTGTGACACAATTTGCTTTTTAAATTCTGCTGTTTGTCCGAATGAGTCGGGTTGTCCGACGTCCCCGCCCCCCGATTTGTGTCGCATGCAAGCCGGCACCGATGCACCAAAATCCGATCGCGTGCGCCAAAAACCCGGGGCAATTCAGGGCAAAACGGAAAAAAAAGCACGAAATCCGACGAAAATGTGGCGTTCGGACCCTTAGTAAATGTGCCCCTTTGTGTGTTTGTGTGTATATAGCAGACCTCGTATATGTCAGTAAACAATGTATACAAGTTCTTGAAGCATCGTACACAAGGTTATTACTTTGGGAGCAGTCATATTGTTTTGGCCTGAGATGATACTAAGAGATCATTTAAGATAATAGAAAACTGCAGATACTGCCATGAGGGGAGCACAGGATTGTTGTATTGCCTATAACTCCACAACCAATCATCTAGATATCACTTCTTACAGTAGTAAGACCCAGGTCCTGTCAGGAGATCATAGATGAAAACAAATGATATTCTTTTTCTATCTATTTAACAACTCCCCAGCAGTGTAAACCTGCTAATGTGGAACCCACTGACTCCTGCAGTCGCTGGGTCACGTGACTAGGGATGAGCGGACCCAAACTGCAATGTTCCACCAAACCCAGACTTGAGTCGGAAGTTTTTGTTGGGGTTTGGTTGTGCTCATCATGGGAGCAACAATCTTCCCCTATGTGCTGCATTTTAGTGATGGCAGTATATTTTAGGCAAGCAGCACTCCGTGATTAGTAGTAATATTTTATTTCACTACGCTATATTGGATATTCGATCGACAGGACCTTGAGTCAGGTCCCTTGAAGCGCGCACCCACATTGGATTATAATCCTGATTGCACAGTGCCGCTACGAAATTTCAATTTTGCTCTTAGTGATGGCAGTAGTTATACAGTTAACACCCCTGGTTAGTGCCAGCCCCTATCACAGGTGTCACTGGGGGATTACCACCTGAGACCCAAACAGACTTTTCAAGATTTGGTTCAGCCAAGAACTTTCATGGTGACCAGTGGCTCTCGCCGGTGACATGGCAAAATTTACCTGGGTACAAAATAGGTGACATCATTAGGGTCTTGTACTTACCCTGATAAAATTTCTTAATCATGGCCAACCCCATTGAGCCTAGAAGAGTTTATTACCATTAGTCTTATGTGTGAGATCATATACATCAAACCTCCAGCGCCATGTTATGCTGCCATTGTCTGGTGGTTATCCTCTAAAGAAGGTTGTGATTGGCAGTGAGATGTCATCATGGGATTGTGCCTCCTTTATGACTGTAATACTATATTCCCGATAGATGGTGAATAGTCATGGCCTACTTTTTGCCGATGATTTTAAAATTTTGGAAGGAGAAAAAGACAATTCTTCCTGGAATGAGAGTCAACATGAAGACAGCGAGATAAGACCCTATACAGAAGGTACATATAAGTAGAACCTCCAAGATCCCATCTGGCTCTGTTCCTGTCCCTGGATGCCTTTCGCCCCTTAGGGCAGTACTGTCCTCTTCCATAAATGTCTAGAACCTGCTGATTATTACTGTTACATTGCTTCATTTTTGCCCTTTAGATATCAAAAACATAGTGACCCTCCTACTGCTAGAGAAGACCCAGAATAATTCAGAGGTAAGTCCATAATCTTCCATTATGACTTTAATTTGCTTTTATCAGACAGATGGTGATTATTTGTTTTCTAACCCATTGGGGCAGATTTACTTACCCGGTCCATTCGCGATCCACCAGCGCGTTCTGTGCGGTGGATTCGGGTGTGGCTGGGATTCACTAAGGTAGTTCCTCCGACGTCCACCGGGTGGCGCTGCTGCGCTGAAGTTCCCTGAGGCCCGCCGGAATGCACTCAAGTTCACCGGCCTTTTTTTAAATGCGGCGTTTTTTCTGAATCCATTGGGTTTTCGTTCGGCCACGCCCAGCGCCGATGCGCCACAATCCGATCGCGTGCGCCAAAATCCCCGGGCAATACAGGGAAAATTGGCGCAAATCGGAAATATTCGGGTAACACGCCGGGAAACCGCAAATCGGGCCCTTAGTAAATGACCCCCATTCTGTCGGATATTGATGATTCTACAATGGAACCTCCAATAGAATATTTCGGTATCAATTCATAAGGAAATTACCCTCGAGTCAGGAGAAAGGGACAAAAGTCAGTTTAAATGGGCTTATCATCTGCTGGTCCTCTGGGGATTTGCTCCGCAGGGTTTCAACATTTGATCAGTAGAAGAAAATTCAATGGATCAGTCGAACTGCAGACACTGTAGCTTTATTGAAGATTTGTTCAATGAGCTGTTTTATTGAATGCTACAATGGAAATTTTAGCAAATCTTCAATAAAGCTACAGTGTCTGCCAGATACGACATTCCTGTTTCTCAGCAAGACTACAAAAAGGACATTAAGTAGCGCATCTGCATTGCCACTACATGTAAAATCTATGGCACTGAGTTCCTTTGGCAATGTTGTAAAGATTATAAAATGTAAAGAGGGAGGCGGGCACTACCAGTAGCATGCGTATAGTGGTCTACACATTAAAAAAGAAAACAGACAGGTGGAAGAAAAAGAAGAGACAGAAAAAGAAAAGAAGAGACAGGTGGATGCGTATAGAGAGACCAAAAAGTCGTACAATATAGTCTGTACAAGGGCACATAAAAAAACACTTAAAAACACACAGTGAACACAGTGTGGGCATGACCCAGGCAATTGCTGACTCGGTACGATTAGAGATGAAAGGAAAGTAAAAGAATTCTGCCTGACCAACCCCTTCTAACTAAATGAAACATACATACAACTTTTGAATTGGAAGGTGATTGGTCACAGCCTTTATTGAAAATGTTTACAATCTGTAAAAAACAAACTTTATTAAAACACAAAATTATAACAATTCTTTTTCAAATTAAAATGATGGGTGAGCAGAGTCCTTGACAACAGCTTCCAAAAATTGCCACCAATATTTCCATAACCATATTCGTCCGGTGCCTTTATATACCATTATATATATGCTCAGAAAGCACGCTCGGCGTGCGATGTCACAACTACCAAAACCACTAGCCGCCAACCTCCTAGCAAGTGGCGTGAGCAGAGGTGACTAACCATCAAACTTAATAAAACCAACCAGGTCCTAAAAGGGGAGGCCACCCCCATGAAGGATCCTGGCATAAATCATCTTAACTTCCGGACTTAAAAATAACCACCATCTTTTCCTCAACTTGTTATCCACTTTACCAGTTGAATTAGCTGTTGCCAAGAACCCCGCCCCCGCCACACATCCTAAACTCACCTAACTCTGACAGCCTATACAAAGAATATATAACTACTTGTATCCCGCCTCCCAGACTCACATAAATGACCCTAATACAAACAAAAACTAAGGGAGGGTGGGTGGGACAATTTTCTCAAGCCAAAAGATGGCTGCCCTTCCTGAACCTCCTATATAAACCCTTCACTATCTCCTCCCCCCATTTCAAACCCACCTATCAACTTAGTACTAAAAATCTCCACCCCCCAAGACCACTCCACCCATCATTTTTCTCTCCTCTCATCCCTGCCTGTCATGGCCGCACTGCGCCTAATTGCAGCCAGCTTCGTGCTAACATGACCCAGGCAATTGCTGACTCGGTACGATTAGAGATGAAAGGAAAGTAAAAGAATTCTGCCTGACCAACCCCTTCTAACTAAATAAAACATACATACAACTTTTGAATTGGAAGGTGATTGGTCACAGCCTTTATTGAAAATGTTTACAATCTGTAAAAAACAAACTTTATTAAAACACAAAATTATAACAATTCTTTTTCAAATTAAAATGATGGGTGAGCAGAGTCCTTGACAACAGCTTCCAAAAATTGCCACCAATATTTCCATAACCATATTCGTCCGGTGCCTTTATATACCATTATATATATGCTCAGAAAGCACGCTCGGCGTGCGATGTCACAACTACCAAAACCACTAGCCGCCAACCTCCTAGCAAGTGGCGTGAGCAGAGGTGACTAACCATCAAACTTAATAAAACCAACCAGGTCCTAAAAGGGGAGGCCACCCCCATGAAGGATCCTGGCATAAATCATCTTAACTTCCGGACTTAAAAATAACCACCATCTTTTCCTCAACTTGTTATCCACTTTACCAGTTGAATTAGCTGTTGCCAAGAACCCCGCCCCCGCCACCACATGGCGGCTTGACCCCTTAAGCCGGCATGCCCCTCCACACCCGCACAGCAAAGCCAGCTGCTTCAGCCAAACCGTAATTGAACACATCCAATCCCAAATCCGTCAGGTGTACTCCATCCGGGCCCGTATAACTCACTTCCTCCTCAAGCAAATCATGCCGCACCACTAAACCTCCATTCAGGCGCACGAACTTTGACACACTTTTATTGATCTTCTTCCGTGTACGGTTCAGAGCTGGCACTGACACAGCATCTCTCCACCTCAATCTGCGGACCATCTCAGACCACACCAACAGACATTCCGCATGCTCGTCCAACATCCATAACAAATCCCTTTTTATTGTCTTAATCAATGGCCGCATTGGAAAACTGCCAACATCGTTGCCCCCTACATGCAACACCAACACATCTGGCACTCCCCACTTTTTAAATGCCCCTTCTAATCGGAACCTTACCTTGTCCCAGCACAATCCCCTAAAGCCAAACCATCGAACACTTACCATATCCTCATCCAGCCCCAATGACCTACCACCTAAGCGCAGCTGCGCTCGCTTCTCCGCCCAATAGATGAAGGAATGGCCAAACATCCACACCACGCACTTGCGTGAACCTAACCGTAATAAGCAAACAATTAAACACAATAACCCACACCCATCCCGATAGACGCCCCCTGCCTTTCCCTACTCCTACAGGGCCTACCCCCTAACGCTCCACTCTATGAATACGCACATATGACTGGAAGCGCCGCGACTCCCACCTGCCAATACGCTTTACTTCGTTTTCAGACATGCCCCATCTAGCCGCCTCCGTAGCTGCGCCTATACGGAAGGAATGTGAACAATATTCCCCCTCTCTTAACCCCAATCTCCTTATGCATGCCCGAAATACCGCTACAAACTGATATCTAGTCAATGGTGACCCATCAGCATGGATAAACAAGGAGCCGGCCGCTCCCCCACGCACTCGCACAAAAGCCTCATATTTCGCCACCGGGCAAACCAACTGACCCTCCAATCTGCGCAATGAAACCAAAAAACCCTTACCCAACTTATCAGTTTTTGACCCCACCAATGTAATCCGCACCTCATCCATCCCCATTACCACATGGTGCGCTTGTATCCCTCCCGGGGAACTTTTTCTGGGACTAACCAACTCCCCCACCCGAAAAGCCCCAAAAAATGCCCAGGAAAAAACCACACAAAACAAAACCCGCTCAAATTCCGACACGCACACCGCCGGCAACATCCCCAACAGTTCGTGCAATAAGTTAAATGACACCGGCCTCCTGCCATCAGGGGGACCACCCTGCTTGACGTACCCTTTAACCGCCTGCCTGACAATGAATGACTGCGTATCATCCACCCCTCCGCAAAGTTTAAACAGAAAAGATAGTGCAGCCAATGACTTCTGAACCCCAGCCCTAGACACTCCCTTCTCTAACAACTCCGAAATGTAACAAATAACCGCCTCCCCTCTGACCCAAGGCAACCCCCCAGCACACCAGTCATCCTGAAAAAGAAACCACGCCTTCCATACCTTCTGATATGCCAACCATGTGGATGGCGCCAACGATCTCTGAATCCAATACAAAATCTTTAAGTTACCAACTCCCAAACCGCGTCCGGGCACAACTTCGGCTCCTTCGCCGCCCCCGGCACCAGTTCCCTGAATTTTTCCAGCTGTAGGCGAGATAGAGCATCCGCTATAGTGTTATCCACTCCTGGAACATGAACCGCCCGAAACATTACATTCCAATCCAGGCAGCGCAACACTAAATGTCGCAGCAAGACAATCACTTCAGGAGAAGATGCCGTCTGCTGATTGATTACCTGTACCACTGACATGTTATCGCAATGAAACACAACACACTTGTCCGCTAGCTGACACCCCCACAGCTCTACTGACATAACAATCGGAAACAGCTCCAACAAGCACAGGTTAGCCGTCAGGCCCTTTTCTACCCACCGCCTGGGCCACTGCCCAGCACACCATTCTCCATCAAAGAAAGCCCCATAACCCACTGCTCCAGCTGCATCCGTGTACAGATGCAATTCCAAGTTAGAGACTGGTGCGGACATCCACAATGTCCGACCATTGTACTTAGCCAAGAAACTGTCCCACACCATCAAATCCGCTCTGTGCCCACTTAGCAGTCTGATAAAATGGTCCGGCCTACGCACCCCTGCTGTTGCCTGTGCCAGACGTCGACAAAACACCCTCCCCATTGGCATAATGCGGCAAGCAAAATTCAACTTGCCTAACAATGATTGCAGCTGGCGCAATGTAAGTTTTTTCTTCACTAACGCCTCCTGCACCCCGAAACGAAGGTCCTCTAACTTAGCATCTGGCAGGCGACATTCCATCTTTTCTGAATCTATTTCAATGCCTAGAAAACACAATGTTGTCACCGGGCCCTCAGTTTTTTCCGCCGCCAACGGCACCCCAAACTCTGCGAAAACCTGCTCCAAGGTAGCCAGTAATATTCTACAACCATAACCACCAGCCACCCCTACACATAGAAAGTCGTCTAAATAGTGAATAACTGATTTTGAACCCGCCCGCTCCCGGATGACCCACTCCAAAAATGTGCTGAACGCCTCAAAATATGCACATGAAATGGAGCATCCCATCGGGAGGCAAGCATCAACATAATAACAATCATCAAAACAACACCCCAACAAATGCATCGATTCCGGGTGAACCGGTAGCAATCGAAATGCAGCCTCAATGTCCGCTTTTGCCATAAGGGCTCCCCGCCCGGTCTCCCTTACCAGAGCTACTGCTGCATCAAAAGACGTGTATGACACCGACGTCAAGGAAGTATCGATGTCATCATTAACTGACGCCCCCCTTGGGTAAGACAAATGGTGTATCAGCCTAAACTTCCCGACCTCTTTTTTCGGGACCAAACCCAGAGGGGACACCCTCAACTCAGCCACAGGGGGTGTAGAAAACGGACCTAACATCCTACCCAACGCCACTTCCTTGTTCAACTTCTCCCTAACTACCATCGGAAACTCAGCTACCGACTTCAAATTCCTTGCAAAACAACCCCCCAATCCCTCTCTGAATGGAATCCGAAAACCCACACTAAAACCCTCCTTCAACAGCAAAGCTTTTTCCCTATTTGGGTATGTCTCTAGCCACGGCATCATTGCGGCGAGGCGCACTGGAGTTATCCCCTTTTTGAGTGGAGTCCCCGGCCCGCTGCCATTGAGCCCCCTTTCTCTTAAAACATCTGGAGAAGGGGTGATTACTTCCCCCACACCCTGAGCACTCATGTCGGAATATACATGAGACCCCCCATGTGCAGGAGCCTTCGTTAAAACGCCAGCACACACCCTTTCTAACCCCGCCCGACGGGCTCCCAAGCTTCCCCCCGTCGGGCCCTGGCTGAAAAGGCGACCCTGCCACCTGTACCCCCCCAAAATACGACCCCTTCCCTGGAACCTTGGGCAACGTCATCAATCGCATCCACAGATCTATATCCCTGTGATCCCACTCCAATGACGGCTGCACTGACATGCGCTGCCGAAACTGCTCGTCGTACTGTAACCATGCCGTGCCTCCATAGTTTTTATACGCATCCCACACTGTCACAAAATAACACCACAGTGCTGAGCAGCATTCAGGGCGCTTCTCGCCCACCACGCTTGCTAATATAGCAAACGCATTTAACCAGTTCCCAAATGTACGAGGAATCAACCTAAACCTTCTCCTCTCCTCGTCCTCCTCTTTCCTATGCTCCTTTCCCTTTTCCCACCTTTCAACACTAAAGCGCTCCAACGGCAACAACGTGAAAATGTCCAGGTTCTCTTTCTTCCATATCTTTTCCTTAACTTCTGGTTTTAAATGAGCCCCTAATGGCCCCCTCATACAAATGTACAGACTAGCTTTCGCCCCATCCGACACTGGCAGCGGCTTAGAAGCCGCATCCTCCTTCTCCGTCTGCACCCCCGTCTCTGCCGAACCGGTGGTGACTCCCTGTTCTTGCCTCGCAACCACCCCAGCCCCCGTACTCGTACCCGAGCTAACGCCCCCAGTCCAAACCGCTAACGGCCCAGCCCGCTGTGACCCCTGAACTTGCTCAACTACTTTTACTAACCGCTGTACTCCCTGTAATATCTCCTGCAGCGCTCCACCCGAGGACATATCAGCCCCCCCCAGCACAAGCTCGCTGCCCTGTCCTACTGTTGTTTGTGTAATTCCCTGTATCAGTGTATGCGTGCCTGTAGACCCACCTGATTGAGCAGCGCTGAAGACACCTGCTGCTCCTATGGAGCTGGAAGCTCCTGCGACCATCCCGGATCCTGGCAGAGAATGTTGTCCAACTGCCGCAACTCCTGGCGAGGCCGATATCCCCACCGCCACAGGCAATGGCACCGGCGCGACTCCTGCCGTGTTGGACTCCACCGGAACCCCCGCCAAGACCGCCATCCCCGGAGCCTGTCCTGGCTGGGCCGTACCTAAAGCCTGCCGCAATGTCTCCAGGATAGCCGTCTCAGCGCCGCCGCGAGCCTGTAATGGAAAAAGAACAGAGGAGACACCGCGCACCACAGACTGGTCCTCCCCCTGAACCCCCATACTGCTGCTGAGTGACGCTGAACTCGGCTGACACCCCCCAGCAGCCCTATGCCCGCCCTCACTATGCCTTCCCGGCTCTCCACTGTCTCCTGGGGGGGGAGCACCACCCCCCCCCCCGCCACCACACCTGCCGCCTCCGATGGTGCCGCCCGCCTAGCACCCGACCTGTGCACTTCGGGACTGGAGCTATATGCTCCACTGTCTGCCCCCCGCCTCCTGATGGGAGAGCTGTCCTCACGCTCCCCCACCGCCACGTCCCGCTGACATTGCCTGGCCGCGGTTCCCAGCCGGCTCCTCCTCCTGCCCTCCAGCACTCGGCGGCCGCTGCCCGCTTCCACACGCCGCAGCCTCTTTGCTGCGCCGCTGCCCCCTGGCGCTCCCCTGGCATCCCTGGCACTCACCGCTGGCCCGGTGACGCCGCCATTGCTCCGCCTCCGACCTCTTGCCGCCGGCTCCTCCTCTTCCTCCTCGTCGGCGTCATCGTCGACGTCATCGACCGCCTCCTCCTCGCGCGTCACCGCTCCTGCTCCGCCCCTTCTCCCGGATCCTCCACCGCTCCGCCTCTTCACCGCGCTGCCACGTGTCGCCGCCATCTTCGCAGGCCTTGCCGCATCCTGGGCTCTACCTCCGACCACTGCGCTGGCCGGAACCTGCTGCGCCTCTTCACCTGCCGTGCCCCGAGACCTCCTCCGCTGACCACCGCTGCCGGCTGCAGCACTCGCCCTCCGCTGCCCCCGCATCGGGGAGACCGAGGGGCTCAATCGCTCTGGAGGCCGCAATCTTCTGGAACTCGCCGGGCGCCCAGGTATGTCGCCACCAGTCATCGCCAACATCTGGCTCCTCACCCATTCTGGGCCCTTCTCCCTGGCCTGCTCCCTCATTTTTTCTAAAAAGGCTTCCACTTCAGCCATCCTAAAATACCCCTACACTACCTAAACTAATCTTGGCCCTCACTGACCTATCCTGTCTCACTTCTCACGTACCCCTTACTAGGCCCTAACCACTAGCGAGACAACTGACAACCTCCTCTGACAATTTTCTCAAGCCAAAAGATGGCTGCCCTTCCTGAACCTCCTATATAAACCCTTCACTATCTCCTCCCCCCATTTCAAACCCACCTATCAACTTAGTACTAAAAATCTCCACCCCCCAAGACCACTCCACCCATCATTTTTCTCTCCTCTCATCCCTGCCTGTCATGGCCGCACTGCGCCTACTTGCAGCCAGCTTCGTGCTAACAATCTCAGAGCAAAGCCCAAAATCCCTCCTTATAAAGTGCAAGCCAAGGTAAACAATGAATCAAAGATTTTTTGATTACTCCCTCCCCTCTCTTGGAGGTCTCCCCTTTAATATTGGAGTCTTTTGTGTGTTGCGGGAGAGTTGGCAAGTATGGCAACTTAGCCTTTGTGTGAGTAAAATGTGTGTCCTTCTACATTAGGTAGCGATCCTCTTAAAGAGCACCGGTCACCCTAAAAGATCGCACTAGGAGCTGCATACTAACCTAGCGCTACCCCATTTTCAGAAGTGTTAAACTGCTAGCTCTATCCGAACCCTCAGATAAAGCTGGCAGACACTGTAGTGCCATTGTCTCAGAACACCGGACCAAGCTTAAAGCGGTTGGGCGTATTCATGAGGGGGCAGTCCGAGGTGCTGCTTCTTTCCCGGACTGCCCCTCCCGGGCCATAGGTCGTGGGTGACTGCCGGGCTTTATGCAGCAGTCACCGCATCCTCAGATCGCCCCCTCATGAATAGGCCGCTGTTAGCTCTGTCCGGTGTTCTGAGGCTTTGGCGCTGCAGTTTCTGCTAGCTTTATTGGAGAGTTCCGATAATAACCCTTCTTTAGTAAGCAGCTCCTAGTGCATTTTTTTTTAGGGTGACAGGTCCTCTATAAGTTCCATGTCCTCTTTTCTACCTTTTGTATCAATCACACTAATTAAAAAGGCTGTTTTTAAGCAGTCCGTCAAAGAATGGATGCATTAAAAAAAAGCATGCACTTTTGAAAAACGCCTGCATTTTTTGAAAACGCATCTGTTTTTGACAGGTTTGGCGAATGATCTTAATTGAAACAGGTCAAAAAGGCATGCGTTTTTTGACGGCCTGCTTAACCCCTTAATGACCGCCGTATCGGCTTTTTTCTACAAGTGTATTGCAGTGTAAAGGCTTGAATAAGCGATCGGACGATCGCTTGATCAAGCCAGGAAGAAGAAAATGTAAAAAAGTTTAAAAAAAAAAAATTAAATCTTTTTAGAATATAATTAAATAAATAAATAAAATAATAGTCCCATAATCTCCCCAATTACACATAAAATGCAAATAAAGTATATAAAACACAAAAACACGTACATATTTGGTATCACCGCGTCCATATTAATCTGTACAATAAATCTAAATCAATATTGAACCCACTCGGTGAACGACGTAAAAAAAAACTAGAAAAAATTCCCGTAATATACAATTTTTCATCAAACACTAAACACTAAAAATGTTCTAAAAAGTGATCAAAAAAAGTTTCGTTCCCTAATATGATAATACTGAAAAGAACAACTCTTTTCGCAAAAAATAAGCCCTCAAACAGATCTGACAACAGAAAAATACAGAAGTTATGGCAATGAAAAGTTGTCAATAGTAAAAACAATGCGATTTTCTCCAATATTGGTTTTGCTCAGGAAAATTGAGCAAAGATGAGAAAAACTATATAAATGAGGTATCACCGCAATCGTAGTGAACCAGAGAATAAAGATAAAATATTATTTTTACATTACGGTGAGCGGGGGGAAAAAATGCTAAAAACCCAAAATAAAAATTGATGATTTTGTTTGTGTCCCCCTTGAAATAGTTAATAAAATCTCATGAATAAGCTTTAGACTCCCAAAATGAATTATCTATACATTGTATCTCATCCCGTAAATAATAAGCCCTCAAATGTTTGCATTACCAAAAAAAATTAAAATTTATACGTTGTACAATGTGACAATACAAATCTGCTGTGAATGGCGCCTCCATTCATTCTATACTTGTCCGTGTGCCCGTACAGCCGTTTACCACCACATATGGGGTATCAGTACACTTGGGAGGAATTGGGCATAAAATGTTGCAGTGCGTTTCATAATTTAATTTATTCTGAAACTGTCAGTTGTGGCCTAAATGAATGTATTTTCCAAAAAAATTCGAAAGTTTCTAAATCGCAGGTCCATATTGTTTTAACCCATGTGAAACACTTAAAGGGTTAATGGACTTAATAGAAGTTGTTTTACATATGTTGAGGGGTGAAGTTTCTATAGTGGGGTAATTTATGGGGTTTTACTATTATTTAGGCCTCTCAAAGTCACTTGAAAGCTGAGTTGTCCCTTAAAATGTGAGTTTTGGCAATTTTCATGAAAATGAGAAAAATGGCACCTAAAGTTCTGCACCTCATAACATCCTAGAAAAATGACCGGAAGCATAAAATATCATCCCAACATAAAGCAGATATTCTGTAAATGTTAATTATCAAGCTTTTTGGGTAGTTTTACTTCCTGTCTGGAAAGCAGAACATTTCAAACTTGGAAAATGAAGAATTTTTACAAACTTTTGCCAAATTTTCACTTTTTTTCAGAACTAAACGCAAAACTTAAATTTTGTAACTAACATGAAGTACAATGTGTCACGAGAAAACATTCTCAAAATCACCCGGATATGTTAAAGCGTTCCGAAGTTATAACCAATTATCGTGAGACATGTCAGATTTGAAAAATCAAGTCTTGTCATTAAGCTGAAAACTAGTGTCGGTGATAAGGGGTTAAAAACGGGCCAAAAAACGCGTTCAAAAGGGTGTGCCAAGGGTGTGCCATAACCCTTGGGTATATAAATAGGCACCTTGGATTATTGTGTCCAATCACCCATTTCTGTTTCTTTTCTGCATGTTCTATAATGGGTGAACAAGCACATCTGCCACATAAATATAAAATTAGTTTTTAAAACAAGCGAGCAATAATGCGAGTAATAAAGGTATGGTTGCAGTAATGATCCTAACCTCTACATAGCACTGTAGAGGTTAAAATAAGTGGTAGATTTTCTTTAAAAACCTGAAATAGATCTTTCTTTTCATCTTTATGGGTTTTTAATTTCTACCCTGTATTTTATTATAGAGTTGGGACATCCAGCTTGTTTGCTGGGCATATATATACATACGTTTTATCATACATCCGCATCTATGAGCCCTGCAGCTATAGTATAGCTGACCTTTACTCCCGGGTGACATCATGTGATGTAGAATAAGTCACATGACACTGAGATGCCGAGCAACTGCCGCCCTCCCAGGGCCTAACGGTCTCCTAGACACCGGCAGACATGTCACCTCCGCTGGTTCTGGCTGTGACACTGATATATCTTACTGTATGTACAGTGTAGAATATTTTAGGTGTTTTCCTGAATTTATCATGACATACTATGAGTCTTTACTACAGAAGTCTCCTAAACAACACTTTGAAGGCCCAGAGAGAGGAAAGTTTTAGGTTACATTGTGTGTATATCGCAGACCTCCTTTATTTCAGTATGCATTGAACACAACAAACCTTCACTTTCCAAAAGTTCTTGGAGCATCGTACAGTGATACTATTTTTGCCTGAGATGATACTAAGATATAATTTAAAGGGGTATTCCAGGAATAAGCATAATTCATATACGAATTATCTCTAAAATATATGTAACCAGATGTTATTTAAAATGATGCTCCCATTAGCAGAAAAATGTTGTGGACATACACTACTAGAAGAATTAAAATGCTACTGGCCCTTTAATCAGTCCATTGATTTTGTCCCTGTGGAGGAGACACAGGACAGAAGATACACATCACAGGTCCTGCACCTGCCTGGGAAGTGATCTCCACTATGTTTGACTGTAGTTGTTTGGTTGCAGCGCATCCACTATGGCCAGTGTTGTGATTCAACGTCATCTCAGTGGGGTAATGTGCAGTAATGTAGCAGAGCAGGACAGTCTGTTAGATTATCACTGGGAGCAGAGCATAAGAGGGAAGAGCTGTTACTGAGATTTGAGGGATCATGGGAGTTGTAGTTGTAGATAGCGGTCATCTTGGAGATAACTCCGCCTACTTTCGAAAGCCCAGAAAATTTTGTGAATCATGAAAGTAAACTATTTAGCTCTGTTTTGTGATTAATGACTTTGAGTTTTGTTGTATTCATTTTTTATACCATAATGAGTTTTTGTTGATATTCCTGGAATACCCCTCTAAGATAATAGAAATCTGAAGATATTGCCATGGGGGAGCTCAGGATGGTGATGTTGTATAGAACTCTCTCTCTCTCTCTATATATATATATATATATATATATATATATATATATATATATATATATATATATATATATATATATATATATATATATATATGACCTTCTTATTCCACCTCCCCCGGTAGTGTATACCCACTACCTTAACAGCAATATTGAGGAACAGGTTAATTGTAATCCTGCTTATGTGGCAGCCACCGACTCCTGCAGCCACTGGGTCACTTAGCCAGTCATGAGTGGACCTGAACCACAATGTTCCACTCCATACCGAACATTACAGATTTGGGTCCCCGAATACAGTCTTCAGTCCGAAGGGTCAGGGTTCAGTAGTGCTTATCATGTGAAGTACCAATCTCCCCCAAATGTTGGTGCTTGTGCGCGCGCTACAATTGTTTAGGTGCCACTGTTTGTTTTTCTGGCGGCATTTAAACAGTTAAAACCCACTATCGGTACCAGCAGCATCAATCTCCGGTGCTACTGTTTGAGTGGTACTGGGAGTTCAGCAGAAAAGTGAACTTCAATAGGTCCGTTCATCACTATCCGTTACCCGTGGCTCCTGCCAATGACATAGTAAAATTAACCTAATATAGGCACAATGTGGCTGACCCTATTATGTTCTCGTACTTTGGTAAATTTTCTTATTTGTGGCCAACCCCATTGAGCCTAGAAGCTTTTATTACCATTAGCCTGTCGTACATGTGAGATTACATTAAATGCATCCAACCTCTAGCTCCATGTTGTGCTGCCATTGTCTTGTGGCTATGCTCTAAAGAAGGTTGTGATTGGCAGCGAGATGCCATCATGGGATTGTGCCTCCTTTATGACTGTAATTCTGTATTCCCCATAGGTGGCGAATAGTCATGACCTGCGTTTTGTAAATGTTATTGGAATCTTGGAAGGAGAAGTAGACAATCTTTCCTGGAATGAGAGTCAACATGAAGACAGCCAAGTACGGCCCTATACAGAAGGTACCTCCAAGTCCCATCAGGCTCTGTTCCTGCGTTTCCCTCCTTATAGGCAGTAGCGAGTGCCGTAAATGGATATATTGGAGGTGAACATGCTGATTATTACTATTACATTACTTCTTCATTTCTGTCCTTTAGATATCAACCACACAGTGTCCCCCATACTGCTGGAGAAGACCCCGAATAATTCTGAGGTAAGTCCATTTTCAGCTATATAGTAGTTGATATGTACCACGTATCTGCTGTTGGTAGAGGGGCACTAGATGTTGTAGGAAATCTTCCTTAATTACTTTAATTTACTATTATCAGACAGATGGTGATTATTTTCTAACCCATTAAAGGGTTCTGTCGGATAGTGATTATTCTACAATGGAACCTCCAATAGAATATTTCTGTATCAACTCATAAGGAAATTACCCTAGAGCAGTGATGGCAAACCTTTTAGAGGCCGAGTGCCCAAACTACAACCAAGAACCACTTATTTATCGCAAAGTGCCAACACAGAAATTTAATTTGTGATTTATTCTCCCTTCTCTGTCACAGTTTTCATTGATACCAGCCCCTGAGGACACCAATAAAGCAGAAAATAGTCCCAGGTACAGCTGTCACTTTAAAATAGCTCTGTGCACAGCAAGTCCTGGGCTGTCTGGGACTGCAGGAAGATCCCTGGAGTCATCTCTGGTGATGGCCTGAGTGCCCACAGAAAGGGCTCTGAGTGCCACCTCTGGCACCAGTGCCATAGGTTAGCCATCACTGCCCTAGAGTCAGGAGAAAGGGACTGGAGTCAGCTTTAAATGGGCTTATCATCTGCTAGTCCTCTGGGGATTTGCTCCGCAGGGTTTCAACATTTCAACAGTCGAACTGCAGAAACTGTGGGGCAGATTTATCAAGCTGTCTAAAAAGTCAGAATATTCTTAGTTGCCCATGGCAACCAATTACAGTTCAGCTTTCATTTTACCAGTGCTCATAAATATTTTAAAGGGGAGCTGTAATTGTTTGCACAGGTATTTAATAAGTGTGTGCGCTGGGATTTTGGCACACTCAACCCTTTTTGTGGTGCAGCTGCGTTGGCTTCCATGCAAAACAAATTGTGGGGCGTGCCGTCAGACGTTTCGACTGATTCGGAGCGAGCGCGGGATTTAACTTTCAAATTGTGTTGCACACCCTGGGGCACATTTACTAAGGGTCCGCGGACCACATTTTCGTCGGGTTTCCCGACTTTTTCCATTTTGCGCTGCATTTAACAGGGGTTTTTGGCGCACGCAATCAGATTTTGGTGCAATAGCGCCGACTTTAATGCGACAAATCAGAGGCATGGCGGTCGGACAACCGGACTGATTCGGACTGAGCGCGGGATTTAACATTCAAAATTGTGTCGCAAGCCCAAGCACTTACATGCACCGGGAAGAAGATGGTGAACTCCGGCGGATCTGAGCAGGGAAGCAACACATGCAGGATCTTGGGCGCACGATCTTAGTGAATCGCGGCAGCTCCAAATCCTCGTGGGACAATGCACCTCACGGATCGCAACGAGACGGGTAAGTAAATGTGCCCCCCTGTGTTTAAAATGCACCACTTAAAAGATGGTGAACTCTGTCGGACCTGAGCGGGGAAGTGACACATGCTGGATATCGGGCGCACAATCTTAGTGAATCGCGGCACAGTGCATTATAGTCGGACAATGCAATGAAACATATGGTTGCAGTAATGATCCTAACCTCTACAAAGCACTGTAGACAGTGACAGCAGGGGAAAGGTTTCATCATGCATCCGCATCTATGAGCCCTGCAGCTATACTATAGCAGATCTTTACACCCGGGTGACATCATGTGATGTAGAATAAGTCACATGACATTGAGATGCCGAGCAACTGCCGCCTTCCCAGGGCCTAACGGTCTCCTAGACACCGGCAGACATGTCACCTCCGCTGGTTCTGGCTGTGACACTGATATATCTTACTGTATGTACAGTGTAGAATATTTTAGGTGTTTTCCTGAATCTAACATAACATACTGTGGGGCACATGTATCATTTGTTTTCTTTGGCGACTCTTAAAGTTGGCTGAGGTCAGGATACTTTATCAGTGCTAGGTATCTTTATAGATTTTCAGTTGTGATACAAGTCTGTTTTTTTTTCTTGGTCTCTGATTTGCGTTTTTTTTATTTTTTCAGACTTTTTTAGATGCATGTATGCCACTAAGCATGGGGTCAGTTTGCACCAAAAAAGTCTCTAATTTGCACCTGAAAAGTCGCAAAACAAAGACAACATGGGGGTCATTTACTAAGGGCCCGATTCGCGTTTTCCCAACGTGTTACCCGAATATTTACGATTTGCGACGATTGTACCTGAATTGCCCCAGGATTTTGGCGCACGCGATCGGATTGTGGCGCATCGGCGCTGGCATGCACGCGACGGAAATCGGGGGGCGTGGCCGAACGAAAACCCGACGTATTTGGAAAAACCTCCGCATTTAAAAACCGAAAATGTGTCGCTTGGGAAGCGCTTACCTTCACCTGGTTCAGCTCGGTGTATTCCGGCGCGTTCAGATGATTTTCAGCGCAGCAGCGCCACCTGGTGGACGGCGGAGGAACTACCTTCATAAATCCTGTCCGGCCCCGAATCCTGTTCAGAGAACGCGCCGCTGGATCGCGAATGGACCGGGTAAGTAAATCTGCCCCCATGTGTCTTGGAAAGATACATTTAGGCTCACTACAACAGACACAACCACCAGCTAGCACCCAAATATTTAAAAAAAAAAAAACGCCTATGAGTCTTTAATTTGCAATTCTTACAGCGACTATGCCACCTCCACACCATTTGTGAAGGGGGCGTAGAGGGGTGCAGCGGCTGGGAGAATGGGCGGGCATGGGGCATTCCCAGCCCCTGCCTGCGTAATTTTTATAACCTGTTAATTTACAGGTTTTGACGCAAAACTACGCCAGGTGGGATCAGTGATACTATTTTGGTCTGAGATGATACTAAGAGACAATTTAAATGGGTGTTCCAGGAATAATCATAATTAATATACAAATTGTCTCTAAAATATAGATTAATATGTAGCCAGATGTTATTTAAAATGTTGTTCTGGGGACATACGCTACAATGAAGAATTAAAATGCTACTGGCCCTTTATTCAGTTTATTGATTTAAAGGGGTATTCCAGGAATAAGCATAATTCATATTCAAATTGGTCATTAAAGTATAAGCTAATATGTAATTCGTTGTTATTTAAAATGTTCTCCCCTTAGCAGAAAAATGTTGTGGACATACACTGTAATAAAGAATTAAAATTAAGATGGTTGCAATGCGTCCAGCATGGTCGGTGTTGTGGTGAGACGTCATCTTAGTGGGGTAATCTGCAATGGTGCAACAGAGCAGGGCAGTCTGTTAGATCATCAATCGAAGCAGAGCATAAGGGGGAAGAGCTGTTACTGAGAACTGAGGGATCATGGGAGTTGTAGTTGTAGATTATGGGCATCTTGGAGATATTTTTGCCTACTTTAGAAAGCCCATAAAATTTTGTGAATCATAAAAGCTGATGGAGCTTTTCTGTTTTGCCGTTATCTTGTTTCTATGTGTAATGAACGCTTAATGAAGCTTATTAAACGTTTAAGCGTTTATTAAATATATATGACCTTCATATTCTACCTCCCCCAGTGGTGTATACCCGCTACAAACACTACCTCACAGCAATATTGAGAAACAGATCAATTATAATCCTGCTTATGTGGCAGCCACAGACTCCTGCAGCCGCTGGGTCACTTATCTAGTGATTAGCAGACCCAAACCCGCAATGTTCCTCTCAATACTAAACATTACAGATTTGGGTCCCCTAAACCTGGTCTTCTGTCCAAAGGGTCAGGGTTCAGTAGTGCTTATGATGGGAAGCACCGATCTCCCCCAAATCTTGGTGATCCTGTGTGAGCTACAATTATTTAAATGGTTGTTTTTTTGGTGGCATTTAAACAGTTAACAACCACTATCGGTGCCAGTGTTAGTGTTCAAGTGGTACTGGGGTTTCAGCTGAAACTGAACTTTAACAGGTCTACTTTTCACTACCCGTGATCCGTGGCTCCTGCCAACGACATAGGAAAATTTATCTAATATAGGTACAATATGGGTGACCCTAATATGTTCCTGTACTTTGGTAAAATTTCTTATTCGTGGCCAACCCCATTGAGCCTAGAAGAATTTATTACCATTAGCCTGCCGTACATGTAACATTACATTAAATGCATCCAACCTCTAGCGCCATGTTGTGCTGCCATTGTCTTGTGGTTATCCTTTAAAGAAGGTTGTGATTGGCAGCGAGAGGCCGTCATGGGATTGTGCCTCCTTTATGACTGTAATTCTGTATTCCCCATAGGTGGCGAATAGTCATGACCTGCGTTTTGTAGGTGTAATTGAAATTTTGAAAGGAGAAGAATACAATCTTTCCTGGAATGAGAGTCAACATGAAGATAGCGAAGTACGGCCCTATACAGAAGGTACCTCCAAGTCCCATCAGGCTCTGTTCCTGCCCATGAATGCTTTTCCCTCCTTGTAGGCAGTAGCGAGTGCCATAAATGTATATGGCACATGCTGATTATTACTGTTACATTGCTTCATTTCTGCCCCTTAGATATCAACCCCATAGTGACCCCCACAGCACTGGAGAAGACCCAGGATAATTCAGAGGTAAGTCCGTTTTCAACTATGTAGTAGATAGAGTTACATGTACAACGCATCTGGTGTGGTTAGGGTGGCATGGATGGAGGCACTAGATGTTGTAGGGAATCTTCCTTTATGACTTAAATTTGCTGACGGATGGTGATGGCGCAGCACAATTCTGTGGAGTCGCTGAATTAAATGTGTTGCACACTCCGACTAAGCAGTCATTCGCCCCCTTGAGAGCACATTTGTGTCGGACACGGAGCAGACACAACACAAAGCTGGCGCAGACACTTTATAAATATGTGCACAAGCAGTGTATACCCGCTACATACACTACATTAACAGCCATATGGAGAAACCGGTCAATTATAATCCTGCTAATGTTGAATCCGCCAAATCCTGCTGTTGGCAGGTCACATGACCAGTGGCTCCCGTCAGTGACATAGTAAAATTTATCTAAATAGGTGAAACCATTAGGGTCTTGTACTTACCCTGGTACAATTTCTTATTCATAGCCAACCCCTTTGAGCCTAGAAGAGTTTATTATCATGAGTCTCCAGCGCCATGTTATGCTGCCATTGTCTGGTGGCTATCCTCTAAAGAAGGTTGTGATTGGCAGTGAGATGCCATCATGGGATTGTGCCTCCTTTATGACTGTAATACTATATCCCTGATAGGTGGCGAATAGTCGTTTTGTCGATGATTTTGAAATTTTGGAAGGAGAAAAAGACAATTCTTCCGGGAATGAAAAACAACATGAAGACAGCAAAATACGGGCCCATGCAGAAGGTACATATAAGTAGAACCTCCAAGAACCCATCTAGCTCTGTTCCTGTCCCTAGATGGCTGTCGCCCCTTAGGGCAGTACTGTCCTCTTCCATAAATGTCTGACATATTTTAGATTCTGCCTCTGGAATCTGCTGATTATTACTGTTACATTGCCTCATTTCTGCCCTTTAGATATCAACCACATAGTGACCCCCATACTGCTGGAGAAGACCCAGAATAATTCTGAGGTAAGTCCATTTTCAACTATACAGTACATAGAGTTACATGTACCCTGTATCTGGTGTGGTTAGAGTGTAATATTTGGGGACTCTCATGCAGGGTGACAATATCTGATCCAAGTACGAAACCTTCCTTTGTTGTAGGACGGGCGGTGATTGTTTTCTAACCTTTTATAGGGATCTATGAGTTTTGGTGATGGTACAATAAAATATTTTTGTATCAACTTTAGTGGCAGGAGAAAGGGACTGAAGTCGGCTTATCATCTGCCGGTCCTCGGGGGGTTTGGTTTTAACACTGGTTTTCACATTTGATCAGTAGAAGAAAATCCAATGGACCGGTCAATCTGCATTTATTGCCACAATGGAAATTTTAACAAACCTTCAAAGCTACAGTGTCTGTGGTTGGACTAGTTCATTGGATTTTCTTCTACTGAACACTCTACTCATGCAGGTATGCCTGACTGGATATTAGTGTGGTGGTAAGATGGATCCTCATACTCCACGTTTGACCCTCAAAATAGATCTCAGGATAGCAACTTCTGGTGTGACAATGATTTTTGACATACATACGCACTGTATGTATGTCAAAAATCATTGTCACACCAGAAGTTGCTATCCCGAGATCTATTTTGAATGTCAAATCTATCAAGGCTTTTAAGCCTGAAATCTGGCATATCAGCCCTGAAATAGCCGCAATTCGTAGTGCATGACCAGGAAGTGCCCCTATGTCACCCTTACTTAACGTGTGTGTAGGGAGAAATTCTGCATTATGAACAAAGTGCATTAAAAAAAAAATGGAGCAGACTTAATGAAGAGCATGCGCCAGTTTTGATGAATCTGGCGCACACTGTACATTCCCAACCAAAAACGGGCAAGAGTACACAAAACTCATAATCCATAAAAATCAATTCTTTGATACTTAATTATGAAACAAGAAATATATAAATATATATAAAATTAGATTTCTTGTATCATAATTAAGTATAAAAGCATTGATTTTTATGGATTATGAGTTTTGTGTACTCTCGCCTGTTTTTGGTTGGTATATATGACCTTGTGGTTGAGCGAGTGGGTACAATCTGTTGGGTACCTGTTTCAGGCTTTTTGGTAGCCACTCTGCACACTCCACAGGCGAACTGTTTTGCCCTAGTTTTGATAAATGTGGGCTAATGTGATATACACTGTCCAACTCCTTGACACAGTTCTATGTCTATTTTTGGAGCTCCATCAGCCATCAGTGACTTTGGCCCTTTAATAAATGTTCTTATGGTCTGGGATTTTTTTCTAAAAAATCCCCAAAAGTCTCAAAGTGCATAAAAGTCTTAAATGCATAGGCTTCTATTGCCTCCACTATTATGTCGCTCGGAAGGAGGGAGATGGATGGAAAGATGGAGCTCGCTACATTATTCCATCCTGTCTTTTTCACAGTGTACATTGTATGCTGGTTAGAAAGAGGTCACAACTATGCCTCCGTCCGCCAGTATCTGTCAATGGCCATGTTCAGCATACACGTCGGGAGCTTTCGTGATGTATACGATAAGAGTATACAAAAAACGAGATGTGAACCCAGCCTTACAGGTGTTGTAGGGACACCACATGAATGCAAGATCTGCCAAAGTGTTGCCCTCATGAAGAAAGTGCCACCTCATGGAGAAATTTTAGAGTAGCTGATTTGTCTCCATAGACTGGGAGGTAGTAAACTCAACACCACAACTCCACCTATGAGGCACTTTAGGTAAACTCACATACACACATAAATAGTTTTTTCCAAACAATTAACCGCCACTGTCAGATCTTCTTTCTATGTGCCGGACTCCCAACCAGCACTGCGTCTTCCGGGCAAATCTCCATCATATATATCTCCATCCATCTCCACAAATCTCCTTTTTTTCTGCCAGCTGTGACTTCACATTATGCAATAAAAAGAGATATCAAAAACACAAAAACAAGTACCGTATTTTCCGGACTATAAGGCGCACATAAAAGCCTAGGATTTCCTTAGAAATACAAAGTGCGCCTTATAGTCCGGTGCGCCCTATGTATGGCGCAGGGCAGCGGACCATACTTACATAGGTCCCCGAGACCTGAGACAGCAGATCTCCAGCGGGAACTGCAGACCACGCGGCACGAACAACTTCTGCCGCGTCGGTCTACAGTTCCCGCAGGAGATCTGCTGCCTCCGGTAGCGGGGACCTATGTAAGTATGGTCTGCTGCCATCCTCCCCCCTGAAAGGACCCCCTTCCCCGCTCACCTCTCCGGCCGCTCCGTCTCCGCTCTGCCACACTCTGCCACGCCCCCGGAACTCCGCCACGCCCCCGGCCACCCTGCGCCTTATAGTCCGATGCGCCTTATATATGGAATAATTCCATATATAAGGCACATAAGACTGATGCGCCTTATATTCCGGTGCCCTAATGGCCCGGAAAATACGGTAACGGTAGGGAGGGAGGGATGGAGGGACTGCTTCACTGGTGGCGCGGGCAAGGGGAGGGAACCCAAACAGGGTCATTAACGCCCCATAAAGTGCAACACACAATAAATATCGATGTATATGTGCATATTACAGTCACCCCAGTCAGAGGGCACCCTCCATAGGCAGTTGGCGTGCCCTTCAAGTTAGCAGCTACGTAATATTCACTATATCTAATCCTTTTTTCTGGTTTTATAGGAGCTGTCATATATGATTCCCCTAGACAAGAGCAAATATGTCTTACATCTAGTGCACAACGCGTGAGTATTCCTTCAGTTTAAGGAGTTGCAAACTAAATATTATGTATGTATCAAAAAAGATATTGTCCCCAAATTGACAGGTCAATATGAACTGTAAGTGGTCATAGAATAGGCCACTATATATTTTATTGTATATAGGAGTTAATTAAAGTGAGTGATAGCTCTGTGCCCAAGTCACTACTAAAAGGAATCTAGTGCCTAATTACTAATTACTGCGAATAATACATTAATGTTCCAGGATTGCACCTGAACTTGGAGAACTCTGCTGCACTTTGTAAGCAATCTCTTCACGGAACACACCGCAGACCCTTCCCTCCGCTGTGTGTAAAACCAGTAGCAGCTTGTAGTTAGATATTAGAGTATGGAAGGGAATAGGGGGTAGTGTAATGCAGAGATCAAGAGGAAAGTAATGTGCCTCAAGTCCAGCTACAATCCTGGAATATAAAAGCATTTAATTTTACAGTCATGCTGCCAGTAACAGCACACATGCAGGTATGGTTACACAGCTCTCCAGGGATCATTTTTAACACTCTCTGCAGCTTTGTATGGTCAAAACTATGGCTAGACCCCCTTTAATGATTAGTACATCTCAGTTTTTAGAGGTTTGTTGCTAGCTCTCACTATGTTTCTACGGTGATCAGAGTTACTGCCAACTACCAACTGCTTATAAAGCAATTTTTCATTTAAAAAAAACTATGTATAATAAAAAAAAACAGTTTTTCAGCTAGTTGAGATTTGCAATGTAAATGTAATTTTAATTAATTAATATTCTTCTTAACTATTATGTATATGGTCTACGTATTATAAATGTCTCATTATGTCCTCCGTAGAAAGCTAACAACACCAGACTTCAAAGTGTTTTCATATAATGAGAGCCAAGAACTATATTCCTGCCCCCCTCATATTAATGTAAGTGATTTTGCAGGTTTTTGTTGACAATTTCAAAATTTCCAGTAAAAAGTTCTGCGGCACAATGTGGGCAAATAGCTCATGTTAGATTGGAAATATTGCATTTGGGTTCTACCGGGTTCTGTTGCTCCATGCAGA
Source organism: Engystomops pustulosus (assembly GCF_040894005.1). Lineage (NCBI taxonomy): Eukaryota > Metazoa > Chordata > Amphibia > Anura > Leptodactylidae > Engystomops > Engystomops pustulosus. The sequence continues at coordinate 183,173,771 of NC_092414.1, forward strand.
ATATAGTTTATACAAGCAATATGCTAATTTCAATGAGATGTTGTGGGGGAGACGCCTGTTGATTGTGAGTTACCTTGCATGTTGGCTGTAGCTGAACAATATTTTGTCTCAACTTTCTTTAGACCTCGTGTTATTATCAAGGATACATAGAGGGTCATCCACACTCGGCAGTGGCTATTAACGTGTGTTCTGGACTCAGGTAACCAAACTTATCTGTGGACAGTTTGTAACCAAAAAGGAAAACACACACAAAGTGATTAAAGATGGTCATATATTTTAGAAATCTACCATAAATCAAGGCACTGGGGCTGTGGTTATATTATTATATTTGTTATTCATGGCCTCTTTCCTTTTAAAATCAACATTTAATATTATGTTAATTAGCCTGAAGGGCTCTGGGGGGTGTTACCAGAGCCCGTCCATGCTACAACTACCCAGGCTGTTACACTTTTCCCTCTCAAACTGTGTGAGATTACATCAGGCAGAGGGGGGAGTGCTGACGGAGCAGGGGAGGGTGAGACAGAGTAACAGCCTGTGAAGCTACAGCTCGGAGAAGCTCTGGTAACGCTTCCAGAGGCCATGTGGCCATTAGCATATTTATACAAGTTGATTTTAGCAGGGAGGAAGCCATGAATAAAAAATATAATAAGATTACCACAGTCACAGTGTCTATGAGTGAGTATCCCTGGTTTATCATGCTTGATTTTGGTGATAGATTTCATTTACAACATATCATTTGGATCCCTATTTTATCTGGGATTATCTGGAGACCCCCATACATATTAGTAAGTTGGCCGATCCCTTTAAAATCTGTGGGTTGGCTCACACACCTCTTATGTATATAGTAGAACTATTTCATGGTTAAACATTATATAGGTATCTCTCCATAGAGGCACCATGTACACAGATGACTTTATGTATATAATCGAGCCAGACGGACCTCTGATGGATTTTAGGCACAATGTGTACAATATTGAAGCTTCTGAGCCTAAATTAAAATGCGGTCTTCACCTATCCAACTCTGAAACTGAGGGAACATACACCGACAACGCAAAGGTACTGTACATTATCCTCCCATTTACTGAGCCTTCTAAACTGCATTGGAAGCTTAGGTAGTAAACCATGTCTACATTTTTGAATTTTTATTATTATACCATTGCCAATAATACAAGATATCAAAATCCAAACCAGGATTCTAACAAAAATGGATCATTTTGTCACCAGGGCTGGGGCCATAGGTAAGGCCATCTGCACACATTGCATAGGGTGAAAGTTATACAGAAATGTAATGCAAGGACTCCCTGTTTGCTTGCCAAACTTCAGCGCTGGCAATGTAACAGTTCTTACAGTACCAGGGTTGCAGCCGGTATCAGTAATACTATGGGGCTTATTTACTAAGGGTACCGCGGCCGCATTTTCGTTGGGTTTCCCGACCTTTCGGGCATTGCGCCGGGGATTGTATCGCATGCGATCGTTTTGTGTCGCAACCGCAGCGGCTTTCATACGACACAAATCAGGGGGCGGCCCGTGGGACGATGCAATGGATTCCGACTACGCGCAGTATTTAACAATTCAATTTGTGTCGGAAGTCATGCACTTACATTCACCGGGAGGAAGAAGGTGAACTCCAGTGGACCTGATCAGGGAAGCGTCACATGCAGGAAATCGGGCGCGCAATCTTCATGAATCGCGGCAGATGGGCATTCTTGCGGACATTCCGGATCTGGGATGGTGGAGGGACCGGGTAAGTATATCTGCCCCTATATGTCACTTTTACGGGGTAGTTGGTGTACAAGTAGGTTACCGCAGGGCCGGATTAAGGGTGGTGGGTGCCCCTGGGCGCAAACTGGTGGGGGCCCTTCCATCAATGTTTTTGGAGGTATATAGCCTGCCAGCCCCCTGTAGTATATAGCCTTCCAGTCTCTTGTAGTATGTAGCCTGCCAACCCCCTGCAGTATGTAGCTTGCCAGACCCCTGTAGTATATAGCCTGCCAGACCCCTGTAGTATATAGCCTGCCAGACCCCTGTAGTATACAGCCCCCTGTAGACTTTAGCCGCCACTCCCCTGTTGAAAATGGCGATCTCAGCGATCTCCCCCAGCAAAGGCAGCTATGTCTCACTGACACAGCTGATATCCCAGACCCCTATGTGCATTGCGGGCGGCCACGGGCCGCTGCTCATTGCACACAGAGCTGAGTCGATGAATGTCGGAAACTGGTGGGGGCCCCTTAAAAAGTGAAAGTGGTGGGGGCCCCGGGGCTCGAGCCCCAGAAGCCCCTCCTTTAATCCGGCCCTGGGTTACCGCCCTTTTTATCATAGAATCATAATAACTCAGCACTTGGACCATGTGCAAAAAGTATAGTTTTTGAAAAAAAAAAGAATGGCAATCCACATTAATTCGACGTTTCAGACAAATGACCTTCCTTAGATACTGGGGAACATATATAAACATGAAATAGAGTAAGTACAGTGTACTCTGAGACATACTACATAAGGACATTGATTTGCAGTTAACATGTAGCTTAACCCCTTCATGACCGTCATACGGCTATAATAATAATTCCTTTATTTATATAGCACACACAGATAACGCAGCTCTGCACAGAGTTTGCCAAATTGGTCCCTGTCCCCAATGGGTCTCAGAATGTAATCAACCTACCACTATGTTTTTAGAGTATGGGAGGAAACCGGAGGACCCAGAGGAAACCCACGCAAACACAGAGAGAACATACAAACTCTTTGCAGATGTTGAACCCAGAACCCCAGTGCTGCAGGGCTGTAATGCTAACCACTAAGCCACCGTGCTGCCCAAGACCTGGACATTCAGGCACCAATGACCATCGTCACAAAGAGGTTAATGGAAATCTCCGACCAGGATGAAGGATTGTAAGCTGAGCACACTGACATACCGGTGTGTGCCCCCTCTAGCAGGATCTGCTCTTCTTTTATCTCCCCTATGCCCTTGTTTTTAAGAAAAAAAAGACTTACAAAATTATGAAATGAAATAATATGAAATAAGATGGGACTCTGCTAGAGGGGGCACAAACCAGCACATCGGTGTGCTTGATATAAAATCCTTCACCCTAGCTGTCCTTTAAAGAACAAAATTCTAAATCCGAAACAGGTAATGAGGCATCAGTAACATAAGAAGAAAAAATCACTGGAAATTTCATGTATGCTCAGATATACAACAGTAATATAAAGGTATAGTACTGGAACAATGGACTCCTGGAAAATATTACTATAATATTATAGTACAGTTTTATAAATAGAGAAGGTATCCATAAAAAAAATTATCATTAGATATCAGATATCTAGCAGATTTAGAGAAAAATAAGGCATCCAATGTTAAAAATAAGTTGCCATAAATTCTATATTTGCACTGTGTATAATGCACAAGACAAGCAAGCGATATCACAGTGCATGTAGTATAAAGCCCCAATGATGGGCAGTATCGGAAGTAATGATATAGTATATGCTGTGCAACAGAGGAGAAAAAGTTCAATGTGTACATATGGAACAAAATATTTTATTTGTTTACATAATTAAATGCACAATACATAGAAGTTAGCGTTAAAAACACTTAAAAAGCCAGACAGAAATAAGGTGCGAATGTCAAAGATATTGGGGTAGACTTACTTACCCGGTCCATTCGCGATCCAGCGGCGCGTTCTCTGTGGTGGATTCGGGTCCGGCCGGGATTCATTAAGGTAGTTCCTCCGACGTCCACCAGGTGGTGCTGCTGCGTTGAAGAGCATCGGAACGCACTCAAGTTCACCGACCTATTCCTAGTGAAGGTAAGTGCAAGCTCCGCGACCCTTTTTTTGTTTTAAATGCGGCGGTTTTTCCGAATCCGCCGGGTTTTCGTTCGGCCACGCCCCCGATTTCAGTCGCGTGCATGCCAGCGCCGATGCGCCACAATCTGATTGCGTGCGCCACAATCCCGGGGCAATTCAGGGGAAATCGGCGCAAATCGGAAATATTCGGGTAACACGTCGGGAAAACGCGAATCAAGCCCTTAGTAAATGACCCCCAATGTACCCACAAAAAAGCAGCTTCAACATGTCAATATGAATGGTAAAGGTACAAAATAAGGGATATGAAGCTGAGATATAGTACTGAGTTGCGGATAACCAGGTGCCAGGGAGGGGATGAAGAGGCCCACTTGTTCCGGAACGACCCAACCACACCCCTAAATGGTTCACAACACCCCCTTTAACCCGATACTATCAGTTAAAAGTGGAGTGGCGTGGGTTGACTTTCTGGCCTACGGCTCCCTATTATATATTTAATAGGGAGCCGTTGAGGTAGCCAGAAGAGCCGGCTCTTCTTAGTGAGCGGAACCTAATGAGCCAGCTAAGAGCCGTAATTCCCATCATTAGTGGAATATGGTGATCAGTGTGTAGTGTATAATATGGCCGTGCCAACCTCTGTCTGAAAATGAGGTAACAAGACACATTTCTGGTCGGCTCCATAAACGTGGACAGTATCCTAGCTATTACGGAAAAGAGAAGAGCAGGATCGCTGGAACCTCGGGGGTAAATACAGGCAGAGGAAAAGTGGAATCAGGATAAAAGAAGACAGCAAAAGTTTGGCCATACTTTTATGAGAGTTATAAAAAGTATGAAAAAATTTGTTCAGCCGGTAGATAGGGAATCCTTTCTTCAGATTTCTGTTTGATGCAAAGACTCCCGCCCTGTGCAATGTGTGCAGTCTATGGGACCTGACCAACACAAACCATTTCCATGGCTTAAGCCTTATATGCAGGGGAGATACCAGGCCAATTTCTTCTGAAGCCAATCGGACAATGTATCTCAGCAGCTGCCAGTGTTGTATTGCAGATCTGGAAATTGTACAATCCAATGTAAAGTTAAAACCAGGAGAAGTAACAATTGCCCTTTAACTGACCAGCCCCATATCATCCATGATATAGAGCGGGAACAGGGGGGCTCATCCTACCCTGCCTGTCAGTAGGGATTGCTGAATCTCACCGTGTTACTTTTTACTATTTTCACAGAAGACGCCAGAGCGGGGAACTGCACACCTGGAGCTGTTTATGGTGGTCTCTTATTTACAGGTATATAATGTATATAGAACATTTTATAGTAAAAGCAGTCTTATTGTGATGACAGATGTGAAGTGACACCAAAGGTTCAGGAAGGTTCCCTGCCAATTCTGTAGAATACGCCTAGGACTGTAGTCCTCCATAAGTCCTTCTACTGTTCTAAATATCTTCCAACTGTGGCCAAAAATGACTTCCATATCTCAATGAATAGTTCTTGTGCGACCTTGTATTCTGCATAGAAAATAAGATGCTGTTATACTACAAAAACACCACTAGAGGGCAGTAGATACATATTTTACACTGTATTACTTTATTATTTAGCACATGAATAGATGGATTCATTTATACTTATCATTATCTATGACGCTGCTTGTCTACACAGTACCAATTCCATGATGAAAATACCACGTCAGTGATTGAGAGCTTGCTGGAACTTATTAACCATGTCAATACTGTAAGTATAACGACTAATAAAGCAAAGGGGTCTAAGGAAGTGGGAGGGTTATTATCCGCACTAGGGATTGGACTAAGGACATGATCCCTATCCATGACTGTATCACGGACCATCTTAACTGTCTATTTTTGGTCATTACAACACTTTGCAACATATTTGGGGACATGTGTCTTTATTTTTGCTTATTTTTTTCATTTTTTTTGTGACTTTTTGTGTTTTTGGGACTTTTCCCTGCGACTTTCGCTGTCGTTTCTCTAGTACACCTTTGTCTGCACGTTGTGCAGTGTGTTTTGTGTCTTTAGGTTCTTTAGGTGTTTTGTGCGACTTTACAGTTATGGATCACTTTTTTTGCTTACTTTTGCAATTTTTTAAAAACAAATCTGCACCTGGTCCAGGGCAGGTACAGAGGACGGTTTTTTTTTTTCCTGGACGCTGTTTTAACTTGTAAATTGGAATAAGTTGACATGCTTTAAAAGGAACCTGTCATCAGAAATTGGCCTTATAAACCATTACTATTATGTTGTCAAGCAGCTGAGCAGATTACCGTATACACTTGAGTATAAGCTGACCCAAGTATAATCAGAGGCCACTGATTATTTGATTGACTCAAGTATAAGCCGAGGGTGGGAAATGCAGTGGTCACAACCTCCCCCAGTATAGGGTATGACCACTGCCCGCCAGCCCCTGTAGTATATAGGCTGCGAGCCCCCTGTAATATATAGCCTGCCAGCAACTGTAGTATATAGCCAGTCCCTGCCCCCTAGTATGAAACCAGTAGCCTCCTTGCATATAGCCAGTGCCTGCCCCCTTGTATATAGCCAGCCAGTGCCCCCAAGATATAGCCTATGCCTGCCCCTCGTATACAGCCAGTGCCCCCCCCCCATCCCGTACATATATATGCAGTGGCCCCCTACCTTACCAAAAAAAAAAAAAAAAACTCTGTACTCACATTTTGGACACCCCTGCAGGTCCTCATCTGTCTTCAGCTCCGGCTCCGTCTTCGGCTCCAGGCGTGGTACTGTCGCACACACCATGATGTCAGCCGCTTGCTTTGTGTGTGCCGTAAACTATGATGTTGGCGCAAAAAAAGTCGCAAATGAGCACAAGAACCATGAAAAGTCTCGAAAATGAAAGGAAAATGCAAGCCAAAAGTGTGATACATGTGCCCCAAATGCAACAAATTCCTTTACATGCCTATAAAGCTCCATACATCAGAAGTATATAAAAGGCACTTACCCAACGCTACTTCATATTACACAGATCCTGTATATACGATGCGCAGTGCACATTGTAACATTCAGGTTTTCACCTCTATCCCTCCTTAGGTCTTCAAGGCTTTGGACACAAAGATCATCTTGGTGGGAGTAGAAATCTGGTCGAAAGGAAACCTCATTGACATAGAAAGAGATTCGGCAGAGGAGATCCTATCAGATTTCTTGAAGTGGACAAAAAAGTCCTTGAATCATCGCATAACTTATGACGCCATAGGATTGTCCCTGTGAGAATATGAAGCATTGTGGTGTATGATACAAACTAAGTGCATGCACACGGGAAGGATTTCAGAGTTGTTGACAGTGGTCAGGGCCGACTCCAGGTTTCAGTGGGCCCTTGGGCGACAGAGCCTCAGTGGGCCCCTTTGCTGTAAACTGGCGTAGCGACATGGATTCATTTTATACTGCCTCCTCACCTCCATAAATTAATTATATGCAGCCCCCCATGGATTAATAATATATAGTCCAGGCCCCCCTCACCACCCATAGTTTAATTATATGCAGCCCCCACCCCCACATAGATTATTTGCATCCCCCTCACCGCCCATTATATGCAGCCCCCTCCTCTCCCCCCAAACACTATATGCAGCCCCCTACAGGCACCCCCATTCATTATATACAGCCCCCTCCTCACCCCCCCCCCCCACTTATCATATACAGCTCCCTCTTCATCCCCCCAGTCATTATATAAAGCCCCCTTATCACCCCCAGTCATTATATAGAGCCCCCTCCTCACCCCCCAGTCATTATATACAGCTCCTTCCTCACCCCCCCACTCATTATATACAGCTCCCTCTTCATCCCCCCACTCATTATATAGAGCCCCCTCCTCACCCCCAGTCATTATATAGAGCCCCCTCCTCACCCCCAGTCATTATATAGAGCCCCCTCCTCACCCCCCAGTCATTATATAGAGCCCCCTCCTCACCCCCCAGTCATTATATACAGCTCCCTCCTCACCCCCCCCCACTCATTATATACAGTTCCCTCTTCATCCCCCCACTCATTATATAGAGCCCCCTCCTCACCCCCAGTCATTATATAGAGCCCCCTCCTCACCCCCAGTCATTATATAGAGCCCCCTCCTCACCCCCCAGTCATTATATAGAGCCCCCTCCTCACCCCCCAGTCATTATATACAGCTCCCTCCTCACCCCCCCCCCCACTCATTATATACAGTTCCCTCTTCATCCCCCCACTCATTATATAAAGCCCCCTCCTCACCCCCAGTCATTATATAGAGCCCCCTCCTCACCCCCCAGTCATTATATAGAGCCCCCTCCTCACCCCCCAGTCATTATATACAGCTCCCTCCTCACCCCCCCCACTCATTATATACAGTTCCCTCTTCATCCCCCCACTCATTATATAAAGCCCCCTCCTCACCCCCAGTCATTATGTAAAGCCCCCTTATCACCCCAGTCATTATATAGAGCCCCCTCCTCACCCCCAGTCATTATATAGAGCCCCCTCCTCACCCCCAGTCATTATATAGAGCCCCCTCCTCACCCCCAGTCATTATATAGAGCCCCCTCCTTATCCCCATGGACTAGTAAATAGTACTCACCTCATTCTTATTCTAGGTCCGGAGCTTCCCCTTCACGGTCTCCCTCCTCCTGCCGGCAGCCGCACAGCGCTTCTCGTGCAGCGTCCTGCAGCACACGGAGCGTCACTTTACAGCGCTAGTACCCAGCACGTCCAGGCTGCTTGGGACAGGGGTTTCACCGCAAATGGAGCGCCGCTTTACAGTGCCAGCACCCGGCACGGCACGACTGCTGGGGAATGAGATTTGGCCACGAGTGGGCCCTCCCAGCAGCTGTGGGCCCCGGCACTTGCCCGGGTTTGCCGGGTGCTGGCGCCGGCCCTGACAGTGGTCTACACACAATAGGGGGCATTTATTATTTTTCGCGTTAGGTGTTGTATTTTCGGCGCCCCATTTTTAGCTGTATTCTGCACTGTGATTGTACATTGTGTACAGCCTTAATGTATTTGGTGCACTACAAGAAGAACAAATGAGCGTCAGAAATGTCAAACCACATTCAAGAAGGGAGTTAGAAGTCTGTAGACTTTTTGTTCATCTATTTGTGCGCCAAAAAAGTGAGTGGAAACTAGAAGTTCAGGAAAAGTGTTGGGCGTCCAAATTGAGCAACAAAAAAAAAAAGCCTGTGAGTGTCAGAAAATCTAAATTGAGGCACCTACCTAATATAAATATGACACACATCAATGGCCGCCAAAAAACTGGTACAAATCAGATAATAAACATCCTCCAATATGCATTTCATCTATGGAAGTAAAGGCCAAAACATGAAGGAAGTCACCAGCAAGGAAGCTGGAAGACTAAGTTCACACTTGCATCAGGGGTTTCCATTATACTCTCCATTTTAGGAGAGTGTAACGGAAATTAAGAGCTGCAGGTAAACAGAAAAGGGCAAACTTATTAGGGCCTATAGCTTAATGCTAGTACATGCGAATATTTAGCCCAATCCGCTACCTTCAAAACAGTGAGACATGATGGGGGGGGGGGCGCGGTTGGCAGGGAGTGGGCAGGCACGGGGCATCACTGGGCACTTGCTGCAGCCAGTGACTTTTCACATGTAATAAGTCGCAGACCGGGTGCAGAAATAAACTCTGCTCATGACCCTGCCCGATACATCAAGGGACCGGAGCCTCTTAATGTATTGCGCTGCGAAAATGCAGCGTTGGGGCTATCATACGCCGGCGTGTGATAAATATCCCCCAAAGTCTCTGTTTAACTTTTGCTTCCCTTTGACTTCAATGTACAGAAGGTTACCTTCCGTTACAATTCCATTAAAATAGTAGAAAATATACGCTATCTACTGCCCTATCTTAACAACAAATGTGAACGGAGCCTTTTACAATAAATCCTCACTGCAAAAGCACCAACATGTATAAACCCAAACTTCTACCCATATAAAAGAATATTCATGAATTCCACCCAGAAGGCAAAATTTGACCACATCTTGGACATGAATAGACCACATCTTGTACCCTCACATCATCCTTCTCTATTGGTGTTCTCCACTAAAATCCCCACTGACTTCTTCAGGAGTCCATCTATGAGCCAACCTCCAAATAGTGACAATGGAGGGGTCTTCTTTGCAGAAGGAATAAGTGTAGAAACTGGGACCCCAAATGTTCCAAACATTCCTCATCTACTGTTAAATGTAGTTTTCTTTCAGGTAAAGAAGGTGAAGTGAATGAGTAATAAAATGTATTGAATGCCCTTTAGGAGAGAAAACAGAATGACACTGTCTGGACTGGCACGCTGGCGTGGGGCCTGTGATCCACACAACTCAGCCTTCATTTCCTTGGTAGGAAATATTTTGCACGACTCTGGTTCATGTGTCTATTAAGTTATTATTATTATCATTTATTGTAACTTTTGTGCAGATGGATCGTGACAAGCTGCTGGTGAGCTCTGCCACCTTCATTCATGACTTGGGTCATGTTCTGGGAATGAAGCATGATGCCCCGGGGTGCAGATGCCAGTCTGAGAAGCTAGCCTGTGCCATGGCTGGAGAAGGCTTGTAAGTAGAATGGGCATATACATAAGGAATTATCATCTCAAACCAATAATTGCATGTCCATTTGTCAATAATTTTACAGCCCGGTCCCTGGTGCACCGAGGGGTGCCCAATTTTACTCAAATTTGTGCAATGCCCACTCACCTCTTTACCACTGAGCAATATTGGGGGAGATAGTATATCTTATTTTAATTTTACGGTGGAGAATGCAGGTATAAAGCCTCATCTCCGGGGCGGGCAGTGGTATGGACACCCCCCATCCTGCCATATTTAGTCTTGGCCGGAAAACCATTGGAGACTACAGCTGAAATCTTAGCCAAATCCAATCTGGTCAAACAGGTCTGACCTGGCAGATTCATTCTGGTGTGCTGTCTACTAAGAGGTCGGTGCCTTCTCCGTCAAGCCGTGCGCCTGCAGCAGGGGATAATAAGACCAGTGCCAGTCTTAATAGATTCTCCACTTAAGGTGATGACTGTCTAACCATATAGTGTTACTCGGTCTGCGGGCAGCTTTTCCCACTGACTTCCTTTACACATGCACGCTAAGTTAGGCTGGTTTCACGCAGCTGTACGCTCGACATCTCCCCTCTCCATAGTGTGGCATGGTGCCCAGCCATACATAAGGGGAAATAAAAAGCATGCTCTATCTTTTTCCAGTACAAAACAGCTTCAAAACTTCAGGCTTTATTAACACCTATAGAGCCCCTCAGGCTCATTTGCATAATGTTTAACGCCTTGAAAAAAAAATTGACATAAGAAGCTAAAAGAAGAGCAGATGCTGCCAGAGGAGGCACACACTACTATGTCAGTGTGCTTGGTTTACAGTCCTTCATCCTGGTGGTAAGCTGCAGTGTACCACCCTGAAAACAAAAAGATCCTCCCTCTGTTGGGCGGAGAGTGAAGAGGCCCCCATTTTTATAAGATTGTCGCCTTTTATGCCTTAATCAGCAGATTGTATATTGAGTTGTCAGTCATTAGGACTTTGTAAAGAAGAGAAGTATAACTTTTGTATATTAATCTGAGCCGGCTATGATCTGATCTCTGGATGCTGCTTTCCTGCAGACTGTCTTCTAGCTTTAGTAACTGCAGTATGATGGATATGGAGGCTTTCTATACAAGTGCCAACGCTTCTTGTCTGTGGAACCGTCCCGTCCCTGACGTATCCTCTGTGAAGGCCACTTGTGGGAACAACATTGTAGAAGCTGGAGAAGAATGTGACTGTGGCTCTGGAGAGGTCTGTGCTTATAAAATTGTGGAGAAAGGAAAGGAAATCTTAGTTATTTTACATGCATTACTAGACCTGTGACTCGACCATATTTGGGCCTCACTGAAATATGGCGGACAGGGTAAATGCACTAAGGCTGCAGTTACAGTTTCCTAACGCAACACTAGGGGACGGGCCCAATTGCATTTGCTCTAACAGTGAAACGCATGCAATCGCTAACCAGCACCCAGTGCATTTAAACAATACAAGACACCGGGTGCCAATTAGCAATCACATGCGTTTCACTGGAAACACATATGCAATCGGACTGACCTTGCCTTCTCCTGTGCGCTAGCGTTACGTTATGAAACGTGTGGAACGAGTGCCCACAGCCTTAAATTAAGCATTACTCATTGACACACCTAACATGATTATGGTCTTTCCAACCAGCCCAGTAGTCATTTTGAAGTTTCATCTCTCTGTTTTTAAGTCACACTCCACCTACACTTTTAAAAATGACTAATCTCAGGCAAATTTGACTCTTCTCATTTTCTCATGACTTTGGAGAAGACTTTGTATAGGTAAGGTGAGAAATTCTAGAAAGGATAGTTCATACCCTACATGGCTGGTAGACTAATAGGGTGGTGACAGTGTCCCTTTTAAGGACCCACTGCATAGTTCAGCCATAGTCAGTTCATCCAGCAGTCCCTATTCATTGCAGTAGTTAGTTGTGCCAATTTGTCATGTTCTTAGCTTATATCTAACTAACACATCTTATAACTTCCATATTACACGCTTGTCCATCATGCCTTATATCCACATCAGGATGTTCAGTATATATTCTGTATATACGACACAGAAAGGCCAGCCTCACTGTGTAGCCAATGAGCAGGGAAATTCTAAGGATACATAAAGATTTACCAAGCATCTCAGTAAGTTTGTTCTCACAAACCTGTTCCCACCAACACGATTATCTTTAGACACTTAACACCATTATACTTTAGACATAACTCTATCTATCTGAACACAAACATATATGGCGGCCCCATGCTAGCCATACGAATGACAGCTAACCCCTAATAGAAGTGCACGGCACAGTGCGTTACGGTGAGAACAGCGTATGTCACCATACCATGCTGTCACATCTTGTGCAAAAAATAATGCGAAGCTGCACTACTTCCTATGAAGAGGGGAGGGGTGAGGAGCGCTTCCCCCTCCCCTTCTCCAGCCGGCTGTATGTATCCGTTCATGTGCATGTAGACTCAGTATTGTCTTTTTCAGTTGTTATTGATTTACCTTTACATATGTAATATTTCCTGCACTATTATTTATAGGTATGTCAGAAAAATCTGTGCTGTAACCACTTAACTTGTAAACTGAAGGAGAATGCCACGTGTTCATCAGGACCATGCTGCCACAAGTGTAAGGTGAGGATTGTCAGTACAGATGGGAGCCCTCAGATGTGGACCCCTGGGTGTGGACCGCAATGAGACATCTATATTCCAGACCCTTGATACTGTAGTGGGGTCTTTCTATAGGCAAAACATACCTTATGAGAAATCTAAGGCTCCTTGACAAAGATTCATTGTGAATCGAAACGTTGCACTTTTTTCTATGCCTGTGTGAATAAAGGTTTAACCTTTTTTCATCATATTGGATGCTGTGGCCTTCTCTCCCCTTTTTGTCTAAGGCTCCTAAGCCTCACTTGTGACTCTGCTCTCTTAAGGCTGGCCTAACTTTGTAAATCATGGTCCTGTTTATAGTTAAAAGGGGTTATCATGACAAATCCTACCCATACGTCTTATCATGGAATATAGACATCATACATCATCTTTAGGAGCACGTCCATACATTAGATGGGCAGACAGATAATCTGTATGAGTCTATCAGACCGTCTAGGCAGACGCCCCTCTGACAATGACAATGCACACATCACAACCTTCCCAATGCTTGGGGAACTGAATACTTTGTACCTTTATTTTTAGCTCTTGGCTAAAGGGAAAGTGTGCAGACCCCCCAGCACAGAGTGCGACCTGGCAGAGTACTGTGATGGTAATGCCAGCAGCTGCCCTACAGATGTGTACCAGCAGGACGGTTCTCCGTGTAATGATGGACGCTCTGTGTGCTACAAGAAGAACTGCTATGACTACAATAAACACTGCCAGAAACTATTTGGAAAAGGTAGGCAGATCTCAATGATATATGTTGTTTAGGAAATTGGTTGATTACAATATGGGAGGACTGGGCAGTAGCTTGGGGCCCAAAGCTTTTAGAGGGCTGATGGTTACCTAAACCAACTGCCGTGTCTGATAATGCCCTAGACAGGTGAAAAAGAATGCCCTAGACAGGTGAAAAAGAGAGGGACCTCCAACCCCGAGCCCATTGCAGACTTAAACCGCCCTTGCCATTACTGTAGCACAATTGTCAAAGTTGTACCCCAAGAAACATTAGTAAAGTTTTAATTTCTCCTCTTACAGATGCCAGCGTGGCTCCGCTCTCTTGCTTCCAGACTATAAACACTGCTGGCGACAGGTTTGGAAACTGTGGTAAAGATGGCAGCTCACTGGACATGGACATTCAGTATGTTATTATTGCTTATAAGCTAAATTCATGTTAGCCCGACTTATGTTATCAGGGACAGATCATGGAATAGTTAGGAAATTAGCATTTAAACCAAAACCTTGGGTTGCCCTGCATTTGGGTACAAGGCAAATTTGACAGGATTGTTGCTAAAAATTTGGAATAAGTAAAATACACTGCTCAAAAAAATAAAGAAAACACTCAAATAGCACATCCTAGATCTGAATGAATGGAATATTCTCATTGAATACTTTGTTCTGTACAAAGTTGGATCATCAATAGAAAACCATATTTATTAACCAATAGAGGCCTGGATTTGGAGTCACCCACAAAGACTTGGAAAAACACACTACAGGCTGATCCAACTTTGATGTAATGTCCTTAAAGCAAGACAAAATGAGGCTCAATACTGTGTGTGGCCTCCACGTGCCTGTATGCCCTCTCTACAATGCCTCGGCACTCTCCTGATGAGATTGTGGATGGTCTCCTAAGGGAACTCGTCCCAGACCTGGACTAAAGCATCCACCAACTCCTGGAGAGTCTGTGGTGGATCGAGTGAGACATGATGTCCCAGATGTGCTCAATCGGATTCAGGTCCGGGAAACAAGCGGCCAGTCCATAGCTTCAATGCCTTCATCTTGTAGGAGGATATGTTCAATCTGCGGTTTTAGGACCTTTGGAGGACCTTCAAAGGACCTGAAATGGCTCATGTGTACATTTGTATGGAGAGCAAGAACAAATTTACAAGGACGAAGGTCCTTTTGAGTCAAAAATTGGGGTGATTTTGGTCGCCATGGGCAACCTACAAGGCTTGGGCCCTGGGCTACAGACCAAACCCCCTATATTATAAGCCACTAATGGACATTCCTCACATTGCGAGTCTATGGAACTCTCTGCCGCAGGAGGTTATTTTGGCAGGCTCTATGTACATGTTATAGAGAGGCCTGGATAAGGACTTGTAAGTCAGTTTTCTGACATACCCAGAAATATTAACAATTGCTTGCAAACAACCAGAAATTGCAAAAAGTTCCCCTTTTATGACACCTCCATATCAAGAGGGAGGGTTGTAAAGTGTTTGCAAGTTACTGTACACCTGTGCAGGGGCAGGGATTTTATTAAACTCTGGTGCACAATGCACTGGTGTATGATAAATCCTCACACACTGTGAAAGCTCAGTACTGAAGTCAAGCTCTCCCTGCCTCTATAGTGAGGCCCCTAACTCAGGAGTGCAAACTAGCGTCATCTCTCTTTACAGAGACATCAGTCACAGTGAAGTATATATCCTGACGCATAGGGAGCTTGACTTCATCAGAGAAAGCTCAAGCTCCTTGAATTTATACACAAATTTGCATATCACTTCAAAGTTGTTTTTCTGCATGATGCCACCATGCTAGATAGATAGATAGATAGATAGATAGATAGATAGATAGATAGATAGATAGATAGATAATTTTATATTTTATTAAGATCTAACTTGTGATCACTTTTCCTTCCAGGGATGTAATGTGTGGGCAGATTCAGTGCATCATAGTGAACAAAGGCTTGCCGCACCATGTGCTGACCTCCTATATCATGACCCCTGTAGGAGATGTACTATGTTGGGGTCTTCATTTTCATAAAGGAGCCTATAAACATGGCGCTGTGCCAGATGGGGCATTATGTGACAAAGAAAAGGTACTTTTATAACATCACATATTTGACCATAGCTGATTGAGATGTTCACTGAAGTCCGTTTTTTTCCTTAAAGAGGTGGCTGCCTTTACAAAACGGGTTCAAAATGTCAAAAAATAATAGACTGAATACTTACCTGTAATATCTCCAAATACTACTCCATTGCCCATGTCCCCACTAGTTTCCCTTTCAAAATACAGCCAATCAATAGAGAGAGAAGAGTCGCCAAATTACTTACTGTAATACAGACCTCAGCTGCTGTAGAACTTATTCTTGAAACCTAAGAGAGAGCTTAATATATAAGAAATGGCTTTATACTTTTCATAAAGACCTGTAAGAATATATCCCACAGCTGTAACTATTCCATTTGTAAGAGACTGGGATACTATGTATGAGCCAGGGGCAGAGACCATCAGTGATAGACAGTGTATACAGAGCAATGTCTATGTAATGTCACTTATATCCAATCATTCTTGAGGTTGTGAATAATTATACAAATGTTACTTACAAACCTATAAAATAAAACAGACAATTCATGTTTATGATACTGATACATTTTTATCTGATTTCTAATACTGACCTTGGTAACATTGTTTCTTTCCTTTATTAAGATTTGTTTGGACAAAAAATGTGTGGATTTCTCCAAACTGGAATATGACTGTGACGCCAAAAGGACGTGTGCCGGAAAAGGGGTGAGTACAGAGCAAGTGTGTGGATAGCAGACATCATCAGGCTTGTGGTTCTGGGAGCTACAGAAACAGAGATATAGAAAATGGATAAAGATCCAGTTCTGCCTTTTTTAACTGCTAATAACTTGCAGAACTTCATAATATGCAACTCCGATGCTGCAAAACATCACTTTACACACCTCTAATGCTGCAAAACATCACTTTACACACCTCTACTGCTGCAAAACATCACTTTACACACCTCTACTGCTGCAAAACATCACTATACTCACATCACCTGCTGCAGAGCATCTCAATACACACCTCAGCTGCTGCAGAATATCATAATGCACACAGGTACTGAAGAATGTCACAATACCCACTCTCGCTGCTACAGAACATCATAATATACATGCTGCAGAACCTCATGCACAGAAGCCTCATGCACACACACACATACATGCAGACACATGCACACATACACACATGCAGCTATACCTATATCCAGATATTTATCCTATATCCTATTTATCCAGACAAGATTCTTAAAATATACTCAGGATAACAAAATAACACATTCCCTAATTCAATGTTATTAACAAAAATACAGCATTAATAAAGATTGTATACATTTAATGTCACATACACATATTTCTGAAATATACTTACCCACCGTGAAGTCTGTCATGCAGTCTCCTCAAAAGGCAGAGGGTAAGTGATGGCTCTTAGATCCGGCTCTTGTTCGTGAACAACGTGATACGGCTCACCTTAGTAAGCCGATGCCTCACTTAACCCTGCTCCTATCTGGCTCACCACACACCCTTTAACCCAATACAATCGGGTTAAAAGGGAAGTGGTGTGGGGAGACTGATTGGCCTGCGGCTCCCTTTTACATATTTAATAGGGAGCCGTTTAGGAGGCAGAAGAGCCGGCTCTTCTTAGTGAGCGGAGCCAGCTCACTAAGAAGAGCCAAAATTCCCATCATTACAGAGGGTTACATACAGATCACTGTTTCCTGTGCAGCCTCCTTCTATCTTCTCACTAGAACAAGTGCTGCAGGAGTGAAGAAGAGAGGGAGCGCAGGCTGTACAGAAGCGGCTGTGCTGACCCCCCACCACTCTGACACCCTGAGTGATTGCACGCCCTACCCTGTGCTTAAAATGGTTCCAGCCAAAGACAGGGGCAACTAAAGTAAGGCTCATGCTTCAGCCCTATAATGCCCCTTCTCAGCTCATTTTCACATGACGCTGGAGGAGATTTTTATAAGTAAACTGAGAGTATGTCAATTAAAAGAAGAAGTTCCAAAAAGGATTTTTCATTGGGGTAAAATTGAGTGACAGATTCGGGAGTATGCAATTGCTCTTACACTTGTCTCTGTGGTCACTAGGGGTCACAATTCAAATTAATCTATGAGTATGCATGAAAAACCGAGCTCCTGAGGCCATTCCTGCAGTTTACGACTAGTAAAAAGTATCTGTTTTAGATAGTAGCTAAGCCTAATAGATGACATATCTTATTGGTTAAGGTATGTAATAATAAGAAGAACTGCCACTGTAACAAGGAATGGGCCCCACCCTACTGCAACAGGAGCGGCTATGGAGGGAGCATAGATAGCGGACCCCTGACCAACAACTCATTTGTCAAATTCATCCCACCGAAACAAGCCAAGTCTGGAGGTAAGAAACTCTCCTTCTTCCCTATTCTTCACTTATATAGTAAAATGTGATATCAGAGAGCTTTGAGCGTTTGATGTATGAATACATGGGCTACTGTTTCATAGATTGAACACACCCCATATAGATTGTGAGCCCTTACGGGCAGGGTCCTCCTCCTAATTGTCTCCTGATCACTGGAGTATTGTATTTTGTACTTGTGGTATGAAGAAAATCAGAAGGAGGATCGCGGCACTTCCGAATAAAACTTTAGTCTTTATTAAATTCTTGAATAAAACATGGTAGGTTAAGCACACAAATCGCCTACGCGTTTCGAGCCATGGCCATGACTAAGAGCTTTAATAGCTCGAAACGCGTAGGCGATTTGTGTGCTTAACCTACCATGTTTTATTCAAGAATTTAATAAAGACTAAAGTTTTATTCGGAAGTGCCGCGATCCTCCTTCTGATTTTCTTCATACCACACCTGCGGTCCTAGCAGGCAACGCGGATGCACTCCCAGCGTGTTTGATACACGTGAAAATTTTCATTTCCAGTATACCCAGCAACCGTTTACATTGAACCAGGTGAGCTGCACGAAAATCAATTCTAATCTATTACGTATTTTATACTTGTACCTGTTTTTGTCTTCATTTAATGTATGTGACCCCCTTACTGATTGTACAGCACCATGGAATTAATGGTGCTCTATAAATAAGTTATAATAAAAAAGGGAGTATTTTAATGGGCCCAATTCGCCGATCCACAGAAGTGTATTGATCTGCTAAAAAAATAGACTTCTACCAGGTACCACTCACTATGATTCTTGACTGCAAAACAGAATAATTTTCCCAGCCCACTTCATACCAGAAAGACTCCCAGATTTTGAAGTCCTATAATAGACGATAGAGAGCGGCAGGCGGCTTGTCCTGGACTCCGGTGGCTTCTGTGTGACTTCTGGACAGGTTTACAGGACAACCAAAACTGAATGAATTTCTTATCCTGTGTATAGGAGATACATGTAAAATGCGATACAAATCCTTTCAATAACCAATGCAATTTTTCTTGTGTTTTGCAGCTTCCGGTGCAGTAACGCAGTGGGGCAGATCATTATTAACCCTTACCTGCCTTCCTATCCTGGCTACAGCTTATATGATAGTATCAACAAAAGCTCCTCTACTGTTTTACTTTTCTTCCGTTGCAAATTGCTATAAATGTCACATATAGTTTTATATATCTGCATCCATGAATTGCCAGCATTTTACTAAATAAAGTGATGTCCATCTTATATGACCCATTGTATAACACTCCCATAGTTAAGTCAACCACTATTTAACTCATAAGAGACACGGGCGCCTCATCGTACTAGGTGCTATACCTGAGGAAAAGAGATCCGACAAAGCAACTCCAGTAGTTATCCCACAGGGCCCCTACTAATGCTTTTCCGGAATAGGATTATAATATGGGTGGTCTGAGCGGCTGCCCGAGGCCCATAGCCACCCAAACCACCTACAAAGTTTGATATCTGTCTGCTGTTGCCTGACCAATTTTGTTGGTGACTCAGGAGACTCAGGCCTGGTTGAGTTTTGTGCTACTGTGCTTGTCTCCGGACGCTGGAGGACAATCCGCTTTATGCACCAGGAAGAAGAAGGTGAACTCCGGCGGACCTGAGCAGGGAAGCGACACATGCAAGATATATTGGGCGCACGATCTTAAAGATGCGCAACAAAGTGCATTATCGTCAGACAATGCACTTTCTGTGAACTCCAAGGGACAGGTAAGTAAATGTGCCCCATAGAATACCACCCAACCATCCTGGAAATGGTGGGACAGATCCAGATTTCAGGGTCTGCTTCACTGACCCAGGTGGTGTCCGGGAACCCCAGCTGTGTCATTGGGAGTTGAACACAATGGGGCACATTTACTTACCCGCTCCAGTCGCAATCCCGTGGCGCGTTCTCCGCCGAGGATTCGGGTCTGCTGGGATTCACTAAGGTCCGTGCACCAGGTGTCGCTACTGCACCGAGTTCACCTACTTATTCCCGATGCATGTAAGTGCTGATCTTGCGACACAAATTCTTTTGTGTTTTTCCAAATCCTTTGTCCGACGGCCACGCCCCCCGATTTCTGTCGCGTGAAAGCCGACGCCGATGCGCCAAAATCCGATCGTATGCGCCAAACTCCCGGGGCAATTCGGCACAAATCTGAAATCGCCGTGAAACCCGACGAAAGTGCGCGATTTGGACCCTTAGTAAATGAGCCCCAATGTCATCAGATCTGTGCATCACCATTAAGCTTCTGCTACGGATGACAATCACTCCCACACACAACTGAGGCAGGGGAACGAGGAGAGGTGAGTACCTGATTTTATTATACAGCAAGAAGAAAAGAGGAGAGTATATGAGAGCAGGGGGCACAGTGAGAAGTATGGCACAGAACAGGAGGTCATAATGATTTTATTGGATGGGTGATAAATAATTGGGTTAAGTGGAGAGGGGCTAAATGAAAAAGGGGCATCAGTGTGTGACTAAAATCATGAGGGGGGGGGGAGACATAATGGGGCACATTTACTTACCCAGTTCGGAGGAGTTCCCGAAAGTGCATTGTCCGACGACAATGCCCTGTGCCGTGATTCACTTACATCGTGCGCCTGACTTTCTGAATGTGTCACTTCCCCGCTCAGGTCTGCTGGAGTTCACCATCTTCCTCCCGATGCATGTAAGTGCTTGGCTTACGACACAAATTTTTTAGTTAAATCCTGCGGTTTGTCCGAATCCGTCGGATCGCCCGACGGCCCACCCCCCGATTTGTGTCGCATGCGACACAATACCCTTTTAAATGAAATCTGAAATTGTCGGAATATCCAACGTTTTCCGGTCCGCTGACCCTTAGTAAATGAGCCCCAATATGTTTGTTGGCCACATTAGTAGAGTTAAGGGTTCAGAGTTGGACATTATGGGGCACATTTACTTACCCGGTCCCTGCGCGATCCCCTATCCAGAATGTCCGACGAGGATGAAGTCTGCCGCGATTCACTACGAGCGTGCACCCAATATCCTGCATGTGTCGCTTCCCCGATCAGATCCGCCAGAGTTCACCTTCTTCTTCCCGGTGCATGTAAGTGGTTGCCTTGCAACACAATTTTAAATGTTAAATCCTGCGCGTTGTTCGAATTCTCCTTGCGCGATCCCGGAAAAGTCGGGAAACCTGACGAAAATGGACCCTTAGTAAATAAGCCCCTATATGTTGGTGGGCCACATAAGAAGAGAGTTAAGGGCATATACGGGGGCATTATATATTGGTGGACCATATTAGTAGAGTTAAGGGTTGAGAGTGGGACATTATATATTGGTGGGCCGCAGTAGGTGATGTAAGGAGTGCACAGAGGGGTTATACAGTTTGGGGGATTACTATTACTATGTGAGGACACTTAAATTGTTGGGGTCAGTGTGGGGGCATTCACCGGGGCACTATACTCTATACGAACATTAAAGCACAAGATCATGTGATCAATAATGAATGATATGAAGGTGTCTTATTCTCCTTGCCCACAACAAACATGGCGTCCTCCCGGCCGGCGCGTCTACGTCATCGCTGTGCGTGCCGCCTGTGACGTGGCCCTGTAATGGTGTGCTCTACATGGGAGTGTGTGTGCTAGCGAAGTTTCGCGTTTCGTTTCTCCGCATCCCGGTGTCGTGTCACTTCCACCTCCAGCCCGCAGCCATGTCCAAGATGAAGTTACCGGACAGGTGAGGGCGGGATACATGGCCGGGGGCGGTGAGGGGGCAGCGGCGGGGAATACAAGTGAGGTCTGCCCGGCACAGGGCTGGGCTGCTGTATGTAGGATTGTAGTATACGGCATGTGGTGGAAAGCTACACGTGGTGTGTGCCCCGGAGTCACCATCAGGGGGCGCTTTCAGGGATGTAGGGGAGGTAAGTGGCCCTACAATAACCACTGATGCAGCAAATCCCCATGTCATGTTACATGCAGATCTGCAGCCACTACTGCGCTGTGTGTGGTCGCCCGTCACCTACGACTGATTTGTTACCGCATCCCAGGACAGTTTTGTGTTGTGGGGTTAAAGTTTGATTAAAGGGGTCTTTCAGAAATTGGATACACATCCTGAGACTTGGTGAACTGCCCTTGAACTAAACACCAGATAAGGGGCTAAATATGGTGACATGATCCATTTAAAGGACATCTACCACCAGCATGAAAGACTGTATGCAAATGAGCCTGAGGGGCTCCAGACTGCATTAACACCTATGGAGCCTAGAGCCCCTCAAGCTCATTTGCATATTATCCTTAATCCTGGTGGTAGATGTCCTTTTAAAGTAAAAATTTTCCATTCTACAAGCATGAACCCTGATTTGTAAAGACTATTAACTCTGTTACTAATGATCCCACGTCCCTTGCAGGTGGACAGATTACATTCCAGTTGGGAAACGCATCCCCGGAACACGTTTTATTGCTTTTAAAGTCCCTTTAACAAGAGTAAGTTTCTGATCCTCCCGAAAGCTTTATCTGTTATTATTGTGGAATCATACCTAGATGAATGTCCCTCCTCTTACTTCCAGAGATATGATCACAGACTGGCACCTTGGCAGAGATTTTCCCCAACGGATCTTATTAAGGAAGTTGAGAACCAAAACGAAGAACTTGGGCTGGTTGTGGATTTAACGTGCACCAAGCGATACTACTCCCCATGGGTAAATCCATTCAACAGCTGCTGTTATTTCTTACACATCCCACTTGTTACAGGGCCTGTATGGGGTTTATGGAAATTCCTTGCAAACTATTTTAAGCTTCTCTATTGGGCAAAATTTGGTATGTCAATAGTTGTGCAATTTAAAGGGATGATGCCAAATGTGATGGTTATCCCTTAGCCACAGGATAGGGGGGATGGCAATCAGATGGGTGAGAGTCCTGTTCTCCTTGATTGAATGAAGGTGCAGGTCAAGCATGGGTCCTGCCGCTCCATTGCTTACTATGAGAGTGACAGGATTTGCAGGGCACAGCGCTCCGGTATCTCCTGCACTCTCTTAGACAGTGAATGGTAGTGTCGGAGATGGCTGAGTGCTTTGCACTCCTAGTGTTGAATGGAGCAGCAAAGTAAATGATCAACGTGCCACCAGTTAGTTAAATTCTTTCTCTCTTGATCAGAGAGGGTCCGAGTAGTTGGCCCCAGTTATTCAGATTGCTATTCTTAATCTATTAGGGGATAATAATCAAAGTAGGAACAACCCCTTTAAGAGCGTGGCCACATGTGGCATATGCATTGCTTTTGTAAACGCAACACAAACGCCACGTGTGACAGAACCCTTGCTTCACCACAGTTATATCTGGACAGGTCCAGCTCCTGCTATTGATGAATACACACAAGATCACCATGAAAAACATTAAGGTTGCGTATAGAAACCTCAATGCAAAACATGTGGTTCCTGATCACAAGCCTTTATGTCTAAACGCCTGAGAAGCTTCTCCCCGCTGTAATTGCATTACAGGCAGTCCCCGGGTTACGTACAAGATAGGGTCCGGAGGTTTGCTTTTAAGTTGAATTTGTATGTAAGTCGAAACTGTATATTTTATAATTGTAGATCCAGACAAAAAAAAATTGCCCCAGTGACAATTGGAGTTTAAACATTTTTTGCTGTAATGGGACCAAGGATTATCAATAAAGCTTCATTACAGACACCTTACAGCTGATTAGTGCAGTCTGGGACTATTGTAAAGCATCCAGAGAGCTTCACTGGAGATTAGTGGGGTCTGTCTGTAAGTATGGGTTGTCTGTAAGTCGGGTATCCTTAAGTAGGGGACTGCCTGTACATTGTCTGCATACAATTGCAACCTAGCGTGTAAACAAAGGGGTTTATGAAGAACTCTCATCACACCACCTATGTTCATCTTCATATACATACAGAGCCTTCACTTCACTGTATTTTCTATGACAGGAGTTGCCTGAAAAACTAGAGTATTCAAAGATCTTCACAATCGGACATGAAGTGCCTAGTGATAACGTTATTGCGGAGTTTACAAGCACCGTAACGCAGTTTCTGACTCAGAATTCAGAGAACGGTAAGTTCCTGTCTGTGCATATTGCATTGTATGGGCACAAAATACTATCCTAGTCCAAATAGTTGTATCTGTTATGGATTGTCCTCAGTTGTAACATTAAATAATTCTGTGCCTATCACCAAGCTG
The DNA here is from genome assembly GCF_040894005.1 of Engystomops pustulosus. Classification (NCBI taxonomy): domain Eukaryota; kingdom Metazoa; phylum Chordata; class Amphibia; order Anura; family Leptodactylidae; genus Engystomops; species Engystomops pustulosus. The sequence continues at coordinate 183,198,081 of NC_092414.1, forward strand.
TAATCCAGAACATCAACAAATCACACGAATGTCCTATATTCTGGGGGAAGTCATTATTACACAGCAAAGGAACCTTGAACACTGCTTAAATATGGCCTAAGGAGTCACGCTGGCTTGACTAATGTCATGTAGGCAAAGTCCATTCTAAGTGACTTTCAGCAGATGCTACCCAGAGATGTCCGGTCATCCAACCCTTCTGCCATTAATTATGGCCTTTGCCTCCAGGCATTTAACGAACTACGTCCATAGAGACCCCTTTTTGGGGAATCTTCAGATATGTGGGCACAGAAACTCAGCGTAGCACTAAAGGCTGTCTGCGATTTTTGATGGCAGTGGTAGGCTGCAAAAGCATTCTCCAAACCTGGCACAGCCCCACACAAATGTTTATGGACAAACTCTCTTTTATAATGCGCATTGACTTCTCCCTGAGCAAGGAGAAGCGGGTACAATCGTTCTTTAGAAACTGTTTTGTCACCGCAAGGTGCTACCAGGAAGGGCAACTTGTAGGAGTTTCCCCATAGAACCCAACAGAACCCAGGACGGGCAAGAAAACACAGTAATGCATTGACTGTAGTGATACTGTTAGGAGAGATCATTCTTGGGCTGGGATGAGGAGGCTTGGGTCTGTGACCTATTTTGCATGTTAGGGTTGGTTTACTTAATGCTGAAAAATCAACAAGTACATTTAAAAAAATAAATAAAAAAGTGTGATTATGATACAGGTCTGTAGTCCCACAGGGGGGAAACCATTAATTACACCATAGATTCTGGATGTGATATGTGGCCAGCATTATCCCTATTGTAGAGACCGGACACCGGCCTAATGCACGGAACGGGAATCCCTTCCATGAATGAATAATGTTTCTCTTTTCAGATAAACTCGTCGGCGTTCATTGTACTCATGGACTGAACAGGACCGGATACTTAGTTTGCCGGTGAGTTATAGCAGAAACTTGTAAGGGAAGCAGTGTCTGGCAGATGTCTAATCTTGAGGCTCATTCACTCAAACGTAATGGGGGGGCTGATGTGCTCTCGCATATCAGTCCCCCATTGACATCTATTGAGCCCGGTCATTGTGTGGTGAGTACACGTTGTCTCTGCATGGTGACATAAACGCCATGTTACTGTGCCAGCAGCTCCCTTCTCTATGGAGAGAGGAGGGGTGAGCAGTGCTTACCCCTCTTCCTCTCTGGCGCTCAGCTCTATGTTTGCCAGGGTGAACATGCGTGGTGTGAATGTACCCTTACATCCACAGTGATAACCAGACTGGGAGCCGGGCAGAAGCTCTTGGCCAACTTGATCATTATATTTGTCTTGTCACCAGGTCAAGGCGTTATTGTGTAGATGGACTCCTGTGTCAGTCTGAGGTTCTGTTCTCATTAAACGCAGGGTCTTCTGCCATAACAGCCACTCCAGAACGCTTGTCCCAAAAAAAAAAAAAAAATTCAGACCAGATACATCATAATCATCTAATCGCTAGAGCTCCTGGATACTTGACAATCCCTTGGATCAGGGCCCAATGTATGGGGCAGTGGTTGTGATTAGAGATGAGCTGAGCCTAACGTATTGCGGGGTTGGCTGCTTGACTAATATCCTGCAAGTTGAGGACCAATCATATCCATGTCTAGTAGCTAGGGGCGGCAATCTGGTGTATCAGCAGTTCGGTTGACAACTTATTCAGGTCGTGCGGCAAAATCCAAACGCAAATCTCTGCTCCTTTTATCTCTAGTTGCGATGAAATCAGATGCAATGGGAGCGACCAAAATGAGTAGCACACTTGATATGAATGAAGCTTTAGTGTACACGTGTGACTGCTTCTCTAGTCATATACAGTACAGGCAAAATTGTTAAATTATCCATACTAGACCTCCACTGGAGCACAAACATATACTTCAAAACTAAGTCATAGAAAAAATGTAATCTTTATTACCAGAATTATCATACAATTCATCACAAAATACGTCTGATTAAAAAATATTATTTTGTGATGAATTGTATGATAATTCTGGTAATAAAGATTACATTTTTTTCTTTGACTTAGTTTTGAAGTATATAGTTGTGGTCTAGTATTGATAATTATTGGCTTCTTGGGGTCCTCTAGATTAGGAGCAGGATTATTTGGTGAACACAAATATCCTTGTTGTAGATTATTTGGTTTTCTAAAGTTGTATCACAAAGACCAGTCCAAAGAACCTCCCCACTTGTTAAAGGAAGGGAAGTACTTGGTGTTGTCCCTTTTCATCTTTGATCATCTATTTTGGTAATCGGTGGGGGACCCCATCCTTGCTTTACCTAGGGCTTGGAGTTGTTATTCTTTACTGCATAGAGCTGCGGCTTTACTTTGTTTATGCAGTTGAAAGTTGACTTAATCGGGTCATTCATTTTATGTCTTCTCTTCTAGGTATTTGATCGATGTGCTGAGCATGGAGCCCTCTGAAGCCATAGAAAGTGAGTATATTACCGGCGAAGCACAGTTATGTAGGCTTTGTATGTAAAGGTTGTAAGCGCACAGAGCTAAAGCACATTTTGGTGCCATTTAAAACCTATTTTGTGGACAAGGTGTCTGCCCTGCTTTGGAAAAATTCTGTAAAGTGAACTTTATTTTTTGTATGGTGTCTGGGCTTTACTGAAAAAAATAAAATTCCATCAGATTGTTCACTATGTGAGATCCTCTGCACTGGTCTGGTTTTATGTTTCGCTGCCAGTCATACTAAAACACTTTTACCAGTGATTTTTGGCACCTCTGCTTCTTCACTGGTCCACCCTTACAAATGTTTGTGGCTGACTGGTCTCATTTAATAGCACAAATCCCCCTAAATGTTGCTCTAATTAGTTCCTTTGGCAAGCTATACATAAAAAATGGTAGATCCATCTACATTATATATTGTCTTTTAGCCCTGAAACAGGATGACACTTGGGCCTTAAACACATGTCCAGGTGGAGTATTGAGGATGAGCGTTTCCATCTCCATGAGAAGCTAAGTGGCTGTGCCGCCAATCCTGTCTGGATCCGCCTGGCTCTGACCTTGTGTGCTCATCAGGTGTCAGACCTTTATGGGGGGGCCGTGACCTGGCTGCAATTTGTGTGCTTAGATCACTGCCATATGATGGGGCCTCAGGCCTCCAGCGCCACATGGCGTTGTAGTTTTATCCTTGCTTCCCCAATTTATCCGAAAAACTATATTGAAACAAACTAGATTTCTGTGTTTTGTTGAAGGAACATGCATATACTCCTTCTTTTGCAGAGTTCAACAACAGCCGTGGACACTCTATAGAAAGAAAAAATTATCTAAATGACCTTCTAAATGGCAAAACTGAAAGGTAAGTAACTACAATAAATTGGCTGTCCAGTCTAGAGAACTCCTCTTCATATTGCTACAGTGGAGAGCCATTACATAGTTTGTCCTCTTTTCAACCTGGCTTTTGGTAAGGAATGCATAGTTCCTATACCTAGAAAATGAACTTTGTAAGATCATCCAAGACCCTGCCAAAGGAAGAGAGTCCCAAGGTTGTGTGTTCATGCAAGGTAGTGCATCTCTCTGCTCATGTTTGCACTTATGGGCCTCATTCCCCCCCCCTCCAGGGTCATCCTCTGCTTTGCTGAAGGGACAGAGGAATGAACAAGATCCCAGCAAAAATAAGTTTGAGATATGCGCTGCCTGTATGGATAACACACCCTTGGGGAAACTCTGCTCTTTCTGGCAGTGTGCCAGGTGATCTTACAAAGTTCATTTTCTGAGTATAGGAAATATGCTTTTGTTTTTAAACTTTTTTTTGGGGGGTGGGGGGTAGTAAAAACTGTGTTAATAGGTCATGGGAACCTATTGTCCGGTTTAATAATGAAAGTGTGTGTCTTTTTGCTAAACGTGAATACGGAGGTAGGAGTTGTGTCCATGAAAAATTTCCTTGTCTGAGTGCAGTCAGATGTAGTTTGTTGTGCAAGGTCTGTCAATCTGATAATATCTGAGAATATTGCAGTATGGATTACACTGATCAGCGTTGAAGTCAATCGTGGCCATTTTTTTTTTTTTTTTTTTATTCTGGACATTTGTGCATGATATAGATAGATATCTATATATCAACTTACAATAAAGTTGCAAGTTGTTCTACAATCCCTTCTAAACTTTTCCTACACCTTCCTGCCAAAATTGAGACCCTTTATTTTGAACCAAAAACGTACGATTTGAAACTATTTACTCAACTGGTCTTTCTGTATCAGATAAGAGCTGGGGAGTTCAGAACTTGAGAAGTGGCAGCACTTTTCTCTGGGTCCCAAATTAAACCAGAAGTGTCAGCAGCCATGGGAATGATGAGGTGGTACCCGGTGATGTAAAACTAACATGTTAGATGTCAGACATCCGTTTAGTGACTTGTGGCACTTGAAGTGCGTTGAGTGAACGTCTCTATACATTGGGCATACAGTCATGAATTCATTAGGTTACAGACCTGTGATGTTCGCCCCATGATAATATAGTAGATGTTATTTGCTACAAGTTTCTTAATGGTGTTGTGTAACTTTCGTCAACTTCATTATAAAATGTAGACATTTCCTTTATTAATCTTTTTTTCTTCTTACTAAAGCAGTGCTGGATTAGCTGAACCTCGTGCGACAAACCCTCGACGCTTCCCAAAAAAGAATAATTTCTCTCATCCGGGGAGGCAACAAGAGGCTCATGGGTAATTATCCAACTAAACTGGTTTACAGGGAAGCCAGAAAATGTTATTTAAAAAAAAACTTGCATAGTGACTGGTAAAGTATAATGTAACTTTTAATCTATTAAAGGGGTTTTCCCACGAACTGGGTTTGCCGGCGCTTGGCAATTTCCGTTAGCACCGTACAAATTAATGGAGCAGAACGGTCGTGCGTGGCCGACTGCTCCATTAGTCTGAGGAGCGACTTTTCACAATCTGCGGGGATCTCTCCACTGAGACCCCCACTGATGGCCAAGTTATGCCCTTTCCAGTGGATAGGGCCTAACTTTAGTTAGTGGGAAAGCCACTTCAAAGGCACAATAAATATAAAATAATCAAAAAAAAATGACAATTAAAATAAAAAAATCAAGAAATGTAGCCTGCAGGAGGGACATTGGTATGATACAGGAATGAGGTGATGATGGTGGTTATACTTGTAACAGGGAGGCTGGTGGCTTGTGACTCCTCCACTGTGCCCAGCTGTGATGTTATTGGTATATCGCGTAGCAAGCTGGGGTCTCTCTCCGCTATAACTTCCTGGGTGCTCAGGCAGCACGTGGTGGTAGTTTCCCCCGGGCACTCTCTGTATATAGTGTCCCTGGCCTGATGGTATATGAGGGCCCTTGATGTGCTTGTGCGGTGTATTGCAGCAGGGATACAAAGGATGGAGGTATTGTTGGTTGGTTCCATATAATGGAGGCACAATACTTGGTTACAAGCTGGTAAATGGCCTGCAGTGAGATGATGGTGGTGGTTGTTCAGCTTGTCCTTCCCTGCAGCAGCTGCTTTATGTGAGTTCTCTTCTGCACTAATTGGTATTGTGGCCTCCAACATGAACCATCCACCGATCCCAGCTGCAGGGTGTGGATATGTTCAGACTCTATTCAGACATGTAACTATTGTGGTTACATTTATTATTATTATTTTTTTTTATCTGAACCGGGGCCGAACCCAATAACTAATCGCAGAAACAAACTTTGGGTATTCTCGGGCAGGGCCCTCACACAGTAACCATGCAACTCTTTCCAAAATTCTCCTGACTCCGAGCTTTACTACCCTCTGACAGGACCCCTTTCCAGCTTCTCCGCACCTCACTCTAACCCCAAACTAGATCTAACAGTTGGTCTTAATCAGGGGTCCCCAAACTACGGCCCGCGGACCGTTTCTATCCGGCCCCCGTCCCATCCAGCGCCGAGCCCCGGGATCCGGATTTGTTATTTGGGGGCCCCCGGGCTGGCGCTCCAGTACGGCAGTCGGGCCGGGGCCTCCGTCCATCCGGACAGGAAGCTCCTGCCCGTCACTGAATAGTGCTCGATGCGGCCGGAAACGGCCGCTCGAGCACTATTATTGCAGGTGGAGCGATGTGGCCGGAAGACAACCCCGGCGCACATCGCTCCTTGAACCTGGATGCGCGGCCGCGTGCTTACGTCATCACGCGGCCGCGCACCGCTTCCTGTCCGGCAGCAGCCCGAAGAAAGAAGACGCGGGAGCCAGAGGTAAGTGCAGGGCTTTTATTATTTTTTTTTAAAACAGCAGTAGAAACATTGTGGCTGCCCTAATATATGAAATTATGGATTATGGGGCCATTATAGAAAATAATAATGGAGGGGCAGCATAGGAAATAATTAATTATGAGGAGCAGGATAGGAAATAATTAATTATGAGGAGCAGGATAGGAAATAATTAATTATGAGGAGCAGGATAGGAAATAATTAATTATGAGGAGCAGGATAGGAAATAATTAATTATGAGGGGCAGCATAGGAAATAATTATGAGGAGCAGGATAGGAAATAATTAATTATGAGGAGCAGGATAGGAAATAATTAATTATGAGGGGGCAGCATAGGGAATAATTAATTATGAGGGGGCAGCATAGGGAATAATTAATTATGAGGGGGCAGCATAGGGAATAATTAATTATGAGGGGGCAGCATAGGGAATAATTAATTATGAGGGGGCAGCATAGGGAATAATTAATTATGAGGGGGCAGCATAGGGAATAATTAATTATGAGGGGGCAGCATAGGGAATAATTAATTATGAGGGGGCAGCATAGGGAATAATTAATTATGAGGGGGCAGCATAGGGAATAATTAATTAATATTTTTTTTATTTTTAAACTTCAGTCTGGCCCTCCAACGGTCTGAGAGGGACAGTGATCGGCCCCCTATGTAAAAAGTTTGGGGACCCCTGGTCTTAATGATTGGGCGGGGGGGGGGGGGGGGGGGGTTACTCCTGCCAATTTCTGGACCCAACCAATAAGGAAGTGGTACCCATCCATCCAGATCTTAATCGGCCTGTAGTAATGATAAACAACCACTAGGGGGTGAACATTACATTTGTCATGACAACTGCATTACCATTGGTCTGGGGCAGTTGTTAAACGTCACAGTACGACATCCCTGACCCTGCATGTGAGTGATATAGTAAGAAGAATAAGGGTGATGGCACATGTGGAGTTTTGGGCCGTTTTTAAGTAGGGTGTCAAACACTTGGGTTTTTTAAAAACGCATCCATTTTTGACCTGTTTTAATTAATGGACCGCTTAAAAACAGCCCAAAAACATGCTCAAAACGTCAGTTATAGCAGATCATTGTAGACTAGGGCTAAAGTACAGTAAATTACCAACATCCAGAGGTCCGTTTAACTAGGGGTCATCTGTAAGTTGGGGGTCCTTAAAGGAAACTGCTGTATTCCGTGTAAAACTGTTTTATTTGTTATATTTAAATCCCCACCCCCTCCAGGCACCACCATATCGTGCGCACCATGCAAGCAAAAGTCCGAAGCCGGCCGCTATAAAAATTTGATGTTGCGCAGGCGCGAGTGTGCCCGAGAGCTTGGTGACGTCACCAGGTCTCTGGCACCTCATAATAATGATATGGTGGTGCGTCGAAGGGGGGTTTGTCTACAGCAGTTTCTACAAATAGTCAAGATATGCTCTGGCATCGGCTCACCCTGGGCTGTTGCTAGGTATTTGTGGGTTATAAGTGTCATTTTAAAGTGGTAGGTTTCCTTCAAGTAGGGGACTGCCTGTATGGGACATGTCCTATATTTTGCGCTGTGGCTGTTCGGCTCGGTCACTGTACAGTGAGACGCTGTGTGACCGGGGGCAGTGATACACCCTCGAATTGTGTGGCCGGGTCACAGGTCCTAATATGCTTGTGTGCGCGAGGCCTAGAGGTTATAGAAGGTAAAGCATAGGATTGCTGACGTGTACAGGAGCTGGGCTGTGCGAGAGCAGTATAAATTATCAGTGCGGATGTCTACATGGTCTCTACAAAGCACCAGTGAGATGTTACTTGGGATACTTGCACATAGGTTTTGGACAGCCATTTTTTAACAGTTAGCATACAGCTCCATGTATTTCTTCGGGCTCACATACACTGCCCAAAATTGTATGCGGAGGCCCAATTCCTGCCCATGTTTACAGGCAAAGTCCTTTCCTCTGCCTGCGGCACTGGTCCATTGTTTATGGCTCTTGCGTTCATGTAGCATTACCGCTCCGGTACCGCATTTCTGCTTTCCTTTGGCTGTCCTGTCGCCACTAGTAATTATTGTGAGAGGAATTATTGTGGCTTTGGGAAAACTTTCTATTTGGGTGCATTTAAAACTGCAACTCTACTGCATCGCAGTCGGCTTTTGTGGTTTGTCTGCATTCACACACATATTAATTGGAGGTAAAATTGGCCTAGCTGTCTTTGGAAACCAATCCGAGCTCAGCTTTAATTTCATAAACGGCTGTGGGGAAATGAAAGCTGAGCTCTGATTGGTTGCCATGGGCAACTAGAACAGTTCGGCTCTAAGAGACTGGATTGGATTGCATTGCAATCCGGAACGGAGAGGCTAAAACTCGGGAATGAGCAGAGGAATTTTGGATTGTTTACATGCAGGACACTTGTTACCAATCGCATGCTTTATCGGGCCAAGCCCCTCTTTCTTCCGGCTGGAGAACGCCTCAAACCGCACTTCAGATGGAATGTGCGAACACGTCCTGAAACCGCATCAAAGCTGCTTATAAACTGTTTTAACTGCAACGTGTGAATACACACTGAGAGGACTCTACAGAGTTAGTGGGCACCTCATTCACAATCAGTCATGTAGAGGAGGGGTCCCCTAATATTGAGTCCCTACTTGTGGTGTAGATATTATAAAAACTGTAAGGCCACTTCTAGCCAATGCTGGGCACCAGGGTCAGTGCTGCACCTAATTCCTGAACGTCGTTTTGTACCAAGTGCAGCTATCGTGAACAACTCTTTACCTCCCTATTAGTATAACAGCACAGTGATTCATGTGACTGCCCACTAAAAAGGCAAAAATCAGACATAACTGAAAGTGTAACCCCTTAGATGCCTCGTTCAGTGAGAACCATGGCCTCTGAATGACTATAGGGGAAGGAGGAGCTATCTGGCCACAAAAAAATGTTGTCTATTCTTATAGACAATAGTCTATTTCTATTCTTAGGAAAGTATGAAGAGACTTGAATTTCTTTTTTTTTTTTTTTTTTTTTTTTTTTTTGTATTACCCCTAGATATACTTAATGGTGTGATTTAATATTTCCCACTTTCTACAGCTACCACAATCCTAATGCCAGATGGGGATCGTGGGATTCTAGACCGTCCTTTAATCGTGGAGGGGGGAAGTTTAGGGGACCACAACAAAGGTATTCACCTTACGCTGGAAATTATAATGGGTGAGTAATGTGAGAGTAATAAATGTGTATCAGTGAGGCTGCGCTCATACATGGCGTGTGCCTTTCATTTACAAACACAAGGCAAACATCCCCCACAGCGCTCAGTGGTGCTCAGCCTGATCGCATATTTGACAAGCACCCGCTGTCCTTAGACACTTTTTTTCATAAGGCCTGGATGTGAGGGTTCTTCTTTTTTTTTTTTTTTTTTTTTTGTGCTTTAGTTATTGTTTTTTGTAGTCTTTCTTAGAAAAAAATTTATCAGAAGTGTCTGAGAGCAGAACCATTCTGGTTTCCACTTCTGATCAATTTCCCTCCCACCCCAATGTTTCTCAGACCAAACGGCGCCATGTTCAGGGGCCATCAATGTTATGTCTTATCCCTATAGGCACCATCACCATCCACAGAGACCCTTTCCTCAACACTCAAAATTTGACGAAGAATATGGCGAATCAACTGTAGACCATAGGCAGCACTTCTCTCAACAGCGGGGTCACCATCCTGGTAACCGTGGTCCTTACCAGAGGTATCAGAGACGTGGCCACAAAAAGAAACCCATGACGCCTCAGCAATAACAAACGCTTGTATTACTATTTTTAGTTCATTGTGTGGTTGTTTTTTGTTTTTTTTTTTCTGTATTATTTTGGATCAGGAACTTTAACAAAATTGTGTTTTTAAAATGCATCTTAAAGGAAATAAGTGACAGATACTCTCCTCTGCTCCTCTTTATCTTGATCCCGGTGCTTGTCTTGACACGCTGGGATCACCTAGAAAAGAAACTTATAATTGGCAGCCCGGAGCATTGGGACAAGATGTCCGGTGTTCTGGGCTGCTAATTATGCACGCCACCTGACATCTGTAGTGATTTTTATTTTTTTTTTTTACTACTGGTTCCTTTAAGGCCGATTCTATACAAGAGATTGCTCCTGTTCTGTGGCTTTTGCGTTGTAAGTGTCGGGTATGTGAAGGGAAGCCTTACCCATCTAACCTCAGTTACTTATGACGGGAGGGACATTACTTCTCCTTCCATCACACAGGAATGTATGTTATGTACCAGGTGACCTCCTCTATACACAGATCATTAAATCTTAACACATTTCAGTGTCATTTGGTCTTTTATGTGTGTAGCTATGCTTGTATATGAGTGAGGACACGGTGAAGTAAAAATGTATCTACAAGAGCCTGTAAGGTGGGAAACTGTATCGAGCTAAACCTTCTAGACATGTGACAGTAAAGGGCTCTGTGATGGGAATCGGTCTTCCTAATTATACGTACATGTGCTACGCCCAGGATGGGACACCTGGTCCCTGGCCGTACTTACGGGAATAGATAGAGCATGATCCTTTTTCCCACCAATGGTATGGTGAAACACGAGTGTGCTAACATTCCGCAGCCAGACACTATTTGGTGTCTATGGGGATGTATATCAGACCAAACAAATTTTATTTGAAAGGGGCCTAAAATCACATCTTAAGATTATTCCCATGGGTTATCTTTATTTTAGAGAAGCAACTGCTGAGTTAAACTCCATTGTTCATGCTGTGGTGTTTTGTGATGTATTGATGAAACTTAATGTAACATTACAGTATTACGTCACACGCTGGGTCCCGGCCAAGCCCTCTCCACAGCCGGTAAGTCTTTGCTGCATATTACTAGCACCGATCGCGGGCGTTTAACTGCTGATCGCCGCCGGCAGAGTTGCCGGCGGCTTCAAAAAGATGGTGCCGCCATCTTTCCGAGGATCGCCGCTCCCCGTGACGTCATTGGGGATCGGCGATCCGTCGCCATCTCACGAAGACCCGAGGATATTTTGGGTTAACCCATGCATTACAATGTGCTATCAGCACATTGTAATGTATGTGGAGTAAAATCCCCATATACTGCTATTCTGTAGTATGGCAGTATATGATAGGATCTTACAGACACCCTAGGGCAGTGATGGCGAACCTCTTAGAGATCGAGCGCCCAAAATGAGACCTAAAAAACACTAGCTTTTCCCAAAGTGCCAACACGGCAATTTAGGCAGTACCAAACTTGTTGCTACCAGAATTTTGGAGCTCCAATCTGACCCTGTCCACACCTTTTCGCTCTTTGGACAGGACCAAGCAGCACAGGAGGAGTCACTTTAAAGTAGCAGGGCACTACTATTGGACTGTCTGAGACTGCAGGAAGATGCCATGTCTGGCAAACTCTGTGCCTGGGAGACAGCACGAGTGCCCGCAGAGAGGTCTCCGAGTGCCATCTCTGGCACCAGTGCCATAGGTTCGCCACCACTGCCCTAGGGAGTCTGCAAAATAGTAAAAATTAAAGTTTAAAAAAAAATATATAATAAAAAAAACCTAAAAACTCAAATCACCCCCCTTTCCCTAGAACTGATATAAATAAACAGTAAAAATCATAAACACATTAGGTATCGCCGCGTCCGAAAATGCTCAATCTAACAAAATATAAGTTTTCCACTGCGTTTAACCCCCTAAAGGAAAATTGTGCCCAAAGTCGAAAATGGCACTTTATTGCCATTTTTAAAAAAAATTAAAAGTGATCAAAAGGTCGCACAGTCCTAAAAATGATAACATTGTCAACGTCATCAAAATCCGCAAAAAAACTACACCACCCACAGCTCCATATACTAAAGTATAAAAAAGTTATTAGCGCCAGAAGATGGCAAAATCCAGGTTTTAATTTTTTTTTTTAAATCTATGAAAACATTAAACCTATATAAATCGTACCGACCCAAAGAATAAAGTAGACAGGTCATTTGGGGCGCACAGTGAAATCCGTAAAATCCAAGCCCACAAGAAGACGGAACACATGTGTTTTTTTTTACCACTGCATTTAGAATTTTTTTGCCGCTTCCCAGTACATGGCATGGAATATTAGAAAGAAATAAATATTAGAAATAAAGTTACAGATATTTGAAGGTGGGAAGTGAAAAATGAAACCGCAAAAACGGAAAAGGGCTGCGGCGTTAAGGGGGTTAAAGGACATCTACCACCAGGCTGAAAGACTATATGCAAATGAGGGCCCATTAACACTTATGAAGCCTGGAGCCCTTCAGGCTCATTTGCATACAGTCCTTTATCCTGTTGGTAGATGAACTAGGTTGTACCTAGTTTGCAAGTTATTCCCTGTCCACTGTATGGGGCGGAGTAACAAGCTGATTGTTGGAGGCCCCAGTAGTCTGACCCAACCAATCTGGTGATCGGGTTTCCTCTTTTAACTAACGGGTTGTGCATGTGTCTTTCTGCTCCATTCAATAATGTGTGCTGCAATTTCCAACACTGCCATAGTATTGCATGGAACACCAGGATGAACATATGTCCTGCCTTTTCATCCATTCGTGAGACCGGGACCCTCTTTCTTCGGATCGGTGGAGGTCCCAGTAGTCAGATCCTCACAATCGGCTTCATAATTTGCACGTGTGGTGCAACCCCTTTTAACTTCCAGTTATTTCATTGGTTTATTTGCATCAGTTATTGTAATCTATAAGGGTGTAGTGGAAGGAGCTGCACTTGTTCTCTGACCACTTTCTGGTTTTGACACCCACAGCTCCTGCGAAAAAATAAAATAATTTGCTAACCCGGAGAGGAACCTTTTTAGAGAGCCTAAAATTATTTGATTGCAGGAACGCTTACCAAATTTACAGTCCAACTGTGGTTCCTATGCTAATCCACACTTGTGTTCCTGTAGCATCCATGTGCTATGAATTGCGGGATCTATAGCCTATCGTTCTATGTGTGCAAAGGCTAGAAGTCCTATAAATAGTAAAAATCATAAATACATTACATATCGCCGCATCTGAAAATGCAAATCTATCAAAATATAATAAGTTTTTCACTGTGTTTAACCCCGTAATGGAAATAGCGCCAAAAGTTGAAAATAACACTTTTTTTTTTGCCTATTGAAAATATAAAAAGTGATCAATCGGTCATACAGTCCTAAAAATGCTAGCATTGAACACATCATCAAAAGTTGCAAAAAATGACACCACCCACAACTCCGTACACCAAAGTATGAAAAAGTTATTAGCGCAAGAAGACAGCAAAAAAAATAAATATTGTACAGGAGGTTTTAATTTTTGTAAATGTATGAAAACATTCTAAAACCTATACAAATCATACTGACTCAAAGAATAAAGTTAGACCTGTCATTTGTGGCGCACAGTGAAAGACGTAAAATCTGAGCCCACAAGAAATCGGCGCAAATGCATTTTTTCACCATTTTCAATGCATTTGGAATTGTTTTCCTGCTTCACAGTACGCGCCATGGAATATTCAATACCATCACAGAGTTCTTTATGTGTAAAAATAAATAAAAGTTATAGATTTTTGAAGTTGGGGAGTGAAAAATAGAGATGGGGGGGGAACATAAAAGGGCATCAAAACATTAAAGTAATGCAAAACACCGGCGGCTCGTTCCCGATCACAGGCGTTTCTATAGAAACGCCGATGTGATCAAGCCGCCGGTGGGTGCGGTTTGGTCTGCGTTTGCAAATGCAGCCAAAATTTCACGTGTGACCGCACATTGAAACCTGCACATATATGCATACGTCGCACCTCAATTACATGTGCTGTTCTGGCTATGTATACTTCAATGAACCACTATACAAGTAATGTATATATATGTAGTATATGTAATATAGAGATATTTCTGATCATCTATATCGATAAGCTGGAAACCCTCAGTTCCTGGATTTTTGTTAGTCTTTTAGCTGTATCAGTCCTGGATAGATACATCTGTCCTCTTGTACCTATCTATGATACATATTAATAAAAAAAAAATTAATAATAAATACCATATATACTCGAGTATAAGCCTAGTTTTTCAGCACAAAAAAATGTGCTGAAAACCCAAACTCGACTTATACTTGAGTAAAAAAAATATATCAAAACTCACCTTTCTGGCTTCCCCCGCTGCTGGCTATATACTGGGGGGCAGGGTCCGGCAGGCTTTATACTGGGAGGCAGGCTATATACTAAGGAGGCTGTGGCCAATGCATTTCCCACCCTTGGCTTATACTCGAGTCAATAGGTATTCCCAGGTTTTTGTGGTAAAATTAGGGGCCTCGGCTTATATTTGGGTCGGCTTATACTCAAGTATATACAGTAATAAAAAAAATCCATTAAAAAAAATGACCATGAATGCTCCGGAACCAGTGCACTATATTATGTTTTAGTCTTTATAAGAATTTCTGTATGACATGGTGCAGGTCATGACCACCTATCACATGTTGGGCCTCATCCCTGTTCAGTCTTCCTGGACTCCTACAACCACTTCTGTGAAGCTTTGCTTTCTGAATGTGAAACTATAATTTATTTTCTACTCCCCTGACTGTAAGATTATACTCCAAAATAAAGAAACTTTTATGTGTTGTGTGTTATGTATGCAAATTCAAGTTTTTTTTTTTACGTTAACAAGGTAAAACACATGTTGCTAGTTCCCGAAAGTAAATTTAAAAGAAAAACTCTCCCGTCATCTGACTCATTGAATTACACCTTGTGCAGGGCCTGAAGGGAGAATGTGACTCCAGGTTCTAGGAATACAATGACAATGAGTCCTGCTCCTCCCTTCTGGCCCTGCATTATGTATTATTCAATGAATTAGCTTTAACTATAGTGTCAGTGTTCACACCTACGGAATGCGATATGTGAATGCAGCCATACGTAAATATTTGATGTAGCTAGGAAGGCTCGTTCACAACCAGATGGGACCAAAATTAGTAGTAAAACACTGCTGAGGGCACACTCACATATTGCGTCGCCATTTTTGTTGCGTTTGATGCATCCCAAAGGGCGCATTCACACGATGCGTTGCGTCGCGTTGTGTGTTGTATTTTGAACGCATTCCACTGGCTTCAGCCTTGATCACATGCTAAGATTACATTGCATTTCCACTGCATCTGCTAAAACGCAACGCATCGTGTGAATGCGCCCAAAGGCTTGAATCATGTGCTGAGGTTGTCATTGTCTTTTAGCAGTGAAAAACCCAAAGTAACCTTAGCATGTGGTCATGGCTGAAGCCTTCGGAAAACACAATTAAAAAACGCATCATGTGAATTCGCCCTCAGGAGAAGGGAAAGCCTCCCCACAGCAACTTTTGCCAGCTGCCCTCGTGCCCAAAGTTGCATCTTGTACCTCAAATTCCATTTTAGTTGTAGGAAACCTTCCATTAAATATGAATAGAAATGTACATAATTATAATGCCCTCGGGGATCAAGGTTAACAAAGACAAATAAAAAAATAGCTGAGTGTGGTTTTTGTTTCTCCAATAAAGATTGTGTTTTTGCATTGGGTTTATAGCTCTGAGCCATACCTGAGGAATGTATGTATCGCTGCATGAATTATTCCCTGGAAAGAACCTAGAAGTTGAATTTGGAGAGGAAAGTATTCAGACAACGTTACTGTTAGGGTTGGGTAACACAGAAGACAGGGGATAGTGTGCCCTGAGCTTGCCCCAACCTCTGTCCCTTCCTATAGCCCCCCCCCCCCCCCTGCTAAACCGTGGGGCGACTACTTGAAGACTCGAAATACACTGATAAGTGTGGGAAGGGAAACACAAACAGACTGACAAACATAAAACACAAAAGAATAGTAAACTAGCCGGATTCACAACGGGAGGGTACGTCAATAGCAAAATCAGTAGGCAAAACGTCAATGTCAAAAACTAGCCGAGGTCACAACGATACAGAGCAAGTCACACCTAATGCTGAGCGAGTGGAGAAGGGATTTCAAACACTGGCACAGGTGACTAGTGAAGCTGCAATTTATGCAGCCAGAACTCCACCTCCAGAACCTGATAGGAGCTGGACAGCTTCTGGGAATTAACCCCTCATGGTGCAGAACAACCAGGCATCATGCAGAGGTACCACAAGTCCCAGCAGTTATGAACACAACTCCTAGACAGCGCGAGATCTTAGCAGCCGCTGCCCGGGACGAGAGGTGGAGTTTGCGCGGATACGCGCCGGGGGTCGGAGAACGCTGCTGGCACCAGCAGAAGAAACAGAAGTCCCAGCATTCTCCCTAGCGACCCTGACAGTTACATTTTTCACTCTTTTTGTCATTGCAGCCAATTGGTAACATCATTTTTTTTTTTGCACATTAATGTACACTCTGCACCCATCTTGACAGAAAAAAAACAGAAATGTAGATATTTTTGTTAATTTATTACACAAGGAAATCTTAAATATCACCTGGTGATGAGTATTCAGCCCCTTTGCTCAGTGTTGAGTAGAAGTAGCGTTGGAGCTGGTACGGCCAGGGGTCTTCTTGTGAATGACAGAACAAGTTTTTCACACCTGGATTTGGGGATCCTCTGCCTCTTCCTTGCAGATCCTCGTTCCCTCAGGTTGGATGGTGAATGTTGGTGGAAGCCATTTTCATGTCTCTCTGGAGATGCTCAATTGGGTTTAGGTCAGGGCTCTGGCTGGGCCAGTCAGGAATGGTCACAGAGATGTTCTGAAGCCTCTGCTTTCTTATTTTAGCTTCGTGCTCAGGGTCATTGTCTTGTCGGAAGGTGAACCTATGACCCAGTCTGAGGTCCAGAGCTCTGGGAGAGGTTTTCATCCAGGATATCTCTGTATTTGTCCGCATTTATCTTTCCTTCTATTCTTCTAACAAGTGGTCCTGTCCCTGCCCCATAGCCTGATGCTGCCACCATTACTGTTCAGGGGATTGTATTTGGCAGGGGATGAGCAGTGTCTGGTTTTCTCCACACAAATCACTTAGAATGAACACCAAAAAGTTCCATCTTCATCTTTTAGCAGAGAATCTTATTTCTCATAGTCTGGGAGTCCTTGTTTATGCAAACTATATGCGGCTTTCATACGTCGTGTACTGCGGAGCGGCTTCCATTGGAACTCTCTGCCCTGAATGATGGAGACTGCAGTTGACTTTGTGGAACTTTCTCCCATCTCCGTACTGCATCTCTGGGGCTCAGCCATGGTGATCTTGGGGTTCTATGAGGGGGGGGGAGGGACTATGAGGGGTAGGGAGCACAGTATGGAGTGGAGTCTAGTGGCAAATTAAACCTTTAATGGGGCCCCCACCAATTATGAGTTTTTCATAGGGGTTTCCCATCCGAATGAGAATAATGAAAACCTAATGAAGATCCTGTAATCCATTCACTAACATTTATGATTGTGTCTCTGCGGGCTGGTATATATCTGGCAGTGTATAGGTGAAGCGGCTGTGTCATAATAACTCCTGCTGCTCTGTTACCTGGAAACCACAAAAATCAATTCCTGCCATAGGAATATTAATCCAGCGTCCTCAGCCATAGCTCCGTCATCTGCTCCCCAACACGGATTAACATGAGCAAATACAATCTTATGCGGCAATAAGACGTCAATAAATGATTATCATTCGTCCTGCGCGCTTCTCACTCCATAGATCAAACATTCCCATATGGACGTGACAAATTATCATCAACCATCTGTCTGGAAAGCATCACAGATAACAAGATTTAGGCTCAGAAATGACTGCCCCTCTACCTCTGAGAAGGCACGTGTATAATAAATCTGCCCATGACAAAAAATAATGACTCGTCTGCTTTGTAACTGGCAATATTTCCGCTTTCCACAAGGGGGCAGTACTGAGTCTAGCACTGAGGCCAGGTTCGCCAAGCAATATAAGGGCTTATTCAGACGAGCGTTTTCACATCCGTACGCAATCAGTCATTTTTTTTTTATAATATTTTTTACTATATTATCCAGGGTCGGCTCCAGGTTTCAGTAGGCCCCTGGGTGACAGAGCCTCAGTGGGCCCCTTTGCAGTGAACTCATCCACATGGAATCCTTATGTACAGCCTTATGTGCCCCCTCCCCCCCCTCAGGCAGCTCTGGGCCCCAGCACTTGCCCAGGCATGCCCAGTGCTGGCGCCAGCCCTGATATTATCATTATTTTCCATGCGCTAATTCACACAACCTTATTTCAAAAATAAAACATAGCGTGGAAATCCAGAATGTGTATCGGACGGAGGACTGTAGCACGTGCGCTAGGGTTGCGTTAGGAAATTCAATGCTAGCGGCCTCAGGCTAAGTTCACACTGCATTTTGAAATGGCAATATAATATTAACGTAATATTAACGTATTGCCTTTACATTACATTAATATTTGCTAAATGTAAAAGTGTGAATGTAGCCTAAGGGTTATGTCAGACGTGTCGTCTTGTCTGCAAGTGGGAGGGGGTTTGGCGCATTTACACGGTGCGTCAGGGTTTTTTTTTATTCATTTTTGATGCATTTCAAAGGCTTCAGCCTTGGTTACATTGCATTTTAGCAGATTCAGTGGAAACGCAATGTAACCTCAGCATGTGATCAAGGCTGAAGCCTGTGAAATGCGTCAAAAATGCATAAAAAAGCGACAAAATGCATCATGTGAAAGCGCCCCGAGGCTACGTTCTGATTTGTGTTATGAAATGCATTTCAGAGCCTGCAGGGAGGAGCTTGGTCCAAACACAGATGTGTTGCTGCTCCTGCTGCAACGTGTGAATGCAGCCAGTGGTTCTGTCTTTGCAGAAAACCCAGCAAAGCCACAATATGTGATGGCAGCATCATCGTCTTGCTCCACCCTCAAGACGGTTTGAAATGGGAAAGGGGCGTGGCAGATGTAAGCATGGGCGGAGTTTAATCGTCACAGCTGAGATTGATGTTCATCACTGGCGTGGGGAGAGTTTGGTGCATGTGTTATGTAGTGTCCTGTGTCTGTATAATACTCTCCAACATGACTTCTACTATGTATAATAAGAGATTTACTACTCACAATAAGAAAATCTTTTCACCATTGTTGCACCAAACCCGCCCATGAGTCAGGATCTACGAGATGCTACAGCAGCAAGGAGATTACATGCCTGGTCCTGAATGGTGAGCAAGTGTGTGTCCTAATGTTTTACGTGTTGTTGTGGTTACCCAAATGTTTTCCACGTTACTCCACATGCGCCATATTCTCCATTGGTTGTAGAATATTGACCTATAAATCACTAGGTTCATTTGTCCAAATTTTGACAAAAATGTGCAGATATTCAGAAGTGTTGGGGTGAGGCCACACATCGCGTTTTGAACCAGTTTTTGGTCCGTTTTTAAGCAGTCCGTCCAAAAACGCATGCGTTTTTGACCAGTTTTAATTAAGATAATTGGTAAAACCTATCAAAATCAGATGCGTTTTCAAAAAACTAATGCGTTTTTTAGCACATGTGTTTTTGGACAGACTGCTTAAAAACGGACCAAAAACCGGTTCAAAAAGCCACGTGTGGCATCACCCTAAGGGTGCGTTCACACGTTGCCGTTTACATTGCGTTTTGTAAATATAAATGTTAAGTCATGTAATTAGGCAAATCGTTGTAAATCTCCTCCGTTGTTGTTATGACTTTCAAAGAACAATGTAAACGCAATGGGGGATATTTATCATACGCTGGTGCTCGTGCGCCTCTGCGAATTCGCTACCCGATACATCAAGAGGCTTCTGCCTCTTGATGTATCGGGCTGCCAGCAGCGCAGCGTTTATCCTACGCCAGGCCGTATGAAAAGTCGCCGGCAGCAGCGAGTGCGCAGGCGCAGGGACAGTAACGCCCCGCACCGGCCCACTCCCGTCCGGCCGCGCCCCCGCTCGGCCGGCCGCACCCCCCCTTCACGCCCCATTGGCGGTGCGCAGAGGTCCTGATAAATATGCCCCAATGTGTGAGGTCACACGTGGTGTTAACGCATGCGTTTTCAAACACATCACAAGAGGAGATTTCCCTAATTATATTGCTGTCAACATCGTGTTTACAAAATGCAGACATTAACATTGCTTAGTTTTATAAACGCAATGTTGACAGCAATGTAATTAGGCAAATCTCCTCTCCGCGCTGTCATTGCGTTTTGAAACACAGCTCAGGAGAGGTGATTTGCCTAATAACATTGCTATTAACATTTGCGTTTACAAAGACGCAGTGTAAACACGATTTTAACGCATACGTTAAGGTGGACAGTGTTTTGGTGTTTTTTAAATGCAATTCAAATGTAGTGTGTGAATACGGCCTTAGGGGATGTTAGCGTTTTTGTTTTTTTTTTATTTATATATCAAACTCCAGTAAGAGGGTAGTGTAAAAAGTGGAATAATTTCTTAGGGAAAGCTTTATGCACCAAATGTATCAAACTGTTCATAAATTTGGCAATTATTTAACCCTTTCAAGCATAATGATGTGTATGTACAACATTGTGCCATCAAGGGTGTTTTGAAAGACTCCTCAGTTGAGTACTTGGCATATATTTGCTTTATTACACAGCATGGGTTATCTAAATTAACCCATCCAAAATAAATACTTCATAAATATAATATGATTAACCCCTTCAGGACTCATTCCATTTTAGCCTTTAGGACGCGGCTCCATTTTTCAAATCAGCCCTGAGTCACTATAAGTGGTTATAGCTTTGGAACGTTATGAGATATCCGGGGGATTTTGAGATTGTTTTCGCGTGACACATTGTGCTTCAAATTAGTTTAAAAAAGGTGAGTATAGATTTAATTTTTTTCAGACTGATGGTGACAGACTGGGGAGTTTGTGCGTACTGTTAGCTTCTTGGGCCCCCTTTTGAGAAAATAGAAAAAGGGAGCCTTGAACACAATCCCATTACACCCCCCCCCCCCCCCACTCTACCATGATGGCGACCGTCTGCCAATATTTGACTACAGACATGTGTAGCTCAGTAGGAAATGCTATGTTGTATGTTTTACACAGTGCCTTGCTGGAACGTTGTTACATCATTCAGCACGTCATGTGATGTGAGCAGGGTGATGTCATCTGATGTTCTTTACCCACTAACTTTTGCAAAACTCTACCCCATGTATGTATCTGATCACATGAAATCACAGCAGCGTCCATGGACTTCTACTCCTCTCCAAACTTAAAGGAGGCTGCTGTGAATTCATGTGATCAGATACATACATGGGGTAGAGTTTTGCAAAAGTTAGTGGGTAAAGAACCTCAGATCACATCACCCTGGTCACATGAAGTGCTGAATGGTGAGAAGGGATCATGGGACATGGGGATTAGGCGCTGGCATTGGCTGAGTCGGACATGCCCACACCAGCTCCTGCTATGTCTGACTGTATGCCAGATAAGAGAACAATGTTGATTTTATGGGGATGTGATGGAAACCATTTTCAGCTTTAGAAGGATGCCATTTAGTTAATGGGGATCTATGGGACCTGTCACTAGCTGTATTTGTGAAAAATGTGGAGATAAAGCCGTGCCCAGGTTAGGGGTGGCCACAATGCTGTGCTGGGTCCACCAGGCACTGTCGATGTGTTGCTGCTCTTCAGAATGGATGGTAAGGTATGGTACACCCCATTGGGAAATATGTCCAATAAGAGTTAGGGTCTGCAGTGAACAGTTACCTTCTTTATTGAACAAATTCAGGTGCAAGTGTTGACTTCTCCAATCTCCTTTCTGGCTGAGGAAAGGCCTGGGCTAGCTGTCCCTCTCTTACTCAGCAGGTGAAGGCTAGGAGACCAGGGTCTATGGCAGAGTATCCCCGTCTCAGATTCTTCCTCTAGTTGTTCAGGTAGACTGGCAGCCTTCTCCTCCAAGCCAGACCTGTCATGTCAGACATGGCATCCCAAAGTGTTATTCTAACAATAATTATGACTTGTGTTGAACTTGAGGTGAGGGCCCTTTTTTTTGGCACTCATATCAATTTGAATAAAATGTGATCAAAAAGTCCTACGGGACTCAAAATGTCACTGAAAATGTTGGCTTATCTGTCAAAAATGATAGCTTTCACATCTCACCACTTTTTCTACAACCAGTTTGGGGACAGTTATAGTTTCTCATGGTCTCCAGGCCAATCTTCTCCTCAAATCTTCACATGGATAACAAATGTTTTCTCCAAACAGTTATTCCATTGCTGCCCCATTATGGTGATCACAGATCATTTATGCCACTTCCTTCTTTATATGCTAATATAGTTTAGCACTTTTACTTGTTAATATGTAAATGAGCGGCAGCCGCTGCTTTCTTACACTGCATTATAACTACGTATTAGGTGCCACCTGGTTTATTACCTGAATAATCTGTTCACTTTGACAGAAACGGGAAATATATTTTACACAAATACTTGTGGTTTAATGAGAATGTCCAATTTTAAAAGCAGGTTTGGCCACAGTTCTAGATCTTTCCTTTCGTCATTTACAAGTGAACAAAATGGTTGCCACCCCTCGTTTAATGAAAGAAAAACCCACAATTGTCACAGAAATAACTTTAATCTGACAAAGGTAAGGCTATATTCACATTGCTGTTGGCCGCCGTACCATAGCACAGCAGACACACGGCAGTGCCGGGGGAGAGCACCGCTCACCCCCGCCACTCCCCATCGGAGTATATGGCGCACATCGCTGTATTCCGGAGAAAGATAGGACATGTCCTATCATTCTACAGGGTTCGGAATGGTCCGGCGCTGCATGTGCGCTGCACCGTACTGCTCCTGTTGGGCGCCGCGAGTCCACTGGGATGTATAGGGGACGTGTATCGCCCGTATATACGCCCCCCATATGTTCGTGTGAATATAGCCTGAGGGTGGTTTTTTCACATCAGTGATTTCTCACTAAACTCGTTTTGGCTTATGGATACATACACATCGGTTTTCTCTTCCTGGCTTCAGTGATTTTTCACTGATGTCTCACTGACCCATTCTTTTCAATGGGCTTTTTCACACTTTTTCACACTTTTTTCCACTGATCCAATGTTGTCAGTAAACACAAAAAACAAGTTCTAAACTGACATCTGGAAAAAACTGAAGTACCATCAGAAGGTCACTGGCTAGGAGCCAGAACATCCCCGTCTCAACTTCTTCTGGTAGCTCAAGAAGGCTGGCTCCTCCAAGCTCTGCAGACACTAAGGACTGGGATTGTTCTCCTTATGTACTTTCCACCAGGGGAGGAGTGCTTACATTTTAGCATAAACACAATGACAAAGAGTTTTCCCATAGACTTTCATGGAGTCCTCATAATATTCTATGGCAGTGCTAAAGTGTAAACAACTTTCCAGACGAGTGATGGGTCGTTCGCAAATGAGCCGGCTCTTTCACTTGAACTACGGGAGCCAGCTGCCTTCAGTGAACCAATGGCTCACCTAGCCCCGCCTCTAAATGGCTGACCTTGCCCCTTATAGCCCAATGAAACTGGGTTAAAAGTGGTGTGGAGTCGGGGAACTGGCTGGACAGCGGCCCCCTATTATACATTTAATAGGGAGGCGTTCAGAAGCCAAAAGAGGCGGCTCTTTTTAGTGAGTGGAGCCTAATGATCCAGCTCCATAAGAAGACCTGGACTTCCCATCACCAGGGAGCTGTCTGCTTGTCTGGTAAACAAGTCTGATTTGAAATAAATGGAATATTACTGACTTCTCTAACTTACTGAGAGATAGATCCAGTCAGAAATGTCCCTAAAGTGCTCATTAACCCTTTCTACTAGTCTATACAGGTACAGTTATAATTAACAGAATTTATAGTATAACAAAACACTATAGATTAGGTTTGCTCATGAGGAGTGGCCCAAATACCTGGTGAGAGGTGCAGACGTCTCATTCACAGTTACAGAAATCGTGGGATTGTCTAATTTCTGTCCAGGCCGGTTTCATGAGTGTTTTTTTTTTTTTTAAATCCATCGAAGCATGGTTGAAAAGCAAATGTCAACATTTCATTTGTTCATTTTCGTAGAAATTAAATTAAATTTTTACTTTTGTCAGATTTAAGTTTATTTCTTTGACCAACGTGGACTTTTCTTACATGAGTATTACCAACAATTCTGTCCATGTGTGTATGTAGATAATCTGGTCTATAGCTCTTATTTATTGGAGGGCCTCATGCACATCAACAAAGTTCGAGGGCGTGTGCCAGGACATTGTTTTAGAGTCTTCCACGTGTCCCCCATGTGTTTCTATTGGTTCATACACACAGGGAGCCTCACACACTGATGACACACGGGCTGCAATCCATTGATTGTGTCTCAAGTTTATCTCTATGTAACTTTTCCCTTTCCAGCAGTGGCGTAACTAGGAGAGGCAAGGCCCCATATCAGACTTCTGAATGGGGCCCTCCCTTACCCCTTAAAAAATATACATATTTATATGCTCACAAATGTGAATTACAGTTGCTCGGTATACACAGTACATATATAGAGCATAATGCAGTATATATACACATTATACATTGTGTAGACATACAGTATATACACATCACAGATACAGCATGTATACATCACAGATATAGCTTATATACATCACATATATGTTATATACATATTATGTTGTACAATGTATATGTATATAATAGTGTACATAATGGTGTGCATTCTTTTGTCAGGTTGGATGATGGGGCCCCCTGACACTGTGGGCCCCATAGCACCTGCTATGGCTGCTACCACTGTAGTTACGCCCCTGCTTTCCAGTTGTACTGAGAACTGCATGAATCTCGGACAGCAGTGACCAAGCTCTCCTGGAATTTATAACAAGGTGAATTGTTGGATTGAACGATCACTGAAATGAAACCTCCTTGGAAATTTTCAGCTACAACCATTTCTTATCTTTTTAAAAGAAGGTAAATGGAGCTTGGATTCTGGTAAGGAATGTGTATGTTTATGAGAAATAATATTTCTTCAAGTGCAGGAAGGTTTACACGGCGCACAAATATTTTTGTATAGATGTAAAATCATATAAGTGATCCCATGGAAGAAATGTGCGTCATATAGAAACCTGCTCTGGATAGGAGAACTGGGACCTCAATAATCTAGAGAGTAGGTGTATTCTCTAGATTACTGGGGGGGTCCCAGTTCTTATGATCTGAGTACCCACCCCTATTCTGTGGAGTGGTAACAAGTGGGGCTATCCCACTAAAATGTATCATTGTTTACCTCATAGACCATATTAATCCATATTGTTGCCTGTACCTGAATAAAATAATAATAAGAATCTTTTATTTATATAGTGCACACAGATTATGCATCACTGCACAGAACTTGCCAAATCAGTCCCTGTCCCCAAGTGTCGGAGGAAACCGGAGGACCCGGAGGAAACCCACGCAAACACAGAGAGAGCATACAAACTCTTTGCAGATGTTCACCCTGGAACATGAACCCAAGAGCCCAGCGCTGCAAGGCTGTAATGCTAACAACTAAGCCACCGTGCTGCTGCAGTGGATGGATTTTGGTTGACACAAGCAGAATTCAGAGAGACTATTTGGTAAGACAAAATTCATGCACAGGGTTTTTAACATAAATAAAAGTACCTTACATCTATCCTTTTATGTTTTTGTCCAGTGGTACCACATACAAGCTTTCTGCTTTGCGATTTGTTAGATTATTTGAGCATTTTAAGGACCTCTACCACCAGGAGGATGAAGGACTGTATGCAAATGAGCCTGAGGGGCTCCAGGTTCAATTATGGAGCCCATCTGGCTCATTTGCATACAATCCTTCATCCTCCTGGTGGTAGATGCCTTTAACCCCTTTCTGAGCAGAACTTACATGGCTTTACTGTCTGGGGCATTTTTAGCAAATTTTCATGTGTATTCATCATTTTTAGCAAAATTTAAAATTTGAAAAGGCCTTTTCATTTTTTTTCTTGGGGGGGGGGGGTGTTAAAGTTAAAAACTGGAGAAGAAGATTACAGTTACAGGAGAAACTGCAGCAACACCAAAAGACATTGCTACCCAAACACAGCTAAGATCATTCTTCTTAGGAGGAGGGGAGGATTGGATGTTTTATACGTATCATATATATATATATATACACACACACACACACACACAAAATGAGCCAAAATTTCCAGGAGACCCTTTTAGAAAGGTAAAATTGATATGAATATCCCAGGGCATAATTGGGGAGGGGCCTATCTTTTAGGCCTGTGGTACATGGCCCACAGATCGTACATTTGCGGTCCGTACCATGCTGTCTGTAGAGACCAATAAGATCTTCCATCACTGATGGAACCGCTCATTGTATCAGTGGCCCAAGTAGTGATGAGGTCAGCTGAGAAGTCCTCACTGCTCACAGGTCCTCTCCTGCTCTGGCGTCTGACACTGGGGTCCAGACCTAGAGCAGTTTGGTGCCCAGAAAAAGAGGAGATATTGGAGCAGGTCCATGTCCTTTTTACAACTCCATTCATTCCTTCTTTTTTTTTTTAGGTGACACCTCCTGTTCTGGATTATGAAAGACCCGAGAATAACACTGATGGAAACGCCACCATTGTCTCAAATAAAAGAAGCATTTATCTAAACCCTTGTTTGTCCAGTCGGGTAAAGGGAAGGAGGCAGAACCAGACACTAAAGATCACAGTACAGCAAAAGGTTCAGCAGAAATTTTTTTTCCAGAAAAAAAAAATCCGGTAATAATTTTTTGTTTATTCTTATTATGCCAGATATTGACAACGTCTGGTTACCCCCAGACATTTAAGTTTATCGATTGGAAGGATGTATGCAGAGACCGAGACTTGGGCTACTGCAGTTCCCCCTTCTACACTCAACACATGCTACAGGCATGGGGCCAGGTAATTAGAAATAAAGTGTTATAAAGTACTGAAAGCATTCGGAATGCTGGCATTTTTAAAATTGCAGAGCATAGGTTATTAGCTAAAAACGACTTTCCTGGTGACAGGTTTGTTTTCATTTACTTCTGCATTTGAGAGAAAGGTTAGTCTCACCATTTGCACTGTAGGAACACACAGGTATGAGATAATTCATGAGCCAACCCTTAATCTAGAATGGATGTTTCTTGGTGGGTTTGACCAATCTTTAACTTCTCCTTTGCTGCATGTAAGGCAGCGATCCTTGGTAGTGAACATATGGGATATCCCTTACCGTTTGCATGTAAGGGATGATGTGTGGCCTAAATATATCAACACTGACCCTTCCCAGGTACTTCCCAATGACTGCACCTTCCACAATGGCTTTTACTCCACATGATGTGATCTGATTTCTAAGAGTTAAATACCGTTCTCCCTATGTATGTTGAAATTAGGGGTTTTTAAGTCAACAATATTGGCTGTAACTAGAAATTGTATCTACAGTACAAATTCCACTTATACATTGAACCAAAAGCAGAAGATAATAGTTCTTGTTTCTTGTTTTGTTTTTGAGCTTTGAGACTCCAGATATCCCCAATACATAATTTCACAATGTGACTCCGGCATCTGATTTATGACTTTCTTGTGATCACATCTCTACAGGTCCAGGTATGTCTATATTTCCATAATTAGATTCATTCTGTATATTATATTCGTAGGTGTTTTGAGTTAGGGATACATATCTATACCTGTAAGGCAGGTTCTGCTCACCCTCCTGTTATTAAATTGCCGCTATTTTAAGGGAATTGTAACCGATACGTTGACGTCAATGGGGAACAGAAGACGAATGGTGACTTTAGGTTTACATTCTGCTCTTAAGACGCAAGTGTGAACTGAGCCTAACTCGGCAAATTTAGACTGCTGGTTTGAGTTAAAGGGTTTATGTATGACCCGCTTTACCTGGACCAACTGAACTAAACTCGCAAGTTACAGCAAGACTGTGGGTCTACTGTCTCCTGTTTGATTTTGCTTTATTAGTCTAGATAATGTTTTACCTGAACCAGATATCTAAAGTTTCTCATTCCAGCAAATTGTAATTGTACACTTTAAAGTAAACCTGCACTGCAGTACTTTATAAAACTTTATTTCACATTACCTGGCTTCACATTACAGAAAGTTTTACAAAAGCTTGTGTTTGTCTCCTCCTTTCCTCCACGCCATCCCTCTCCCCTGCCTGTGCAATGCACATGACAGGAAGAGGGGAATTAATGTGAAATAAAGTTTTATAAAGTACTGAGATGACTCAGAATGCTGGCAAAGGCATTATTTAAATCCGCACCACATAGGCTACTGGATCCTGTCACCAGCTTAAAGGACATTCCTGGTGACAGGTGCCCTTTACATACTTGTTTCCTATCAATTGTAATATTTCTGATGCCCAGTTCCCAGTGCCCTCCAAATTTCTCTCACATGGCCACCAACCTTTTCCATCCTTGCTTTTCTTGTTTCCGGGAGTTCTTCACTGCTCCAAATTATCTTTAGCAAAGGGGGTCCTGTGTCGTTACCCCTGCCTTCCGCTCTACTTTAGTGGGGTCCCCAGTAATTGCACATGGCTCGCCCAGATTTTCAGATGGATAATGATTACCTCTATGTAGAGCCTCGGGAGGAGGTCATATCACTGGTAACTGAGACCTGTGTGGGTTTGTCTGCGGCTGCATGATGGATCCCCACTGACCTCTGCACTTAATTCACCAAGTTTATCTCTGCTGTGATTATCTGCACTCCTCCTCCATGACAAATCTATCACACCTCACCACCCCCAACATCTTACTGAGAGGCAGGGAGAACTCCAAATTTACTATTGTGTAGGCAGGGAATTGCTTATTTGCTTTTTACTTCCCACGTCAGTCATATTTTTATTTCATGCTATGAATAAATAGTGAGATGTTGTGCAGTGACAACAATTTTATAAGATTTGTACAATGCTAAATAATGTCACCCTAAAGCTAAGATATTGGCACTACAGCTGTTTGGACATGAATGTGCTCAATTACAAGTGCATGTCCATACTGCAGGATATGTTATATCAGTTCAGTGGATTCCAGACACAGTGCTGTGGGTTGTATAGTGGCGGTACCTGGTACTGCGGCTCAATCCCATTCCAATGGAGCATAAGTAGAAAATCCAGCTCGCCTCCTCTTGATAATGTGGTAACTCTGTGCACGTAAACTAATCCCGGAGGCTTTAGACACACAAAATATAGAAGAAATGAATTCCAACACTACTGAGGAATCTTCCACTTGACATCTTCATTGAGGTTTAAAAAGACATCAAATTGTGGTGAACAGCAGAAAAACTGGTGCAATCCCAGGTAAGTATACGACCTACGCGTTTCACCTTATGGCTTATTCATAGTCCCAATACATTGGGTGGAACTGACCTGCTGGGGGTGCGGTGACCCGGGGCATTTTTTTTTTGGTCCGTTTTCTTAACTTCTGGAAGCATAAGCAGATGTGTTAACATTTTCAGAGCTACTTGCACTTCCAGAAATGAGGAAAAACTGATTCATACAAGCCAAACGCATGGTAACATGCAAAAGAACACATGTCTTTTAAAATGCAAAGTATGACGGCACCATGTGGATTTCATGTCACTGTGTGTCACAGGCTTCATAGACTGGGAAGGTGCCACAGGCTTCAGGGTGCATGGTGGTAATGTGTTGTTTTTTTGTTTTTTTTTTAATTCTAATTAAGTAAAGTGAATTTGTGAGGGCAAACCTTTTAGAGACCAAGTGCCCAAACTACAACCACAACCCATGCATTCTTTGTAAAGTGTTCCAGCTTATCACTCCTGACACGGCTCTCAATCGTAATGGCATCCTGAGGACACCAATACAGTAGAAAGAGAGTGAAATTCTGATTATTATGGTAACTTCTCTACAGGGCGACTGAACAGGAAGAATCCTGGGGCCTGGAGCAGGAGCTCTAATGATAATACGGCCCTTTACACACCTCCGCGCTCCTCCAGTAGTCCCAGGCAGCCATTGATGTGTCTCTTTAAAATAGTGCTGAACGCGCGGCACATCCTGGGCTTCCTGCAGCTGCATGAACAGGTCTTGAGTCCTGCCTGGCACACTCTGTGCCTGGGTGCCCGCAGAGAGTGCCTCCTCTATGGGTGCCCAAAGGTTCACCACTGCTGATACTATGTATGTGCGCCCTACATCTGCCATTACGAAATTGGACAAATGACTGGTTATAAATGACCCCAAACAGCTTGGGTAACTATTAGTAGACAATGACGGTAGAATATTGTTTACCCATACTCCAATGCCAAGTAGGCCAAAAAAATAATCGTCCAGCAGCCACATAAAAATTAGCCTATAGTTGGTTATTTCTTGTATCCCAGCAGATTTTCCCGAGTTGGCTAGATTTGAGCTGGAGCTCTCCCCTTCTAGCAGCTGCTATCACAATGTCCTCTTAGTGTAGGGATTATTAGTGCATTGTTATTCGCTGGGAGCCTCTTTCCTGTTATCATACGGCTATGAATGGCCAGTGACTTACAGCCAGATTACCATCACACTGAGGAACAATTCCAGCCCCCCTTTTTATCAGGTCCATCACAAGAACTCATTAACTGGTTAAACCAATCTGATCTTTTAGGGGTGGGATTGTTGTGTAATATGGGGCAAAAGTTTGCGGTTATTGACTAGTAGTGACATGAATGGAGAGTAATTATACGAATTGGCCAAAAATGAGTGTTTCCAAGTTTGTTACGAAACTGCATCAAAAAGAAATCTTAAGTCTCTCTCATTAGTGTCCACAGCCTCCAGGGTAAAAGGTGGTATCCAGCAGTGTCCATATCCCTGGCCTACAGGCATTTGCCCCCATCAGGTCCTTGGTTAACCCTTTCAGGGACACCTTGGGTAAGGTTAAAAGAACATGTAAAAGTACCTATATGCCTATTTGTTGTGAGACCGTGTTCTGCTCTTACGTGTCCTCGATGGCCAAAATATTAGACAGGTCTGTGCTTACATTCAGGAGGTCACTGACCTCTGTGGGAAACAAATGTCTGCTGCGCTGCGGATGCCTGTCCTGTTTTATCTGTGTCTGGGAGAGCTGGGTGGCAACTCATGTGACTGATACAATACTACGTTCCTCATAGGGATTGCAACTAAAGGTCATATCCATATAAATGTGTATATCGATGACCTCAGAGCAGAATCTATATCTTGCATTTTTTTTTACATCCCAAGAACTTTATTAAGTAAGCTCAACATTCTACAAACTGAACGTATAATATGAAAGTGTTCATATAGGCAGTCAGGATGAGCATCTATAAGCTCATAAATATAGAGAACACAGAGATATGATCTAAATTATATCACAAATCTTATACCAAACTATAAAGCAACTATAAGCAACTATAAAGGGTTTTTACTAAATTTATTGACACTCCACTTAAAGGAAATCTACCCTCACAATCCAGCATGGATAAACCAGGGACACTTATTCATAGATCCAGGCTCTGTGATTGTGTAATCTTCTTATATGTGTTATCCATGGCCTCCTTCCTTCTAAAATCACCTTTTATAATTATTATAATGTGCCTGAAGGGCTCCTCGGTATGTTACCAGAGCTCCTCTGTGCTGCGGCTTCACATGCTGTTTACACAGTCTCCCTCTCCCCCCGCTTGATGTAATCTTACTGCAGTAGAGGAAGTTTCAGCATAGAGTAATCTCACACACTAGAAGGTGTGGTTGGGAAAGTGCTACTTCACAGTGTAACAGCCCATGAAGCTACAGGACAGAGGCGATCTGGCAATGCCCCCCAGAGCCCTTCTGACTTATTGTAAAAGGTGATTTTAGAAGGAAGAAGACAAGAGATTTCCCTTAAAATAATACACTTCTTTCCCCCCTATTCCCTTAGAAGGTAAATTAAGTAATAACATGCCTGAGCATTGTTCTATAGATCATCAGATTTTATAACAATTTTTAAATTGAAATTGGACTTGCCCTTTAAGTGATGGGCCTTGGATGGTGGAATCCCCCCTTGTAGACCCGCCTATACATTCACTTCTCTTGTTAATATTGAGGAATAGGCAGGGCATTGACTACTGAATGGGAGAGGATGAAGTGCATCTGAGGACACGGTGATGGCAGAATTTTGTATCCTAAAACTAACGCTGACTTTGATACGTAACGTCAGCGGTGAATGTGGCTTTATTACGGTGTCGCTGGTGTCTTTGTACCGCTGTGTATTCTCCAGACGTGTAATAATTGATTGGTGTAAGATTTTTATAGGCTTGGTTTACAATAATGCAGTGGAAATAGGTCACAGCCGCTCTATCTGTGAATGGAGCCTTGCTACGTTCCCATAGTAATAATCAGTCGCTTTATTGGAGATGATTCTGCGCTCATCACTCTGAAGTTCCTGCGATGCTTCGGCTGGGACGTGACATGTCTGAGGTATTGGTGCTTTTTGCTTTGTGTCCTCTATAGCTCACATGTTATGTTCCCGCAGAGATCCGCCTCGTGATCCGGTTCCAATGATTACAAATAGTGTGTGTGTATTCCACGATAAGGTGTGAAGAATAAGCTTAACCCTTTATTGAGGTTAAAACTTTATCTTCTATTCACAGGACGGGATTGTAACTGGTATCAAGAAATTAGGTCCATGTACTCCTCTGATTTGAACGATTGTGACAAACATAATTTTCCATTCAGCTTTTTTGAGAACGCCAGAGATGTACTCTGCAGTGGCGTAACTTGTAGCTGATGGGCCCCAGTGCAAAGTCTGTGCCAGGCCCCCGACTATAATGTATGGTTTATAGTAATAGTCTTCTCATATGGAAAAGTGACACCATAAGGGCCCCCTTAACATCTTGGGCCCTGGTGCTACCGCAACCTCTGCACCCCCTCAAGTTACGCCCCTGGTACTCTGCTTCTATCTATGGCAGCACCATAGCCATTTCTGGCTTTTTTGCTGCTGTAGGTGAAAATTCAATTGCCTTCCTCTGATCCCCTGACAAATTTTTAAAATATGCCTTTACCCTAATCAGGAAATACTGACATCACCCATGATGCTGAGAGCTGTCCTGCACACTAGTAGGCCAGTCAGTGACACATAGTGACATGTAATACTTTACAGGTGACAATCTCCTTCATCAAGAAGAGGACTTCATTCGGACTTCTTCTATCCATAACTTACCAGCGTTGAATTTGCAGACCAACGTCTTCAGCTGTGTTCAGCACATCTCCACACTGCACCCATAAAAAACGCACAGTCACTTACAGTATTAGGTCACCAACAACACTGTGCTTGAAAATAATTTATATCTCAGTATATAGTAGGTACAGCACCCACTAATTGATTATTGTAATGTAATGTAATGATTAATCCAATGGCTTGGATCACATAATGTTTTGTATTTTAATACCCAGTGCAAATGAATCGAGTGAAACGCCTATTTAAAAAAGTACATACTACTAAAAAAATTACTACTTGTTTCGGGCCTTGCGTCCAATCCAAAGTTCCGGGAGAAAGAGGTTGTTATGGGGTCTGTTTCATCTGAGTGGCCGCCTCAGACTAGGGGACAACACAGCAAGTCAGGTGTTGACCCGATGTTGGATGCAAAGGCCAAAACTGGAAGTTCACGTTCTTTGACCAGGCCAGAGGTGCTGGGGATACAGCACCCACGGGATCTTCTGGGGGCTTCTAGGACCATGGGATTTCTTCATCTTATGTCTCAATGTGTTCCAGGGAGTCGATGCAGCTTAAATTTTACTTTTATATTTTCCAGATTTCCAGTTAATTCCTTTTGAGATGGACCACACCCGAAATATGCTGCTTGGTTTACACTGACTGTTCCACCATAGGTCTATATTTTTCTATATGTTATTAAAGAAAATTCAGGCAAAGCCATGTGTGACATTATGGCTCGGCCCCATTCATGGGAATTAGTAATATGCACCTCCTTGACAGCTTCTGGTTACAATGTGTGACTAGTCTAACTAGGTGTAGGCTGGCTGACAGTTTTTTGGCAAAGAAAATGTTTTCAGTGCTTTACAAATGTAACACATATTTGCATCTCATTTAGCCTCACACCCAAACTGAAAATTGCTGAGTACAAAAACCGTGCACCTTCCAGCATGTTCCCTACAGGGGTGCATCATGCACTGGGTCTATGCTTCATCTAGAGCACTAAAGCCTTCCTAATCCTATACCTATAGGGGGTCAATAAGACCCATATCACTCTGTCCTGTAATATCCTGTCAGTCATTCAGTTCAAAAATGGTAGTTAATATTACATATAACCTGCAGAGGAAAAGTATGGCTCGCAGTTGCGGAGGTTCCATAGAAAAGGACGCATACAGTATTTTGGAGGAGTTTGTATGGTGAGGTTCACTTTCAATGGGTTCATTTACATGGGCTACAATCCTAGAAGCCAGAGCTAGAGACTACAGGGTAAGTGGGTTCTTGCACTTGAGAAACCTGTATTGTATATTGATTTTATTCTGTATTTCATCATCTGATGGTCCTCTCGATGTGGCTGTATGCAATAAAAGACAGCCCTAAATTTAGATTTCCACCAACAACCCCAGTACAGCACAAAATGCCACCCCAGAGATTATAGATAGCACAGTACAGCACAAAGTATCAACAACCCCGTACAACGCACAATGACTCCCCAGAAACTATACATGCCATAGTACAGCACAAAATGCCACCCCAGAGATTATAAATAGCACAGTACAGCACAAAGTATCAACAACCCCGTACAACGCACAATGACTCCCCAGAAACTATACATGCTATAGTACAGCACAAAATGCCACCCCGGAGATTATAAATAGCACAGTACAGCACAAAGTATCAACAACCCCGTACAACGCACAATGACTCCCCAGAAACTATACATGCCATAGTACAGCACAAAATGCCACCCCGGAGATTATAGATAGCACAGTACAGTACAAAGTATCAACAACCCCGTACAACGCACAATGACTCCCCAGAAACTATACATGCCATAGTACAGCACAAAATGCCACCCCGGAGATTATAAATAGCACAGTAGAGCACAAAGTATCAACATCCCCAATGACACCCCAAAAAGCATAAATACCACAGTACAAACAAAATGCCACCCCTAGACGGCACAGTACAGCACAAAGTATCAACAACCCTCGTACAACACACAA
The DNA here is from genome assembly GCF_040894005.1 of Engystomops pustulosus. Classification (NCBI taxonomy): domain Eukaryota; kingdom Metazoa; phylum Chordata; class Amphibia; order Anura; family Leptodactylidae; genus Engystomops; species Engystomops pustulosus. The sequence continues at coordinate 183,233,189 of NC_092414.1, forward strand.
TGCCACCCCAGAAACTATACTTACCCCAGTACCGCACAAAATACCACCCCAGAGATTATAAATACCACAGTACAGCACAAAAGAACAGCCAAGAAGCTAAATACTGAATTCAGATATTAACTAATACAGACGCTGGTCCAGACGATGAGAGACGAGACAAATACATAGCAGTCAAATAAGAATAATGAAGACCCCAGAGCAGGCCATAATACTGGAGACCCCCAGTGCAGTGCAGTTTTAATAAAGGAGAGACCCCAGAGCAGACTATTGCTGGAAACCCTAGTAATGTGTGCTGGAGCAGTGCATACAGACTAGCTGACAAGTACTGACTGCTTCTGGGTCTTCTCATGCTCCTTGCATCACTCTGCTCTGGGTTCTGACATCTGGGCACGTTACACCCATCAGTGACCGGTTTCTGTGGCAGCAGGGTGCGGGCATTGGACCCCTGCTCTATACGCTATGTGAAAGCTGCATTCAGTATAGCTAAAAAGGGACCTGTAATGTCTAAATATAATATATTTATATATAATAATATAGACCGTTTAATATATGATGCATCCATTAGGTCTTGCAGAACTGATCCTGGGGGCAACACTTGTGTTTCAGTGGAGGGATGGGTATTTGCATATCGTTTTCGGGTTGGGGTTGGTGTGTTGGTTAGGTAATGGTTCTGTATTGATGTATCCCACCAAGATTGTACAAGCTATCAGGTGTAACTGGGCATTACATTGCCATTGTGAACCGGTGTCAAAACATCTACCACCTGTATTACTCGAGTTTTTATTACTAGGGGACGTGTACTGTCACTTGGCATTGCTGTTATTACAAGAAACACCCCCCCCCCATTGTTCTCTGTATGTGTCTGATATTTAAAGTCAGCTTAAAGCCCCTTTTTCTAATGAACCACTTACCAGATTGAGATCTTTTTATAATTTTTGGCAGTCCCTTTATATACTATAAAACATATGTCCCCATATCCTGGAATAAATCCTCGTAACTCACCCAGCTTGGGGTTGATCATTGGGTTATCATTTTGCATTCTTTCCATTGACATAAGAGACATGAGGAAACTCCTGGCAGATTTTGCATAAACTATGATGTTTTTTTACTATTGGAAATTTCTGACTATCTTTTTATCTTTTTGAAAAATCGGCCACCAACCAAAACTATTTCAAATATTATTTTAATGGATGGTACACTGACCCATTAGGCTACATTCATGTTCCATTTTTTTTGGATATGTTTAGTGTATATACCTGGAAAGCTCCTGGCGCATATGCTAGACATATCCACAGACTTATACTGGCAAGTGGGCGGGGCATCCTTTTTGCCTCCGTCTTCCTAGTATTTGTTGCATCTAGCACAAAACAGTGGATGGGAAAACGGTATACGTCGCTATATCATTCTGCTTCCTGCTGTTGAGAAAAGTATATGGTCAGCGGAGGCAATGGGGGACAGATGCAACTGTACGGCATAAATCCCTGGCCTCTGCTGAGCGTATGCGGCTGCCTTGAAGGTAGGCAGCCGCCAATCACTGTCTCCTGCCTATGTATCACTTCTCCTCATGCTTTCCGGGGTAGGGAGAGGAACAGGACAAATCACGCTGTATGTGTTACATTTTATCCCAACCTTGTAAGGACAACACAGGAATCTGCATGACATAACCTTACAAAGGAGGGCAAAAATGTGATGCTTATGTAGTCCTGTAGTCAATGGATTTTTTTTCTTTTTTACATACAAAAGTAAAGTAAGAGCCAAATGCAGAATATTCTTTGCAATTATTTTGACATGTTAAAAACTAACAATTGTTGCACTATAAAAACTGACACTCAAAATATGATGAAAAATGGCACATTTTTGACTGTAGATATTCTCAGGCTTGTGGGAAGGGACACATAAGATGCCCAACAGATGCCCAATAAGGGCAGAACAGAATGGAGCATGAATGACATAATGTGATTGTATGTATGTATGTGTGTATGTATGTGTGTGTGTGTGTGTGTGTGTGTGTGTATGTGTGTGTATAAATATATATAATATAAGTTTTTTTTTCTCATATGATATTAGTCAATGTAATAGCCAGTTCTCCTTGCATTTTGCTATGATGGATGCTTTCCTATAATATGTGACATTAGATCAGTGTAGTCTCATTTCCAGGTTTCCCCTGTGTTGTGGTGGAAATCAGTGTAGTTCCCCCCATTCTGTGTATGTGCTGAGCACCTGCTCCCTCCCTCTCTGCCTGTGACCCCCAGCACCCTCCTCCTCCTCCTCCTCCTCTTCTGCTCCTGATCCTCTCCGGCTCCACTTCGGATCTTTGTGTTTCTCAGTCACTTCCCTTTTGTTTGCTCCACATCTGTGCCCCTGAGCTTCTCCCTTCCCCCTCCTCCCGGCTTGCTGAAGGCTCACAGAGAGGCACATACAAGGTGAGTGAGGGGCTCCTGCACCGGCTCTGGACGTCATGTGGGCGCACTGCTCAGTGTAGGGCTCTGGGGTTTTGCTTTTATTTCTACATGTGACTTACAGCAGGTTTGTGGCTTTATACATAGTTGCAGAATTACAAGTGATCTACTCATTGTGTACTTGGTTCTATGGTGATGGTTGCATTTCTACATGGGCTGAGCAGTGATCACAGTGTACATGCATTGCTGTAGTGCAGTGATCACAGTGTACATGCATTGCTGTAGTGCAGTGTCAACAGTGCACATGCATTGCTGTAGTGCTGTGCTCACAGTGTACATGCATTGCTGTAGTGCAGTGTCCACAGTGCACATGCATTGCTGTAGTGCAGTGTCCACCGTGTACATGCATTGCTGAGGTCACATTGTACATGCATTGCTGTAGTGCTGAGGTCACATTGTACATGCATTGCTGTAGTGCTGTTCTCACAGTGTACATGCATTGCTGTAGTGCTGAGGTCACATTGTACACGCATTGCTGTAGTGCAGCTTTCACATTGTACATGCATTGCTGTAGTGCACATTGTACATGTAGTTCAGAACTCAGTGTAAATGCATTGCTTTAGTGCAGTGCTCACAGTGTACATGCAGTGCTGTGCTCACAGTGTACATGCAGTGCTGTGCTCACAGTGTACATGCAGTGCTGTGCTCACAGTGTACATGCAGTGCTGTGCTCACAGTGTACATGCAGTGCTGTGCTCACAGTGTACATGCAGTGCTGTGCTCACAGTGTACATGCAGTGCTGTGCTCACAGTGTACATGCAGTGCTGTGCTCACAGTGTACATGCAGTGCTGTGCTCACAGTGTACATGCAGTGCTGTAGTGCACAGTATACTCGTGTGTGCATTATTGCCAATGCAAGCATCAGCACTAACCCTACTTCTTAGACTTGTGGCCCTTTGCTTTTTCTGTGCCCACACGTGGGTTTCCTCCTTGTCACTTGGGTCATACAGCATGCTTGAGGTGGGGGGGGGGGCAATCACATTGCTATATACCCAATGGTCCCCTTCTATACACTGGGGTGCATGGCATGTGTGCAGGATCTAGGACCTAGAGGGGGGAATCTAGGGGGGTGTCCTTGTGCCTGCACATAGTGGGAGAGGGGGGTCTCTTTGTTGAAGGGGGTGGGGGAGGGCCGACCTGACTGTACAGTCCCAGCTCCAGGCTCAGAACAAAGAATTGCAGGGAGCTGTGTCCTGTCACTGATAATGAGCTATTAACACTCCCTGTGTGCTGTGTATTGCTGGATGTGGGTACATTGATATACAATACAATGCATTTGGTTTGTGTTTATATATACACAAAGTTTGTGTAATGTGCCTGGAAACTTTGTTTAGGTTGTGGATGTGTTTAATTGTTTATTCCATGTATCACGTGTTGCTTATATTTTCTGTTGGATACTCACTGGCTACATTGTTGCAGTGTTTACATTGATACACTTCCATAGCAATGACTTTTAAAGATCCAGTGCCTGTAATGGGATTCCTGAGATGGTAGCGAGTCTACGGTTTTGAAAACATTTCAAGGTGCAGAAAAACTTTATGTATGACTTTAAGTTGAAAAAATATCCAATATGTGGCTCCTATTTTGTTTCAATTATGTTACATATGTCTTTCTTATTGTAGGAAAAGTTTCCGGAAGTGTCTCTCGTCCTGGCGGAGGATCACTAGAGCGTAGTGTTTTCAACTGCTTGAGTCACGATGAGCTGTCAGGGGGGAAAGGGGAATCACCAGAAGACACGCTTGCGCCTACATGTAATATGTCTGTTAGGTTGGGATAAGAAGAATCTGGGATACTAGAAGATATAATCCATCTACACAGAGGTTCACATCCAAATGAAGGGACATAAACTGTGGATCACTTTTAGAAATTTTTTAACTTTGGTTCAGAGGACTAGATAACGTTTACCCCAGACCCCACAAAGTGTAGCCCCATGCCTTTGGCCAAACCAGTGTCTTAGGTTCTGAGGCTTTTTATTGGACGTTTTTTTGGCTGTGTGATGATGGAGACACAGCATGCCTCATTGCCTCACATGGGGGCTCAAGATGTGTACGATTTCTCTGACGATGGGGAATCCCTCAGGAACCTGAAGCCGATGGAGTTGCCAGTGGAGACAGCGATCGCTGGTGTTGGTGCCCCTGTTGGAAGTGAGGGCAATGGTGTTGGCACCTCTGTTGGACGTGGTGGCAGAAGTATGGAAACTGTGGAGCAGCCCCTCAAAAAAAGGAAGCGTTGTGGGGTCTGTGAACCATGCCTGAGAAAGGAACCTTGCGGAGAGTGTTACAACTGCGTGAATCGGAGTACCAGTCACCAGATATGCAAGAAGAGAAAATGTGAACAGCTAAAAAGGAAGCGAGTGGTCCCGCTGAAAGGAGTAGAGGTGAGCGGGGTCTGGCTTCTTGTATTCCCTTTATTCTGGTGGTGCATTAGTACGGGTGGTGCAGCTTGAGATCCTGCGGAGGGTTAGTCTGCAGTGCTGACCTAGTTAAAGATGAAGTGTGAAAATTTCTGTTAATTTGAGAGATCTGCAAAAAAAATAAAATAATTAGTTGTTCCCATACCGGGAGTCGAACCCGGGCCGCCTGGGTGAAAACCAGGAATCCTAACCGCTAGACCATATGGGAGCACGCTGCCAAGCTTCTGGTGCTTCATCCTGAAGTCTGCACTGTTGATGTGCTTCGCTCCGGGGACTGCTCTATATTACGTTTCGTTGCACCACCGGAGCAGGGTTAAGTGTCACTGTTACAGAAGACGTGCAGATATCCTGTCACGCTCGCTATTGATACACGGTTTTCAGCTGATGGCGCTCGCTTCTCATTGGTTTGTCGCGTAGTGTGGGGAGGGGCTTAAATCACTGGGGTTCATGTTAAAAGTTCAGAGGAGTTCTTCTCGACACCTCCCGTTTTCATTGATTCCGCCTGAATGTTTTGTTATGTACAAATTCGGGGGCGACTGTCAGGATTTGGGCTCCTTCTCTATTTTGCGTTCCGAGGCCTTTGATGTATTTTCTGGTTTACGTTGAGTCACTTTAGATTGTTGTCTGATTAATGAGATGGATTGCTTGCAAACTTATGCTGGGATTATGCCGTAGACCCCCAAGCCCCCCCCTTCCGTACCAATCAGACAGATGTCTGATTGCAATGTCTGAGCTCTAAGATCTATGCAAATATTTTTCTATGATGGGATATGTTTCCTATCTGCTGTTATCAGGGCACAAATATAATTTGATTTTACTAGAATATATTTTGATGCTAGGATCTGTCTTCAGCCGTAGTAAAACGCATTTTATATAAATACAACCCTGGTTTGTAGGTCGGGTCAGAATTTGCTTTTGGATGGTTGCAATATTTATCAGAACCTGAATAAATACAAACTCCATCTCTTAAAGTCAAAGGTTTTGACACTATATATAATGCTGTGGAATATACTGGGGTTACATAAACGGGGTTTGAATACCGTTCTGGTCTCCAGGAACTACAACTCCCATTGTGCTGAGCCCTAACAATGGACTAGGTTTACAGAGGATATAGTTTGCATGGAGTAGGTAGTTTAGCCCCCTGACATGGCCGTACCTGCTACTGATCTGCTTGCTATTTGCTGTTATCTCCCAGCAGGGTCATAAATTGTCTCCTCACATGGGTGGTATATGGGTGTGTGAAATGGGCTTCCCCCCCTCTCACAGACCCTCACTCAACCGTTTCTATTCATTTATGGCACCTATTAGTACCTGTGCTTTCTGCTTATCTGCCAGTCTGAATACTGGCGAACACCCTTCGAAAGAATTACATGCCAGGCCTCCCTTTTGTGTTTGGGGTTGTAAGAGAGCGTGCGTCACCCTTCCCCCTCCTCCTTCTCCTTCCCCTCCTCCTCCTCCTCCTTCCCCCGCCTCACAGGGAATGAATCTTGACGTGTGGTATAGGCAAGCATATCCTATGGCTGCCAGCTGGGTTTTTAAACTCCCCCACCCCCACTGCAAGCCACATACTGCTCCTATTGTGTAGCCTGTTTAGACTTCTTTTCTTCTGCAGCATTATGATCAGGATCTGGCTGGATCGCTAAATACACTGAAACCATCCCAGTCTGCACAGGGTTCTGTTTTTCTCTGATGGCTTCACTGCAGCTGCTTGCCCTTTTACCTCCAGATCATGTGAATTATTCCTAACGTATACCTGTGCCTACTGCCAAGAGGGCAGGAGTCGCGTTCCGGATATATCGGTCGGATCTGCTTTGTCAATAAAAATAATTTGTACAGCATCCCGTATTGCTTTGTTTCCAGACAGTCTCCTGAGCAGTAACCGCAATGTATTGTTCCTGTGTTACCTTAAAAAATGCTTACTCGAGTCTCGAAAATGAGTGCGGTGACAGTCAACCTGGTCTCTAGACTGTAGCGTTCTCTATGTCCATGGTTCTGATTCATGTTGATCCGTGATCGCACAAAGAAAGGTGCGCCTGGCATCTGTATTGCTCAAATACGATAGTCCCGTTGTAGAGTTCTTGGCGCTGCCCTCCGTGGCTTAAAATCCGTAGTTTATTGCATTTCGTCAACGATCCTACTTCCGCCTCCATACGCACATCAGCGTCGTCTTTAAATCCCTTCCGCTGTTTCCCATGAATGGAGTATGTTTTTAACTGTGACGTTCGCCGCTTTCCCACCGTCCGACCCTACGCTGCTGCATAACTGAACCAGCAGCTATGACTCATAAGCCTTCTAGTAGCAATGTCCTCGAGTTACCTTCCAGGGCAGTTTGCTGCCTCGGCCCACTAGGTTACGCTGTGGGGAAACGCGCTGCGTTCTGAATAAGGAAGTAGTCATCTCTTCATTCAGAATTGTGCCACCGATCTGTGCCTACTGTTTAGATATGTCTCGCTAAGAAGACGGCCTATGGAATATATAAAAACTCCGGCAAAGAGATTTCTCTGTTTTGTTTTCCAAAATGATTTCATAGTTTACGTTTATCCAATTCAGTATTAGATGAGCCACTTTTTGCAAAAAGAGGCTCCCAACCAAGGTTAGGTGGGTGGCCAAGCATAAAATCTGGTAGATATGAAATCTGTTAGTGACCTCTGCTCCTGTGTAGGTGAGGGAGAAAGAAGTAATCTGCTACCGGTCATCACTAGCATCTTCTTTAAAACCAACGATTGGGCTACTGGCGCGGTTGAGATGCCACCATGGTCAACTTGTGCCGATAAAAATGGCTGCATTAAGAACAAGGAGCATAGCTATAAGGTGTGCAGAAAGGTTCTAAGAACCTATGTTATAAAATGTTCATAAAGTGGGTGATCCTGTTACAGATTCTATATTTATATCGTGATCCAAGATCTTTAATGCACATCAAGATAATTCTATCTTTCTATCGTTATTTTGTTTTAGCGAGACTTCCATTTCCAGATGTTGATGTTCACCATTAATATTTCATGATGTTGTCAAAAGTGATTTTCCAGTTTTATTTATCGACAGAAAACCCCCCAATGCAAAAAATGGGTCCCTGGGTAATATATTGGAATAGCAGGATTATGCTTTAAGCTACATTTTAACTATATAATGATCTATATCTTTACATTGAGCCAAAGGTGTCGATGGCCAATATTGTGTCAGCTTTTCCATTATTTATCCCAGTCGCTTTTCCATTACACCAGTTTCCATCCATTCTTTTCCAGTAAAATCTATGGAAAAATAAATGGGAAAAGTCTATGTGCCACCTCATTAGTGTGGAGGGAAATGTGTGGAATAACCTTCATCGTTTCCACCAGACAAGAAAATATTAGTTTGTCTCTTTTATCCTATATCTGGGTTAACCATTTATTGAACACCATGGCTATCCATTTGAATAAATTTGGTGAGAAAAGTTTTCTAGTCATGTGTTTGTGTTCACATGTAGGTTTTAATATGTCTTAAATGATGTCAATCTACCACTCTATTGTATATTGAGGTTAAAAGATGTCAGTAGGTCAGAGAATCTCCATTTTCACTACCTGTATTGTATCTGCTCTCCTTGGTTTCCCTCCGAAATTCTCAGCATAAAGAACAAATAGACCCCTTGGTTTTTTGCCTTTACTGATGGTAATGAAGGAAGTTTTTGGTGGCTTTACAGATCGTAGGCCACTTCTTGTGCTGCATAGCGTTGCCTACAGAGAACTGTAACAATCGGGACAATGGCCTCATTGTGTGCTTTGCTGGTGGAGGGGCAAGCAGATGACTAGCTGTGTTATGCACGTGGTGGGCCTGAGAAGAAGATGCTGCAGAATGGGATTGTTCCTCTAATCTCCTTCTCTTTATTTGAGCTTTGTCATTGTCTGTTTACTTGGTATACAAAGAGGAAATTGAATGCCTCTACCCATGTAGTACACAGTTGTGTGTAGGCTGGGGACATGATAAATGTTCTTGTATCTGGTTATAACTCGATGCCAACTCATTTTGGGATTTGGTAAACTGGCCAACAGACCTAAGACACCCATATAATGTAAGGTCAACCAAGGTTTTTGTTTTTTTTCTAATGTAATAGAAAAATTGCATGGCCCTAGTGGTAGTGGTCATTGTGGTAGTGAAAAACAAAAATCTCTGAGTTGTGGCAATTATCAGATGTTATGTCCTGTCTTCTTCAGGTCTGTTGCATGCATATTTTCTTGTAGACAAGCCATAAGGAGGCAGATGACTTGACATATGGGTGTGATGTACAATGTGAGCCACTTCGGTCTCTTGAAGGATTTTATGTTTTGTTTTGTGAAAATAACCAAAGCCCTTGTACCATTAGGAGACGTAGACCTCCTTCTACGAGCCAAAACTAAGCGCCGGAGTTACATGGATAACCATTTAATCGGAATGGTCTCCAAAACTTTATTTTTGCTTTTTGTTAGCTTGTCTATCATTACTAGTTGAAGGATTCGTGTGATTGCCTGAAATAACATAGGAACATGTACAATCTATGGGATCGTGTACAAGTTTCTTCTGAAATGAAATCTCTAAACTTAATGTGGTACATTTTATAAAACTGACCCTTGATCGGTCCTTCCTCCTATAGTATGAGGGTGTATCAGTGGTGGCGAACCTATGGCACTGGTGCCAGAGGCGGCACTCGGAGCCCTCTCTGTGGGCACCCAGGCCATCACCCCAGCATGAAGTTCACCAGACAGGACTCAAAGAATCTTCCTACAATCATAGGCAAATTTGCCCTCCTCCTTTCAACTGCGTTGGTGCCGTTATCAGGCTGAAAAATTGGAAGTTGTCAAAGAACAAGGAGAAATAAATTACTGCTTAAATTGCTGCGCTGGCACTTTGCAATAAATAAGTGGCTTTTGGTTAAAGTTTAGGCACTCAGGCTCTAAAAGGTTCACCATCTCTGGTGTATATTGTATGGTTCGATCTCCTTTATCAATGATATATCTTGTGTGGCCTGTACACTAAGATTCTGTGACTCGAAACTAAACTATGGCTAGTACTTCCATACACCTCATTTGCTACACTTGACAACTATTTTGTTTGACCACTATATTAACTTGCATGCTCAGCAGAATTGTGGGAGTGGGAATAAGCTACCATGCGAATCTGAAAATTCTAATTTGCCCTAAACGTTGTGTGTGATTACTCATTGATATCAATATGATTGGGACTTCCCTCTACTTCAAGGTTATAGAATTTTCCTGAATGTTTAAAATGGCTGTGACTTGTGAAGATCAGGAGGAGCAGTGAACATCCCAGAGATGAACATCTGTTTCCTTTTACGTAACACAAACTCTCTGCCCCGGGCTCGGTGTTATGATGATAGTACATGGGTGGAGTCCTGAGTGAAGGTGCTGAATTTGCCCACTAAAATATTCATCCAGTTTCTTTGTTTATCCTCCTGGTGATCCTAATACGTACTTGGCCAACATATTGAGTCAGATGTGTATAGCTGTTGAAATTGATCAGTGCTAGTTGCAATAAACCATATAAGAAGAAAGCTCACTAACATTTTGGATACTAACTTGGATACCTTTATGTCAAAAATAATTTTCAATTTCATGTCTTGATGCCAACAGAGACCAATGCATTTGACATGTAGAACAATTGGACAACCTGTTTCTAAGCTGTATATGATTCTATAATATCAAGCAATACTTGGAAAAAGGAGAGTTCAGGTTGCTATTTTAGCAGTGGCTTCGGAGGCGAGGCAGCGTCGCTGTAGCTGTGCGCAGTCATCTGCGAACCTGCTGTACATGCGAAGACCTCCAGCATCACAGATGAGTGTGCGCCGCTACAGTTCCCACTTTATTTATATATATATATATATATATATATATACGCAGTCAGTCCCTGGGTTACGTACAGGATAGGTTCTATAGGTTTGTTCTTAAGTTGAATTTGTATGTAAGTTGGAACTGTATTCTTTATAGTTGTAACTCCAGCCAAAATTATTTTGGTCTCTGTGACAATTGGATTTTAAAAATGTTGGGTTGTCATTAGAACCAGGATGAACACTAAAGCTTCATTACAGACACCTGTGATAACTGTTACAGCTGATTATTGTAGCCTAAGACTAAAGTACAGTAAGTTACCAACATCCAGAGGTCTGTTTGTAAGTCAGTGATCTTAAGTAGGGGAACGCCTGTAAATATATAACATATATATCAGGATCAACATCTGCAAAGGGTTTGTATGTTTTCTCTGTGTTTGCGTGGGTTTCCTTCGGGTCCTCTGGTTTCCTCGCATACTCCAAAACATAGTGGTAGGTTGATTGTGAGCCCCATTGTGGAAAGGGACCAATATGGGAAGCACTGCATTATCTGTGTGCGTTATATAACTAAAGGAATTATGTGTGTGTGTGTGTGTGTGTGTGTGTGTGTGTATATATATAATATTTACACAATTTTTATTAAGTTCTGGGGCACTAAAAAATAAATAAATGGCATAGATTACAGGAACCTGTACTAGATCTACCTTATTAGGTAGGTTTTCTTTAATAACCAAGAAGGACAGGCATTATCCTTATGTGATTGTAATGTACATGTAATGTGGATGTAGGCATATCACTGTTGTAGTAGCAGGTATTGCAATTGTTATGTGTCCAACATCCCAGTTAGTGAATTCCTATTCAGCAGTGGTAAAGGTGGGCCCCATTTGTTTTAGAACAAGTATTTTCTTCTTGGAGGGGCCCGTTTTAACCTTAAGCAAAGACTTTGCAAATGGCAGAGCAAGGAGATATTTGGAGGATAGTTTAAAGCACCCAGGGAGAATGTCGATAGCGTCCTAATTTAATGCGATTCCTAGAAGAATGGGCTGCGTCCCACCACCCTGATTTCTGGGGCCCCAAGCAATTGCTTGGGTTGCTTTATGGATAAATCCAACCCTTGTTACTTAGTACGTCCACAACGTGTGCTTAAAATGGCTTTTTTTGTTTGTATTTGAATAAACCCTTGTAACGTTTCGATTGTGATTTAAACTTTGATTCAGTGATGGAAACTTCTGTGTTCAAGTCTACGATCAACGTTTCACAGAAGGTTTTTGGAGGTTTATCATTGATTTCCTCAGTTTGATCCTCATGTTTGCAGACTCCATAAGATATAACCTCAGTGCCGGCTCCGCGCTGGTCAGAGTGGCATGCAACGGGAAGTGTTCCAGTAAAGGATGGCCGACAAAGATTTTGAGCACATGGCTAATTAGCGTAGAGAATAAAGCCGGCACTGCTCCTGGTGGATTCCACGGGGAAAGTTTGTCCTCTGACACCAGTCTAAATGAAGCACACAGCATGCTGTTGGGACTGCAGGAGTTAAGCAACCACTGTGGTTGGCAGAGTACAGGGCTTGCAGCATTTTTTTGAGCATGAAGATTTATTTCAGAATCTCTGCGGCTTCACTTTCCGTAGGTGAACAATGCAAAGTTCACGAGAGCGAAGGATGAAAGATTAAAATATGATATAACTTTCATCTACAGAGATTTTTCCAGTTCTTTTTCGTTTTACGAACCCGATCACGTGCCATAACGTGAGATATTTAGGTTCATAGTGTTATGAAAGCTTATACCCTTGGGGGTGTTCTAACAATGGAACCATTCATCAATGTGTCATTGTATCTGGTTACTGAAAATGGAGTTAATGAGGCTGTTTTTAAGAATTGTTAACATTTGCAGCCAAGTTACGCTGTTGAACCAAAGGAAAGTAGGTCTGAATGGCGCTTGGTATGTTATTGGTAAATCGCTTAGGAATTGGCAACATCCTAGTGTTTAATTTAGACATGTTGGGAAGGACTATATGTAACGTTGACCCTTAAAGAAGTTGTTCCGCCATGTAATTTTAGAAAATTACAATGAATGTATGGGAGGGTCTGGCCTGTGGCGTAACTTGGGGAGGTGCAGAGGTTGGGATCACACCCGGGCCCAAGAGGTTTAGGGGACCCTTATGGTGTCACTTTCCCATATGAGAAGACTATTACTATAAACCATACATTATATTCGGGGGCCTGGCACAGACTTTGCACTGGGGCTCATCAGCTTCTAGTTACGCCACTGGGTCCGGCCAACTATCAACTACGAAGAGATACATAAGAGGTAGTTATTCAGGTATCAACACATGGCCAATACTTAATTCTCTCTGGAAATAAGCTGCTACCTAACATTGGGGCCAACTGGTTTCTTGATTATATCTATGTATGGTAAATTTAGGAACAGCAGCCGAGCAAGTATCCAGTCAATGCTATCCAGGGTAAATGAAGTCTCCCTAATCATCATTGCCTGTAGGAACTGTGGTGGACACAAACCAATTTCCATGGTGTGTTAAATTTCTTTTGTTGACTTTTTTATAATTTGGAGAGAATGTCTGTTTTTTATGGGTGGAGAGGTGCTAAGTGCACAGCCAGCACTCATATGGTTACTCAGACATTTAAGATTACAATTTATATGAATTTTCATATCATTTTATCAATTATAGGGACAAAATTGGCTGTAAACGTTTGTAGTGCTATATTAAACAAGTGTCCATGGTGCACTTCTCTGTTTGCCACTTGTCAACAGCAGTTTATAGCACCTAAAGCGTTGACTGCCGGACTTTGAACTGGACAAGTTCCCTGTTTGTGGTGTTGGGTTGTTCTACACTCTGTCTATCTCACCTGCTGTTAGATTACCCTGCTGTATTTTGGATTGTTAGCTTGCCCTGCTGTTAACAAGTTAGCGTGATTTCTGTTTTCTTTTGTGTGAGGCTTGTCAAGCTGGCTGCAGGTTGAACATTTATTTGGCCAGCAGCTATTTCTCCTTACACTTAACACATGCATACTTTGACCAATATGCATTGAAGAGAGGGGAAAATGCTGTTTCCATATACATGTATATACCATATATATGGAGCTTTATCTCCCTTGGAGCAAACTTGGGGGGGCGCGTTGATATCCAAAATACCTACACTTTGTATTCCTAAACACCTTCCATCAGGGGTTGGCTTAAAAGGCTAAATAAAGCTCTATTTGTGGTGTCAATGGAGCCTAAAGCTGTCTACACTTTATAGTGGTCAGCCTTATAATTTACGACTCTTCACGACTTGACCCCTTTGGATTGTTAATGGATTTAAATTGCGCAATACTTTTGCTCCCTATGGTTCCATTCACACAACCATAATGGCGGCCAGGATCTGGCCACGCAAATTGCAGCCAGATCTTGATCCCATCGTGGTCTGTTAAACTCGGTCAAGATGCGTTGAGTAAAAAAGTCTCACCGAGCCAGACCGCTGCAGCTTAAAAGATATAGTAGGTCCTATTCCATGCAGCCTCTATGGAAATGGGTGGGATGAGGAGCGCTTATATCTCCTATCTTCTTCCGACCCAATGAAGCACATGGTCATGTGCATGGAGCCTCAAAAAGAGAAACTGCTACCTCAGATGTCTGGCAGTAATCTTCTACATTCTCTGATTCACACACATGCATGGCTTGGCTGAAAAATAACTTGGCAAGACCAACATACATCCTTGTGATGGAGTCCAGAGAATGGACTGTTGGCTGAACCTGCCATCTTTATTCTGTCTGGCAAGTATAGTATACTATTCAAATTGAGGAGATCTAAGATGACTTTAAATGTTGGCTTGACATTGCCTAAATCTGCCCAAAGGGTTCTGTATTTGGAGGATTTGGTTTTATACATCCCAGGACTTTATTCTCTTCTAGATGAGAATCCACAATAGTCTGGTATAAGCTTTCGCCCTGGTCTGTGTATAGATTGTATGGATTCTTGGCCAAGCTTGCATGTGGTAGGAAAAGCTGTCAGCCAAACAAGCATTTGGGGACCACCTCTGGATGGGGCAAGTGTCAACAAGTAGTGCATAGGTCATGAATTGCTCAGTACTGAACAATATTAAAGGAAACCTACCACTAATGGTAGTTCTAACCCTCAAATACCTTGCACCAGCTCAGGGTGAGCTGGTGCCGGAGCATGTCTTCATTAATTCCAGAAAGCGCTCATTCCTTTATTAAACCGTTTTATACTTTATATTGCAAGCACGCTTCAGGACACCATGATACGGCTCGGCGCACCATGTGCGCAACCGTTCTTGCGCCTGATTAGGAACTGCCAGAGAGCCGGTGATGTCACCGAGCTCTCGGGCACACTCGCGCCTGCGCAACTTCGCACGGCCGGCTTCGGATTCCGTTTTGATGCATCAGTATCTGGAGATCTTCAACGACAACCAGGCAGATTACTATGGAAAAATTTGGTCAAGTTGAGCACCTTCATGCAGAGGGTTGCCGCTTTCCGTATTTTTGTTGGGCAGTCAATGAGTTCATGTAAGGTTAAAGTGTGGAGCTCGAAAGGGTAAAAAACACCAACCCTAAACCGTGTTGGAGACCATCTTCATCCTTATTGTTCATGTGTTTATATTTCTCCTCAACAATCTCTAAAGTGATGTACTCCTGTTACACACGTCTTACCCATGTGTAGAGGTCATACAAGGCAAATGCTTTCCGAGGCAAGCCCTTTAATATGTATTAGCCTTCTTTTTTTTTTTTCGCTTTGTATTAGTTATACTCCAGCCCCACTATCGCGCTTCCCGATGATCTCCTACTACCGAATAAAATCTTAAAGCCACAGTTATCTTGAGTATCTCAAGACTAATAAAACTGCTTGCATCGCTCCTTTAAAAAACCGGCGCACACAGTTGAGTTGCGTGAAATGTTACAAGCCGTTTCCCTTTTGGAGTTGGTTCATCTTAGGTCATCCCCACTTGGTTAGTCAGTTTCGTAGCTGTAAAAGGTCGGGATCGTCCGTAGCCGACCGTCCTGAGAATGATCATTTGTTTCGCGCAAAGCGTGCCAGCGGACACATGGCCACAAGTCTATACGTTGGCTTCCTGGAGAAGATGGTGCTGCTTGTCTAACACACCCAGAACATCCTTTTTGCAGAAAGGTTTCCTGTTTTTTTTAATTCTGTTACTTGGTGTATAGCTTAACCCTGTGAATGCCATGCTGTCAGCATTGCCAGTTCGCAGACTACATACTTCCGTAGTTTAAAGGGCTCACTGTGGCCGCGAGTTTAGGGTTTGGTCGCGCCACCCACTAAAATTAACCCTTTTAGTAGCGAATTGGCATCTGCTGCCGCCAGATAAGGACTGTAATGAAAGTAGCCTTTGTTTCTATTAACCCCTTCAAATAGTTTTTTTTTATTTTGTCGCTTTAGGTCCCATAAATTACATTTCTTACATTTTTTTTGTTGTTTTAGGATTTAGAGGAATGCATAAATTATTTAGAAGGGGTGGTGTGTATGTCTACAGTATGATTTCGGATCAGTCTAGGGTGATGGGCTATGCTGATATCCCCCCCCCCCCCCCCTTGTTCATTGTCACATACAGCATGCGCTATGGAAGTCTGTCACAAAACCTTGCACAATGACATTACCTGAATAGGTTACATGTGAACGATATAAAACCTTGTAGTAAATGAGGAGAGGAGAAGGAGGCTCCTAGCATTGAGGACACGCGACTCGTCATGTAGCACGTACACACAGGAGTCGTAATTGATTTCTGTGGCTTAAAAAACCCCATTTGACAGCTCTGTCACTCATTCCGGGTAGTCCAGTCCGCAGATTCCAGCAGCCTCGAATTGCTGGGAGAGAAACCACATGGTCTGCTCTCCCTGTTAAGATCTGAAAAAAAAAAAAAAAAATCCAGCATTACAGCACCCAGCCCCCACCCCCTCCCCACCCTCTCTGTGCCTTGGTCTCCCTACTACTGCAAGCGAGAAGGGGAGGGGGCATGTCACATATCATGTGTTGGGGGTAGGAGAGGTACTGAGAACTGTGTCTTATGATAATGATCCCAGCGTCTGGCAGAAGAGAGGGAGGGAGTTCATAAAAAAAAAAAAAAACCCAATGCACCAGTGTCTTTATAGGAGCAGATCTAAAATGGCTGCTGGTAATCAACTGTGTTTAGAATTTTGACGCCAGATCCTTCTAAACAAAAGGTTATTGTTTTTGCTTGTCCGTTTTTACGTCTGCCAGAAACACCTAGCTATTGTAGTCTTTGGGGAGAGGGGGGGGGCCCGGGTATGATATTTAAAGAACATTGGAACCGGCGTTCCCTCTTGCAGACAGACGTTCACCTTTAATACACAGTGTCCTTGGACCTTACCTTATATCTTTACTTTATTATTTTATTTCTTCCTCCAGGTTGTAAATAAGGACAGCTCCAAAATTCTACAGAATGGGCAAGTGCCGACTGCAACGGTAGGTGGAAATTAACCCTTTCATGGACACCACGTTTTAACATACCGGGAAAAAAAAAACACTTCTCCTACTAATTTAGTAAAATTATAGTGGCTTTTTTTAGTATGTAATATTGTGCAGTGTTTATATATTCCGGGGCTTGGTTTGTCCTTGTACATTTGCTGACGAAAAGGAAGTGTGTGCTGTGTTTGTGCCAAGTAGAGTGGAATGCGTCCCTTTAACTGTGGCGTGACGTTTGGTGTCTCTCATAAACACGTGTTGCGAGCGTGGTAAGTGTGGTCTTGTGCAAAGTTTTTTTAAATTCATAAAGCGGTGGCGCCGGGAGTTTCCTGTTCAAGGCACGGCCTTCAGAACGTCATTCGATGTGTGGGTAGGTGAGGGGGCTCTTCTGTGATAACTGGTAGAATGTCACCTGTGCCGCCTTATAGCCTACGTAATGTTGACTCACCGTTCTGCACACTGCCGCTGGTCGTGTCTGTTCTATGAACCCAATTTCCATCTCGTATAGAGAATTTGAAGCTTCTGCATTATACGCCGAACTCCAGTCGTAACCAGAGCTGTAGACTGTGCGCAACGTACAAGTTCATTCATCTTTGATATTACTCTAGTGTTTGCCTACATACAAGCTCATTACGTCATCACACCTTTACCCTACAACGAAGCTGAATATGTTATTGTCTATGTCTATATGACCACAATACGCTACACAAGAGTTACTATCTGATGCTATTTTGGGTTGCATGTCCCCCATCTAATGCTGGTATGTGACCACTGGGCGCGGTAATGGCAGTAACCCAGCACATGATATGGATAGATTACAAAGCCATAAATCTATATGGGTCTTCAGAGTGAATGTCGCTTTGACACTCGGGAGCCTGTGTTCTCTTACAGCTGGGAGTATTTGTGGTTTATGTTAAATATATTTTCTACAGGAAGTGCATAGCGTAAAAGTTGCATGGATTATTTGCAGCCCATCCATCAGATTTCAGGACTATTTTCGTACTTGAAATATGAACCTATCACGGAATGGTCTCTGTTTTAATTTCCGCTTTTTGGTTAGCTGATGTGCTGACGGGGTTAATGTATTCAACAGGTTGCCCCAGAATTAAGAGCGAACATTTATAAATAGCTTTGGCGCATACCTTTTTATTTTGCTGCTTTTCCGTTTCGTGCGAAAACCACGGGGCCCTCATCTTCTTTCTAGGAAACCTCTCCTCGCCGCCCCTCTCCTGGCAGGCAGATCTTGCTTTCCTCGTCTCTGGCGGAGTCACAGATCCCCAAGTCACGTGTCTCTTTAGTTTACAAACATTGCATCCCTCACACGTCACATCAGAGGAGAACACGCAGTTCCCGCTTGCACACACTTTACTGGAGAAGCAAAACTGCGACAGCCTGCAGAATGACTTCCACCGCTTCCCAAAAGATAATAGCTGAGGAAAAGTTGAGGGCTGCCGCATACACCGCGATGTAACGCAGCGGAGTATAATCAATAGAACTCTCTGCGGGTTTAGAGGGGGGGGTGCGACACGCCAACATGTAACCTCCCATCAGTCCTTCATACTATACAGGATGCCTAATGCTTTACCTTAACTATGATAATACTTTTTTCCTCATTTTTAATTCCGTTACTCTTGTGAAACCTTGTCCTAGTTTTTTTTTGTACGGGAGTACTCAACTTTAACCATTTGAGCTCAGAAATTGTATGATGAAGCAAATCAATGCAAAAACTACTGATGTTTTCAACCAAATTCAATAATATGAATGTGTCTCAACCATCTACCTATACACCATCATTCACAAGAGTATTCCCATCTTAGACCCTAATGATGTCCATTGGGCGTACCATAAATGGCTTGAAGATGTGGTCTCACTGAATGATGTGTCCATGCATAGATGGTTCCCTCTGTTCACTTACAAAAACAGTCTCAAAGTTGGCACATCTCAAGATGGGAGGTCTCTGGGGAATCTAGTTTTAGAGCCAATGTGGTTTCCAGAGTAATTACCCTTACGTTGTGCATTAAATTGTATGGCTTCACACACCAAAGTACTGTCTAGCTAGTTCTTTGTTAATTACCCCATAAGAAATGGACTGTAGTACCAGTAGATTGGCTCCAAAGTCGTTTCTTAATGGGATTGTCTTCTGACTTTTATTGATCGTTAGTCCTATCCTAAACCTCTTCTTCATCCCAGAAACCCTTCACCAGTAAGGTGCAGAATTTGTTGTGTCTCTAGGGATGGGAGAACACACGGTAACAGTCACGGTGTCTGTCGTGCAGGGCGAGTCTGAACAGCACTGAGGTGTCTACACCTTTTGAGCAGATGGTCCTAATAGCAAATAAATGAGCCTTATGACCCACCTCTCAGCTCTATTCATAAATGCCATACTGAGGCAAGTCATGTCATTGTCCTCGATTATCTGCCACCGAGGATCATTTTGTGGAGGTGAGTGCTGTAATAATGTGTCTGTAGAATCTTTTACTTGATATTCATACAATTATTGGAGTGTAATGTGTTTTTGAAACCTCTACAAGGCTTCTGGCCGGTTGGAGTATTGTCCTACTCCAGCGACATCTATTTATTCTTAGTACCTCTTTATCTTTAAGAAGAAGGTGGTTCTGCTTTGATCATATATTCTAGACTTAGATGTAAGACATCTATGAATGAACTACTGGAAAATTGTTTTTTAAGGTGCCTACAAGACTCTCATCCAGCCCCCTGATCCACTCTTCTCATATATACATTTTGCCAAATAGATTAGGTTCGGCGACCTCTGACCGCAGCCTTTCCTTAAAAAATGTGCACATTAAAAATAAAGAAGCTCTTTAATTTCTTTTCCCTATCATTTGCTGTAGTGGTAAGTATGGAAGGTCCCAGGCGCAATTGTCTAATGTATTTGTCCACCATCTACCTAGGAGTCTTAGGAGTTTACTTTATATTGAGATACCAAGGTCTGTGCCTTTAATGGTCGTGTCCTACTTGCTTAGATCAGAACTTTGGCAAGAATAATTATGTAATGTTTTGTGGTCAACTGTAATTTGGATTGGATTGGCCACCAAATTTTAACGGGTATAAGACTCCAATAGGGTCACCCATATTATATTTACCCTGTTAAAGTTTTTGGTTTGCCAACGGGAGCCACAGATCACAGGACTCAGGACTTCCTGTGATGTCCTGTGTTTTGCTGGCTTCTGCCAAGTCAGTCATTACTGTCTGCCAAGGACATCTGCACGCCCCTTGAGCCAATGTTATGATGGATGGCGCCTCTGCCATAAATTCTCCTTTTCTTCTCTTTTTTCTTCTATATTAAGGCTGTGGAATAGCCTGCCTCAGGCGCTGGTCACAGCAGAGAGCTTCAAGAAGGGTCTAGATGCCTTTTTACACCTAAATAACATTGATTGTTATGCTATATAGGATTGTTTCCCCTAAATCCCTTCCTCATCCAATCCCTACCCTTCCTTGGTTGAACTTGATGGACAAGTGTCTTTTTTCAACCGTATAAACTATGAAACTATGAAATTGTTGGATTGAATACTAGGGGATAAGGGAAGCCTATTCTATTGGGTCTATCTTTTAACATTTAAGGCTAAGTTTGGCACATCCAGTTACAAATTCCATTATTAAAGTGGGAAGTAAAGTGGAACAGCCGATGTGCAACAGAAGGTAAACCAAAGTCTATGGGGAATGGATGACCTTCTATTCACCTTCCATATATGGTTTACGTTTCGATCTCTTAAAAGGAGAACGTAACTGAAAGCCCAGACACAGGTGTGAACTGATCCTCTTGCTTAGAGAACTTGTCATTGACTGTCGGCCTTCAAGGTTGTCATTCTGAACAATTCTAAATTACAACAATTAAAAGACAATAGATCATTGCCTTAATCTAGAACCTAGTTGCTTGCCATAGGCTGGATTTTTCTTCTTGGTAGAGGTGTATCCAGCGAGTTTGGCCGAGATTAAATATCAATCAGTTGTCAACTTTCTACTGTACCAAACAATTATTGGCCAAAAACAATTTTTTTTAAATTTAAATATTCTTTGGGGTGTGCATGTCACATTCTTAAAGAAATATCTATAACCATGATTGATCAAATTTGATAATTTGATTAGTTCTCATACACACCTCCCTAAGGCTGACTTCATCAAAATCTACTTGTGAGTTGTAAACTTTATGATGAATTCCAATACTTAGGAAACCACAGTAGGAGATGCACATAAGAATTAAAGCATAGGGTTCTAGTGTACCCCTAGTTCTACATAGAAGGTTCCTCATGGATTTTGGGGCATGTTGTATTGCCTTGCCACTATTGGTAATTTTTGGAGACAATAGAGTGTCTCTCAGGAAAATATGGGTTTCTAGGACACAATGGGGCAGATTTACTTACCCGGTCCATTCGCGATCCAGTGGCGCGTTCTGCGCTTGATTCGGGTCCGGCCGGGATTCATTAAGGTAGTTCCTCCGCCGTCCACCAGGTGGCGCTGCTGCGCTGAAAAGCATCGGAACGCACTGGAGTTCACCGAACCGGGCTGAGTGAAGGTAAGTGCAAGCTCCGCGACAGATTTATTTATTTTTTTAAATGCGGCGTTTTTTCCGAATCCGTCGGGTTTTCCATTCGGCCACACAGCCCGATTTCCGTCGCATGTATGCCAGCGCCGATGCACCACAATCCGATCGCGTGCGCCAAAATCCCGGGGCAATTCAGAGGAAATCGGCGCAAATCGAAAATATTCGGGTAACACGTCGGGAAAACGCGAATCGGGCCCTTAGTAAATGACCACCAATGTGTGTGGCCGCATAGAGCAATGCCTTTTGTATAAGCCGTAATGGATTTATCAGATTACAAAGTTAAATATTCTATATCAGCTGACTTTTAAAGGGAAAACCCGGCTGAAGTCTGAAGCTCATGCACATACTTGCAGCACAGGTTGACCTGCCCAACCGGTCTGTATGAACAGGTGTGGTTCTGCAGAAGGAGAGCCAGCCCGTTTAAAGAGACAAAGAGGATTTATAGGCTGTCACACCTTCAACTTCGGTGTTCTCTAAGGCAAAATAAAGCCTTCGAGGTTAGCAGAGCCACCAGGTATGGAGTTTCTGCAAGGCAGAAGACTAAAAAATGCACTGTAATGATCTCCGTCCCTGGAGACATCGGCCGACTAGCCAGGTCTAGTAGAGCAAAGGTTGCTGCCTTTTGTTTTTTTCCTTACACTTCTTCCTTATTGTAGATAGGTGGCTTCATAGGAAATTTTTGGGACTCCTGCAAATGCATAAACAGATTTTTACATTTCTGTAACATTTCTATCCTCGCCCGAGTATCCTCATTTACATTTTATAATTAGAAGTTTTATGTTTCACATTTGAGCATGTCAAGACAGCAATCTGTTTTGTCATTTTATTCCTTTGTGTTGTATGGATAATGCAGCCTTTGTGTTGTACTATACTGCAAACCCGTATATACATACACTAAGATATTTTATCTTGTTTTAGTGGTGGCGTTTCTGGAGTACTGTCACTATGTAACCAGTTTCTGCACCAGTGAGCTTGTCTTGACGACTATTATGTTTCAAATAATTGGGGTAACGGCTGTTAAGACGACGGCTAGTCTGATAGACACACACTGTTCACATTCTCATCTGAGGAATGACTTTGCGTTGCAGCATACCCATTGTGATTAGTAGATCAAATATTCATAAAATGTAAAAAAAAATTTCTTTTGACACTGACTTTTGGTAACTCGGAACACTGCATAAAGTTCTTTGTGACCTGAAGATGTAGAGGAGTTGAGATGTTCGACAAAAAATTATTTCTGTTGCTCTGGGTAACGGTTGACAGTGGTATTGTCAAACACATCCCTAAAAGCGGAGTTCCCATGATGCAGTGGGACAGCTGCATCATGTTTTACTTTAATCATGTACTGTACCATGCCTGGCGTGAAGACAATACTACTCATTCTGCTAAGCAGCAGAGCAAATACTGGGCCAACTTTAAGCCTGCAAGAAAGCCTTCAATTTTTTCAGCTCTGAAGGTTTAAAAGTTGAAAAAAAAAAAAAACAACAGCCCTAGACATTATGGGCTGCAATAAGGGTAATGTAATAGAAGGCCACATACATTATTTCTATATCTAAAGCTGGGTTTGTAATGGTACAGGTTTTAGATCTCAAACATTGGTTGCTGAAATCACTCAACCACTCAGGCCTTGGCCTAATGCGTGGTTCCCCAAATTACGACCTGCCGGCCACATGCCATCTCCCCCCATGGTGGGAGCATTTGTACCCATCCTGTGCTCTTGGCAGTGTCTTGATTATCAATGGCTCCATTGATGATCCAACCCTCAGTGATTCAATAATCGCTTGCCTGCATGTCTATAAGATGGGCTGGCAAGCAACTCTAAGGCCGCCACCGATACTGAGGTATAATGGATACCACTGCCGCAAGGTCTCTTTAAGACGCAGCGGCGCGGTGATGTCACTCCACGGTCTGAGGGACAATCAACTGGCCCCATGTGTAAAAAGTTTGAGGCCTCTTGGCCTAATCCATAAGGTAAATGTGAACCTGTACAGAGAAACATGGAGTCCATACAAGTCTACATTACAATCTATCGCCTTACCTGTACGTGAATGTGAACTTTTCACAAGATGCAAAGAGCGGACCTGTGCGTCCATATTTGCAGATCATGTCACACACTGATGAAGACTGTCCAAGCATCAAATTTGGACAGCATTAGGACATGCTCTCAGTTTGTCGGAGGTGTATAAATAACAGCGAGAACAATGTGAGACCCCACAGAAATTCATGTGGATGGGTTTAAGCCATGGATATAACAGTTGGCACACGTCCAAAATAAGTGTGTCCAGAAGGCCCTACAACAACATATAAAGCTGGCTATATGATTCCTACCAGACCATGCCTGAGTTGCATGTTTTCTTGAAGCAGAGAGTGGAATAGGCCATCAAAAGCCGCTTCCGGGAGCAGCTCATCTCTCCAAGTAATATGATTATCAGGTGTGTTGAAATCAAACAGCCTGGTCCTTCTCTTTCCTCTCTGCGTGGCCCAAACACTTCCACCAAAATTGGTGACCAGTAATATAATGTTCATGACCACCTTAATGATGCTAGAAAACCGTTTTATTTATAGATTAAATATATCTTTTCATGTCACTATAAACATTTCTACAGATCTTTTTAGCTAAAGTTAAACTTACAAATCTTCGAACAGCCAATTGAACCAATAAGACACACCTCGAGTTGACCTAATTTTTTCCATTGTGTATATTCTTTAAACCGGAGACTGAGAGATGGAGAATGTGATGGTTGCCACATGTGACATCCTGCTATAAGACCAAATGTCTTCAAGTCTAAGCAACTTTCTACTTTCAGTCTGACACGAAATGTGAGCGCACTTAATTTTGGAGTGTTTATGCTTTGGTCTGTTTTTGTATAGTTTCTGATCATCCCCTCATTTTGCTTCCTTTAAACCTGCAGATAATTAAAGGGTGCAAGTCCTAGAGAAGAAGGGTTAATCATTAGCTCGGCTTGTTTTACCCCCTAATGGTTCCTGCAGAGGAGATGATACAAAATAAACGTTAGAAGTTACTCTTTTACTCTCGGAATGCCAAGGCTGTTAAAGTGTAACCCATAAAAATCACAATCCATTCTTCCAATATTGATTTAATCTGAAATTTCTTAATGATCTGTATTCGCGAGACCAATAACAAAGTGCGAAACCTGCGCCGTTACAAGACCAAGTATCAACCCTTCAAGTTGTCGCTTGTAATATTTTAATATTCTCCTAATCTTGTGCTTCTTTTCCTTTCTCTGTTTCCGTGCTTCACAACTCCAAGCTGTGGCTGAATCTGGTACTTGTCCTTTTATTCTGGGCTGATGAATTCTGCCCATGTGTTGTACAGGAGCACGTGCACTTGTATGACAACACAATAGTCCCCGCCCTCTTCCGAGCCTCCCGATGATCCAAAGTGCGTAATCTTAATAGTTCACATCTCTCGCTTGTGTGCCGAGTCCCCTGGTCTAGAAGCGGGGCTAAATATACACTGAATGTTTTCTGGACCGGCTAATTCTTCCATAATCCTTTTAATTGTCTTGACTTAAAATATAATTTTGTTCATTTATTTTGACATTAGATAATTCATTTGAGTTATGTTACATGGAGCAATGTTTATGATATCACACAATTGTATTTCATGCCAGTGTCATCACTCAAGGGTTATAGTCGTTTCCAATGGGACATAACAAATCCCCATTTGCACAACCGAGTCTGTAAGGAACGTCTAATAAGTGCACGAGTGTGATCACAACATGGATTGAAAATGATACATGTGCAGTAGAGAGTGGACAAAGCCTAAAGCGTAGGGAGTTTTTTTTTTTTTTTGCTATGCTTTGTAGAAAAGGAATGTCACATTTCAAGCGTATTTTACCTTTATTCCGAGCTGCCCTTAAAAACTGGAAAGACTCGTCCAGTCAATCTCACATTTTAAGATACAGTGGTATATGAGAAAATTTGACCCGTAACTTTTCTTTTTTGTGTATATACATGTCATGTTTACATTGACTATTGTCGAGAGGTTGGACCCTGCCAAGGATGCACCGAAGAAATACAGCTTTTACCTTTTCCCCCACTGGTTTCTTTCTAGAAATGTAGCATGACCTAAAGGCCTTCCTAGTAAATGTCCACCCATGTAATTGATTGGCTCCCATCACTTTCCTATAGAATCAAATTAGGTCTCAATTATGTTAATGATTCTAGATGGGGTACACCATTGACATTGGTAAAGAACATGGACATGGCCAACATGATTCAACAACCCTTTTAATTGTATTATTAAATCTATTATTGTTTTCAGCTTTGGCGTCTGTGGTGCGTTTGACAAATGCGTCTTCGATATGGCTGTTCTTTTTGATTTTTTTCGGTTTTGAACAAAGCATGTGCAACATCCCCCACCAGGGCTTGGCCTTTTCTTGGGGCCTGAAAGGCAGCCGGGGCCCAGAATACCGGAGTGGCTGGCGATTGCGGCCTAGGCACGCTGTTGTCACGGTGCTTGGTATGGGGACTGGAGGGCTGTCTTACACACTGGCAGGTCTCCAGCAGGTGGTGTGTGCAAGAAATTAGATGAGGGAGAGGCTGTGGTACTGATTCTTCCTGGGGCAGCCCTTAGAGTCTGTAGTATGTGTCCCTGGTAGATGGATGGGGCGCCCTTGATGGTGATACAGCCGTAGCAGGGACCAGACATAGGCAATGTTGTGCATAAAAGTAACTTACAGTTCTTTATTCGAACAAACCGCAGCAACAAGCCAAACGATTCTGTACAAAGGCAGATTACTGGAGTGATCTTGGAGAGGAGCCTCAGGAGTTGGGTCACCAGCCTGGATGCAGGTGCAGGCTGGGATGTAGCTGTGTCCAATGTAGGAAGCTGCAGCTTTGTCCTGTTTGTCCTGTGTCACTCTGTGTAAAGTTGCTGAGGCCTAGGAGCTCCTCATGTGGTGAGAGCTGGGCCTAAGAGATCTGCTCTCTAGGAGAGCTGGCCTGAAGAGCGATAACTCCTCCCCTGACTAAGGGTTTAGTTAATCCCTGGTCAGGTGATCTCCTTCTCCAATCACACTCCAGTTCACAATTAAGTGCATTGAGGCATATAATTGGATGATAACAAGAAATAATATTAACCCTTGCCTATCCAGGCAGTATCTACCGCTGCACAATTACCTCTGAATGTACTAAATGGTACAAGGGGCTTATTCGCAACTACTCCTCTGCCATGCGCATTGGCAGGGGTGTTGCACCATGATTCATGGCCATGATTTCTTGTTGGTTCATCCAAGGTCTTTCATATATCTTTATACCCAACCCGCTTCACTTCACTGGGTATTTACTAATTTGTTGATCATTGAAATGTGTAGACGTAGACCCAAATAACTAAATAAATCAAAACGTTTCCATATCAATAATCTCTTTATCCTTAAAAGTTTGGTTTTATCTTGTTAAATCTTCTACACTCCTGTTAATGTGGTCATGGATTTTGCTGGTCGTAGTAGATAATACTTTTGTTGAGAAATAAAGATTTAAAAAATTTGTCAGTACTTTTTAAGGTAACCCTAATACTAGTTCTTTTCATCAAACCTGATGATCAACGCAGAAAACTAGTTTTCCCGAAAGCTCATCATCATATATACTCGACCTCGAAAAGGTATCTCCTGATTTCTTCAATCTTCTGCTCTCTATGCCTAACATGGTACATGTCTACACTACTTTGTTGAGAACTCTTTACACTGCTTTGGGTATATGCTGGTTTCTGTGCCCATTTGACCAGCATAATGTAATGAATTATGCTGTACTTTTATTGGTCATGTGAAAATTGGATTTAAGATGTGTTGGATACTTGCTGTTCTACAGGTCATTGAGTTCTTGAAATACTCTTCAGTCTCCATCATTCGAATGGTTCACCAGGGTGCATGTGTGACCACCACTCCATTGTAACTCCTCCTCCTTGTGGTCATGCACTGTGGAGGAATAGTACACTCAGGATTTTGGTCCTAATGGTTTGTTGGGGGCACTGAACATTTATTTTTCACCTATCCTGATCATAAAAGGTGAGAGAACACCCCTTTTTAACTGGTTATATAATGAACTTAAATTTCTTTGAGTGACGATGGGTGATGATCTTTGTAAAGACCTTTGTCCTTACCTCCTGGAATTTGATCTTTTCTAAACTAGCAACCCAATTTGAAATGACATGGAATGAGAATCTGTAATCCGCCGTTGTAGAGAAGCCATCTAATTACGGCAGTACCATAGTAGGAAAGTATGGTCTTTTGCGCTACGTAAGCTGTGCCCAGCCTCTGATTGGCAGACCGCCTTACGCAGCCGTGGAAGTGTGGACTCCGCTTTATCTGTCAGTGCTTTCCCGATTACATCATACCGGGAGATTGGGACTAAGAGCAGGAAAAGAATGGGAGCGCTCTCTGCCTTTCCCGCCTGCCCTATGCCGGGGAGAAGTGAAACTCAATACCGAAAGCCAACGGTTTTGGGAGAGCGGAGAAAAATAGCTTTCCTTTTCCCGCTAGCGAGCGTAGAGATAAAGTAAATGCAGTATTACTCTGTTTCTATAAATGAACGGAGTCAATCGACGGGGCCATCGGGGCGACCCAGAATGCTGCATTTGATTCTGCTGCCATATAGCCGTATTCCATGGAGAGAAGTAGCGCCTGTCTGTTTTGTAGCGACCATTCTCTCGGTAGTTTGCAGCAGAGCGAGCCTGTGTGCTGTATGCAGAATGTACGTGTGCTGTTTGACAGGGCTAATGGCCCCTACAGCTGTTAGGAGGGGGGAGGGTGAGGTGTGTGTAGGCTGAATCTATAAGCCGCTTCCTGCTCACCACTTCTACTCTCACGTCCTTTAAAGCCCCAGGACTTCTCTTCCTTCTTATGCTTCCTCATTTTTACAGTTTCTGTTTTTCTTTCTTTTAATTTTTATTTACAACCGGATCCTTTTTAAATGTAAGTGTCTTCTCATTGTTCATTATTTTACAACTCCTCGATTTCCAGGAGCTTATCGAGCTGTTTACGTTTTTTTTCTCATCTTGGTTTAGCATATTATGATTATTGTGTGAAAGGGTTAAAGTAAAGGTTTATGACGCCGACTATCATGTGCTGTGAATGTGTGACCTTAGATACGTTGGACTGCAATAGATCCTTAGGGGATTTGGTGGCTCTTTTGTCGAGAAGGTATTTATCATGGCTGGTCATTGCTCCATCTTTTGCTATAGATGATGTTGATTGTGTTTTGAAAAGGATCTGTAATCTTAAATGTCATGTATATGTCCGTATAGGTTATAGCTTGGTCCTCGTGTTGTTACAGTATGATTGCATTCAATATTCAGCATTATCCCAACCCCCCCCCCCTCCCCATCTTTTCTTTCCCTCCATTTGCACGAAGGGTCCACAAAATATGTATTTTTATTTATATTTTATGTCTGTATTGTACATCCAGAGTGCAATCCTGAAGAATACAATCTTTGTAGGATATATATTGTATAGGATTGTATTGTGATGTGCATTATATGTATAGTGAATGGTTCCTGGGGCACAATGCAGAACTGTTTCACTGTTTCACTGATACAGGAGAAGGTTGCTTGGAGGATGTTTTAGGAGATTCGGCGTTGGTACAAGCCTGGATTTCATTGTGCTCCTCTGCAGCAGACAAAGAGGCAGCAAGTGATGGCTGGTGTGGGATTTTATTGGTTGGAAAGCCGGGCTCTGTAGCAGAAAAAGACGTCCTTCTTAACCCTGTGCAGTTTCAGAAATGGACAACTCTTATATTTCTGCTACTATATAGGAGATTCCAGTAATGAATTTCAAGTCTGAACAACATTTTTTGTAAAACCCATTTTGCCACAATGAAATAAAAATTTTAAAAATAAAACCTATAACAGTTACAAGCCTTTTTTATTGTTTTTTTTTTAATTTAAATGGATTTTAATGTGGATTGACCATTGTTCGTTCATCCATGGGATCCCTCATATAAAACCTTAGCAAATTTTTGGCAATCATACTGTCCAAGCAGGGAGTCCATTTTAAAAAACTGATGTCATAAGTAGCAAATTATCAGCTGTATCCTTGTACTTTCAGTTGACCATGGTGAAATTTTGTAAGGGAATTCAGCCATTGACCATCGTAAAATTTGGTGTCTCAGTAACTAGATGATGCAGTATGTTGAGTACCTTCAAGGGCTGCATCCAATGAGCATCTTTCAGTGGTGATCCAATGAGCATCTTTCAGTGGTGATCCAATGAGCATCTTTCAAGGTCAATGTATCTGTTCATCCAATTCCCACCTCTTTTAAGGACCAGGGACATTTAGCTTGGGCATTTAAACCATCCACTCACAAAAACTTGCTTCCACACCTTATTTATGGCAGGAAAATTCTCCTTTTTGTGTTTATACAGTATATCTAAAGTGGCCACACATTGTACATGAATTATCTATGATTGAAAGACACACTTTTTATTGGCTGTTTATAGTCATGCAAGCCAGCCATGCACTATATTTATTTTTACTGGATTAGGCTACATTCAAATGAAGTTTGCCCGCTGTACCGTAGTATGGCGGGCATACATCGGCGCTGCGGAGAGGAGCTGGGGATGAGCAGAGCTCACCACCGCCCCTCCATAGGAATATACAGCGCACGGCGCCGTATTACGTAGTGAGATAGGACATGTCCTATCTTTCTATGGAGCAGTACGGTGCCGCACGTGTGCTGCACCGTACTGTCCGGTACAGTGCCGTGAGCCCATAGAAGTGTATGGGGGACGGATATACACATTTATATACATTGGCCGTATATATACATCCCCCATACGATCGTGTGAATGTAGCCTTAATGTTCTTTTCAGGAATTGCCTATATAATGGCTGACCGTACTATATACGCTAAAGTTCGAGTGACATCTACTTTAATTGGTCAACTAAAACGGTTATGTAATAAATCAAATGACCATTTTGATTAAATTTGTCTTGAGTTAGTAGCGGCAGCTGACATACCACAGTCTGTCACAGTCCTGGTACACCAAATACTTGATCACAGTGAACCTCTAATATGCCAGTCTACACCAGCATTATAAGCTGTTCCAAATGGATCCTCTCCACCAGCAACATTACAGCTGTCCTTTTTAGACAATCCTTTGCTTTTCAGTATTACAATGGATAGATAGAGATATCTTGTATCACCACAAGCAGCTGGCTATACCCTTGGAATCCCGTGAAGGTTTGACCACAAGCTTTAGCTCTAATTCGTTCTACTACATGAACGCTTGGCTTCATATAGAGTTGTGTTTGAGTGTATCATGTGACTTTCTTTTCTTGACCAAATCCGGACAGTACAAATTGTTAGTATTTTTGGTATTAGAAATTCTAAACTTGTCCAATGTAAAATTTTGGTAAAATTTTATTGGATATGGTTAAATTGACCATCACTTGGAAGTGTTTACCTGTGCTAGGGCATTTGGGCTTTTACTGGGATCATCCCGACTCCATGAGCAACTTCTGGAGTAAAAGTAAACTTTTTGTATGTACAGTAGAAGCTTCAATGGAAGATCTGTATGTTCTCTAAGATGAATCCCATCTTCATACATCTTTTAGACATGTACTTTTGGTTATTGGTCATTGTTTTACTGGAAATAAGTAAATAAAATTTTGTGGGTTATTGCAAAATCCAAACCGCCACTTTGTGTAGGTTGGAGGCACCTTTTAATATGTTATATTGGGAATGTGCAATGCATGTATATTAGTTGATGGATATGGCAGATACTAGTTACTTACACATCTGTAATACTAGTACATTTTGCTGTCGCATACGATTTTTGTATTGACATGTAGTGGCCCGGATGTGGGAACACAAAAACTGAATGATATGTAGCCTTGGTGGAATGTCCACATAATGAACAGCTGAACGGGTTTAACATTTTTCCTTTTCATATCATGAGTTATATGACTGAGCAAATTCAGTTTTGTGACTAATAGCTGAACTGAAAGTTTGCATCACCCAACTGTGATATGTGAGCCTGTTGGGTGATGCTGTAGAAAATTTTCTTTGGTAACGTTGTGCCACAGTTTTATGCAACATTATCTTGGTTTTTATATTTGGACAGGTACTGGGAATAGGTTATAAGGTAACTGTTATGGATATTTAAAAAATGTTTAAAATATAATATTTTTTTTTTTTTTGTCTTTCCCCAGAATTGTTCAGAAAATATTTTAGTTGATGGACCCAAAACAGACCAAATGGAAACGGGGCCCATTGACAATGGAAGGGTGACTCAAGCATGTAACCAAGTCCTGCTGAATAAGGGATGTGAAGATTTAGGAAACAGGCTATTAATGGAAGCAGATAGTTGGTTACGCAATACTCCTATTCCACAGGATTCTGGTGAAAAAATCAATTGGGAAAATCCACACATCCGCAATC
Organism: Engystomops pustulosus; assembly: GCF_040894005.1. Taxonomy (NCBI): domain Eukaryota; kingdom Metazoa; phylum Chordata; class Amphibia; order Anura; family Leptodactylidae; genus Engystomops; species Engystomops pustulosus. Next base: position 183,265,279 of record NC_092414.1, read on the forward strand.
ATCATCATCATCATCATCAACATCATCATGCTGCTGCTAACAACTCCAATATAGAAGATGCCAAAAACCTAGTAGCATTCTCTGCTGTAGCCGAGGCCATGTCCTATGGGTTACCAGCATCAGGGACTCCATCTACGGTTTCAATGCAGTTGTATGAAAAGTTCAATTATGAGACAAAGAGAGAAAGCTCTAGCGTTCCAGAAAAGAAACTTCCACCTTGCCCAGAAGATCTTAACACTCTAAAAACTGCTCTACAACTTGCCAAAAATGGCATGAAACCTCCTAATTGTAACTGTGATGGACCCGAATGTCCTGATTACTTGGAATGGCTTGAGAACAAAATTAAATCTGCTGTTAAGGGTCGCCAAGATGGCTCCAGCAACAATCTTAGTCAGGTCAGTAGGGAGTTGGTGCAAAAGAACTACTCTAAAGAACAGATTGCAAAATGTCCATCAGACTCCCTTCCCTTTTCTCAGAATACATGGAGCATTGCAAAAGAGAAAAATATAAGTCTGCAAACTGCAATTGCCATTGAAGCGCTTACTCAATTATCTTCTGCACTTCCACAAACAAACAAGGATTGCCCCAACGGCCCATCGCAGGCACCTTTATCTTCCCATGAACGCTTAACCCATTTTCCATCTGCAAAAAGTGACCAGGGTCAGTTATTACCAATGTCATGCAATCAGCAATCCCAGAACTACACTGGTAATAATGCACTTCCAATGTCTCAACCTTCCAGACAAACATCTTGGAATCAAAACAAACCCCCTAGTTATCAAGAAGGACAATACATTCCAGAAAAACTATCTCACGCGACTCCTATGCTGTACAATGAGGTATCCACTCCACAAAAGTCAGAATTTCTGCAGCAATGGGTTCAAGGAACAGATCAACAAAAAACGCCATCGGATCCCATGACTGGGTTGAAGCAGTTACTTGGGAGTGCAGATGATTATATTAAGCCTATATTCAAGGGACCCGAGTCTATAACCCCCAAAGTAAAAAAGGCAAAATCAAATTCTGTAAAAAAAGAAACGCCAACTTCTGAATATTACAAAATGTCCCCAGATCAGCAGTTATCTCATCTATTCCCAGATTCCGATTTTCATAGGAATACACAAGCTGCTTTACAGCAACATCTTCACCATAAACGCAACCTCTTCATAGATTCCAATGCTGCACAGGAGGGTTCACAGGAACATCCAAACTGGTGGGTGCCAAACTCACAAAAGGTCCCAAAGACCATAGATAAACCAGTAAAGGAGAGGAAAAAGAGAGGGCAATCTCCATCACAAAAACAAACTGAGCCGAAAATAAAAGTCCCCCGTAAACCAGTACAGATTAAAAAACCCAAACAAAAAGAAGGCCAGGCTCTCTTCTTGCCAGTGAGCCAAATTAAAATAGACGAATTATGCCAATCTCGGCAAGAAGAGAGTCAACTACATGAAAAAGTTGAGCAGTCTCTTCCCAGTGTTAAATCAATGGTGCCTGGGCTACAGATTAGCCTTGATAACCGATTTGCGTTAAACACTCAGGAAATGCGCACTGTAAATCAGTCTGTTAATGGGCAGGGCAATAGCGGGTCACTCGGTATTCCTCAAACCAATAGTTTTGGTCCAAAAAATACAAATCTCATGCCTCCTGTAGAAGACTCCAGCTCTAGCTCTGGACAGAGTGACTCGGTCAGTAACCAAACCAACGTAGGTCAGTCTTCTGTACAAAATGATTTAATCGATGACAAATTTGAAGATTTGATAAGGCAATTTGAAGCAGAATTTGGTGATGACTTCCCACTTCCTGTGGTGTCTACTCAAAATGGAGCAAGTCCTGCAAAACCAGCAACATCCTTAGAGCCACAGGCCAAACTCCCTTTCCCTCCTCAACCCCAGCCGGCTGAAAACTCTACCATGCCCATGGGACAAGAAATGTCTCAGAATTTTGAAAGTTTGTTCTCCTCCAAATCCCCAAAACAGGTCAAAATTGAGTCTTCTGGTGCTATTACAGTGGTATCTACCACGTGCTTCTACTCAGAGGAAAATCAACAAAATGGTACTCCTACAAAAAGCGAACAGCCTTTTAATCCCTCACTTAGTGGGTTTTTGGAATCTCCATTAAATTATTTAACTTCTCCGACCAAGAGTTTATTGGACACTCCAGCTAAAAGTGCTCAAGCTGATTTCCCAACATGCAACTGTGTGGGTAAGTGCAATGTTTTATTTACATGTAAAGGTTAAAATGCAATGTCTACGATGCAAAATAATAACTTTTCTACACATTTGTTGCATTTTGGTAATTTATTTTTCTACAGTAAGCCTCGGCAGTTGTGGCTGTAACCGTTATGACCACAGATGAAGCACCCAGATAGCTAAATGGATAGGGATCTCTGTTACTTTGAGGCATAAGGGCTCCACATTTACATAACTAGGTCAGACTGACACCCTATGGACTAGCCAGCTCGATTTGTACCCCATAACGAACCCTGCTACCCAACAAGGTCCATGGACTAACATATATATATATATATATATATATATATATGTATGTATATATGTATGTGTATATATATATATATATATATATATATATATATATATATATATATATATATATATGTATATGTATATATATAATTAATATCATTACCTACATATATATCTCAAACCTAGGGTCTCAGAAGTTATGTGCCCAAGGTGAATACAACACTGACGTCTACTCTCCCGAACACTATTACATTGACCAGTGTTTCAGTCATTGTAAACCAAACACATTTACATGTTGGTGTATGCATCCTCGATCCATTCTTGTTGTCAGCTGGTACGCTGCAATTCCTATGCATGAGCGGTAGCAGCAGTACTGTGCTGGCAATGAGTAAGCCTAAACCAATGGTGTGCATTAACAGATGGAGCCCTGAGGGGCTCTGGTGATGTCGTTCAGGATCACTAGCATTATTTTTTTTGTGTGTGAAAACTAGGCAACAGGAAACTACTATAAGAATGGATCTTTACCGAGGATATACACACCAACATGTAAGTGTATTTGGTTTACGATGGCTGATTCTGTTGGTAGATTTCCTATTAAGCTTTTTACATACAGCACTTTTGGTGCACAATGGGTAAAAAGTTGACACAACTTAGGGAATTTCATTTAAAATAGTACTTGATAATCCCTGCCAAGACATGGGTCCGATTCCCCTTTTGCACATTTTTGAGGAATATTTGGAATATGACCAGCTGATCTATTGTGAATGGATGCTACATGGAAACTTCTTGAAGCACAAGTTTCCAAATTTAACAAGCTACATTTCCCTGTGAGAAAAATACTTTGAGTTTCGCACACCACAGTGGACTGAAGTTTTTCTATTTTTTATTTATAGAGCAGCATTAATTCCAGGGTACTAGACATTCACATACTTGTTTTCGTCCTTATGGAATGTAAGTATAACAGCCAAAAAGGTTGAAGGAGGAACCTGCACATTAGGGGTAGATGCACAATCTATATAGAGGGGTAGATGCAAATGTATAGTGGCTGCTTTGAGGAGACCAATCCCGCGAATACATTCCCCCCCCCCCTTCCCTTTTTAAAGTGTTTGCATTTTTGACGTGTGTATATACCCCAAGACATTGGTTCAGCTAATCTGTGTTCTATGTATAATCCCTGGTATAGTGAAGGATGCTGGATCCACAAATAGAGGAACGGCACCAATGGTATTTAAAAACAAAAGATATAAAGAGGTGCTGTAAAGGGCCCATGTCTTAAAAAATGCAATTTTTATGCATAATCCATACAATAAGTAGTACAAAAATGGGACAAACAAAAATATAAAAACTATTTAGAAACTGCTGACGCAGAGCACAACAAGCCCCGGTGACCCGTATACCCAGGGTGTATCTCTTCCCCCACACACAATTTGATGCCCAGGTTTTCAATGTAAAGCATATACATTTAGGCTGCTGGATTACCTGTGTGTGTGGGGAGGGGGCTTGAAAGGGGTATGATGGGATGTCGGGAGACAGGAAATCCCTCCACTTATACGGACTTCTCACACTTTGGACATCCTTCCTCCATAAATGGAGATGACAGCTAGAGGAAGTACAGGACTGGGGTTCAATGACGGGAGCAAAATAGGTAAGGGCAGCTCATTGCCTTAAGATGAGGTGGGGGATACCATAGCTCCTCAAGGTGGATCCCTTCGATGAGCATGACCTACCCCATCTTTTTTATATCATAGGAACTTGGATCCCATTAATAAATAAGGCTGAATTCACGTGTATGCCACCTTTAGGAGACCCTCTAATCAGCATGTTCTCCCCTAATGTGTGTGAACCTTACAATGTAAAAGCAATTCAGCAATTCTAATACAAATACAATGGGCCCCCACAAAACATGGAAAACACTGCCCATTCCTTTGCTCTATTTAAGGAACTGTAGCTCTTAATATTCCCTCTCTACTCGCAACAGAGGAAATCCCCACCCAGACCCTCTAAGCAATACTAAACAACAATACCGCATTATACGGATATTCTGGAATGTCGGTCACGGCCACAAGTGTGTGAGAAAACCTTCAGCTGTAGCGGTATGGTCACTTAATAAATAGATGGTTATGGCGTGAAGCGAGAGGTAAGATCAAATAAATTACAGATTTCACAAACGGTTAACATTCTACATTCCTGAAGTTCAAGATAAACAATCGACTTGTCCCTCTGTATAACGGTAGTCAGGAAACTATCCACGGGTTAATTCCCGCTACTCTTGCGTATCAGTAAAGGCGTCCTGGTTGCTTAGGAACAGCCACCGCCTCTTTACCACATGTATTTGTCAACTGTGCTCCAAGGGTGAACAGCTGGGCGGCGACGGCATACCACAAGCCAACCGGAATACTCTTCCCTTTTGCGCTAGAGACGCATTATAATAAGACATCAAGGTCACTTTAGGATTATTATCCGATGTTCCTCAAGATTTTGTTGGCCAGTTTATGGCGCTGCCCTCCGTTCATGATGATCTCTTCATGATGTTCCCGGGTTTTGGTGCAGAAGACCACCACGTGTACTGATTAAAATTTAACCATGGATTTTGGCCGACTGGCAGTAGCTGTTGTGCAGATTACTAAAAGTTTCAGTTCTCTTCTTTGGCCATGTTTTCAGACTACAACGCTAGGAATCTAAACAATGTCAAGAATGCATTCATGTGCAATGTCTTGCTAACTTCCATGCAACATTTTTTGTCTTAAAACGGGCATTTTCATATCCTATCCATCAGGAATCCTAGGAACCAGAAGGCTTTAGCTGTACTTGTTGGGGTATTTCAATGATATTTGTACAGAAATTCTTCAACAAAGTACTTTAAAGTAATATAGCTTATGCTGCATGCACGCAGACATAATTTTGGTCCATCTGCTATCCGTTGATTTTACAGATTTTCCTATTTGGATCTATGAGTAAGCTGTCTGTCCGTGTCACAACATTCAGGTCAGGTCTGTGTAGTCTGTTTTCTTATATCTATGTGTGCGTGGACTTCGTATGCCAATGACAAGGGTCAGGAAGTAAGAGTTCTCCTTACAGAGACTTTGCTAATTAAGGTTGACTAACAAACGTGTGGAGCATCAATGGCTGTAAGTCCTCCCACACCTTTAAGGCAAGCTTAATTGGAAAACTCTTACTTCCTGGCTCTAGTCGCCTGTTACCCCGTCAAACCAGTTTCCTACACTGTACTGAAGAAACCTAACCAGGTCCAAACAGTGCTGTCTACAGTTGGGAGTCTGTTCCTTCTGGAATAGATGTACTAGTCTGGTTTTAATCCCACATGATGCCTTGTAAGTCATACTTGGTGTTAAAGGGGCTGTCTATCATGGTAGTAAAATAGGCATTGTTTTCCTTTTCCCGCCCTGGAAAACATAATTGCATATATGCCAATGACACATGGGCCTTGGAATAGTTTTTTGAGGCCAAGGAAATCCTACAGTGTAGCCTAGATCTGTTCCATGCTTCCCATGTCTCTTTACTAGAAGGAGACTTGCATGATAAAGGACATAGAAAGCAACAGTGATTGAAAGGTGGAAGCCATAAAGTCCTTCCTGATGGCTGATAAAGGCACAGTGTTGCCACCTCGAAACTAACATTATTGATGTTAGTTTAAAACCACTTTTTCAAAAGGTTTAAATCTCAAAAACTAGTCTGTGTAACCAATACGTAACTGGTAGTTCTCTCTACACTTCACATAAATATGTAAAGAAGCTGAGTTTCCATTGGGCTCCAAGGATTCTTGGCCATGTTTACATTTATTATAGATTCTAGCTAGAATCCTTGATGGCACCCAAAGGACCACAGTGTAAGTCACTTTGCTCTTCTGTTCCTTAATGGTTTGGTATTGTGGTTTGTATTGTGTCTGCAGCATGCAACCATGATGCAGATGTGAACAAAGCCAAAGGTGAACCAAGTACTATAGATAGACTAAAGAGCTTAAAGGACATCTACCACCAGGATGAAGGTCTGGCTGCAAATAAACCTGAAGGGCTCCAGCCTCCATAGGTGTTTATGGAGCCTGAAGCCCCTCGGTTCACTTGCATACAGTCTTTCATACAGGTGGTAGATGTCCTTTAAGTCAAAACGAAAATCTAAATCTCTCAGCTACTCTTACTCAGTTTGTTCCAATTATACAGGTGTATTAAGGTAAAAAAAAATGCAGACCATATTGGTGCTGCATTTACCAGACTGAGCATTGGCCTGAGACATGAATTCCTAAGTTTTGAGAGTGCCAAGTCCCACTATCTTGTGCTTTACAACTGAATTTATGCCCATGTGAATTAAGGCCAATAAAGCCACTTCTTTACACCTGACAAACAGTATAAGGAGTAGAGCACTAATTTTATATCTTTGACTCTGTGACTTTGTGGCGTATACGGGAGTATGCTGTATTAGTGGCTCCTCCATATTTTGTATGTTACATTTTCCATCTTTCCTGGATATTTTATTATTTATTTCTGTATACTTCTTTACACCTGCCAATGACTTGCCGTATATATGCTCAAGTATAAGCCAAAGCACCTAATTTTACCACAAAATATTGGAAAAACGTATTGATTTGAGTAGAAGACTAGGGTAGGAAATGCCTTGGTCACAGCCTCCCCCCAGTAATGAAATGCCCTGGTTTGTTTCTCTATTACTTGTTTCCTTAAAATAGTCCAGTAGTCCATCCATCTGGTTTTCTTGAAGGGAAATTTTCAAAGCTATTTTTTTTTAAACAGAAACAAAGGTCTGGTTTTGTTTTAATTAAAATCTCTATGCCAAAAACAAGAACTTTCTGACCTTGGTCAATGGCCTCTCACCCAGCTGAACCAGTTCCCTAGGTTGTACTGGGGAGAGCCAACCAGGTACAGTTGGGAGTCTGTTCCTTCTAGAATAGATATGCAGGATTGGTTTAATCCCACATCATGTTTTTAGACTTCTTGTAGGTCATACTTGGTGTTAAGGGGGCTGCCTTACAAGGTAGCAATTACACCTTGAAAAACGTATTTGCATTCTTCCCAAAAACAAGAACCCTACTGGTGATTATGTGGTGCCTCCATAGTAGCTGGATGCAAATGATAGAAATACGGAAGATGTTGCTTCTGGAAGAGTTAAGAATTTTATTATCGGTCAAGGGCCATGCCATCAGTCAACAACTGATAAGGATTTGTCAGCTGCACTAAACTAGGGTGAACATACCAGCACACACACACAGTAGGTGGCAAGCAAGCCATGGTCCAGTGGTTCCACACTAAATCTTACAAGACTGCCTTCTGTTGTAGTAGTATGATGAGAGGTCAGGTCAGTTTGTGGTGGCCTCCAGATAGCATTTTGAAGGTTCTGTTACTGTTTTGCATGGTGAAGTAGGTGGAAGACTCGGATATTTTAAGCGATTAAATAAGCCTCAATATTTGATAGGAAGGGGTTGGATGCCCAACATCTCTACCAGTCAGATGCATGTTCCAGTCTCTTCACTGCTCCCCAAGCACAGCGTCATATATAATATATTGCTGGCGCTTGGTATTGTAGATTATGCCTTTTTATCTTTTAATAGAACCGAACGACAACTGGTCATGTGACAAATAGACATTATGGCAAAGGCCTGGAAACCAACGATCACCGGTGTACAGTGGCTTTATGCAGCTGAATGTTGGATCGCCACTGACCGTAGTGGACTATATGCCTGTTCCAGGCTGTAGCCTGGGGCTTATGGCAACCCAAATCACCCACCAACTTTCATACTGCCCTAGAGAATGAACCTCAAGCCCATAAATCCTCAGCACCCAACATGCATGTATACAATAACCCTTCGAGTGCCTTTAGACGGTCCTTAAACTGCATAACTTAGTGGACAGAAGGCACCTCCCCTCCTTCAAGAAGAAGCTTGGGTCTGGTGGGCAGTGAATGAAAAATTATGAGGTGCCCACAGTTTTAAAGCCCAGGGCCATGGTTTGCTGCTCAGATATTGGTCATTTATACTAAGCATAAGCCATCAATAATGCAATCCTATTTACGGTTTTGATTTTCACATGCCAAATATAGATGTTAGGCCTCAGGCACACAAACTACGGCCTGGGTGTAGCCTACAGCTGGGTGCAGGAGAAAGAAAGGGTTAGCACTCCTTTCCCATCTCTTTCCATTAAAAGCTGAGCGGTGCGTTCAGACCATGTGTGCTAACCGCACTGTGACTGGATACATAGCCATCACTGGCCCCCATCCATTCATGTGCATGAGGCCTAAGTCGTGCCCATCTATAGGAGCACTGATGTTTTGCTTGGTCAGGCACCATGCACAGGTTTCCATTCTGTGAATAACTTTAGACATCTGTTGATTTATTTTGACAAATCCACGAAACCCGTAAAGAATAAACTCAAATGTGTGATGATGCGTCATATTAGTACAGAAATTAGTATATTCAGTACAATGGAGAATATGATCACTTTTCCCCAGTGTAATATGGTGCAAACGTCATCAAACATGCCCACACGTTACGTTATTTATGTATCCCCCTCACTAGTTTCTAAATGTAAAGATGAAATGTTCCTACAATGCAGGTGACACTTCAGTTCTTTTCAGGAATATTTTAAAAGAAATCTACCGCCAAAATCAATTATGATAAATCAGGGACAATTACTCACAGATCCAGGCAACGTATTTGTTATCCATGGCCTCTTTCCTTCTAAAATCAACTTTTAGAAGTATGCTAATGAGCCAGAGCAGCTATGTGGCGGTTACCAGATGCTCTCCCTGTTGTACATGAAAAGTTTGTTACACTGTGCAGTTGCATTATTACACCCCCCTCCCCCCCCCCATTCCACTGTAGGCTCACTCCTGCCAAGATCACTGTAAGATGAGGGAGTAGGGTAGTGCAGAGGGAGCAGGGGTGATGGTGAGACCCGCTCCTGCACAGTGAAGCAGTCTGTGTTGTTACAGCACCACACCCCAGAGCCCCTCTGGCTCCTTAGTATAATTTTAAAAGTTGATTTTAGACGGAAGGAGGGCATGGATAACAAAATATGATAACCTACAGTTACGGGGCTTAGATCAATGAGTAAGTGTCCCTAGTTTGTCATGCTGGATTTTGATGATAAACTACAGATATTAAGACTTACCTTGCAGCTATAAAGATGTGTGTCATATAACTTCAGTGCCTACAAGGTCAGTGGAAACCAGACCTCTGGAAGCCTTTCTTCTGGTTATTACCTGTGAAGCAATGGAGTGTAACAAATAGTAAAAAATCAGCAGGAAGAGGCTGGAAGACAGAACATAGAGCAGCTAGAGAGGTTGAAAACAGGAGGATGTTGTTGTTGCTGCTCTTCCCCTCCCCCTTCTGTTAGTACCGACTACAGAGCAGTCTGTATCATGTTTCTGCTTGGTCTGAGTTGGGTTGGGATTCAATCACTGCTTCATCCTCTGCACACCCCTTTAGTGAGTGGCTATCTCCCCACACGTAGCCTATGTGATCTGCCCTCTCCACACAATCTCTTTTTCCCTTCAAGCTGCCATCTGTAACACCTAGAAAGCAGGGCACACCATGTGACAAGAACATACAGCAGGACAGACTATAAAGCAGAGAAATATTCAACAATATTTTGATATAATTAGAATGCAATAAAATTGCATATGTAGATGCAATGTTCTACTTAAGAACACCCGACTTACAGACGACCCGTAGTTACAAACGGACCTCTGGATGTTGGTAATTTACTGCATGTTAGTTCAAGGCTACAATGATCAGCTATAACAGGTATCACAGGTGTCTGCAATGCAACTTTTTAGTGTTAATCCTAGTTCTTACGACAATCCAAAAGTTTTAAAAACCAATTGTCACAGAGACCAAAAAAAGTTTGGCTGGGGTTATAATTATAAAATATACAGTTCCAACTTTCATACAAATTTAACTTAAGAACAGACCTACAGAACCAATCCTGTACGTAACCCGGGGACTGCCTGTATTTATAACTTTTAAAGTTATGGGGAACCGGACCCTTTGGTTTTAGACTCCTAAAATGTCAGAATATCTTCATGTAGCAGGGGTTCAGGCTCTGAAGCCTTTTACCTTGTATCAGTTATGGTATTTACAATATTTCAGAAGGAACACCCCCCCACCCCCACCTTCACCACCAATTTTCCTACCACTTCTAATGCACTGCACCGGCTCCTGTATCATTTATGCATTTATCTGATGTCACTGGGCGCACCCAATCACTGTCCCCAGTCATGACCTCCTCACTTACGTGGCTGACCTCAGTGGTGACATGTCATATGTTCAAAAGAAAATAAAAAATTATAAAAAATACTATTGGAGACTGGAGCAAGGGAACTCTGTGACTGGAGATTGGCCTCCTCTACTATTCTCCCTCCATATATTTTAACCTTGAACTTGAGCCTATGTTGCTATAAACGTCTGTATGAAGGGTGTGACCGTGCGTGTAAAACCATCCGTGACCAGATTTCTTCCCAGGAATGCTGCAGCACAGACATCTGCTCTATGTGAGACATTCTTCCAGCAGCCGAGGGGGGCCCATACGTAATATATCTGCATTGCCGCTTTCTCCTCTACAGTACCGTCTATCATTGTTATTAGCCCTGTCAAGGGAAAACACAAAATACCTTTTAGCTGCTATGATGTGGGGGGATGGTCGGAGAACTATATATAGCTCTTACGCCTCATGTCACATACATGCTTTTTGTAAAATAAAGTTTATTTTTGCCCATGCATAATCATGTCTTGTGATTTAGTTGTGCAGATATACACAGTAGCATAAAATGAGCTCAACAACAACAAGATGGCTTTGAAGACAATATTCCTACCACATAAAATATATAAGATTTATTAATATCTCATTCGAATGATCCCACGTCTGATGACATGCATAGGTATATACATTGGGCACATGGAGGAGCTCTGTTAGAAATGCACACAATATTTTCTTAATTATACAGAAAACACAACAGTGCAGAGCTTGTAGTCCCAATGTGGGACCTATTTACAAAGAGCGGAATAAAGAAGATAAGTTTTTTCCCTCTTTGGATCATACGTGGAAACATTCCTTGCCCAGAGAGTTGAGTGGACCTGATTTTCGGGTTTAGTGATTAGATTCGGTCAGCTGACCCGGACATATTGCTGGATTGGCGGCCAAACAGCCAATCGGACACATTGACACCCACAATCATTGTCATGACAAGTTGCTGGGGATGTCAATTTGCCGGAGTGGCTATTTGGCCGCCAATCTAGCAATATGTCTGGGTCTGGAGTCCAAACCAGAACTCAAACAACGGGTCTTCTCATTTGTACTGGGGAGTGCAAGGAATCTGCAGAATATCTGCTTTGTGGGAGCAGATCCTAATATGAATAAAACAAAACCTAGGTCTTTTTCTTTTTACATCAGGTTTGTGTTCCAGGATTCCCAGTAACTCTCATACAGTGTTCACACATTCAGGTTTTTTGAGGAAGTTTTTGAAGCCAAAAGCAGGTGTAGATCATAATAGCTGAGAAAGTATCATTTAGAAAAGCGGCTCCTCTTTTTTTTCACTCCACTCTTGGTTTGGACATCAATAACTGCATCAGCTTTAGGCTTAAAACCCATGAGCCCGTCTTACGCGACTAACTTGCATCAGACTTGCATCTCGTGCTTACCAGAACGTCCAGCCCAAACGCTCACATACCGGAACTGAACTGAAATGCAGAGTTCAGTTCCGGTCTGTGAGCGTTTGGGCCGGACGTTCCTATAAGTACGTGATTCAAGCATGTGGCTCCATGTAGCTCACTTTGTAGGCTTGTGGAATTTCCTGGACCAAACCTTGAATCGGTGAACTGAACAGACATGTTGGGGCAGATTTACTTACCCGGTCCATTCGCGATCCAGCGGCTCGTTCTCTGCGCTGGATTCGGGTCCGGCCAGGATTCATTAAGGTAGTTCCTCCGCCGTCCACCAGGTGGTGCTGCTGCGCTAAAGAGCATCGGAACGCACTGGAATACACCGAGCCGGGCTGAGTGAAGGTAAGTGCAATTTTCGCGACACATTTTTTTTTTAAAATGCAGCAGTTTTTCCGAATCCGCCGGGTTTTCGTTTGGCCACGCCCCCCGATTTGTCGTGTGTATGCCTGCGCCGATGCGCCACAATCCGATCGCGTGCGGCAAAATCCTGGGGCAATTCAGGGGAAATCGGCGCAAATCGGAAATATTTGGGTAACATATCGGGAAAACGCAAATCAGGCCCTTAGTAAATGACCCCCGTTGAGTTCAGTTCAGTGAATTGAGGTGCGGAAAATCCTGAAGTGGAATAACTGAGTTCGAGGGAATGAATTCCCTCAGTGGGGCACATTTACTAAGGGCCGTGCAGCAGTTTTCTGTCGGACTTTGCATGTTAATTTAGGTGCAAACTGCTTGCACAGGTGTTAAAGAAGTGTCTGCACCACATTTGTTTTGTGTCACGGCTGCACTATGCTTCATGCGACACAAATTTCTGCACTGAAGGGGGTGTTCCTGTGCTCAGTCGGACCGCATGCAAGATTTAACATTCAAAGTCCAACAGAATTTTGTCGCACGCCCCATGATAAAGCCGCAGCAAAAAAAAAAGCTGGTGCACTCTGTCGGAGCCAGATTCATGAAGAACGGGTGACAGAAATCCTGAATGTGGCGCCCCCTGCACACTACACAGGCAACTGCACATAGTACACACTGCACTATTCTTAGTAAGTGTACCCGGGCAGTCCCCGACTTAACCCCTTCCCGACGCGCGCCGTACTAGTACGGCGCGCGCCGGGTCCCGGCATATTGCAGCAAAGGCTCACCGGTAACACCCGCGATCGGTGCTAGCACCGATCGCGGGTGTTCTCACCACGATCGCCGCCGGCAATGCTGCCGGCGGCTTCAAAGAGATGGCGCCGCATGGGCGCCGCCATCTTGTTGTGGATCGCTGCTCCCCGATGATGTCACGGGGAGCGGCGATCCATCGCCATGGTAACCTCGGGTGTTCCGAATACCCGAGGCTACTTCGTTTTAACCCATGCATTACAATGTGCTAATTGCACATTGTAATGCATGGGGAGTAAAATCCACATATACTGCCATACTGTAGTATGGAAGTATATGATAGGATCGATCAGACTACCTAGGGTTAGAGTACCCTAGGGAGTCTGAAAAATAGTAAAAGTAAAAATAAAAAAAAGTTTAAAAAAACCTAAAAATTCAAATCGCCCCCCTTTCCCTAGAACTGATATAAAAATAAACAGTAAAAATCATAAACACATTAGGTATCGCCGCGTCCAAAAATGCCCGATATATCAAAATATGATAATGTTTTTTCACTATGTTTAACCCCGTAACGGAAAATAGCGGCCAAAGTCGAAAATGGCATTTTTTTGCCATTTTGAAAAATATAAAAAAATTAATAAAAAGTGATCAAAAGGTCGCACAGTCCCAAAAATTATAGTAATGAAAACGCCATAAAAATTCGCAAAAAATGACACTATCCACAGCTCCGTACACCAAAGTATGAAAAAGTTATTGGTCCCAGAAGATGGCAAAATAAAAAAAAAATATTTGGTACAGGAGGTTTTAATTTTTTTAAATGTATGAAAACATTATAAAACCTATACAAATTTGGTATCCACATGATCGTACCGACCCAAAGAATAAAGTAGACATGTCATTTGGGACGCAGAGTGAAAGCTGTAAAATCCAAGCCCACAAGAAAACGTCACAAATGTGGTTTTTCACCATTTTCACTGCATTTGGAATTTTTTTCCCTCTTCCCAGTACACGCCATAGAATATTAAATACCGTCACTATGAAGTGCAATTTGTTACGCAGAAAATAAGCCATTACACAGCTCTTTATGTGGAAAAATAAAAAAGTTATAGATTTTTGAAGTTGGTGAGTGAAAAATGGAAGTGAAAAAACTAAAAAAGGCCAAGTCGTTAAGGGGTTAAGGACACCCGACTTTTAGATGGAGGTCTCTGCCCACTGTGACTACTGGTGAAGTCTCTGGATGCTTTATATTAGTAACAGGCTGTAATGATCAGCAGTAAGGTGTCTGTAATGAAGCTTTATTGATGATCCTTGGTCCAAGTACAGCATTTAGAAAATCCAATTTTCGCAGGGACAACTGGAGCTACAATTATAAAATATACCTGTTCTGACTTGCATATAAATTTAATTTAAGAACAAAGCTAAAGAAGCAATCTTGTACGTAATCCGGGTACTGCCTGTAGTTCCTATGTGTAGTACTTTTTAGGAAGTCCAAATCAGTTCAGCATTTTAGCCTTGCAGTGCTAGAGTCCTGGGGTCAACATCTGCAAAGAGTTTATATGTTTTCTCTGTGTTTGCGTGGGTTTCCTCCGGGTCCTCTGGTTTCCTCCCACACTCCAGGTTGTTTAGAGTGTGAGCCCCATTGGGGACAAGGACTGATTTGGCAACCTCTGTGCAGCGCTGCGTAATCTGTGTGCAATATATAAATAAAATAATTATTATTATTCATACAGATCATAGTGAATGGTATTGACATAGTAAACGGACATCAGATCATGTAAGCAATCTCCGACATCTCAGCTATGCCACCACCGCCACCTTTGCTAAGCCATCAAAGCATAAAGTAATATGATCTAGGATGTGCACCTCAGCGCTCCATAGAGATCCAGCGCCTACAGAGAATTATAGGATTATTACAAGGACAGCATGCTCAGTAAACCCGGGATCAATAACTCATTAAGAAAGTTCAGCAGATTCCACAGAAACCAATCAATTTTGCATGGGAACACTCATGACCTTGGGAACAACTAACATATTGGGGCGGTAGCTAAAAATTTATGGGATTTCAAGTATTAAGAGGACAGAAGTGATCTTATAATGTACATTTAAAGAGGTAGTTTATCCCCTGATATTTATGATTACCTATAGTATACAAGACCTTCTGCTTTACTCTTATTACTATCCGCTCTGCTCACAACCATCTCCAGGACTTCTCCTGTGCTTCCCCCTTACTGCGGATCTCTCTATAAAACATGTTAGATTGTACCTACCTTCCAAACCTTAAAAAGTAACCTGAAAACATACAATACAAAATAACCCACCTCCCATACAGACTGCGAGCGTACAGACTGCAACCATTTTTGTGGCTGTGATCTGACTGCACAAATTGCCTCAAAATTTCTCACTGCACCACGGGCGGCCATGGCACAGAAGGTCCCATTCCTTCCTGCTTAGGTGGCGCGACTTAGCTTCCAGTGGAGAGGAGAGGGGTGAGTAGTGCCCCCACCTAGTAGTGTATTATAATATAGGCGCTTTGTGCAGCCACCCAGGGCCCATGACCTCCTGAAACAATTGGCAAGTTTGATACTGTCCTCTAGACATAATACTCTAGCCATGAAATCCTCAAGCTCTCAACACATTGGGGCACATTTACACATTTCCATCGGGTTCCCCGAATATTCCAATTTGCCCTGAATTGCACAGGGATTTTTGGTGCATGCGATCCGATTTTGCCGCATCAGCGCCGGCTTTCATGCGACACAAATCAGGGGGTGTGGCCGTCGGAAAACCTGACTGATTCGGACAAACCACGGAATTTAAAATTCAAATTGTGTCGCAAGACACGCACTCACATACACCGGGAAGAAGATGGTGAACTCCAGCGGACCTGTGGGAAACGACACATGCAGGAAATTGGAAGCACGATCTTAGTGAAACGCGACAGCTCCGAATCCTCGTAGGACAACGCACCTCGGGGATTGCGACGGGAAGGGTAAGTAAATGTGCTCCATTATACATTCAAGGGTCATTCCAAGGTCCACCAAAGCACCTTAAACTGCAGAACTAAAAGTGGCCGGAAAGGTCCGCCCTCCTTTCACAAGTACATTTTGTAAGTACATTTGTAATGGCTCACATTTTCCAGTCCATGGCCGTCTTAATCCGTACCGCACCCCAGCCCTTCTCCACTCGGCCGAAAACGTTTGTGTGCATGTAGTCTAAGACTAAGGTGATGCATGAATCTCTATGTGTTTCGTTTCCTCTAGCTACTCCTATGAATGGAATAACTGTAGCTGAAGATGAGTTGCAATGTCAAACACAAATGATATGTGGTTCTTCTGGGGTTCCAATTCTACTTTCTTATCCTGGAAGGACACATGGTTTGGGTGGGCTGCAGAATTTATGTGATTGATTACTCTGCAGTGGACCCAAAAGTGGGCATAAACCTACCAAAAAGACCTGGTTTTATAGCCTACAGTGCCCATCGTTTCGGTCCAGTACCCATTGTGAGGCCACCATTACCGCTGTTTGTGCTATTACACTAAGCTGACCATCTTTTCTGTCTATACATTATCTGCCATGAGAACTGGGGTACTGTTAAGACAGCATTAGTGAGGTGCAGCAAAGGAAACCATCTTCTGTGCCAGGCTCAAAGTGGAGGTGCTAGCACCTGGGGCAGAAGAGGAATATGTGGGCACTGTGGATAATATTGGTCCGCTTTTGTAATGGTTTAATGTTTTCTGGTGTTAGTGCAAATGCATTAAACTTGTGGTGCATCTACCGATGTTGCTAGTCTTGGAGGACTCCATTGTGATCATCCTACTGTTTCTTTCCAGAACAAATTAATGAGAAGGACGAAGGACCATATTACACTCACCTTGGATCCGGACCAACTGTACCATCAATTAGAGAATTAATGGAGGAAAGGTAACCCAATGTGACCTACAGGTCATTACTATTGACTTCTAAGTACTTGTTCTACCAATGCTTTTATGGGTTTCCACCCTAGTTTGCTCAAGTAAATTGGACAAGACCTCCTATTATTATTACGTTTTGTTATAATTATTATTATTATTTGTTTATGTATTCCTTCTTATTTTGCAGGTATGGAGAGAAAGGGAAAGCCATCCGCATTGAAAAAGTCATATATACAGGAAAAGAAGGGAAGAGCTCCAGGGGTTGTCCCATAGCAAAATGGGTAGGTGTTGGGGGGAAAAAAGACCTTCATGTTTGTGCTAAACCTCCAAATTCTTTACTTCAAGTTTTAATATATTTTGGACAAGTTCTAGTCAGTTCTTTGGATAATTGAGGAGTTTTACAATAAGGCATGCAGATGATTTCGTATTGAAAAAATTTGCACCAGATATTGAGTTTTTTCCAATAATGGAATTAGGTCTAGTGAATCAATGAAAACTAAAGATCAATATTCATGTATGGATTGAAGCAACCAATACATGGACTGAAGCAACCGATAGGATCAGTCAACCATAATTAGTATAAGGGGGCCCCAGGGCAGTGGTCAGGGAGGATCAGGATCAGGTAGTTGGATATTTCATCTGCCCCATCTTCAAGATGCGTAAAGGTGTCTAACGATGGTATGTACGAAAATGATTCAGTCAATTCTGTAAATTTTATGGCCAGCGATAGCTAGACTATGGACATAGCTTGACATTCTTGTTTTACCTAAAGACTACTTTCCACACCTTCGCCAAGGGGGGAAGCCATAGAACGTGCAAAGGTCGTAGTTTTGCATGTAGTGGGACCTCAGTGATATTGATAGCATATTGTAGTGTGGATCCTTTGTGGTTCATCTGGCCCTACCCCTGAATCATATCGGAGACCGAGATTTGTCTGGGCCCTAAGATGTAGGTAAATAGCAGTGCCACCTTAGACAAGTAGTCCTCAAGGCTTGCTGATGCCCCCTCTACCCCCTCTTGGTTTTTAGCTATAGTTTTATATAGGTAGATAAACCTTTCCACTTCCCTTTGCGATTACTCTACTTGTATTGATGTCTAAGCAAAGAGTCTAGTCAGCAGTTGTTGTGCGTCTGAGATATATTTATATGTCTATATCTGAGATCTTCCTCCCCTGAGTACCTCATGACATTGAGCGCCACCTTCATCCTCGCAGCTTTCTGATAGAGGATGCTGTTTCTCATTTGCAGGAAGCAGACAATCCTATGTAGGATAGAGTTGAACTGAGGACGTGCCTGTTTATAAAAATATTTATAGAACATAGCTCGGGGTGGGCAGACTCCGCACATATATTAGTCGTGCGTTACCCTTCTGGATGTTGCACATGCGCTTCCTTTCCGTATATTATATGCATATAGTGTGCCTGTAATAATTTCTATATATTTTTTCATTATGATAAGATCATTTAAATTAATAATATTTTATGTGCAAGTGTGGGAGTGGCTACATATTTGACTCATAGACCCCCCTCTTGAGCAAAACATTTCAAGATTAGACACCCCTTCTACCACAATATCTATCCAACCATTCCATTGGTTAGCTACTTAACCAAATAAATCTAAAAATGAACCATTCCTGTATTTTTTGTGCCTTTTAGGTCATCCGCCGGCAGAGTGAGGAAGAGAAGCTGCTGTGTCTGGTCCGCCACCGAGCTGGCCACCACTGCGAGAACGCTGTCATCATCATACTAATCATGGCTTGGGAGGGAATTCCTCGATCCTTGGGTGATAAGTTGTATGACACTATCTCAGAAACCATAACCAAATTCGGAAACCCAACATCTAGAAGATGTGGCTTGAACGATGAGTAAGTTCTTCAGGAGATGGTAATCTATTGATTGTATATTAAGATCATTGCGTAGTGAAGGGTAATGACCCTTACATTGTACGGCACCACCTAGTGTTTGAGGTGTATATAGTAGCAATGTTACAGGAAACCTACCACCACGGATCTACCTATTAACTCTGATGTAGAGTTGTATAGCCCTTTTTAGGGCTAATTCATTGGTGGCCCATAACTTTTGTAATTTGAATTCACGCCCCAGTAGCCTCTTGTGTTCCACCTACCCTGACATCTTCAGCACTCGTCTGAGAAGCTGGTTTCTGCGCACGCGTAAAACGCAGTCCACCAGCTGTGTGGTCTCGGCTCTAAAGCCAGAGCTATTGCGCATACACAGAACCCGGCTTCTCAGACAAGTGCGCAGAAAATTTCCTTTACATTTCTGTTCTATTCCTGATGTAAGCTATTTAGGCTAGAAGTGAGCAACATTTATTTATCCAAGGAACACATTGTCCATAACCAGCACCATATATGCACCAACAATTACAGCACAGCACAAAATGCCAACCCAGAAATTATAAATATCACAGTAGAGCCAGAAATAACACCTCCACTACCAAATACTACATTCAGAGCTGATAATAATAGTGCAGACCCCAGAGCACATAATAATAGTACTGGAGACCCCCAGAGCATAAAACTACTAATATTGGAGACACCCAGAGCAGACAAATACTGGAGACCCCCAAGGCAAATACGCCAAGAGCAGACGTACAATACTGGAGACCCCCAGAGCAGACAAATAATACTGGAAACCCTATAGAAGACATAACGAAAGACCCCAGAACATAAAACTAATAATACTGGAGACCCCATAGAAGACAATACTAGAGACCGCTAGAGCATAAAACTAATAATCCTGGAGACCCCAAAGCAGACAAACAAAGAAATAAATCCTTGGCTCTGTTTCTCCTCCCTACGCAAGACTGCAGCTTCTTCTCTTCTCCATGTGCCACTCTGTGTGCCGCGCTGGTTGTATGCGGCAGTATTAGGACCTGGAGCAGAACTGTGTCCAGGACAGTACAGCTGACAAGTACTTACCATTTCTAGATCCTCTCCTGCTCCTGGGGCCGCTCTGCTCTGGGTCCTGACCTCAATGCATACAACCGGTGTCAGGAGTCAGGGCAAAGAGTGGAGCGCGTGCGAGGGCCCGGGAGCAGCGAGAGCTTGTCTGCTGCACCCACTGCTACCCGGCCTCCTGCTTCCATCGGTTATGCTACATCAGTTATGGAAGTGCTCGTTGACTGTCATGAGGGTGTGGACTGCAACTCATGGTTTGACGGGCTTCATGTGGTCTGTTGGTGCAGCTTGTGCACCCCTGATTCCCTTTTTCAGGCGAATGTGGCTGGATTTTATGTAAATGCTCAGCAGTGAAGCTTCTTTGCTATAGATTAGAGGAATAAGGCATTGGGAAGGAATGTCCACATATCTCAACACTGCTTGAGCGACCAAGAAAACAGGACTTTAGAGTCAGTGACTATTTTGGTGGAGCTACAGTCGGAGGTTTGGCTTACCAACTACACAGCATGAAGAGGAAGCATAAAATTCAAATTGCTTATTTTTTATGCTCATAACACAGCATTGACATCATGACTTTGGATATGAAAATATTAACCGGATAACCCTTTTATGATGTCTTTTCAGTCGCACTTGTGCATGCCAAGGCAAGGATCCCAACACCTGCGGTGCTTCTTTCTCTTTTGGGTGTTCATGGAGCATGTACTTTAATGGCTGCAAGTATGCTCGAAGCAAAACTCCAAGGAAATTTCGACTTGTGGGTGATAATCCCAAAGAGGTAGGTAGTCCATGTGTATAG
Source organism: Engystomops pustulosus (assembly GCF_040894005.1). NCBI lineage: Eukaryota > Metazoa > Chordata > Amphibia > Anura > Leptodactylidae > Engystomops > Engystomops pustulosus. The sequence continues at coordinate 183,286,165 of NC_092414.1, forward strand.
CCATATTTTTGTACCTCTAGGGAGCAGTTTCTATCAATAATGGAAACATTATGGACAGCATTATAGATGATTTGCTTCATAAGTACCTGTTTGTGTCCGTCACATGATGGATCCACAACAGGATTTCAGACATGTATTGGTTGATCCTACATTTTATATTACATGATGTCTTTTTGTTTTTGTTTTTTTGTAGGAGGACTATTTAAAGGATAATTTTCAAGATCTGGCTACTAAAGTTGCTCCAGTTTACAAGATGCTTGCCCCACAGGCTTACCAAAATCAGGTATTTCCACCTGTGAATCACCAATGAAACGATAGGCCTCCATGAATGATCTATCTAAGCTTCTCCATAAATGGGCTGCTCCAAAGCACTTAGGAAACTGACACATTTAGTGCCTCGATGACCATTGTGCCAATGAATGCCAATCACATTCATTGGGCCACATTTATCTAAACTAGTGCAGTCTGTACTATGTGCATATTGCCTGTGGATTGTGCAAAGTGCGGCAGATTCATCAAAACATGCGCACGGTCTTCATGAATCTGGTGCCCCCTGCACTGCTCCGGCAGAGTGCACCATTATTTTTTGGTATCACTTCTGTTTATGCTGCAGAATTTTGGTGCACATCAGTAATAAATGTGGTGCACGGTCCTACTGAGCAGTAACACGTCCCTGAAGGTGCACGTCAGTAATAACACGTCCCTTTAGGTGCACATTATTTCTGTCTTGTTGGACACAGAGCAGCCGCGACACAAAACTCTTGCAAGAATAAGTTTGCACTTTCTTAGCAGTGCAAACACTTTAATAAATGTGGCCCATTACGTATAAGGTCATATCTTTAATGTAACCTCTTGAGATTTTGTTAATTTTCCATTGAGGAATAAAAGATGTTTTAATATTTTTGTACTTGTCAGTAAATCGTCTATTTTAGAGGTTTATAACCAAATTAAAATGACTTATTAAGTGACCTTGTAATAAAGCTTTCCTCTCTTCAAGAATCTGCTGCTGCTCTGTGTCCAACACTGCACATTTATACAGGAAAATCCTCATTCACTTATTTATGTGATTACTTAAAGGGGTTTTCTAGGAAGCTGTCGAACCCTTAGGCCGGCACCACACGTAGCGCCTTGTCTGCGCTTGCAAACGCAGACAAAGTCGCGCCCACCGGGGCGGGCCTCGGCCCGATCGCATCGGCGTTTCTATGGAAATGCCTGCGATCGGGAACAAGCCGCCGGTGTTTTGTGTTAATTTAACGCGAAACACCGGCGGCTCGTTCCCGATCGCAGGCGTTTCCATAGAAACGCCGATGCGATCGGGCCGAGGCCCGCCCCGGTGGGCGCGACTTTGTCTGCGTTTGCAAGCGCAGACAAAGCGCTACGTGTGGCGCCGGCCTCAGGGGGCAGGGGAAAAAAAGAGCAAATACTTACCCTGTTGAAGTTCCCGAGTCACTTCAGTATTTCCAGTTTTTGGCCTATGTTTGCCTCTTCAACCAAGGACCGTGATACATCACTTCAGTTTCCAGGGACTTAATTCCCTGTGTTCTCCTCTGGTCTGAGAAGGCTACTCATTGGCTGAAAAGGGTCCCATTAGTCCCGGAAACTTTGGTGGTGGGAGCCGGAGCCCAGACTTCTTTTCCCAGCATGTGTTTGTCTTTTCCCTGGAAACCCTGTTTCTGTAAAACCCCTTTAAAGACATTTTTGAAAATGTATTCTTGTAAAAGAATCATGGGGTAAAAGGTTGATAACATATCGGCAGAATTTTTAATTTTATAGTTACAGTTCTGGAGGTACCAATTTTGCCCTAATAATTTGGTTTTATTATTTTTAATATGTATATTTAGAAACTTTATGTTTTGGGGATTCACTTAGAAATCATTGTCGCCTTCCTTTCTTCCTTAGGTTAACAATGAGGAAGTAGCAATAGATTGCAGGCTTGGGTTGGAAGAGGGGCGTCCATTCTCCGGTGTTACGGCGTGTATGGATTTCTGTGCCCACGCACACAAAGACCAGCACAATCTCTACAATGGTTGCACTGTGGTAAGTTTCCTTTTCAGAATGGAAAAAAAACTTTATTTTGAAAGTTATTTTCCTCCCAGGTTCTGTGCAGATAAATTTCTTAACATATTTTAGTAGGGTTCAAGCTCAGATTTTTCAAGTCGTTTAGAAGGACATGAAATAAAGTTATAACATTCTTCTTACCCATTTATCGTCCAATGACCCATCCCCGATTTCTGTAGCATTAAAGCCGGCACCGCTACGGCAAAATACAATCGTGTGCCACACAATCTCCTTCTAACTAGCTGTCAGAGCAGCGCAAATCACAAAAATTTCCAAAATCTGACGAAAGTGCGTTCCTCAGACCCTTAGTAAATAAGCCCCATTGTATAAAATAATGAACCAGTTTACAGTATGCTCCCCCTAGTGGTGGCCAAAGCCTTTTTATTATCATAACAGGACATTGTGGCTTTCTGTCAGCAAACGGACAGTGTTATGTATACTGTATTGAAAATTACAGAAAAAAAATGTGGCAATTAACAACTAAATAATAAAAATCAATTAATAATATATAAATAAAGAAGCTTCCACTTCTACAACTTGTTGTGTTTTAGTTTTAGTACAACCATAGGCATAACTTAATTGGATGCAAAAGGTGTGGACGGACCCAGGCCTGAGAACTTATGGGGTCAATACTGTAATGTGTGTCTTCCTCATATGAAGATACCAGTGTTATTGAAAAATTATGCTTGGAGGGTTGTTTCAGATTTTTTTTAACCCCTTACTGCCGTGTCTAAGCGGTGGCAGAGGGAGCCCCTTACCTCTTCCACCCATTATATACAGCGGCCTCCTCACTCCCTCCCATTCATTATATAAAGCGGCCTCCTCACCCCCTCCCATTCATTATATACAGCGGCCTCCTCACCCCTCATGCACTAGTAAATGTGACCGTTAAAAATAAAGAGAATACCACTCACCTCAGTCTTCTGGTCAGGTCCGGAGCTTCCCCTTCGCCGTCCTCCTCCTCATGTCGGCGGCCTCACGTGCAGCATCCTGCAGCAGACGGAGCGCCACTTTACGGCGCTAGAACCCAGCACGGCACTACTGCTTCGGACGGGGGGTTTGCTGCACGGCAGGGTCTTGCGGTAAACGGAGCGCCGCTTTACGGTGCCAGCACCCGGCACGGCCCGGCTGCTGGGGGGATGAGATCTGGCCACGAGTGGGCCCTCCCAGCAGCTGTGGGCCCCGGCACTTGCCCGGGTTTGCCGGGTGCTGGCGCCGGCCCTGCTGTAAGTAGTGCAGTACCTTGTATAAGTGATCAAAAGGGACAATGTAATGTAAAAAAAAAAAAATATGAAGTTTTAATTAAAAAAAAAATGAAGTGTAAAAAAAACTTTGCACCACATACAGAAGAATGTGTAAAAAAGTAAAAACTCAAATTTTGTAAATTTTGTACATCCACGCCCATACCAATGCAAGCTAGAAAAATATAGTATTGTATTTATCCCTTACAACAAAATAACTTTTTTTAAATAAGGAAAAACCATGCTCAAATTAACATTTTTATAATCATCAATCACACAACAAATTATATAAACTGTGATCAAAAAACTTTAGGAACCCCAAATGTGTACCAATAAAATCGTCAGGTCTTTTTGCAAAAAATGAGTCCTCACGCAGCCACATTGACAAATATTTAAATAAGTTATGCTGCTTGGAAGGTGACGATGTAAAAAGTGTTTGTTTTTTATTGTTTTTACTATGCAAAGTAAGGTCATTTAAATACAAAAACCAATAAATTTGGTATTGCTTTATGCGTATTGACCCAGAGAAAAAGGTTATTATGTTATTTAGGTCCGACAATATAAGCAGAATATTTTTTATTTGAAATAACAACTATTAAAAACTACATTTTTTTCCCCACAAAAACAAGACCCCATACAGCTATAGTGACTGAAAAATATAAAAGTTATAGCTAAAAACCTGAAAAATGGCCAGAACATTAAAATGGAAAACATGTGCGGACATAAGGGGTTTATGAGTCAGTTTGGCAAAGCATAAGATAAAATAATTTCTTATTCCATCTAGGTCTGCACCCTGACGAAGGAGGACAACAGGATGGTTGGTAAAATTGCCGAAGATGAGCAACTCCATGTGCTGCCACTCTACAAGGTCTCCACCACTGATGAGTTTGGAAGTGAGGAAGGCCAACAAGAAAAGATCAGGAAAGGGGGGATACAGGTGCTGTCTTCATTCCCTCGTGAAGTCCGCAAGCTCTCTGAACCGGCCAAATCTTGCAGGCAGAGGCAGCTAGAGGCAAAGAAGGCCGCTGCGGAGAAGAAAAGGCTTCAAAAGGAGAAACTTACCACTCCAGATAAACCCAAGCAGGAGCCAGTAGAAACACCAGCAAAGCAGCAGAACCCAGGTGTGTTGAGATTGTGGAATAGGAAACCTTGTATCATTCCACAGATAATTCTATTGTTAAATGCCTTTGAAGGCTCTTCTCACATGTTTGTTGATCATTTCCAATGTTCTTCTCCATCGTGGGAGCAGAACAACGATAGTATTGCTAGATCTGTCACATGACGTCACCTATTTTAAACAATGGACAACATTTTCTAGAAGGGGCTCTACCTAGTAGGAAATAATAGGGTAGGAAATAATAATCACAAGTGGGATAAAAGGCTTACCCATGTTGCACTGATCGCTGCCTGGAAGACAACGGCCTAACACACGTTTAGGCTGGTTTGCAGCCTTCGTCTGGGGGTCGACAAACCAGCTGAAACACGCGTCGGGGCCATTGTCTTCCAGGCAGCGATCAGTGCAACATGGGTAAGCCTTTTATCCCACTTGTGATTATTATTTCCTACCCTATTGTTATTTGTCTTCTGCTATTCGTCTATGCTCCCCATTAGTATCACATATATGTGTTAATGGCCACTGAGGCCCTATTACACATCCACACTGTATACTAGCCTGATCTGTTGTCTGGTATACAACTTTGCCTTGTGTCCCCCCTGCGGTGGGGCCATTTTTTAACCAGCATTTGTTATTCTGTTACAATAAAATAAATATTTTGAGCTACTATCTTTTTGTGCTAATTTGTGCTATTATTTTTGGAATAATTCTTCCCATTTGCAAGGAAGAACAATCGGTTTTCTTCAGTATAATTTAGTGTAGAATAAGTCTGTAATGTAATAATAGCTTGTATAGAGCTGATATACTGCTGTGTGCATGAGCCCATAGGCTGCAGCCTATATCGATAAACTAATAAGTTACTGATTTTCTGTAAACATACTAACTCCAATGTACTTTCTTCCTCTACAGGTACACCACAACAACAGGTAAAGCCTTGTATAAAAGTGGAGCCTACAAATCACTACAATACCTTCAAGTATAATGCAAACGGAGTTGTTGAGAGTTACTCTGTGTTGGGCAGCTGCAGACCTTCTGATCCCTACAGCATGAATAGTGTTTACTCTTACCATTCTTTCTATGCACAAGCACCTAACCTGCCTTCTCTAAATGGCTATCACTCAAAATTTGCTCTTCCTCCTTTCGGATATTATGGCTTACCCAACAATCCTGTGGTCCCTTCTCAGTTTATGAATTATGGTTCTAGCGACTCAAGGACTGGTGGGTGGGTGAGCAATGGGTTTGAGAAAAAGTCTGAAATGCAACCTTCTGCAGATGGTGTGACCCATGCTTATGGAAATGAAACATCTGAACAAAGTTATGGGCGGTCTGGAGATATGGGACAGCAGTATAACCACCATGATGCAAACAGTCAAAGATCAGCAAACACCCCGCACCGGACTACACCTGCTCCAATGGATAACACTCCTTACCCTTCCTGCTTTAATAAAGTAATTAAGAAGGAACCTAATGACTTTATGCATGATGCATTCCAGAGATCCCCTAGTGTCCATTCTCATTCTCAAAGTCCAGCTTTGAATCTTTCAATGCCGAAAAATGATCAGGCCTATAAAGCAAATGGTGCATTGACTCCTTCTGAAAGGACAAATTCAGAAGGTCCTCAAAATCTTTTTATGAATAGTGAGAAGCAAGGCCTTACAAATGGCCTGGATAAAGTTGATTATTATGGTGTCCCGTTAAACGGCATGGGTTTGAAGAACATGCATGGATCAAATAAGCAATGGGGTGTGTACGGGATGGATTCTCAAATTGGTCATCGTGATGCTAACACTCCAGGAAAGGTTTGGAGCTCATGCAAGCTTAACGAAAGTCCTGCAAACACTCAGGAGAAGAACTGGATGGGTGGGCGTTCTATGAAGGAAACCCAAATGTTTCAAGAAAAGCTCTGGAATTCAGTCGCTGGTAATGATCGGTGCAGTGTCACACCTAGTTCCGGTATGCAGGAAAAGTCATGGAATATGTTTGCTTCTCCGGCTGCTCCATCAACGCCCATGAAATCGGATACCTGGGACCCATATAGTCTCGATGATAATATAGAGGAAACCCCGGTCAAAAAAGAGGAGGATGATGAAGAAGTCTGGTCCGACAGTGAGCACAATTTCCTTGATGAAAACATTGGAGGAGTTGCTGTAGCACCGGCCCACGGCTCTATCCTCATAGAGTGTGCACGGAGAGAGCTTCATGCCACTACACCTCTCAAGAAGCCGAATCGTTGTCATCCAACCCGTATTTCCTTGGTCTTCTATCAACACAAGAACTTAAATCAACCTAACCATGGATTGGCACTTTGGGAAGCCAAAATGAAGCAACTGGCCGAAAGAGCACGATTGAGGCAAGAGGAAGCTGCTAGATTGGGGATCAAAGAGGAAGTCAAAAGTTTGGGCAAAAAGAGAAAGTGGGGTGGTGCTGCTACTACTACAGAGACCCCACCTGTCGAAAAGAAGGACAGTATACCAACTCGACAAGCAGCTCCTATGGTGACAAACTCTTTTACCACTTCATCTTCCTATGCCTATACCAAGGTTACGGGACCATACAGTCGCTGGATATGAGATTAAAACAGCTACCATGGTGGCCATTGTACCTCAGCTATTTGACGGCACTGTAATATGTGGTGCTATTTTGGTGCTTTTTTTTCTCTCCTGTGCAACACAGGGGGGGGGGATCCTGTATCTGTACACATCTCCCAGGACTTGATCCGCAAGAGAACTATTACTGTATATTTTTTTTTTCCAATTAATCTAAAAAAAAAAAAGAAGATTTATATCTGCATTTTTTTAAACCTACTGTTGTACAACTAATGACAGGAATATCTTGGCATCCTTTTACGACACACACACAAAAATAAGAAAAAAAATAGCTTTTTAATTGCATTGAAACATATATTTATTGGATTTTATAGAACAATAATGGTGCAAAATTTGTAGCCGAATCACATCTGCAAAGGTTTTCTAAGCTACTAAAAAATCATAGCTGACTTGTCACCAAACAAAGTATGCTCGCAAAGGATTGACAGTGGGCTATACCACAGATACAGTAACCCTTTTATAATCAAAAATTAGAGATTTTAACCTTATTATAATTGGCTTTTACAAATATTGGCATCTAGAAGTACCATATCTTCTGCTGATCCAACAGTATGGCTCTGTTCACACTAACGTTAACGGGGTTTGTCTTGGTTTCTGTCAACGAATCACCGATTCAGCACATTGACACCAACGTTAATGGGGTTGGTCTTGGTTTCTGTCAGCGAATCACTGATTCAGCACATTGACACGCCTCCCTGCAGAACCGAATGCATAAAGTTAGTGTGAACAGAGCCAAATACAGATGTGTGTGAGAATATGACTGCGTTAAATCTATTTATGAAATCACTTTATTATTCAAAGCAGCCTTTTGTAACATTTTAAATATATTTATTAAAAAAATATCGTTTTAAGACTATTCTTCCGTTTATTCAAATACAGGCTCCACCCCTCCCTAAACTCATATTTAATTCAATATTCAAAGTAATAACTTTAATAAAATGATTTTTTTTTTTTTACCATGTGGGAGAAGAAGCCTGTTTTTAAGATATCGTTTTAATCAATACGCCATTTTTTGCTGCTATGTTTTGCACCTGAAGTGAAATGAATAATGATTGGAATTTTTGGGTCATTTTTTAATACACATCTGTTTTTTTAAAAAAAAAAAAATTATTTTAAGAGCTTCCTATTTAAATACAAAAAAAATCCTACCATTGCAGTAATGTATTAAAAAAAATTATGAAATTATAGACAAAAGGGCTGCTGTATCTTGCATCCAATGAAAACTGTGAATATTCTACCGTTGTTTGTATTTGCTTGATAGCATACATGGTGCTGGTAGGCTCTGGGGCATTCTGTTTCATTTGTATCATTAACACTGCCATGCAGACCACAATATCCTGGAATTACTTCAGATTGTTTTGGAAAAAATTTCATTTTTTTTTAATGTAAATGTCTTGAATCAGTTTTTATATAATTTAACTTTTGTACTTTTTTTGTTTTATTATAATTTTTTTTCTGGTGGGGAAAGGGGCGGGTAAAAAGGAGTTTGGTGCTTTCTCTCCTTACGAACCAGACAATTATTAAAAAACATAGAATATCTATGACAGCAACACCTATTTTTTGGGGGCTAAAAGAATGCAGGTGCTACAAAGAAGAAATAATTAAATAAAAAGTATTTTTATGAAGGTAGCGGAATTAAGACTATTTAGATTTTTAGAGGGTAAATGTATTAGTCTCTAGATTGGATGAAGATTGCAAGGTTGTGTCAGAGAGAATTAAAAAACAACAAAAAAACAAAAAAAAAACCCTAAATCATTGCACCTATGTTATTGACTGCCCCAAATATCGGGCGGTTAATTCCATACCGAATGTAAATCCAGTTTTAATTCAATTTTTAATATTATTATTTTAATTTTTTTTATGTGTTGCATTAGGTTTTTAATGCACGTGGGGAGGGGGGGTTACTCCATGTCACAAATTTTTGGAACCATCGGTCTGTAAATAGCTTTTTTTTTTCTTTTTGCCAGTTTTTTTTATCATTTGATTTTAAAGCACTTTTTTATCCTGCTGCAAATACATAGATAATGGGAGAATTGTATATAGAGGTAGAATATTTAACGCAATGTGGCCGTCCTACCAATTACTATATCTGCTTTTATATATATATATAAAAATATATATATAATTTTTTTAGTTGTAATTTGTAAGCTACAGAATTGTTGCTATTGTACAGTCTAGAGCAGCCATTAGGAAAATAAGATAATGCCACTCCACCCACCCCACAATATCACCCGTATCACTCTGTATAGATGTTATTGAGTAATTGTACATTTCTCACAGGCCACAGACGTAACAAGGTCAAGCCTTTCAACACTAGCTGACATCACAGGACTATTGTATTTGTTGACAAAGACCAAAAAGCAGCTATCAGCTCCTTAAAAAAATGCATTTTTAACTTGTATAAATTTAATTTTGACAACCACAGTATGTAATAAACTGTAATTTTTTTCATCCTAAAAGAAAAGTCCCTCTTTTTTGTTTTTTGTTTTTTTGTAGCTAAATATTCATTCCAGTTATTAGATATAGGCAAAAATAACATCTGAGATTTGTGATTGGCGTAAGGGAGTTCTGTTTTTCGTCTGTAGAAATCGCACCTCTTTTTGTGTCTTGTATTGCCGTTAAAGGGGGTTGGCCACTATCCAAAAATGTTACCAGGGCACGTACAAGACCCTTGTAGGGCCACTCATATAGCACTTACCTTGGTAAAGTATCTGCAAGGCTGCAGTAGGTCCTCCTGCAGCAGGACTTCCTGTGACTTCCTGTTGCCTTGTTGGCTATCCAAATAAAAACTTTACCAGTATAAGTATAAGATGGCCATGTAGTACTTACCCTGTTAAAGTATCTGTAAAGCTGCAAGGACAGCATGTCACATGACCTCCGACATCGGGACTCGGAACGTCCTGTGACTTCCTGTGTCCTGCTGCCCTGGAAGGAATCCAGTTGGAGGTAATCCAAATGAAAACTTTACCAAGATAAGTATAAGACCCTAACAGGATCACCCACATAGTACTTACCCTCTTACAGTATTTGTAAAATCATATCTTAACCACTCCCATAGTAGATGTCCGTCGCTTACCCCTCCAACTACTGCTATGGTAGTGGTTTTGATGGAGGGCACGTGCAGACAGAAACGTTGTGCAGTGGTTGGAGGGCCATGCCAAGGACATCTACTATGGGGGTGGTTATGCTATGGTGTTACAGACACTGTACCAGGGTAAAAAAAAAGTATATGGGAAATCCTATTAGGAGATTATACTTTCCCTGCTAAAGTTTTGTGGTAGTGGCCAACCCCTTCAAGTCCTATTTATTTGAAAGGAGCAAAGTTGCAATACCAGAAACAGCCCACTAGACATGTTGACAAAAAGAAGACCCCCTTTTTTTTAACATTTTATAAAAAATCTTTAGCCACAAATAAGCAACCATCACTTAAGATTATCCATCTCTTTAGCAGTCACTTTCTTTTTCTTTTTTGTATATGAAATTTATGGATTAATGTGCTTAAAGAGAAAGAGGCAACGATCCTTGAAATATAAAAAAAAAAGTAATATAGGTTACAATTTTACCAAGAGTTCTAAAAGTTTCAAAAACAAATCCGCAGTGTAGAAATTTTATAAAAATAAATTTGTCCGCATCAAATGCGATTGTAGAAACACCTATATGATATATAGCATCTACCTGTGCACTAATTTTACCAGCCGTTATGAAAGGGTTACTATTACTTATATACGGCATAAAGCTTGAAGAGTATCTGAACATAACAGGATAGAAGGAGAGACACTGAGCTTGGAAATTAGTTTTTTTTTTTATGATTTAGTTCTGTATTTTTAGGTAAAAAAAAGTGTATTTCCCACTAAATAACAATTCTATATAAGTTAACAAATCTTTTTAATTCTCCATTCTTAAAGGGTTTTTCCCACGAACAAAAGTTAACTTGCTGATCAGTGGGAGTCTTAACTGCTGAGGCCCCCATAGATCATGAAAACAAAAGGTCCGATAGGGGTACCACGTACCTCCATCAGACCCCTCTTTGCTCCGTCAGAGTGATGGAGCAGACGGACGCACATGACCGTTCCGCTTCATTAATCTCTATGGAGCTGGCGGAAATTGCCAAGCGCCGTGCTCATGATCTCTGTCCATAGAGATTAATAGAGCAGAGCGGTCATGTGCGTCCGTCTGCTCCATTACTCTGACGTACCATCGTACCCTCGTTTTCGTGATCTGTGGGGGTCTTAGCACTGAGACCCCCACTGATCAGCAAGTTAGACCCTATCCCGTGGATAGGGCCTAACTTTTGTTTGTGGGAAAACCCCTTTAACTCTATATTGTGCTATGTGTTCATCCATTTCTTTATTAATTAGACAAGTGGGTGTTACCAGTTAGGGGTGTGTCTCTGCACAGTCTAAAATCCTCCACTCACTGTTGACCTTGTTAGATTGTGCTAGGACACACCACTATATAATAACACCAATTTGGTTAATTACTCATATATTTCTAGAGGAATTTACAAAGGAACATTACAGAACATTACAGAACATTACAGAACCAAGATAACATAACTAGGAATTGGTATTCAATTGGGTCAGGACATCCGGCAGGTCCTGTTAACAATCTGTAAGTACTGTTTTCTTGTCCCAATAAGTGGTCAAAAACTTTTCAGAAATATGTGAAGAAACAATGGGTCCTCCAGGATGACCATTTAAAAACTGAGACTTTATTCCGTCAGTTAAAAAGACATTTATCATAAGTTTCTTAGAGCAGAACTGTTCTAGTTGCAACCAATCAGAGCTCCGCTTTCATTTTCCCACAGCTGTTTATAAAATTACAGCTGATCTCTGATTGGTTTCCAAGGGCAACTAGAAAAGTTTTACCTCAGAAACTTGGTGATAAGTCTCCATTTTGTATACACAGAGATAGAAGCGCCGACACTAGAAATGAGCGGACCTGAACTTTAAACTCGGGCCTGGGGTTTGAGAGCGTCCTGTACAACCCAGACATATTATCAGTTCATTGGTTGTGCAGCCAATGTGACAATGGACACCGCTGACCAATCACAGCTATGGCTAGTAGCATGAATTTGGCAATCATGCAGCCAATCCGACATTAAGTCTGGGGCATCCGGAACGCACCCAAACTTAATGTTCGGGTCCACTCATTTCTAGTTGATTTGTTTCAGACAGAACACAATCCTCAGGCGTAGGAAGGAAAACAATCAGACATTTGCTGAACGGCATAGCAAGACTCATAAGCTTTTCCACAGCGACAAGCTGGACTCACTGGCTTTCTGTAGATGCATCTTAACATTTCACTCCTATTGTTCCATATGACTGTTCTGTGTAATGTAATATTATATCTCTATGATTTGTAAAGCGCTACGGAATTTGATGGCGCCATATAAATAAAGATTATTATCTCACCTGAAAATACAGAGTCAGATCATGAAAACCTTTAAATTTCCGAGCGCAGTCTCCTCCTCCATCTTGTGTCAGTCTCCACATAGGGACATAAAAACTTTGCTCAAAACCGTTTAAGTGCTGTTTTATCTACTGGGATTTATGCCTGGATTGTAAACATTTTATCCATAAAATGGACATTTATATAAAATGGAAAAAAAAAAAATAAAGCAATGTATTTAAAACCCCTCAGATTTATTACTCGGTACGGCCGTGCAATGACCAATTTGTTTTTGTATGCAGTCTATCTTAGAAGAGACGATAAACTGTATATAGGCTAATTGTAACAAATGTATAATAGCTAAAAAAAAATACAAAAAAGACCAAAGTAATTATTTTTCAAGCCCCATGTTGAAATAATCAAATAGACAAAGTTGACTTTTCCTTGAGCTAGTGTCCCTATGTTTTAAAGCTGAGCTCTGATTGGCTTCCATAGGCAACTAGAAAAGTTTTACCTCAGAATCTTGAGTCCCTATGTACTTCTAACGCTACTTTATAGAAGATTTTTTTTGTTTATGAGCCCTATATACATGCACAAGTGTACTACTATATACTTCATTGATGTGATCCGCCTTAATCCTACGTATGTGACTTGATCATAACGGGTTTGGTGAAGTGGCTAGCTATGGGTCTTGGCAGATGTAGACTTCTAAAAATACGGAAGGGCGGTCGCTTTCCGTGGTTTAATATTGTTGGATTGTATATGTCTATTATGATGTATTTGCCCTATTTTACTAAATATAGCTTTGTATTTTTTTTCCCCCAATTTCAAGTGGTGCTTCAGTCAATCCTGATAAATATCATAGGACTTCAAATTAAATACTTACTAGAAAACAAACGTTAAAAAAAAATAATAATTTAACGCATGGTGACAAGAAAAACTTGAACAAACTGAGATTGTACGTATTTTTGGATCAAAAATATAAAGATATTGTGGCTGTGTTTTACACTACATCTGTCCTACCTCAGACTCCTTGCTTTGACTCTCTCCTTCCAGAGAAGGACCATAGTTCTGGATGTGGTCGAGGGTTAATTCTGCCTACATAATACTCTGTGCTATGCATAACTTGGCAGCTCAATTTTTTGAAAATTCTTTAAGAAATCAGCATTTTCCCCCAATTCTTCAAAAAAAAAAAAAAAAAAAACTTTTTGATGGACCTCTATAGTGTTATCATTTCTACGTATAATGTTTGTGACCCCCCCCCCAATTCAAAGCACTGGCAAACAATTGTTTGCATGCAATGATGTATATGATATATACATGAATGAACCCATATTGTGTTGAATATAGATATCCATTTTCTATGAGTGTAATGATTTAAGGTTGGATTCTGTAACTGTAACAATATGTCTGGAGAGAAACTGTTGGAAGTTTTGCTTTCACTGGTGTCATGGTATTAAATCTATCCTATTTAGACTTGTTTTCCGTCTTTATTTTTTGTCTGACGCTGTGCATTTCTTTGGTGGTGGTCGTTGCACTAATTTGGTTTCTCTGATTCGTTGGTCAAGCCTCTCGTTGTGTGTTGTCTTCTGCATTCAAGTGAAATAAATTTCAACAACACAGTAAATATATATCTATTAATGTAAATTATATGTTGAATTTAAGTCTTTTTTGAGTTCTATTAAGTCACTTGAGTCAAAAATTTACAAAAAAGTTACAAAAAGTATAAATAGTCGGTGACCAGATATATCTCTTTACTCATCACCTGGATAGTAATTGGTATTGGTTTCTGTTCCCATTAGTTTAGAGCTGGCCATATACATAACAAAATATTTATGCAACACCTATCTTTCCGACCCATAAGAAGAAACAAAAGGATGAGGCATAGAGAAATCCAACTCCAACTGATTTGCGTTTCCCCATCATCTGCCATTGTGGAGAGTCAGTTGGCTCCTGTACATATCAGCTGTATGGTAATCTCATATTATGGCATAGCTCTGGCCACTTAATAAATTAGTAATCCCGCTCCGCAACTGGTTTTGAACCAGGTTTTGCCAGTTTAGACCAAGTCAAAGTTGGTTGAGAGTTCAGGTGAAGTTTTCTAGCAGAGGCTATTGTAGATACGGTGGGTAAGGACGTTCATGATCCTGCCTGCCTCTTCCACCCCACTCCAAACCATGTTATGCCCAAAATGCCATGCAGGGCAGAAAACCTGGAATATCGGTACAAACTCTAAACTTTTCCAAGCCTTGTCCACCAAAAAACTTGTGGAAAAGTCTTGTAAATCCCCCCCTATGTGTCTGGAAGACCCACAAAATTGGAAAAGGTCTCTGTAGAAAGTGGAAATAAATCTTTTCCTAATATTTCCTTTGTGAATTACTCCTTTCCCCATTGCACTAGAATACATTCCCATTTTTGTGCAAAGAGTTGAGATGTAGAAAACACATTTGGACCTTGGAGCCTTAAGACAATAAAAAAAAACGAGACCAAATTAGAAATTTAGAAGGCCTAATGTAACCAACTACTAGATGGAACTTGTCAACATTCACATATTTTATAGATGTAGAATCCACATCTTGACCTTGGAACCTTAAGACAAAAAAACCCAGACCAATCAAGAAATTAAGAAGGCCTAATGTAACCAACTACTAGAGAGAACTAGTCAACATTCAAATATTTTATACGGTAAATCTAAAGATGTGCAACAGTATTATACACACCAATAGTTCTGCTCTTAAACCAAAACTACTGACTGCATTAGGTCTTGTCCTGACCATTTTTGTAAGCCAAAATTTAGCTGGATTCAGTTGAACTCATTTGTACACTATATGAACAAAGCCTTAAAGGGGTATTCCCATCTGGGCATTTACATTTAATTAAATTCATTTGCCTTATGTAAACATTTCTTCAATTGGATGTTATTAAAAAAAAATGTTCCTGTGTGAAGATAATGTAGCCATGTTGTCCCTTAGAAACGAGATAGCTTCCTCGGATACGACCACGTCATACTCTGGCAGCGGTGGCCAGACTTGCGCTGTAGAGTCCTGCCGGACCACCAGGATTCAGCGGTCATTACCACAGGGCGGCTGTGCGACATGTAGTAACTCCCGGATATTTTATATACAATAACCTTTTGTTTCTTTGTGCACTCAATATATCAGAGGTGGCCGTATCCGAGGAAACTATCTCGTTTCTGAGGGACAACATGGCTACATTTATGAGAAATTATCTTCACACAGGTAAATTTTTTTTAATAACATCCAATTGAAGAAATGTTTATATATGGCAGATTAATGAAACTGAATGTAAGTGGCCAGATGAGTACACCCCTTTAAGTTGTCCATACACATAGATGACAGCCAATAACTTTTATCTCCTGATTAAGTTGAAATCTAACATGCCCCTTCAATTTTTGCCCCCGAAATGAGGGAAGTCAGTTCTTTTGCTTATGGTCAGATGGTTGGGGATGGCTTTGAATGTGTATGGTGATCTTTAGGTCTTCAGATTCCATTGGGATTTCAGGTGAAGTTGGATTCCTTTAGAACTTTTATATTTGTTTATCACCCAACGAGGCGGTAAGTTTACATTTCATCCCGATTCCAAGAATAAATAATGGGTTTCATCTAGGGCTAATTGTTGTATGTGGTTAGATGAAAGCTGGTACTACGCATGAGATTAGAATCTTCTGCCACCGCTATCAACCTATTTGTTGGATTTGTGGATTATAACTTAGATGGGGAGATTTCTGTTCCATCTCGTTGGAACAAAGGAAATAAGACATGATGACATCTGTCCTCGAGGGTCGGTCAAGAGACAAGCATACTTATTAGAGTGGTTGACTAATGCCACCAAATCTATGGATTGAAATGACTTCTCATGTAGATGACCAATTGTGAACCAAGGTATAATCCGATTCTGCAATTTTTGAGTATAACATCTCCAAATTTATAATTTCATGATAGAATATCCTAGGCTGTTGCATGTATAAATCTACAGTACTGGTAAATAAGATAAATCCATAATGTTAGGTACAATACTTTTGCAGCATTTTTTATATTTCTTTTTGTTACTATTTAGATGAGATCTGAGTATTGTATGGTTTTCCTATATAATGGTCTCCTATCTGTCTTGTTTTTCTACTTTGTTTTAATGCTAAAGTCCTATGTAAGCTTTTATACGTCCTGTGTTTTATCCATTTTTTTTTTCTTTTTCACACATGGTGCTATTTAAAAATTTTTTTTTTTTGGGCAGTAAAAAGTGCACATAATTTATTTGTAATGACCATCTTTTTCCCTTAAATTACTGTAAAAATATCTCTTTCTTTTCTGAAATATACCTCAAAAATACCTCGCTGCAGTCTGTTCCTGAAAAACCACAACTCGTCCTATGATGAGTGGGCGATCTAGGGAAAATGGTCAATTTCTATTCCATAGTTTCTTACAACAGAAACGTTTACGTATAATTTTTCGGAAAAGGATACCAATTTTTGTGGAAGTCTTTTAACATAGAATGGGACTTCTAACTAAAGGGGTTGTCTGGAGGTTGGAAAACATGCCTAGTTTTTACCGAAAACATCTCCTCTCGTGACCATGGGTGGTGCATAGTGTTGCAACTAAGCTCCATTCATCGCTACGCAGCTAAGCTGCAATACCGGCAAAAGCCATGGTCAGGTGTGGCGCTGTTTTTGGAAGTAAGCAGACGTGTTTTTTTTAACCTCCAGACAACCCCTTTAATCTGTTTGTGTCCAACCATCCTTAATGTGTAGTAGGAAATATGAGAAGGCGACCAGGTTTAGTTGTCCATGCCTTACTAAATCAGCCTACAATAAAAAATAATTGGTGCTCAATAAAATAAAATAAAATCATTGCTACTGTGATTTTTTTGTGATTTTTTTTTTTTCTTAAATTGGTCTAGTTTTCGTTCCGAAAAACAATGCCACACCTTGAATTGTATTTTATCTCCATTTAATTGAATGTGACATACCTGCAATCCCAGTCGTCGCCTGTAGAAAAGAGAGGTGCTGTTTCTAAGAATCTGGAAAAAAAATGTTGATTAAACCTATAAAGAATATTTTTGGTGTGTTTATGGTGCTTTCAATGTACGTGTCTTAAGTTCATGGGATGGAAAATCTTAAATTGGGGGGGGGGGGGGGAGTTACTTGTAGCATGCACAGTATATTTTTGGGGATTTGTTTTCTTTTTTAATGACCTTTATCAGGGATAATCTGAACAGTGAGTTTGCCACCAATGTACTTGTTCAGGGACACATCTCCAGACTCCATATTACAGATCCAGAAATTCCGCTTTGTCCTATTATTATGTATAATGTCATATGGCAAATGTGTACATTTTAGGTAATGACTTTGTCAACTTTTTATCTTTACATTTCCGATTTAATTCTTTCCAGCGCTGGATCCGTTCAAGCGGTGGAAAGGGTTAAACCAAATTACTCTCCCCCCCCCCCCCCCCAAAAAAATATTTTAAAAAAATTGGTTTTGTGGCATAAATGAATGCAGTATAGTTAGTTAGAAAATAGATGTTTATGTATTTGATTTTATGTCTTTCAATTCACCGGTCACAACGTTCTCCGATGGAGTCGGGCTTGTAGGCCACACTTGAATATATCTCAGCTTGTGACTGTGGTTACTTGAAAATTCAATTTATTTTGGGGTTTGATCTGATGAATGGTAAAAATGTTTTCTTTTTGCTATTTCTGAAGGCGTTAGGATTAATGTGTGTTAAACTGCAGATATGACTAGTACAGTAAATTGATGCTGATAATTTTATTTTGTATCATTTTCCACATGTTTTGTATTTTTTGTTCTCCCGACTTATTCTCCCATTATTGTGTTCTGTAATTTTTTTTTATTTTAGGATGCCTATAAAAAAAAAAAAAATCCAAGTATGAATCATTCTTTTTTTTTTGTTATTTTAATTTTGTTGTTTGTATTTTATTATAATTATCACAAGCATCCTGTTTGTGAAATGTATTATTCCTGATAACTAAAATATTGTGGGTGTTTCAATAAATTTTATATTTATTTTTTGCACTCAAACTCTGTGTTGTGATTTAATCTTACAGATATTCTATTCTATACAGGCGGTCCTCTACTTAAGGACACCTAACTTACAGACAACCCCTAGTTACAGACGGACCTCTCTGCCCACTGTGACCTCTGGTGAGGCTCTGTCACCAGGTTTCATTACTGGCTTACACTTTCAGAAATGGAATATGGGATACATATTTTGGTTGCAGGAAGTTGAGGGGGTAGTATGAGTATACCAAGCATCAGGGCTGGGACAAGGCTATGCACACACAGACTGTAGAAGGCCTAAATGTAAAAGCATAACACATATAATAGGAAACAACCATAACATTTCTCAAAGGTGTTATGGTCTTAAAGGAGTTGTCAGGAATAAAATAACACCAATGCCCCCCCTCACTGAAAACACTCACCCTCCCCCACTGACAACATACACCTCTTCTCACTGTGAACACATACCCATCCCCCACTGACAACATCCTAGCTCCCCCTCACTGACAACACACCACTCTTCACTGATAACACATACCCCTCCCTCACTGACAACACACCACTCTTCACTGATAACACATACCCCTCCCTCACTGACAACACACCACTCTTCACTGATAACACATACCCCTCCCTCACTGACAACACACCACTCTTCACTGATAACACATACCCCTCCCTCACTGACAACACATCACTCTTCACTGATAACACATACCCCTCCCACACTGACAACATCCTAACTCCCTCTCACTGATAACACAGACCCTCCCTCAATGACCACATACAAACTCCCCCTCACTGACAACACACACTTCTCACTGACAGGACATGCCCCTCCCCCACTGACTACACCCAACCTCCCCCTCACTGAAAACACACCCTCCACTCCTGGTTTCGACATCTAAAACTGCATCTAAAATACTGGAGGTGTGAACAAAGCATGAATGGGTCCATGGACATATAATGGCAGATGGGGGCGTCCTTTGAGCCTGTGTCTGCACATTTTACATTATACCGCACAGGAAACGCTTAGCATCCAGACTTCATTCACAAGAGGGATTAGTATGAAAAGCCCTGAAATGCATCAAGCAAAAATGCAAATGAAAACCTCTTTCTATTTACCAGACGGATGCATTTTTGTCTGATTCATTTGTAATGCGCCTCAAAACTAATGTGCATCCAGCTTAAAAGGTTTGTCAAATATACATTTATTTCTGAGTGATCGGAGCAGCTAATGGGAGCCAAAGAAATAAAAAATTGGGCTGTGTACATTTATATGTTTGCTGGGAGACATAATCAATTAAAAGAGCACATTCTGGAAAGGCAGATCAGGTAAAGGACAATGGTAAAGGACAAGTCCACTTTTTGCCTCCTTACTGTTAGATAATCTTTATAAACCTACACACTTACGGATAAAGATCCATTCTCGGAAACATACAACTACAGATCCACATAAAAAACATAATCTCCAGCATGGAAATCTTTACACAGATCCACTAAGGGCTCATTCACACTGCCGTCTGCGGGGCCGTACATGCGGCCGCATGTACGTCCCCTTAGACAGCAATAGCGGCACGGCAGGGATCCGGGCCGCACACCGCAAAAAGATAGAGCAAGCTCTATCTTTCGGCGGATGTGCGGCCGTGTGCCGCTATTTTCTATGAAGGGAGGAGGGGTCACCTCCTCCTCACCTCCAGCACACGGCGTGTGAATGTACCCTTACTCTGTATAAAGGAGGTCTTGGTTACTCTGGAGAAGCAGCAGCCATTTCTACAGTGGCTGAAGGGCCCCTCCTCCACCCTTCTGTACCGACTGCGCTATCACTGTCCTCCTGTGCACAGCAGCTCCATGAGAGAGGAGGGGAGTGTTAGAAAGCTGTGTTGTTTTTAATGTACCTTCCATGTTATTAAGGTTGCAGAGTGTGGAGGGGTTAGTCTTGCTACACTCCAGCAGCAATACAATGTG
This sequence comes from Engystomops pustulosus, assembly GCF_040894005.1. Lineage (NCBI taxonomy): Eukaryota > Metazoa > Chordata > Amphibia > Anura > Leptodactylidae > Engystomops > Engystomops pustulosus. Next base: position 183,306,577 of record NC_092414.1, read on the forward strand.
CCTCCATATAAGGCTCTTGGGTAGGGGCCCATTAGAAGGTGGAGGGCCCTGAGACATTGCAATACTCCCTCCTCCTTAAAGGACATCTACCACCATCTAATTAGCTTCCTCGTTACCTGTAGGGGATGTGGGCAGTGTTCTTTATTAGTTATATGTAAATGAGCCTGAAGCGCTGAGGCTGACATCGCCTCATGGCTCTGCCAACAACTAATTATGCAGGCTCATTTACATATTCTTACAAAGTTATTTTCTCTGTAATTCGGAAGTCATATAATTAATAAAGAAGTCCACCCGAGTCCCCTACAGGTAACGAGCAAGCTAATTAGGACAGTCTACCACCAGCAGAGACGGACTGGGAATTTAAAGTGACCCTGGAATAAAATCTAAAAGTGGCCCCATGATATATGCAAAACCAATATTCTGTAGGCGTGACCATTACAAGTAGGCGGAGTCAACTAACCATAAGCGACGATAAAGCTGGGTTCGCATCCATCTCGTTTTTTGCACACTGCTGACACATTTTTCACTGAGACCAAAAGGATCAAACCTGTGCAGTGCATATCCATTCATTAAAAATGCTAAAAATTAAATGCCAACCCAGCCTAAATAAGCCATAGAAAATTGTTGAATGGGGATAGGTGCAGACAACATCCCCCACCAGGGCCTAGCCTAGCCTTTTCTTGGGGCCTGGAGGCAGCCGGGGCCCAGAATACCGGAGTGGCTGGCGATTGCGGCCTAGGCACGCTATTGTCACGGTGCTTGGTATGGGGACCGGAGGGCTGTCCTACAGTATGGCAGGTCTCCAGCAGGTGGTGTGTGCAAGAAATATGGAGGGAGAGGCTGATGTACTGGTTCACCCTGGGGCAATCGCTGAGTGTCTGTAAGATATATCCTTTGGTAATGGATAGGAAGCCCGTGATGATGAGACAGTGGTATCCAGGGATCAGACGGAGGCAACATTGTGCAAAATAACTTGCGGTTCTTTATTGGAACAACTGCAGGCAACGGGCCAGAACGATCTCAGAACAGATGCCGGATTGTTAGAGACTCTGGATTACTGGAGTGGTCATGGAGAGTGATCCTCAGGAGTAGATTCACCAGCCTGGTAGAAGATACAGGCTGGGATGGAGGCTGTGTCCAGATGTGGAGGCTTCAGCTTGTACTGGGTTTTGCTGTGTGTCTGTGCTAGAGGTGCACAGATACTCTCTCTTTCTCTCACTGTGTGTTCTGGAAGATCTGCTGTCTAGGAGAGCTGGGATCCAAAAGGCCTTGAGAGCTTGGGGCAAGAGTATGTGCTCAGAGAGCTCTCTGGTACAAGGACCTTGGGCCTAAGAGCTTAGTCCTCCCTGTCCAGGGGTTTTGTTAAACCCTGGTAAGGCAGTGGCTCACTCTCCAATCACACTCCAGTTGCATAGAGGAACATAATTGGCTAAGGGTGATGCCACACATGGCGTTTTTGGTCCATTTTAAGCATGCATTTTTAGTCAGTTTAAAAACGCATCAGTTTTTGACCATTTACCATGCGTTTGGCTGCTTACAACCTGTTTATCTATTAAGATAATTGAAAAAAAAAAACGGATGAAAAAGATCAAAAACTGATGCGTTTTAAAAATGCATGCGTTTGTAAATGGACTGAAAACGCATGCTTAAAATGGACCAAAAACGCCATGTGAGGCATCACCCTAAGGTGACTGCTTATAAACGGCCCAAAAACGGGTTAAAAATGCCACGTGTGCCACCGGCCTCACCCAGCTGAAAATGCACAAGTCTCCATTGCCCACTCAATATGCACCAGCCCATCCTCCCCATTCACAACATGCACCATCCCCCCTCCCCCACTCACAACATGCACCAGCCCCCTTTCCCCCATTAACAACATGCACCAGCCCCCCTTCCCCCACTCACAACATGCATCAGCCCCTCCCCCACACACATGGACCAGCCCCTCCTCCCCCACACACAACATGCACCAGCCCCTCCTCCCCCAATCACAACGTGCACCAGCCCCTCCTCCCCCACTCACAACATGCACCAGCCCCTCCTCCCCCACTCACAACATGCACCAGCCCCTCCTCCCCCACTCACAACATGCACCAGCCCCTCCTCCCCCACTCACAACATGCACCAGCCCCTCCTCCCCCACACACAACATGCACCAGCCCCTCCTCCCCCACACACAACATGCACCAGCCCCTTCTCCCCCACTCACAGCATGCACCAGCCCCCCTTCCCCCACTCACAACATGCACCAGTATTAAAAGACTGCTATATATACACACACAAATACACTTTTTTAAAACACAGATATGTATACACTGCTATATACATTCAAATGTTTACACTTCTTTATATATACACACACATGTACACTCATACTCATATAGACACATACTTACCAAAGGTCTTCTCTTCCCCAGATGACTATGGGGTCAGATGTCCAAATAGATAAGAATACAGCAGTAGAGGCTACTAGGCTCATGATGCAGTCAGGGAGGAGGACACTAGAGGAAGCTTCTTGGTCCTGCTGTGCTGCCCCTCTCCCTTCCTGGTATTTCTTCAATGAGTGGACTGATCAGAATACAGTTTTGTAGAAGTTCCTGGCAGGGATCCAACTTCCCACACGATCTAAACAATGGTGGTGGTGCTGTGCAGTATCACATATAATGCAGCACATCCTTCTTATTATTGATGGGGAAGTAGGATGTCTGACCAGGCCCCTAACCCTATGGGCCCCAAATCAACTGCTTCGGCTGTAGACAAGTTGTTTTAATGCTTTATATGATTGTTGTCTTCACACTATTTTAAGGTATTGATCAGGTTTTTATGGGATGGGATATATAACAAATGTGCAGAGAAAGTAATAATTTATTTAGTTCTCTGCAGTTTATGTTTATGGCCAACCAAGCAAGTGAATTACCTTACCAGTATATTTTTATGGAGCGGAAACCACATTGTTGAGAGGAAACCCACACGGACACAAGGAGATGCTAGCGCCCGCTTGTAAATAAAGATAGAAAGCGGCGATGGAAATACTAGATCAGTGGTGACGGCACAGCAGGAAATGTGAAAATTGTAACCAGAAGTGGTTGTTACATCAGTGGATGGGGAGATGTGCAAAGAGTTACAAAGCAGAGACAGCAATATCAGAGATGTCTACCAACATCTATTCCTAAAGACCACACACATATCCAGGCGCCTATTTGTTTTGTTGGCTGCCCTGTAATCAACCCTCCCAAACACATTGTAGTGACTCCCACCACACCCAATAAACATACTTACTTACCTTCATCGTTCACTTGCAGCGACTCTGCTTCTTTCTCTGCCATTGCTGTGTGAGGTTCCCGGTGACACACAGTTGCGGCAGAGACCTTAGGGTGATACCACATGTGGTGTTTTGAACGCGTTTTTGGCCCGTTTTTAAGCAGTCCGTCAAAAAACGCATGTGTTTTTGACCAGTTTGAATTAAGATAATTGGTCAAACCTGTCAAAAACTGATGCGTTTTCAAAAAACGCATGCGTTTTTTGACTGACTGCTTAAAAACGGGCCAAAAAAGAGTTCAAAACGCCACGTGTGGCATCACCCTTAGGGTGGAAGTATAGACGGTGAGGCCGGGTGCAGTTGTGATGCGGTCATCTGCATCAATTAAGGCTTTGTACCAATATTTGATAACAAAATTACTATTTAGTGACAGTTTTGTGTACTTTTAACACGAAACATTTAAATAAACAATGGCACATCACCGCATCATGGCCACACACCCTACAGCTCCCTACTTTACCATTTCATGCTACTCTATCTTCATTTGAAGGGGAACAACTAGAAAATCCGAACTTTCCACTGAAACCAGAAAGTTTGAGAGCTATGATGTAATTCAACCTTATCTACGAGGGACAGTCCCAGCACTGGGTATACCTCAGCAAGTGCTCGGGGGGGCCACATAAGGCCGTACATAAAGAATCCATGAGGGTTAAGGGGGCTGTATCTAATAAATCCATAGGGTATGAGAGGGGGGGGGGGGTTACATAAAATAACCATGAGGGGCTTCTGGTAAGATAAACTTGGAAATATTTTAGGACAGGAGACTTTTTGAGTTTCTGAATTTTTAATGCTGCCATGTGAGTTCACAGAAATGGGGCCACTGAGGCTTTGTCGCCCAGGGGCCTACTGAAACCTGGAGCCGACCCTGTTATCTATGATGATGCGCATCCTGTGTAAGATAAGACCCTTCCACACCTGAAGCAGTCCTATTGTGTACACTTGCTTGGGACTGATGAATACAAGCAGACCTATGAGACTTGTAAATGAATCACTACTAAAACATTCATTTGTAAAAAAAAAAAATCTGAAAAAAATGGATCAACGTTGATTGCTGATTTTGTCAGTGTCGATTATTCAATGATCGTAAGCAGAAAAAATAAGGGATGAAGGCACAAATTATGTGCGAAGGTACTTATGAATATACTTTATATATCATGGTCTAATCCCTTGGCATTTTGGGCATGCGTTTGGATGAATGTGTTTAGATGTATGCATTTACTTGCTGCCATGTATTTGACTGCTTTGAAAGCATTTTTTTATTTTCTAAAAGTGTATGCAGCTGCTAACACTTCCAGCAATGAAGAAAAATGCTTTTGAAGCAGCCAAACGCACGGTAATATGTAAACACATGCCTCTAAATGCATGCCCGACACGCCACGTGTGAATGCACCCTCAAATTCGTGTTCCTGCATGATGCCTATGTGTAGGTTGCCACATTTAGGCCAGTGACACACATGGCGTTTTTGTTGCGATTTTGAATCCATCGAAAATGCATGTGTTTTTAGGCATGCCTTTTTTAAATGTTTGAAAACGCAAAGTTAAAGGAAACCTACCACCATGGATATACCTATAAAGGTAGATAGGGTGGTAGGGGCATCTATTGGACGTGAGGATAGCACTTTTATTCCCCTAATATGCAGATTTACTAAAGTGGCTACTGGGGTGTTTGACCCTCCTACCAGATATCTTTGGGGCACAGCTGCTCGTAGCTGCGCGCCCTCGTTCGCGAATCCTGCCGTCTGCGCATGGACATAACAGCAGGTCTGCATCTGCACGGCCACTGCTCCGAAGCGGAGCTTCTGCGCATGCAGGCTTTGCAGACGAGGGCAGGCACCTACAAGCTGAAGACATCTGGTAGGAGGGTCAAAGAGGCTTCTGGGGCGTGGAGTAGCTGCCCCATGTAGCCTCAGCTCTGGCTACTCCACGCCCCAGTAGCCTCTTTAGTAAATCTGCATATTAGGGGAATAAAAGTTATTAAAAGATTGCGGGGACGTGAGGAATAACCCTTAAAAGGGCTATCTTCCCGTCCTATAGATTTACCCGTCCTTTATAGGTAGATCCGTGGTTGTAAGTTTCCTTTAAAGGAAACCTACCACTTGAAGTGGCAGGTTTCCGATGGCAATACACACTATTTTAGTTAGTGTTTTAAACCGCGGTATCGCGGTTTAAAACACTTTTTAAACTTTATAGCCGGCGCAGGCAGGTACGCGCTCGGCGCTTACCATGCACGCCGCTCTCATTCACTTCCTATGTAGCCGCGCGCACGGTAAGCGCCGCGCGCGTAACTGCCTGCGCCGGCTACAACGTTTAAAAAGTGTTTTAAACCGCGATACCGCGGTTTAAAACACTAACTAAAATACGCTTTAAATACGGTTTAAAACACTAACTAAAATCCGGTATTGCCATCGGAAACCTGCCACTTCAAGTGGTAGGTTTCCTTTAAGACACTTTATCCAAAAACCCATTTAAAAAGCCAATATGCAAAACTGATGCAGAGGATGCAAAAACGCAATGGTACCAAAACGCCATGCGTGTCACCGGCCTAAGAACACTAAAATACCGGCCACAACAGGGTATGGCGGTAAAAATGACCTGCCAAAATAGGTGGTGGTAAGGAGCCCCTTAAACCTGCTCCCCACAAGCAAGTTTGGTCTGACAAACTTGCTCCTTGCACTTTTGGGACGGAATCTAGAATCACTCAACAGAAGTCAGCATGTCCGCTCACTGCATCAATTTTAGATTTGCCCTGAGAAATCCCACAAGCGCATGGAGGGAGTTTGATTGTGAGCAACGGGTAGAACTGTATCTATAAAAATACTGCCCAGGTGGCAAACCTTTCCATATGGCATCAAAATATTTATAAAATATCATCTGATGGAAAACACGGTGATTAATCTTACACAAAAAATTCTCTACATCCCATCCAATGAAATCCAAGGAATACACGGGTGTCATTGTACAACGTGGAAGTATTATGGAGCCATTATAGCGCTTGTGTGTACGAGGTCTATGACCATTAGAAAGGAGATAACGTTTTTTTATTATATATATATATATATATATATATATATATATACATACATACTAATAAATGCACTTTCTGCATGTTGTATACACTCTATAGTACATCCAGTGCACACATAGTATGGTATTTACATTACAAAATATTGAAATACATGCACTGCAATATGGTGGAGCGGAGAAGATAAAATACATGACTAGAATTTTTTCATTATAAATCTCCTTTGTGCGGCCATTAACACTGCACTACAGTCACACATAGCCCTGCAGCACATTTCCCTCACCGCTCCCCCTACTGGCCACAATTAGCACTACACCTGGACTTGGACGCGGGGAAATGACGTCACTGACTCCCCACTCCCTCCTTTATTATTATTATAAAGCTATTATATTAAGAGCATATTACACTATTAGTCTCTTTTTCTCTTTTATCTTTATTATGAAATAATATGTTGTCGTAGAAAACTTTAAACTAATGATGTAACATATAGGTGCCCGTAACCATCATGGCCGCCGGTGCATAATATGACGTCACTTCAGCGCGCCGCATGTAACTATCCCTATGGATATACAGTAGTAGTGACATTGAGTGTCTGTCTGCACAGTGGCATCATGTGGGCGGCCGGGCACCTGATCGCCAGGGCGAGGGTAAGGGCATGACTGCGTGTACTGCTTATGTTTGGGGAGGGGGACATTGCTGCGCATATGTGCTGCATACAGGAAGGGGAGAGCGGGGTCTCTGCTCACAACTGAGGGTTTGTTACAGTTGTATCCAGCCTATGGCAATCTACAGTCTGGATTCCTTTTTACCTGAAATGAAACATTGTAGCAAACTCTCAGGAAGAGAGAATTATACAGCAAATGTAGATTATCCTGAACTGGATACAATTGTAGCAAACCCTCAGGTGTGTGAAGGATAAAGGTATATATACATTTACAAATGAAGTCTGAGTTGTGATTATCATGTTGCATGTGTAACCCTAGCATTAGATCTGTGTAGATTATTATACAGCCGGTACACATCTTCAACTCATTAAGCAATGACATACAAGGAAAGTTGCTAAAGTTACGCAAGTTTTCATTCCCATTTGTTATAGGGATTGTGGCGAGTTTACACCATCGAGGGGATGCATTGTAGATCAGTGGTGGTCTGACTAATGGGGTCCTGTGTTTCTCCATCTGGATAGAGTTGTGGTGCCAGGGATGGACGCGCCCTGTATGTGGGCAGCTTCAGCATTCCCCTGCAGCTGCCAGACATATCTGATGTGTGTCCTAGTGGTGAGCCCCCCACATCACTCTCCTGTGGATCTATCCTAAGACTATATTGGTCTTTTCTCCCTAGCAGACTTGTGTCCTCTGCAACCTCAGAAGATCATTTGCCTCAAAAGGAGAAGACCGGATCACACAAGTGCTGAAGACCAGGTTTCCTCTGGCCTCCTCTGTGAGAGTTGTGGATATTTCAGGTATTTATATTGTACATGAATGGAGACAATGATCTGAGATCCATTAGATCTCTCTGTTATCTGATCCCAGCATGATGTCCCCCTGCGGACAATGGTCTATTTTTTGTCAATAACGAAGAGTAAAGAGGGACAATGTGGAGACAAATACTATATTTACTGAGAGATTACCCACACCGCACATTTATTACATATGATCAGGCCAGGCAGACATGAGGATTCTCGTACTAGTAAGAAATCTACCTTGTAAGGCCCCTTTCACACTTGCGTTTTTCACACGCGTTTTCTGCGCGTGCTTTTGATGCGCAGAGCTTGCATTGCACTCTGACCCATTGTAACCAATGGGTCTTTTCAGACTGGCATTTTTTTTCACGCACACACGCGCGTTTAAATCTTGACATGCTCTACTTTTGCAAGTCATGCGCGTGAAAAACGCACCATACAAGTCTAGGGAGACGCATCAAAAACGCATCGCACTCTGAGACACTTGCAAGTGCAATGCGTTTTTCACGCATCAATTGCCATAGAAAAGATAGAGCTCAGCCCTGAGTCCATTTCACAAGCATTTTCTGCGCGTGAAAAACGCATTGAAATTGCAATGAAAACGCGCGTGAAAAACTGAGACACTGAACAAACACTGACTGAAAACTGATTGCACTCTGATGCAAAATGTGCGTTTTTCACTGACCAAACTCTGATCGCTCCCTGATCAAACTCTGACGTGATCTGCAACGCAAGTGTGGAAGGGGCCTAAGGCCATCACTGAGTCCGAGAGTCACTAATACCAGGTAGAGGCGTCTAGAAGTTTACTGATTGTCACTGAAGTTTTTAGTTTTTTTCTGTGTATTACATGTCATCTCCATTCAACCACCTACAGTCAATTGTTAATCGCTACCAACTGCTATTCCTTCTGACTTCACCATCCACATGCACACATGCTCAGCAGATTCAAACCTGTATTTCAAATAGAGGGGAAGGACTGTTGCTATAACTCCTTAGGACACCCCCATAGACGGTACTCATGTTTACCCCACACCTTTGTGGAATCCAAGTTTGATTGCATCTGGTGCAGGTATTGCACATAGTCCATGTATAGTTCATATGAACAAAAAAAACCTTTGGCACCTGCAGCCAAAACACCAAAATAAATTTCTGGGTCATGCAAGGCCTCTCTTTACACATCTCCCTCCTTATCATCTACTGTCTATTAGGAGTCTGAACTGCTGACAGACTCCCTTTAAGGTTCTCCGCATCTTTTTATCAGTTTGTCTAATAAAAATTACATTGGTCACAAGGAAAAATACCCCTTTATGAAATAGTTAAATAGGACCTGTCACCTATAAAAAAAAAAAAAAAAAAAACCCACTAGGAGCTGCTTACTACCCCATTTTTAGCAGTGAAACTGCTAGCTTTATCGGAACGCCCCCTCCTGAATACGCCGAACCACTGTGAGCTTGGTCCGGTGCATTTTTTATGGGTGACAGGTCCTCTTTAAATTAAGGAAGTTTCAGAATTGGAATTGTCCTTAATGGCCCCAAATGCAGTGCTGTAGTATAATCTGTGATGTGTCATCGGTTAGTGAATGCAGTTTGGCACATCTCATCCACCGATTGCCTGCATTGGTCGCTCACACCGTAAGGGTATATTTACAGTCCGATCAAAAAAACATGCACCCAAAATTTTTAATAGGAGGCAGGGGGGAGGGGTGTTGCACACTCCAACATATTTTAACAAACCTGCAGTTGTCAGAAGTTTTTCTGTCTAAAAAAATCTTTCTGTAGATATATATTCTGCTACAGTGTTTGGATGTAGGTAAGAGTTATCAGCCTGGAATCCAGGCTCATGATCCTACAGAGAATCGAACTACATACATTGTAACAAACACTCAGCTGTAAGCACAAGGTCAGGATGGGATTTCATCTTATAAATGAAATGGGAGTTCTGCCTCTTCTCAGTTTATGAAGCAATAAAGACAGTTGGGTAATTCAGTAATGATCTTAAATTATAGATACCGTAATATGAATGAAATCTACCATCAAAATCAAACACTTACTCATAGATCCAGGCTCTGTGACTGTGGTAATGTTCTTATATTTATTATCCATGGCCGCCATCCTTCTGAATCAATTTTTTAAAATATTCTAATATGCCTGGAAGGCTACTGGGGTGGTACCCAGAGGTTCTGTGCTGCAGCTTCACAGGCTGTTACACTGTTTCCACTTCCTCTGCTGCATTGACATTACATCAGCGGAGAGGGGGGAGAGTTTCAGCATACAGTGGGAGGGGGAAATTCTCCTGCACAGTGTTACACTGTTACAGCCTATGAACTTGCTGCACAGGAAGCTGCTGGTAACACCCTTAAAGGAAACCTACCACTTTCCAACAGTACTTCTAAGCAGCAAATGCCGTGCACCAGCTCAGGGTGAGCTGGTGCCGGAGCTTATCTTCGTTATGTTCTTAAACTGTTGTAAAGCGTTTAAACACTTTAGTAATCTTTATATTGAAAGCAGCTTCGGCGCACCCTGGTAAGCGCTCAGCGACCACTTCCTATTCAGGCGCAGGCACGGTCACGCGCATGGTGCGCCGCACGTGTTCCACCGTGCGCCGAAGCGGCTTCCAATATAAAGATTACTAAAGTGTTTAAACGCTTTACAACAGTTTAAAAACATAACGAAGATAAGCTCCGGCGCCAGCTCACCCTGAGCTGGTGCACGACATTTGCTGCTTAGAAGCACCATCGGAAGTGGTAGGTTTCCTTTAATAAAAATGTATTCTACTGTTATAGATAACCCAGGTGCCTTCTTACAGGTGGATGTGGGGCAATGTATGAAATCCACATTGAGTCTGAAGAGTTCAAGGAGAAGCGCACAGTCCAGCAGCATCAGATGGTGAATGAGGTGAGACTTGTCATTGTGTTGTCTCTGACCACATGTATTAGTATGGAGCAGTGTTCAGGTCCATATGTAACATACTGTAATGTCAGGGTGATAACTTGGTCCCTGGCAGAGGATCTCAGCTATTTTGTCTTGGGTGTCATTAGTGTTTGATGCTCACGCGCTGATGACCGCAATAAAGCGAGATGCAAATGTAAGCAGGAAAAGGACCTGCTTTTAGTTTTGCAGCCGGGAAGTCAGCTCATGGAAATGACATGCTGGATGGTAAGGGGGCTGCCTTACAAGGAAGCTTAGTGGTAATGTTTACCTTGTCCCATTCTGGAAAATGTATTAGCATATTTCCCAGAATCCCCTAGTGGAGCATCAATGGCTTCAAGTCTCCACAAACCTGCAAGATGGATTTAATTGGTAAAGTCCTCTGTAAGGAGTGCTCCTACTTGCCCCAACCTGGGCAAAATCCTTTCCGATAAACCATTTTCCTAAAATCTACTGATAAGATGCAAACACATAGAAACAGCGATGTCTACAGTAGGGAATCAGTTCCCTCTGGAATAGATATACTGGTTTGGCTTTAATCCTGCATCGTGTCATTCGGCTTCCTGGAGGTCATGCTGGATGGTAAGGGAGCTGCCTTACAAGGTAGCAAAAGAGGCAATGTTTTTCTTGTCCCATCCTGGAAAACTTATTTGCATATTTGACAGAATCGTCAAGTAGAGTGTTGGTGGCTGTAAGTCTCCACACACCTACAAGGCGGCCTTAATTTGTATAGGCTCCTCTTACTTCCCGAACCCGGTAGGATGCGTGCATAGGTAGGATGCGTGCATAGGTAGGATGCGTGATAACCATTGAATCAATGGAGGACATTTATAATGAAACACCCCCCCCCCCTCCGGTGCCACCTATATACAGGAGTCTCCAGCCTCCAGCGACCATTCAGGCTTGTACGATCACAGTCACAGGCACGTGGGGCAGAAATGTCCCGGGCCGGCCCACTCCAACGCGGGCTACACCCCCTTCATGTCCATTGCCTTCCACTTGGAGTTGGCGGAACGGGAAAAATCATTGCAATGCCTGGCGGTTTGTAGTTTTTCAGGGCTTTTACGCCAGAAAAGACGTGTATGAGCCCTGATCAGGGACGGCTCCTTGAATCAGTAGGCCCTTGGGCGACAGAGCCTCAGTGGGCCCCTTGGCAGTAAACTCATGTGGCGGCATTAAAAACACACAATTTAATGAATAAATAGTCCGCTGGTCCAAGAATTAATCTCTTAGCGCTCTACACCGTACGTGTACACATTGTAATGAATCCTATGTAAAAATGCCATATACTGCAATACAGTAGTATTGCAGTATGTGGTGGGAGTGATCAGGCCATCTAGGGTTAATTTATCTACAGCTGATATATAACTAAGTAAACAGTAAAAATCCTAAAAACAGGCATCACTGCGTCTCAAAATGTCTGATCAAAATATAAAAACGGTTATTCCTGACAGTGAACCCCATAATGGAAGATAGCGCCCAATTATCCAAAACGGCACCTTTACACCATTTTACATCACATACAAATTTTTACAAAAAGTGGCACAGTCCTCAAAATGGTAGCGATGAAAACGTCAGCTCATCTCGTAAAAGATGACACCACACACAGCTCCTACACCATAGTATGAAAAAGTTTTCATTTTTGACGATGTATAAAAATACAATAAAACCTATAAAAACTGAACACACAATAAAGTGACACACATGCATTTTTTCATACAGTTGCTCCATGAATTAATATACAGCCCCACAAACTTTTAACTGTGACAGCCAGGCTCCATTCATTAAGAATATACATCCCCCTGCCCCATGAATTAATTAAATGCACATTAGGTACCATATTATGGGAGGTAGAAAAATAATAAACCTTAACTCACCTCATGCACGCAGGTCCAGGGCTCCATCCTGCGCCCCACTTCACCTCTTCTGGGGCCACCGTCTTCAGCACAGCGTCAACTGTGCGGCAGCTCTGCCTGTCGATTGCAGAAGAAATTGAGTGCCCCTGCGATCACCTTGCAGCGCCGCTCCCCGTCACCTGCGCCAGTAGGCGCCACAAGGATGCCGATGTAATTGAGTTTTGTGATCGGGCCAGCGTGTGCCGTGGGCCCCACTGGGAGCTCCGGGGCCCTGGCACATGCCCGGGTACGCCGGGTGCTGACGCCGGCCATGGCCCTGATACATATCTCATGTGCATGAGGGAATTGCCTGTAGAGACGGTCCCCTTCTTAAGAACACCCGACCTACAGACGACCCCTAGTTACAAACGGACCTCTGTATTTTGGTCATTTAGTGTACTTTAGCCCTGGACTACATTAATCAGCTGTAACAGTTATGAAATGTATCAGCAATGAAGCTTTATTATTAATCCTGGTTCTTATAACAATCCAACATTTTCAAAATCCAATTTCACAGAGATCAAAAAAATTTTATTATAAAATATACAGTTCTGACTTGAATACAAATTCAGCTTAGGTTCTGTAGGTTTGTTCCCATCCTGCCTGTATTCTCATACCTTATACGGGTGTCTTCTTCTCCCTCCCTCTAGGCTCTTCAAGAAGAGATTAAATCCATGCACGGCCTGAGAATATTCACATCTGTTCCAAAACACTGAAGATAGAGGGCTGGATTGTCTGTGTAACCAGCCCCGGGGGCCGTCGCCTGCTGTATACACCGGGGATGAGGGGGTTATGTAATATTCCATGCACTGCAGGAAGAATGGGGAGATATATTTATATAAGCTGCTGACATTGCACATTATAGTTTTTCTACCTAGAATATAAAATGAATATTCTAATAAAGTGAAGTAACACAGTGCACAGATGTCTGGTTCTATTAATGATTAATTTTTATTTCTATAGCGCCATCATATTCCTTAGCGCTTTACATCATAGGGGACATATACAAATATAATATTACATTACACAGAACAAACAGTCATATGGAACAATAGCTTACAGTCTATGGCTACATTCACACACATGTATGGGGGACGTATGTACGGCCGATGTATGTCCCCCATACACTTCATGTCCTATCTTTTCCCGTGTTACGGCGCAGTGCTTACAGTCTATGAGGATGAGGGGGTGACACAAGAGCTTACAGTCTATGAGGATGAGGGGGTGACACAAGAGCTTACAGTCTATGAGGATGAGAGGGTGACACAAGAGCTTACAGTCTATGAGGATGAGGGGGTGACACAAGAGATTACAGTCTATGAGGATGAGGGGGTGACACAAGAGCTTACAGTCTATGAGGATGAGGGGGTGACACAAGAGCTTACAGTCTATGAGGATGAGAGGGTGACACAAGAGCTTACAGTCTATGAGGATGAGAGGGTGACACAAGAGCTTACAGTCTATGAGGATGAGGGGGGGTGACACCAGAGCTTACAGTCTATGAGGATGAGGGGGTGACACAAGAGCTTACAGTCTATGAGGATGAGGGGGACACACAAGAGCTTACAGTCTATGAGGATGAGGGGGTGACACAAGAGCTTACAGTCTATGAGGATGAGAGGGTGACACCAGAGCTTACAGTCTATGAGGATGAGGGAGGTGACACAAGAGCTTACAGTCTATGAGGATGAGGGGGACACACAAGAGCTTACAGTCTATGAGGATGAGGGGGTGACACAAGAGCTTACAGTCTGAGGATGAGGGGGTGACACGAGCTTACAGTTTAGGAGGATGAAAGGGTGACACAAGGGCTTACAGTCTATGAGGATGAGGGGGTGACACAAGAGCTTACAGTTTATGAGGATGAGGGGTGACACAAGAGCTTACAGTCTATGAGGATGAGAGGGTGATACAAGAGCTTACAGTCTATGAGGATGAGAGGGTGACACAAGAGCTTACAGTCTATGAGGATGAGGGGGGTGACACAAGAGCTTACAGTCTATGAGGATGAGGGGGGTGACACAACAGCTTACAGTCTATGAGGATGAGGGGGGTGACACAATAGCTTACAGTCTATGAGAATGAGGGGGTGATACAAGAGCTTACAGTCTATGAGGATGAGGGGGGGACACAAGAGCTTACAGTCTATGAGGATGAGGGGGTGACACAAAAGATATAAGAGCTTGTACAATGGTCCAGCCATAAAATGGAATTGAAATAATTTAATAAACAGGTGCTGCTGCTTGAACCAGTCATCAGCCATCGGTCATATATAAATATATAATATATACTCGAGTATAAGCCAAGTTTTTGAACACAAAACTCAGCTTCAGAAAAAGAAAAAAAAAAGTGTACTCACCTTCCGACGTCCCCCCGGCAGGTCCTCTTCTATTGATCGATGCTCCGGTATCTTCTCTGTGTCCCCTTGCTGACATGAGTGTGTGCCGATGCCGGCGCACATAGTAGAATGTCAGTGAGCGGCTGACGTCACGATCCCTGCGATGAACAGCGTGGGGACACGGAGCCGATGCCAGAGCTGCAATGGATTAAATAGGACCTGCCGAGGGGGCGTCTGTAAGGCTATATACTTCCGGGGGCAGGCTGTACACTACAGGGGGGCTGGCAGGCTGTATACTACTGGGGGCTAGCTGTATACTACAGTGGGCAGGATGGCGATATACTACAGGGGCATGGCTGGCTGGCTGGATATACTACAGGGGGCTGGCTGGCTATATACTGGGGGGCTGTGACCAATGCATTTCCCACCCTCGGCTTATACTCAAGTCTTTATTAAGGTTTTTTTGTTTAGGTTTTTCCAGTTTTTTGTGTTAAAATTAGGGGTCTAGGTTTATACTCAGGTCGGCTTATACTCCAGTATATATAATGTATATGTATATATATTTCTTAGACCCTCAAGCGTACTTTAACCCAGACAGTATGATCATCACACCATATACAGCAATACCACAGACACCGTGTGGTAATCAATCAAGATCTATGGAGCCCCTCTGGCTCATATGCATCATTTTTAAAGGCTTATTTGCTAACAACAAGGAAGAGCGGATCCTGCCAGAGGGGGCACACACCAGTATGTACTTGCTTTACAATCCTTCATCCTGGTGGTAGATGTCCTGTAGTACAGTAATAGTGTCCTGACATCAGTGAGCACAATGATGTGATCACACTACACACGACACATTCTCCCCAAGGAAGGAAAATTATTATTAATTTGTGGAAAGGGAAAAAAGTGTCTTTTATGGACACTTTAATAAGTTCAATCTTTACATACAATGGGGCAGATTTACTTACCCGGTCCATTCGCAATCCAGCAGCGCGTTCTCTGTGCTGGATTCGGGTCCGGCCGGGATTTATTAAGGTAGTTCCTCCGCCGTCCACCAGGTGAGCTGCTGAGCTGAAAAGCATCGGAACGCACTGGAGTTCACCGGCTCAGGCTGAGTGAAGGTAAGTGCAAGCTCCGCGACAGATTTTTTTTTTTTAAATGCGGCGTTTTTTCCGAATCCGTCGGGTTTTCGTTCGGCCACGCCCCCCGATTTCCTTCGCGTGCATGCCAGCGCCGATGCGCCACAATCCCGGGGCAATTCAGGGGAAATCGGCGCAAATCGGAAATATTCGGGTAACACGTTGGGAAAACGCAAATCGAGCCCTTAGTAAATGACCCCCAATGTGTATCTGTACGTCTAAATTGGAATCAGCCAACTTGTAATACCTATGACTGGCCAGAAGGTGGAGTCAGTTGTTGCTTCCGTTACTTTTATCTATGGCCAATGATGCTCCATCACACTGGACAACAGGGAATCGATTGAAGGAGGCCAAACATTTCTACATTGTATTGCACAGATTTTTTATGTTTTTCTTAGGCTAAGTTCACACTAAAGTTCAAACCTCTGATAAAAATGTAAAGAACGGAGGAGCTTTAACGTAACAATTAAAAATCCCCTTGATGAATGTAAATTGTATCCGTTTAGGCAGGGATCTGTTAAGCATGCGTTTTTTTGGACTAAAAATTTGACGGTGGCTGCAGTTTACCTCTGTTCGGATGACATAAAAATCCCATCGACATCAATGTGAATTCTAACAGATACATTATTTACCATTTATTAATGGAGGGTCACAGCAGAGGTTTGATAGGTAGTGTGAACTTAGCCTCACAGGTTCAGGGATCATAGTAGCTTTTCAAACTTTTCCAGGAGGAATAATAGAGAAATCACACAATCTAGAATTCCAGGACTTAAGAACTGTTCTATTATTAGTAATAAACTGATAACTTAATAGCTTTGGCTTATTATGGAATATGTTGGACTTGATAGACTGATACTAAGAACTTATACCCAGGCCGCCAGCATAAGATCAGTGGAGGTGAAACAGGTAACATCTAGCGGACCTAGTGGCAGAGAGCTCTTATATTTAACCCACTTATAATAATAATTAATTTTATTTATATAGCGCACACAGATTATACAGCGCTGCACAGAGTTTACCAATCAGTCCCTGTCCCCAATGGGCCTCACAATCTAATCATCCTACCAGTATGTTTTGGAGTGTGGGAGGAAACTGGAGGACCTGGAGGAAACCCACACAAACACGTAGAGAACATACAAACTCTTTGCAGATGTTGACCTGGATGTGACTTAAACTTAGGACCCCAGCGCTGCAAGACTGTAGTGCTAACCACTAAGCCACCGTGCTGCCCAACACTGAACATAAATTTTTACTGTTTTCTTTATGACATGTGAGACTTAGTTTTATTAATGTCATGTTTTTCTTTATAGAATTAGCAGACAAATGACTAAAAATGTGAAAAAAATATATACTTTGATGTTATCTTTTCCCATTGAAGTTTCAAAGCATGAAAGAAGTAAGAATGAATAACCATATATCCCATAAATCACTCCTTCACCTCCAGCTACAGAGGGTGCATGTACTACTGCAAAATCTCAGCTCTGTCATCCTCCATTCTGCCTTCAGCTGACAGGTTGGAGGGGGGGACCATTTTAGATGCCCAGATCTCCTGAACAATAGCACCTAGAAACACAGTTCTGATGCCATATTAAAGAGGATAAGTTGCTAAGTTGTCTAGGTGCCATAGAACCGCAGCTATCCACTATAACAGTTAGTAATGTAGAGCTGTATGAATCAAATCAACTTGAACAGGAGGTATCTTAAAATCTGTGGCACAATCCTGATGCAATATTAAAGGGGCAATTCTCATCTTTAATATCACATCAGAACTCTAGGTACCACAGTTTAGAAGAAATACCAGATTGAAGTGGGCCACTGTCATGACATCTATATACTTGCTATTTGCAGGGAGTGCGTGCAATTAGGACGTTTATAGCTGTATGGCATTTGTGAAAGGGTTAAAGAAACACAGATTCATTGAATCATACCATATGCAGGGCCTGGTGGGAGCAGCATGACCCTAGGTTGTAGGACTCCAATGAAAATGAGTCGTGCTCCTCCCTTCAGGCCCGGTATCATGTATTATTCTATGAATCAGCTGTGACTGGACTATGGAATGGTGTTATAGATGCTTGTGCAGCAATGAGGAATGGGGGCCCAGTTATAGTTATAGTTTTGCATGGGATGCTGGTGACTGTAGTCCTTGCTGATTGATGAATGATGCACAAACCAAATGTCAAAACTTTATTTTTATTTCAATTCTCAAAATCAGGAAAGATCACAAACGACGTAGAAGATGATGTGTAACAGGAGTTATTTACATCTGCTGGCACCAGTGTGTAGGAGACCTGGAAGGCACCCATCAGGGTGGCAGCACCCAATATATGTCTGTACATGTCCCACCTATACTGCGCTCAGTGATGTGAACACTGAACAGTCACTAGATTAGGGGATAGTGGGTTGGCATCATAGACCCCCAGTGATGGCAGTGCCATGGTGCACCCCAGGTCTCACCTTTAACCCGACCCTGCCGGAGTAGATGGTAAAATCATGCATGGCACAAGCGTCTGACAACAGAACCATGTCAACCAATCAGAGCTCAGATTCTATGTTCTGTGGGAAAATGAAAGTGGATCTCTGATTAAGAACCAGAACAGTTCTGTCCACATTCATATTGAACACCCTGTGTTGGCGCAGCAGTTTTTTGTGAGTAAGCAGGGACTCCTTGTATTACATATCACTATGATGGAAGGAGTCCCATCCTCTGCGCTGTGGTCAGTCTTTTCTATGCAGCCACATGTACAGACATAAGTCCTGCATTCCTCTGTATGAGGGGGAAATCTAAAAAACCTCAGGACACACCTCAGTAAGAGGATCACCTCGCTGCTCGCCAGCATCTAGGTAGAGAAAGGTCAATCGTTACAGCCAAGCAGTGACGACTGATCCCGATCAGGGTTATACAATATTTGTCAGGGTGATGAAGCATTGGCTGGTAATCCTAATCTGGGATTTATTCTTCTGGTCATACTGTTATATTTGTAGATACTACTTTGTTTAATTTGCATGGCCATGTTGTAGGGATCCTGTACATGACTAAGCTCCTAACTAGACAAACATAGGGAGCAATGTGCTCTAAAATCAGAGCACATTGCTTCCTTTTACATCTTGTATATGACTAAGCTCCTAACTGGAATATACACATGTCTAGATAGCAGCTTGAACATGTACCAGATTATTAAGGCACATTTTAGGGCACATTGCTACCTATATATGTCTAATGTGCACCATTGTCATCCATCATAATCTTATACACGACTAAGCCTCCAGACATACATAGATAAATATTAGGAGCTTAGTCGTGTACAAGATTCCATAATCCATAATGTGCTCTAGACTCATCCTTCATAATCTTATCTATGACTGAGCTCCTAACTGGTATTTATGTCTACTTAGGTGCAAAAATTATATTTGAGTAGGTTCTGACAATACCTTATGCGCCCATAGGGAGAAATTCACCAATGTCAGAGGATCCAGCAGGAAGGAGGCAGTAGCACTTTTAGAAATTCTTATTTTATGTTAACCCATTGCTGGCTGTCTGTAGAAACTCAAACTTCCCCTGTGGTTTAAGAGTTTGTTATATAATATTTTAGTTTTTTTCTCCTGTGGATTGGGAGTGTCATCCTAGCCATACTATAAGTTCCCCCAATTCATATACTCCTCCAATCTTCCTCAGTACCACAAAGATATGGTTCTGGTACCTACAACCCACCAGTATTGGTTTTGGATCACCGATGAGATCAGTCTGATGCATACAACATACGGCTTCTCACTCTTTGCATTGCTCGTATTTTATTTTTCACTTAATAAAACAGAAGAGACAAGTTAACTTCATCCCAGAGAACCCGCGCTCTCGTTATCTGTATCATAGCAAATTTATAAAAATAGATATTCATTTGCGGGAAGTTGAACTTGTTCCAAAAAACTCTGAATATTAGACTCGTATTCAATACAAAGTCTGTTCATCACATCTAAAGCATATAAAAAAAAAGCAAAATAAAAAGGATTGAAGTGACAGAACAAAGAGTCAAAAACAAACCCTAAAGTCCTTCTATGTAACCCCCCCGGGGCTTGTAATGCCCAGCGCTGCTTAACCCGTTCCTCCCCAGTTACTGCAGGACAGGATCCACTTACAAGTAGATAGGAAAAAACCCCCACAAATATTAAAAAATAAAGTTTGTTGTACATGAAGCCTTTGAGAGGATATAAACTGTACACATATAGCAAGAGGAGCAGAATACGGCGAGTACAGTGGTATAGAAAGGCCACGTCCATCGCTTCACTTCATGCAATAGACTTAAAAATAGTGGAGATTAAAGGATTTTTTTTTTGTCTCGCACCCTAGAGGGAAAACCATCAGACGCGGAGAAGACGGGAGCGTCTACATGCACATCTAGTGGAGTGTTCCTTTAAAGCATCTCTATAAAAAGTTCATACAAAAATAACGCAAGGCAAATCTCTATGTAAAAAGGCGATTTCCAGTGGCGGCCTCCTCCTGGGGATTCAGTGGTAATGGGTTTCCTTCAGGTAGCTAATGGTTATATGCCCGAGGCTGTGAGAGGAGACCACAGACCCCCGCTGCGCTTATCTGTCCTTGGATCCCAGTTTTTCAATCAGTTCCTGGAGGGGAGCCAGCTCTCGGCGGTCAATCAGGTTGAATTCCTACGGAAAAAAAAACGACGAGAGTCAAGAAGATGAAAACACAAGCAGTGGTGGCGACGCGCGTAATGGTCGTATGAAAGCGGACTCAGTGCCTCAGTGACAG
Source organism: Engystomops pustulosus (assembly GCF_040894005.1). Classification (NCBI taxonomy): domain Eukaryota; kingdom Metazoa; phylum Chordata; class Amphibia; order Anura; family Leptodactylidae; genus Engystomops; species Engystomops pustulosus. The sequence goes on from NC_092414.1 coordinate 183,327,444, forward strand.
CACAATACAGAGACATATCCTGTAGGATTCAGGGCAAGCATGGTGGTGAGGCTATCAAGTACAACAGAAGAATTTGCATTTCAGCACTCGTCCTATCTTCCAACAAAGTTTAGTCCATATCGTAAAAACCACAAGGTCTACGCGTTTCGGACTGTTACTATTTAGTCCTTAGACACCCATACATCAGTAGCATCACCACGATGACTAAATTTGCCCCCACAGAATCGAGATTATTATTTCTTACACCCTACTATAGCAAACAGTGTACAACAGGGTCCCAGGAGAGGGGGAGCTTTATTAGTAGCCATAAGCAAACCCCAACCAGTTTTCAGCCCCTGTATGCCTAGAATGGGCATGGGTGTGATTGGCTGTATAAGATGCAGGTCCTGTGTCCCAGGAAGGCTAGGAGACAGATAGGAGAGGAGACTAGATACATTAAAAAATGCCCTTTTCAGGGCAGTGTCAATAACTTTGTGTGTATTCTCATACCATCCTATAGTGCAGCATCAATAACTGCATACATATACTCATACAGTCCATTAGTGCCATGTCAGTGACAGAGTATATTCCCATACAGTCTATAGCACAGCCTCAATAACCGCATGTGTATTCCCATACCGTCCTATAGCACAGCATCAGTAACTGCATACATATACTCATACAGTCCATTAGTGCCATGTCAGTGACAGAGTATATTCCCATACAGTCTATAGCACAGCCTCAATAACTGCATGTGTATTACCGACCTATAGTGCAGCATCAGTAACTGCGTATATATTCCCATACCTTCCTATAGTGCAGTGTCAGTAACTGCATGTGTAATCCTATACCATCCTATAGCAAAGCATCAATAGCTGCAAGTGTATACTCATACCGTCCTATAGCGCAGCATCAGTAACTATGTAATCCCATACTGTCCTATAGTGCAGTGTCTATAACAGCATGTGTAATCCCATACCGTCCCTATAGCGCTGCATTAGTAACTGCGTATATATTCCCATACCTATAGTGCGGTGACAACTATGTGTGTTATTATTACCCTCATTCTGCTGCCATTTTTTGAGTCACAAAATTTGAATGGGATTCGGGTTGAGTTCAGGTACCTGAGCTGAACTTTTTTTTCAAAGTTCAGCCGACCTCATTGAACTTGAGCTTCAACCGGTTCGCTTTACACTTTCACTTTCTAAGTGGTTGAGATGTTGCAGTACAATATTACTCCATCATACACAATCCTAGGAAAACCCAATGTTGAGGCCGGCGCTCACCTGTACAAAGAAGATGAAATGTTTGAATGAAGTGTTGAGATGTGCTTCTTCCTGTAGCTGCATAACAGAGTCAAAGTGCTGGTGGTAGATGTGGGCGTACACCCGGAACAGCCGCTTCAGGATGGTCTTTGCCACGGACATGAAGTTCTTCGGGAAGGGGACACCTGTGGAATCAGAAAATAGGGAGATCAGACCGATGACTAAACCTCTGCACCTCAACCAAGACCATGGACACCGTTCTCTCTGTCCATGGTCAGTCCCACCGCGCCCATCATGGCTGAACATCTTCCAATAAGATAAAAGGCAAGATATCTTCAAGACCATACACGTGTCCCTTCCATGGTACCGGTTCTTGCAGCCTTCACCATCCACTTCAGGAAAGAGAAATGTACAAGCTGCAATACCAGATGCAGTCACGGGGCACGGGTGGCGCTATTCTACAGTGAAGCTTTTGCACTTTATATATGGTCACTGTACAGATAATCAGGTTTCTGATGCTGAATATGAATCCTCCAGAGACAATGCTGATGTTATACAAGTCCTGGACACTTATCAGCCGGAGA